>NC_140484.1:118337994-118937994 GCF_964271855.1 Acomys minous | reverse complement strand
GTGTCGTCTGGAGCTTAGCAATGAGGAGGATTCAGAGGCCAGCAAACTCATAGTGCAGAGTCCTGAAGAAGCACATGGCCTTGATAAAGAGACCACACAGAAGAGGAGGGCTTAAGGAAGCAGAGGCCATTCACCAGAGGTTAGGTTTCTCTAGGCAGAGGCTGCAGAAAATCCTTTCAGTATGTGGGAGCGCAAGGTTCAAAGTCAGAGACTGAAGGGGCCAGCCATTGCTGAAGAGTGGACGGCAGGCTTTGCGGACCAGACAAGAGTGAGAACAGATGTCAGCTGGGATTGTATTGTGAAACGCCTCCACACTGCCAGGAGATCTGTGCTCTTTTCTGGATCTGGTGAGAAACTACAGGCCAGTGGCTATAAACATAACAGGTTCATATCTTATTGTTCTAATCTGTGTGCAGAATAAAGTGGGCGGAGCTTAGAATTTTTTTTAGAAGACAGGAATGGATGGTGAGACTCTAAACTACACAGAAGGCATAAAGAGAGGCTTGAGAAAGGACAAGGAACCATACTTGCATAGAATCTGCAGTGGCTCCTGGCTACTTAGCTTTGGGTTAAGAGACGGAATGTGAATAAGGGATTTGGACAGGAGAAATGACCTCGGAGTTAGGAGGTAAAATGTTGGGGCTTAGATGTCTCTGGGATGTCCAGATAGAGGCTTTCTATAGGCAGCTATAGTGAGGGCTAATGATTCACAGTTAGAGTCAGGCTGGACCTAGACTTGAAACTTGATGCCATGGTGATAGGTAGGTCAGGCCACTTTGGGAAACTATTGAGTTTATTTCATGTTTCCTCAGTGTAAGTCAGCCATGTTTGCCAAGCTCTAAAGTCACTGGGTTGTTCCTCTCCAGTTCACAGATGAGGAAACCAAGGCTTGACGGGAAAATGGAGTTACTCAATAGTTTTCTTGAACACAGCTTATGAGTCATGGAGAAGCAGGCGATCAGGTGTATAGTTCAGTGGCCCAAGGCCACCCACACTGTTCTGTAATCACCACCATGTTTTGTCCTGAGCTCTTAGTAATCACTTTCCTGGTTTTGGTTTTGCCTCCATGCCTCCTATAAGCACAGCCATGACACATTTGTGCTTTTTTTACAGCCTTAAGCCATTTAGCACTATACTCTTAAAGTTTAGCCATGTCATAACCTGGGCTATTTGCCTCCCTTTCTAAGGATGGCTAACAATCCGTTCTCTGCATAGGCTACGTTTTGTTTAGACACTCTGCTTTCAGTGGATTGTGACTTGTTTCTACTTGTGACTATTATGACAATGGAAAACAGAACATGAGGTGTACACACACGGCTTTGAGATATCTTTTCAATTCTTGTTCCTTTGAGAAAGAGTCTCACACTGTATGTAGTTCCAGCTGCCCTGACATTCACCACATAGCTCAAGCTGACCTCAAACTTGAAGCAATCTCATGTTGCAAGTGTCTCCTGCTCCTGAGTGCTGGGGACAAAGGCACAAGTCACCACACCCTGTGCTTGTTTGTTTGTTTGTTTGTTTGTTTGTTGGAGTGTATGCCCAGAGGTGGGTCATCTGCTAATTCTGTTCTTAATTATTTAAGGACTCTGTATTGTCTTCCCTAGGCACTGAACCACTTTACGTTCCCATCAACAGTACGCAAAGGTTCCAGTTTATTTGTGCTGCTGCCAAGAGAAGCCAGAATAGGGCACTGGGTGGCCCAGATCTGTTTAGTGTGGGTTTGGGGAGCAAATCCTAGTCCTCTGAAAGAGCAGCAAGCATTCTTAGCCACAGAGGCCTCTCTCCAGCCCCAGGACTTGTCCTTTTTGTTTGTTGGTTCGTTTGTTTGAGTCGCAGTCCTAATGGGTGTGAACTGATCATTTCTCTATGATTAAGATTTTCATGCAGTGGCTAGTGGTGTTGACCTTCTTCTCATGTGCTTGTTGACCGTCTTTATATCTTCTCTGCAGAAATCTCCACTCACTCCGTTTGCTTATTTTTTTAAATGAACTTTGGTTTTTGTTATTATTCTTATTATATTAGTCTGCACTTTACCTTTTTACTAGATACATGATTTGTAAGTACTGTCTCCCATTTTGAGAGTTATCTTTTCAACCATGTCTTTAGATTGAATAATTTAAAATTTTGGTGTTAGCTAATATTTTTATTATTTATTTTACTGTTTGAAATTATATGTATGTATATGTCTCTTTGTGTTGGTGTGTGCATGTGAGTGCAGGTGCCCTCAGAGGCCAGAAGCAGGCAGTTGTTAGCCTCCCTGCATGGCTGCTGGGAACTGAACTCTGGTCCTCTGTAAGAGCAATATGTGCTCTTAACTTCCGAGCCATCTCTCCAAAGTAGGTAATTTATTTATTTAAGTTTTCTTCTTTTGTTTCCCATATTTGGGTTACTAATGATCTACTTTGTAAAATTCCCTATTTCTATGTTGTGAAGAAGATTTTTTTGTTATAATTCACAGAACAAGAGTGTGAGACTTAGAAGGTTAAGCAATATGTCTAAGCATATGCATCTAGATGATGGAGAACTGGGAGGGGGTGTATGTCTCCTTGATGCCTAGACTCACACTTAACTATTATGTATGTATATATATATACATATATGTGTATATACATATACATGTATATATACATACCCATATATACATATATACATATGTATACGTGTGTGTGTGTGTGTGTGTGTGCTTACCTGCTTTTGTCTGTGTACTACATCATTCAGTACACAAGGAAACCAGAAGAGGGTATCATATTTCTTGGGACTTGAATTACAAACCATTGCAAGCCATGCTGGTACAGAGAATACAACCCCAGTCTTCTGGAAGAGCAGCCAGTGCTCTCAACCACTGAGCCAGCCCCTCCCATTTAACTATGAGCTGTTAGTATAAAAGGACCGATGGCTTGTGAGGCAGAACACAGGCCCTATAATGATCGTGGTGATGGCTGTGACATGGATGGTGACATCAGTGCAAAGGGAATAACTTAAAAGGGTGACTTTTACCTAGAGTTTTGCAGTGGTGATGAGAAGGTCGGAGAGCCAAGGTGTTCACTGGGAATGCCTTTGTTGGTAGACTGTGGGGGAGTGTTGCTGCCCAGAGCACTTCTGGGAGCTGAACTCGTCAATTCTTTGCAGAGCGGAAAGTGGAAGCCATAGCATGGCAGGTACAGCCTTTGCAGTCCGCTGCGTCTGCCTCCACTTTTTGCTTGAGGTGGTTATGGATGTTTTCCAGGTTTCTGAACAGCAACTCAAGGAAGCTGTGGCTCAGGCTGTGGACGGTATCAAATTTGGAAAGGAGAGGCACCAGTGGAGCTTGGAAGGTAAGGGGCGGGGGTGAAGACTTACTTGAAATATCCTTTTCTCCTCAGAAAGCTTGGGGTTTAGCCATTGGTCCACCCTCTACCTCCTCGCTGTGAGAGCATCATGGTCTGCATGCACGGCACCAGATGAGGCTGAAAGACAGGGTCCCACCACTTGAGTTTGGTTCACGTTTTTGTCTTTGTGTGCAAAGTACAAGGTTTGTATTGTTTTAAATGCGGCAGGTACTCTGCAGTCCTTTCTCATCGCTTTCCTCACCCACCAGACGGCCTTGCCATATATTGCCCCTGTAGGCTTTAATTTTGCAATTCCTACTCTGTAATAATAGACACTGAATATTACTAGTTAATCTTGATTTAATGTATTACTTCACCAAACCCTCATATCTAATTTTTTATGTACATATTATCAGAATAAGTGAGGCCCTGGAAGGCTCCTTGCCAAAGTCACATGAAGAAACTGGCCAGGGGCCTGGCTTGTTAGGTGGTTCCTGTCCTTAGTCTTTGGGCATGACTCAGGTCACCTCAGGACACCCATCTGCTAGGACACCCGGAGGGCCCAGCACTGATATTGGCAAGGAGGCCAACGTGTGTGGGGAAACATTCAGAGGAAATGGCAGGACCGTACTTGGTTTCCACTACGACCTACTTAGGGCTCCACCTACCCCAGATGTACAGAAGCACAGGGGAGTTGACAGGGAAGCCCCCATCCCTGCTGTCAGCAGTAGTAAGGGTGGGGTGACTGGGTGCAGGGGAATCCTGTCAGCAGTGGTAGGGGTAGGGTGGCTGGGTGCTGGAAAATATTGGCTTTCATGCCTTTCTTTAGTGATTTAGTCTTCTCAGATAAAGACGTATCATTCTGTGACTGAGATAAAGCAAAAAGCTTTTCCTTTAAAGTATGTTTGGATTGGAATCCCACTGGCTTTGGTGTTGTCTCATGAGGGCCCCTTTGGCTCTTCTAGCCCCACCGAATGAATCCACACATGACCAGGTCCCCATGGCTCCCAGTCCCTTGAGCTGCAGCTTCAGGCAAAGGGTAGCTGTGACTATTTGTCACTAGAAAAAAATAGCATTTTGGAGATGTATACAGGCCAGTGTTCAGAAAACCACCTTTGGGGTGTGAGGTGTGAAAGGAAGGGAAGAGGGGGATGTGGTTTAATTTTTGTTGGGAGAAGGTTATACCCCTTCAAGTTTGGGGTGCAAAGCACCTCCACTTGGTTTCTTTCTTTGCTCTTGAACCTCAAAGCAAGCTCAGCAGCATTAGAATTGCCCCTTTCACATGCACAGAAGTGGAGCGTTACACTGATCCCAGGGTGAAGATGCTGATGTGTAGCACGTAAGATGTCTTTTCGGTTTCTTGGGGACCAGCTTCTGCAGAAGGCAGCTGAGTAAAGGAACAGAGCCTTGTGGAGCTGAGCTCAGCCAGTCCAGGGGCTCTGCAGCTAGCATGATCCACTCAAGTTACCCTGAGTTGGCAGGAATGGGTAGATCTGTAGAAACTGCCCTCACCTCCACCATTCTTTGAATTGGGCTGCTCCTACATTGGCGTGGTAGCTCTCTGCAGCCGAAATGCCATGGAGAGGCTCACAGCTAAAGGCTGGCCACCGGTCTCCTCCCAGCTGGAACACGGAGCTCTTGCTCGATGAGTAATGTTGGATGGTGTGAACGGGGCATCTCTGTGTCTGCCACTTGCAGGCTCAGAAAGGTTGAATGCTTTTCTCAACTCAAAGTTAGAAAATTCACTGGAGTCCAAATGCAAGACCACCAGTCTCCAAGTCTGAGGTGCCTTCCACTGAGCACTGTGATGCACAGGGTGGCGCCTGTAACTCTCCTGGCCACAGCCAGGGGTTTCTGGCCTTTTTAGGACATTTCCCTGTGCTTCCCACGCAGGTGTCAAAAGGCTGGAGAGCAGCTGGCATGGGCGGCCTACCTTGGAGAGAGAACGGGAGAAGCACTCAGCACCCCCACATCGAAGGGCCCAGAAGATCATGGTCCGCTCCAGCAGTGACAGCAGCTACATGTCTGGGTCACCAGGGGGAAGTCCCTGCAGTGCAGGTGGGGAGCCACAGCCTTCTGAGAGTGAAGGCAGCACACACAGTCCCAGCCTGCCCCCAGGGCAGGAACAAGAGGCCTTGTGTCCGGGGGTCCCACCCAGGCCTCATCAGGAGAGCCCGCCCCTTCCCGAGAGCCTGGAAAGAGACAGCCACCCACCACTGAGGCTGAAGAAATCTTTTGAGATTTTGGTGAGAAAGCCGACATCCTCCAAACCCAAGCCTCCACCCAGAAAATACTTTAAAAATGACAGCGAGCCTCAGAAGAAACTGGAAGAGAAAAAGAAGGTCACAGACCCTTCTGGGCACCCCTTGCCCACCTGCAGCCAGGTAGGAGGGTATGTGCAGCGGGACGCATGTCCCCTGCATCCTGCACAGCGGCCCTTGAGCATTAGAAATGTCTGCAGGTTTCCTGTACTCTACATAGAGGAAACACTGTGTTTAGGCCCACTGTGAAGAGATCAGAGAAGCTTTGCAGATCCAAAATGGAAGTTCCAGGCCTGCCAGCTGTTGTCACTAACACTCAGGGTTCTCTTTGCATGGGTCATATATGTCTCACCTCATGGTGGATCAGCAGCAGGCTCACTCCAATGGGGGAGGCTATGTCCAGGATTCTCAAGTTCTCTGCTTACCCACAAGTTGTGGCCTAAATAACTAAAAGTTAGGGAGAACTAATTGCCTATGGAATACGAGGAACTGGCCCCATCTTTTCCTATTAACTTTGCCTCCAGTAGTTGGTGGCTTGGGAAATTAGCCTCTCTTAAGTCTAGATGTCCTTTGCTATTTAGGACTTCTTTCAGTGGCTCCCTCTACAGGCTGTTATGAAAATTACACCCTCCCTTCAGTATCTAACTTCCTCCTGGAAGTGGTCATTTCCCCCATCACCTAGTCAAGACTGTCTTCCTTCAGTCCTTTCAAGGAAGGCAGGTGGGCAGGACAGGGAGGGGTCCTGAAACTTGAGACTTTTAAATGAAGGGCATTATCTTAGTTAGGGTTTCTATTGCTGTGAAGAGACACCATGACCACGGCAACTCTTATAAAGGCAAACATTTCATTTGGGCTGGCTTACAGTTCAGAGGCTTAGTCCATTACTGTCATGGCAGGAAACATGATGGTATTCAGACATACATAGTGCTTGAGAAGGAGATGAGAGTTCTATATCTTGATCCACAGGCAACAGGAGACTCTCCCACTGGGATTTGAGCATGAGAGACAGCAAGACCCACCCCCCACAGTGACACACTTCCTCCAACAAAGCGACACCTGTTCCAACAAGGCCACACTTCCTAAAAGTGCCACTTCCTATGGGCCAAGCATTCACACACACACACACACACACACACACACACACACACACACACACATGAGTCTATGAGGGTCATTCCTGTTCAAACCACCACAGCACTGTGCTAGATATGTTTATGTATGTTGTCTCACTGCGTCCTTGCTAGAGTCTGAGGGTGAGGGTTCCAGTTTCACAGAAAAGGAATTTAAGCTCACATTGCTGTGGGTATGTGTGCAGTGAGGGCTGCTATAGGTGAGATAGGGTCTCTGGGACTCTGACAAACTTCAGTGAGGTGATTGCAGGGAAGAAAGTCTTGCATTCCCTAGTGAAGACTCAGTGAAAGCAGAAGCCATGTTACCAAAACAGGAAATGCAGGCTTTCAGACAGCTGAAGGCACAGGACTGACTAGGGATGGGGCCATGCTGTGGATCTGTTTATCCAACTCCCCTTTTTAGCAAATACTTGCTTGCTTTTGGGTCTGAGACTGAATCCAGAAGGCAAGTCAGAAACATGAGTGTGAGGGAAGTAGACATGTTACCTTCCTCCTGTAGACCCAGGCAAGGTAAACAGGTGTCCTGATGAATCTCTTGGGCTGCCTGATTGGGTGGGGCCACATGTCTTAGGCTGCCTGATTGGGTGGGGCCACATGTCTTGGGCTGCCTGATTGGGTGGGGCCACATGTAGGTCAGGGAGCATTGCCAAGTAAGATAGCCAAGGGAGGAAGCAGGTTTTCTGCAGGGAAGGCCAGGCAAAGAGCCAAGGTATTCAAGAGAGCGCATAGACACATATAAACAAATGTGCCTGCATGTGTGCATGCGTGTGTGCGTGTGCCCACACTCCCTCTCTGTCTCTCTGTCTCTCTGTCTGTGCATCTCTTTGTCTCTGTTCCTTTGTTCCTCAGTCCCCCCCCCTTTCTCAGATTCAGCACCCCACATCTTGAGCAATCTGCCTTGCCTTTGGCTTCCTTCCCTGTCCTCACCAGCAACATCACCCAGACCAACACAAAGGCCATTCTGTGATTGCTTTTTTGTCCTCCCTGCATCGTCTCACATGGCCAGCAACCCCTTCTATAATTTATTCACACAACCAACAGATCATTGTTATGCAGGGAGTGAGATCACAAAGACAGATTCTAGCCTGACAGAAAACAGGAAGCAACTGATGTTTTTGCATCATTCTTAACACATCCTTGGCCATTCTTGGGCCTTTCTCAATGGATGTTATTGCCTGTGGTTCCATTTTCAGCCCCTCAGCCCCTCTTTCCCCTTTCTCCCCCTCCATTTTCCTCTTCATCTTTTCCTCCTACCTTTTTCTCTTGTTCCTCACTGTAGTTTTTTTCTCTTTAAGGTGCTAAGATCCTTCTCAATCAGATCTGTATAGCATTATATTCATGTTTTCTATTTATTGTAACTGAAACCAACCCAGTTTCCTCTACCAAAACGACCTTCAAGATATTCGCCATGGGCTGGAGAGATGACTCAAGAGCACTGGCTGCTCTTCTAAAGGATACAACCTTTATCCTCAGCACCTATAGAGTGGCTAGTAACCACCTGTAACTCCAGTTCCCGAGGATCCGACGCCTCCTTCTGGCCTCTGTGGGCACTGCACTCATAGGGTCTCAAAATATGAGATCCTCCATGTTTAAGAGAACTATTATCTCTTCTCTGCTGAATCTGTATTTCTCACCCTCCCTGTCTTCTTTCCTCCATTTCCCTCCATTTACCAAGTGCTAAGCCAGGAAACATTTGCCTGAGAAAATTTTGTTTAGAAATCAAATCAAGTTTAGGGTTGAATTTAAAGATCTGGTCCAAAGAAGATGCAACATCAGAAGTGTTGACTAAAAGGTAAAATATGGGTGCTGAGGAGACAGCTTATCAGTAAAGGGCCTGCCTTCATGGATGAGGTCCTGAGCTCAGCCCCGGAACCCATGTCAAAACAACAGTAAAGAGCCACCATGGGGAGGCAGAGGCCAGCAGATCCCCAGGGCTTGCTGCCAGGCATCCTCACCTAATTTGGGGGCACTCTAGACCAGGGAGAGAGCACCTCAAGAACAGGTAGGTAGCCCCTGAGGAACAACACCTTTAGTTTTACCTTTGGCCTCCACACCCATATGCACATACGCAGGAGCACACAAATGTACAGGTACCTATTTGTATGTGTGTGTGTATATATATATATATTCATAGGGAAGAGAGAGAAGAAAGGTATATGTATATATATTCATATATATGAATACTTCTCTACTCTAAAAAATTAAGTTAAAACATTTTCAAGATTTTTTTCCAGGAAAATGAGTGGATTTAGAATGTATACTATTAACTGACATGATATAGTCTCAGAAATAAACCATGTGATCATGTGAGAATGTGTTGGATCTAGCCAATAATATATGTATACATGTAAACAAGTGCACACGCGGATGCAATGTAACATGAAGAAAGAATAAGAAAAGCTCAGTATAAGGGGACGAGACAGGACTGAATGCAGCAGGCAAGTGCTCCTGCTTCTGCCTGTCATCTGGAAGAAGGCCTATAGCCTTGTCACCTGGCCCATCATGACATGACTCCTGAGTGAACAGGACTTGGGAGCCACCCCAGACAGCAAAATGTTTCTCTTCCATACGCACATGTATCAGAAGCACCATTTAGATGGGTCCTGGCTTTGCCTTTCTTCTAGAGGGCACCGTGCTTTGCCTCCTGAAAAGTCTCCGTTTTGTTCCAGAACTAGACACAAGGCATCTGTCTAGCAAGCCTTCTGTGCTATTGAGGCCCAAGATGCGTGCTTCTGGCTCCTGAATCTCACTCAGGCTTTGTGGTAACTCTACCTTAGTAGTAGATGGCTACTTGGTACCTGGTCCAGCTCCTCACAGAACTGTTTTAAGGAAGGTCCTGATGCAGCAGGCCTCTCCATGGAGAGAGAGAAAAAAATCTGCAATGGATTGGTGGTGTCATCCTAGGTGCTACTGGAGCCAGAACATGGGTGCTGACTAGGTACTATGTACCTTGGGAATCTCAGTGTGCTGCTCAATCACTGGAGTGCGATTCTAGTGGACAAGAAGTCTAGAGTTGACCTTCAACACCTTATAAGCCAGTGTGCTGGTGCACGCCTTGAATCCATGCACTTGGATGCAGAAGCATTGGGTCACTCTTGACTACATAGTAAGTGTGAGGCTAGCCTAGGATGCATAAGACCTCGCCTCAAACAGAAGAAAACAAAATTGGGGCTGGTGAGAAGGCTAGGTGGATAAAGGGGCTTGCTGCCAAGCCTGAGGATCTGAGTTCAATCCTCATGTGGTAGAAGGAACAGAGGGATTCTTATACATTGTCCTCTGATACTTATGTGTGTGTTGTGAACACAATAAACAAATAAATAATGCAAAATTAAAAACTTAAAACCAATGGAGCCAGCAATTGACATGTTTTTCTTCTGAGTGGTCCTAGGTCCTAACTTAAGCAACACTAAAGGGCAGTTTCTTTGGCTTCTGCGTGTATCCTCCTGGATCAGATAGTTGGCCAACATGCTATTGTAAGCAAACTAGAGCCAGCACCTTTATTATCCTCACCTCTTACACCCATCACAGATGGCCAGTAATGTTCAGTGTCTATGATGCATGTCCACACAGCAGGTTGTTGGAAGCCTTGGGACCCCTGGGGCATCTACGAGGGGTTAGCTGCGTAGTCACAGCCCACTTGGGGGAAAGAACCCCTTCCCCATGGCTGTTGTGAATTTCCCTCCAGAGGTGTCTCAATATCCACTTTCAAGTCCTAATCAAAGAGTGCCTTGCCTTCTCACAGCTACCGTTTTGACACGGTCTGGCTTCCTGTTTACACCACAGGAAACCAGAGAGCTGCTGCCACTGCTGCTGCAGGAAGACACTGCAGGGAGAGCCCCCTGCGCCGCTGCCTGCTGCCCAGGACCTGCAGCCAGCACGCAGACTTCATCTTTCACAGAGGGAGAGACAAGGAGGAGTGCCAGCCCAGGTGAGACACCATGGGAATCTTCCAGAAGGAATAGATTTCTGGGGAAAGTTCTACGGGATCAAGTAGGAGCTAGAGTTTGGTCTGGGGTCAGTGTTTTTCATGGACGCAGTGGACACAGCCAGGGACTGGGGTTGAGGGACAGTGTGGCGTCCAGGACGCTGGGGCAGAAGGACAATGGAAGTGCTCTTTGGACTAATAGATAGATTTCCTGGTGGAAGCAGTGATTCTGGGATGGTGGTGGTGGTAATGCAGGCATCCCTGAGGTCTATATGGGGAATATATCCAAAGATTATGGCTAACGCAGCTACCTTGAGCAGCTGTGTTACATGGGTGTCAGCAAGACTGCACACTTTATTCATCAGGAACGAATTTGAGAGTGCAGCGTGGGAAAGCCTCAGCAGTGCTTTGCCGATGGCCACCATGTCAGGGAGGTGGCTAGCAATGGTAGGTCCAAGTGGTACACCCCTAAATACAATGCCAGATCTTGGGCATTTTAGTGGCTTACTAGAAAGAACAGAGGATCCTGGGTTCACCCATCATTAGCTGTGACTCTGGGCAATTTGTGTTGCTTTTGTGGGCTCATTCACTGGTCGGCAAGTATCAAAGGCTATATAGAATCTCAACATGCAGTTCACTGCAGCCAGCAAGTGAATGGCAGATTTGTGAGGCTGCGCTTGGTGCCAGGGATGAGAAAGGAAGGGATGCTACAGACTGGTTCCCGCCCTGAGGAGCTCCCAATGTGGCAGAAGAGTAAAATAGGGAGGTGACAAGCCATAGTCCCCAAGCACATGAAGGCCTGTAGAGAATTAAGGACATTATGAACGGAATGATCTAGACATCTCACCCAGAGACGGTGCTCCACCAAGGGAGACTCCACCTCTCCACCCTCCCTTCTCTTACTCGTCTTATTGAGGACACACCCTAGTTTGCAGAGGACCTGCCTGTAAAACCTTGGACTCTTAACTTTTATCATATCAACCCCTTATGGCTGAATGATTTGTGAATGCGGAAATGGGCCGAGAGGGCCAGGCTTTACGTGTTGACTTCCTGGAGTCACTAGTTACCCAAGCAGGCCTTCATGATCATGAATGGCTCCTCTCTGGTGTCACCAACTACAGTGTTCTGCTTCCCTTGAGGCTGAGCACTGTGACAAGGCATAGGAGGAAGCAGTGTTTCTCAGGCAAGGGTGCATTCTCATGTGAACACTCTCCGAGAAACATGCGGTCCAAGCAGCCTTGTCTTAAGCAGAGAAGGAAGATGCATGGTTAAACAGAGGACGTCCCAGTGGCTTCCCTCTTGACTGCTAGGACTTGGGTGCCAACCTCCCCTGTTCCTAGGGAAGGGAGTTGAATGCAGAGTCTCCCTAACCCATGCAGACAGATGTCGGTTTAATGTTACCTTATTCTGAGAAAGCTTTTGCCATGCTGTCCCTTGGGCATGGAAGGCTGAGAACATCATGGGTACAAAGTGGATGATGCAGTATAACATCTTGTGGGGCACACTATATCCTCATTGCTCAGGCTACCTATAGCGCAGGTACATGGACTCAGAACTGAGGAGTGGACCCCCTCAGTCCAATGTGTAGCCAAAGTACAAATTCCACGCCACAGCTTTTCTCTACCTGGAACAGTTTGATCAATTCCTTTGATTGAGAACAACTCATTTTTTTTTTCCCAAGCAAGCTGGTCAGAGTATCACACTCCCATGACTCTGTGACTTCAGGAAAGGGCAGGTACAGAGGTGTGTGACATGATATACCTATGGAATGAGAGGGCGTCGGTAGGCTGTTGTCACCTCATCCAGTGGACACACTCATTCTTCTTGCTTTTGAATGACATAGATAGTCCGAGTCAAATGTGGCGACCAACATGAGACTTGTAGAGTGAAAGTTTAAAAGGCGAAAGAATTACCTTTGCTTTGCACTTCTTGTAAGTTATCTCTGCGGTTACTTTAGACAGTGGAGAGGACATTTGAGTGGACATTTGAGTGGGTAGTCAGGCGCCATGGGCTCTTGCCTGACTCTGAGTACTAAAGTCCTCTACCCTGACAGAGCAGGTATTTCCCAAGAACACATGTAGTTCTAGGATGCTAAGATGGTAGATGGCACTCTCTGTCTCTCCAGTTCTGCCTGTTGGCACCTCAGTGAGGTGACAGCCCTTGGAGCCGGCGTCCACCATAGTCACTGTTTCTGCTCCAGAGCTGTTCTGCACTGTAACTTGAATTTAGGAAAAAAAAATTCCCAGTAGAATGTAATGCTTTCTGGCTTTGTTTCTGCCTGCCAGTGAGTCCAGCATCCCCCGTAAAACACCCGCTGCTGAAGAGGCAGGCGCGCATGGACTATAGCTTTGATACCACCGCTGAAGACCCTTGGGTTCGAATTTCTGACTGCATCAAAAACTTATTTAGCCCTATCATGAGTGAGAACCATAGCCATGTGCCACTACAGCCCAACACCAGCCTTGGTGAAGAGGATGGGGCACAAGGCCACCCAGAGGGGGTCCTGTCAAAAATCGACACTGCCAATGGCGCTCCCAGAGTTTACAAGCCAGCAGATGGCAGCGCTGTGAAGAAGGGGCCCCCAGTGGCCCCAAAGCCTGCGTGGTTTCGCCAGAGCTTGAAAGGTCTGAGGAATCGTGTCCAAGATCCCAGAAGACTCCCAGAAGTAGCCTCAGCCGCTCAGCCAACACCCACTTCCAGGGAACCCCCAGGGCCACACTCTCAGGCCTCCTCCTCAATCAGGCAGAGAATCAGCTCCTTCGAAAACTTTGGCTCCTCACAGTTGCCAGACAGGAGAGTTCAGAGGCTGAGCCTGCAGCCCAGCACTGGCGAGATCACAAAACTTCCAGGAAAGCAAGATGGAGGAGGACAGATTTCTGGTCTCCTGGGCGGAGGAGCTACAGTCTCTGCTAAGCACAGGCCGGCAGAGCTAGAGCCTATGCCCACAGCCTTCCCTAATGCCTCAGAGGTTAGCGACCCAGGTATGTCTGAGTCTCCTCCCCCAGGTCAGCGACCTAGCCCCAAAGCGCTGTCTCCAGACCCTCTCCTGAGACTACTGACTGCACAGACTGAGGACTCTCAGGGCCCAGGCCTCAAGATGCCAAGTCAGCGGGCACGGAGCTTCCCCCTGACCAGGACACAGTCCTGTGAGACAAAGCTGCTGGATGAAAAGGCAAGTAAGCTCTACTCCATCAGCAGCCAGCTGTCATCGGCTGTCATGAAGTCCCTACTGTGCCTCCCATCTTCAGTCTCCTGTGGCCAAATCAGCTGCATCTCCAAGGACAGGGCGTCTCCAAAACCACCTTGCAACAACACAGCCGCAGAGGGTCTTGGTGAAGCCGTGGCCTCTGATACAGGGTTCTCCCTGAAGTGAGTGTCTGTACCCTGCTTGCTGTCCACAGTCCCCACTCTTCTATTTTACATTATACAACAGTTAAGCATTTCTCAGATACACTAGATAAAAAAATTATTTCATCTCATGTGAGTGTGTGTGTGTGTGTGTGTGTGTGTGTGTGTGTGTGTGCACTCATGAGCATTGTAGCTCTGTCTTCCCTTGTAAGGAGTAGTTTAGACAACAGCTCACCTTGGCTGAGATGAGAAGTGGGGGACATGGCCAGGCCCCCGGTAAACTGCCCACAAAGATACATGAGGCCGACGCATATCTAAAAGGTCCTCTCTCAAATTAAGGAGCTCCGAGTGAGGCCAGGAGACTCTTTGCAACAAACACCTGGGCAGGGGAGTAAGATATTTTTGGTCCTGTTTCAGGTGCACCCTGCCTAACTATGAGCAGAGTCCAGGCCTGCGCGCCTTGCTCCCTCCTTAGTTGGGGTTAGAAGGTGGGGACACCTGCTTCCCAGAGGTGTGGGTTCATATGGGGGATCTGATGTCTTCTGCTGCAGGCCTGGGTCTGGGTCTTCCCTCTTGAACCAGCTGTGACTTATTTACTGTTTATGCTGCTGAGGATGGAGCTCTCCTATCAAACAGCAGACTTCCTGAAGAGCAGAGCCCTTTGTAGGAGGCAGTAGCTCGAAAATCTTGCTTTTTACACTGTGTTTGTCTCTGCTTGTGAAAAGCCTTTCAGAGCTGAGAGAATATTCAGAGGGGCTTACCGAGCCCAGGGAGACTGAGGACAAGGACCACTGTTCTTCTCAGCCTGGCCAGTCAGTTATCTCCCTCCTGAGCTCAGAGGAACTGAAACAACTCATAGAGGAAGTGAGAATTCTGGATGAGGTGACACTGAAGGTAGGTTTCCTGTGTGTTTATCTGCAGGGCTGTTTGGTCATCTTAGCTGGGCCAGAGGGGAAAGGAGCTAAAGAAGTTTATGGGTCTTAGGGCTTGTCATGGTCCAAGTTTTGTCCAGTCTGTGATAGCAGGACACCATGTCACTTGACACAGCAAATAATAACACCTGATCTTAGCTGGGATGGAGAGAGAGAGAGAGAGAGAGAGGGAGAGACTATAGTGGGGGCGGGGGTATGGCCAGGCCCTTTGTCCTGGCATCTTTTGAAAGGTTCTTGGTCACACAGCCAGGGAGCTCTGTCTCTAAGCTTAAGCCCAACGGTGTGTCAACATCCCATGAGCTAATGTGTCCAGAGAGGTGCTGTATGACACTGCCAGTGGGAAATAGTGTAGGTGAGGTAAGTTCTCACCTTGAAGTATCCCTTTTTTCTGCTGTATACCTCAAGGTGAGCTCAGGAGGGCCTGTGTGCCTGAGCCACAACATTCTGAAAGCCGCACTTCCCACGTACTTGCTGCTCACAGCCAATGACGTGTAGAGAGGAAGCAGCCAGCCAGAGCTGGAGTTAGTAGTCAGGAGGCAGGCTCATGGAGATCACTTCCTGGAAGGTTCTTAGGGTCCATCCCCGATTCCTGCACTGGGATAATGAAGCCTGGGAAGGCAGGGCACTCCTTTTCTAGTGGGAGTCACAGCTGCCCTTCCAAGATCAAGGGTGTGGTGGTCAAGTCGGCTGAGCCCAAGATGCCTCTGAGCTGTCACTTGTAGCCTGCAGGGACCATCAGTCCCCAGGACCTGATTCAATGCAAATAATACAACAAAAGTAAACCTTGAAGTTCAGAGCCGCCTCTCTAAAGTGTTAGGAGAAGACTTTGTTTCTAGTATGGCAAATCACCCACAGGGCCAAAACCCAAACAAACCCAAAAAGACCCCCCCCCCCAAACCAACCCTTATAAAAAGAACAAAACCCCCAAATGAGCAAACAAACAAACAAATCAAGCCAAACAACAACAACAACAACAACACACCCATACCCACAAATACAACTTCAAATAATCCCAAAGCTGTGGGCCAATGTGGGACAATGGATCCTTTCCACTCATGTGCCTCCTCTGACCTGGGAGTCAGGGGCTCTGGTATCCCACAACCAAGGTACTGCTTGGTCATATTTTTATTTCCTAGTGCCACTTACAAGGTGGTGGCCCAAGAGCTATGGGCCTGAAAATAACATTTACTCGGTCTTTTAAAGTCATTGGATGTCCTAAGTCCTAGTATTTGGTATTTCTGGGAACATGCCAGTAGCACCAGGGTTGCCTTCTTCTGAGGTAGCTAAAAGGAGAGGTCAGCACTTGTGAAACAGCACTGGCCTCTGAGAGTTTGACCCAAGTCCCACCACCTGCCCTTGTCGCATGATGCCACTGTAAAGGAGCATCTTCCAGCCTGCAGGGCTCTCTAGCTGCCTTTGCAATGGGCAGCCCGGTCTGTGGGAGGTGGCTATGAAAGGGTGAGTAGGAGAGGAAAAGAGCTGGGCTTGCTGGCTTACATACATTTGTTTACCCTCCTAAGCTCCCTGTAATTTCTGCATGATGAAACTGACGTCTGAGGAGGTGGTAGTACTGGCCCAGCTGGTGTTTAATAAAACAAACCGGTGTGGTGTTAAAGCATGTGCTAAATTGTTCACGCTGCTGCAGTACGGCGTTTGTGAATGTATGTATTTTCACCCACAGCAATTAGACAGCATTCACGTCACCATCTTACACAAGGAAGAAGGCGCTGGGCTTGGCTTCAGCTTGGCAGGAGGGGCGGACCTAGAAAACAAGGTGATCACGGTGAGTGGCCCTGGGATGGGCATGTCAGAGTCAGGGTGGGTTGCTGGGGGTGAGAAGACTAGTGTGTCAGCGATGTTGTGCTGGGGACCACCAGGCCACTGGGCAGGGGTCAGGACGGGAGTTTTAAAGGACAGTCACTGGGTCCATCCTTCTCAAGAGGCACACTGTGGGCTCCTATCTGATCCAGACTTAAGGTCTCTGTGGACCCCAAACAGCCCCAGTATGCCAAAACAAACACGAAACGCACATGGAGCATCAAAAATACTGTGCATATGTATGAGTATATGTGAACACATGTACACGTATGTGTACATACATGTTCTACACCAGACCATCTGAATGGGAAGTTTGCACGGTTTAAAGCCCTAATCCCTATATGTTTGAAAATATGTGGAGGATACATTAAACAGAGAGGCCAGAATCAGGGAGGTATCTCAGTCAATGAAAAACTTGCCTTGCACGCATGGGGAACTCAGTTTGATGCCCAGAACTCATGTTAAAGGAAAGGTGGGCGTGGAAGTACATCTGTAATTCCAGAGCTGGGCACGCAGAGACAGACAGATTCCCAGAGCTTGCTGGTCAGCCAGTCTAGCCTTACTGGGCAAGTTCCAGGCTAGTGAGAGACCCCATCTTAAGCAAAACATGCCGAGCTTGTCCTATGGCCTCCACATGTATGTACATATACGTGATCCTATGAACACACACATATGTGCAAACACATGTGTGTGCATACATGCACATGAATTGGTGTCAGCTTTGGTACAGTATAATATACTTTACTTTGGAAATGTAGCTCATGATGGTTGCCAGTATTAGGTATAATTTATGGCCACGGGGCAATTTTTAGAAACCTCTAGACCAGGACCTTAGGCTTTCCCACACTATGTATAAAGGAACGCACAGGAGATGAACTCGTGCAAAGGAGGGGGCTACTTGCTTTTGTCCACTTGTAGAATGAGTGTGATCAAGTGGACAATATTGATGTGGACATGTTGGTTGGCGGACCTCAGTGGGATCTGGTCAAGGGGTATAATGATTACAGTGCTGTGCCCAGGATACACACACCACAGTGTTCACCTGCAGAGCTTGTAGCCCAGCCTCCTGTTCTGCAGGGCCTAGAGTCTGGGAAAGGGCGAGTGAGGGCAGCAGGCCTGTAGTCTAGGCATCTCTGCCTGTGAACCCCTAGTCAGTTACTGCCTAGTTGATCTTACAAGCAAGAGTTACTGTCCTCAGCCAGCAGCTTTATCCAGCTGCTGATCCAGATGGTTTCTGACCCCCTCACTTCATGATCCAGGCTTGGGATCTAGGGACCAAACTTGGGTGTGATGGCAGATGCCTTTACCCACCGAGCTGTCTTTCTGGCCATAAGATTGCCTGTTTTTGTTTGTTTGTTTTAAAATTCTAAATATCATTCAGAAATGAGAAAGAGGCAAGTTAAAGAACGGAGATGTCTAGGCAGCCTTAGGATAGTGTACCTCAAGTACTTCCTGCAGAAAATGGGACCCGAGTGTCTCTCCAGAAGGGCTAAGCTCTCCTGAAATGCATTTGGGGAGTTGCCATGTTATTACACTGCTTACTCAGAGGGCCAAGATGAAAACTGGCATTGTAGAGTTGCTAGTATCTTTTAAAAAAACGATCTCTATATATGTGCACATGTGCATGTATATGTATATATATGTGTGTGCATATATATATGTGTGTGTGTGTGTGTATATATATATATATATATACCTTCTTATATGTATATATATATATACCTTCTTATATGTGTATATATATATATATACATATATATATATGTATATATATATATACCTTCTTATATGTATAAAAACTCATACTGAACAATGAGTTCTGGGTTACAAAAACAAATTTATTTTTGTACTCGTCCAACATGCCTTTGTCCATCAGCTGATCAGACACACATACAAGTGCTAGGTTGTTAGCATACTTAAACAGGAACGTTTGTGGAGCATCTGTTTAGCCTGGTGTCCCCAGATTGTTTTGATCTTAGCAACCTATTCCTATAAATACTCATCAATAAGGCATAGACTTGGGTTTGCCAGGAAACCATTCTCAGAAATGCAATCTAGAGCAGGTAAGGCAGCAGATGTTCCCTGGGTTGGATGGGGCTGTAGCGTCAGTCAAGGGCATCGTGTGGGGAAGAGTGCTAAGTACCCACCAGCCATCCCTATTGGTGGGCTCTGCCCTGAGTAGAGAAGGAAAAAGAGGACTGCAGGCCCAGGCCTGAGATAGAGTCAGCCTATGCTGTCTTTGGCCTAAACGTCTCTGGGACGCGGAGGCCTCTGCCAGCACTGCCAGGACAAATGGAGCTCTGATTTGGGTAGTTTGTGGGTCCTAACCCCTTTGCCTTGCTCAGGTTCACAGGGTGTTTCCCAATGGGCTGGCTTCTCAGGAAGGCACAATTCAGAAAGGCAACGAGGTCCTTTCCATCAATGGCAAATCTCTCAAGGGGGCTACTCACAACGATGCCCTAGCCATCCTCCGCCAAGCTCGGGACCCAAGGCAAGCTGTGATTGTCACCAGGAGGGCAAACGTGGAGACCTCTCATGACCTGAACTCCTCTACTGATTCCGCGGCATCAGCTTCAGCAGCCAGTGACATTTCTGTAGACTCTAGTAAGTGTTCCCAGTGCCATGGGGTTGGGGGCTGGTGTGGAAGGGGCCCCTTGGGAGCCACATTCTGTCTTTATCCATTTAGATCCATGTTTGGTGGCACTGGGAAGTAATGTGTGGTCCCAGCATCACACCTTCCCGGCATGCCTGGTGTGCTGCAGTAATGTGAGCACGTGTGGTTAAGCAGCTAGCATCAACTTGGGCAGCTGGGCCAGGGATAATGGCTGACCACTGACCAAACCCATTTGCTTTCCTCTGCAGTGGAGGCCACTGTCTGCACGGTGACACTGGAGAAGACCTCTGCAGGGCTGGGCTTCAGCCTGGAGGGAGGAAAGGGCTCCCTGCACGGAGATAAGCCTCTTACTATCAACAGGATTTTCAAAGGTGGGATTTTCCTTTTTTTAATCTTCTTTCTCTACATACTTTCCAGTTGTGGCCATCTAGCAAACACCCAAACCCAGAACCCTGGGAACTTTCTGGGCTACGGTGGTTTCCCACACCCTTTTGAGTCACATGATGATGCCTATGTGCTCAGTTCTGCTTTTGTGACTTTGGGCCTTTTCTCGGCCATGTTTTTACTTCTCTTTTTCTTGGGTCGTCTCCCATGACTGAGCCCTGGGCTCTGCTCAGCTTGGCAGGACCAAGGTTACGAAGAGGCAAGTTAGGCCCTGGCTTGAGGGCCAGAGTTGAGAGGCACCGAAAGATACATTGAGAAAGATCAGCATCATTTCCGTGCAATGTACTTAACAATTATACAACTGTGATAGCACTGAGCCTAAGGCAGGGCAACCAGGAGTTCAAGGTCACCCTTGGCTACAAGGTGAGTGAAAGGTCAACCTGGTTTATACGAATCTGTCTCAAACAAACTAGATAATCCATGATGCATAGGATGCCAATGTTTTGAGTAAAGCCAGAGGCTGGTACTTGTCTGACAGCCCGGCTAGATTTACCCTAGTCCTGGATCCATTGATTCTTGTGTTTATCTCCCATTTGATGTCTTATTCATTATGGACTGGGCTGCCAGACGACTTGACGTGCGGATCAGCTGGGTATAGATTTTCCTGAGAAAATGATGAATGTCTTAAGTTATCATGCAAATTTTCCTGCAGCTCCTTGCCACTTCCTAGTTGGAAGCCTTGGGCAAGGGACCAGGCATGTGGATAAAGGAGCACTGGTCCAAAGCCAGCTTCAAGACCTAGGTTCTAAGGTCAATTTTGCCATGTACAGTAGCACGACCTTGGGCAAGTCACTTTGCTATTCTGAGCCTATGTACAGCACATGGGAATGAGCTTCCAGCTACAGGCAGGTGTGGTACCAGAGGATGTGGATCACAGAGCCTGTAAGTCAGAGTTCAAACCTAGACCCTACGACTAGCCACTTTCAAGCTCTGAGTGAGGTTTTCCATCTTCGGTTTTCATGCTTGTGAAAAGGGAGTCCATTGGTATGTACCCACAAGGGATACTGCCATGAGTACAGGACACAAGCACAATGCCTGCTGTGGTGCTTGCTCAATATTCCTTACTATATTTTCATTATTATTCTATTCTTCACAATCATATTATTATAGTGTTATTATATAATTACTTATAATAATTAATTATTACATAACATAAAACACACTATGTATTCTGTAATAATATAATTATAAATTATATACTTATAAATATAAATTATAAATTCTATAATGGTATAATTATAAATTATAAATATATAATTGATTATTATGTATATTAAAAATAATGTCATTATTATCATACTGTTATTCACAATCGGTACAGGCCAGGGTGTCAGATAAATGGGAGGGGGCGTTTCTTAAATATAAACAATAAAAGAAGACATTATAGTTTCTTTCTTGTTTTTTTTTGTTGTTGTTATTTTTTGTTTTTGTTTTTGTATTTGGTTTGAATTGTTTTTTTTGAGACAGGGTTTCTCTGTGTAGCCTTGGCTGTCCTGAACTCACTTTGTAGACCAGGCTGGCCTCGAACTCATAGAGATCCACTTGCCTCTGCCTCCCCAAGTGCTGGGACTGTAGGCAAGCGCCACCGTGCCTGGCTACTTTGTAGTTCTTGTATACATCTTTGACTGAGTGGGTGACATGCAGGGCTATGTTTTTCTGGGTGGACGCAGAGTTCCTCCCAGGATGTTTGAAGCCAAAAGCCCTGTCAAGATTGCTTCATGAATGTCTCACCATTTCACACTCCTTCCAGCACAATGTTGATGATGTTATCAGAAACAGGGAGTCAGTATGAGTGGGATAAGGATAGGGAGGACCTGAAGAAACAAGGGCTCTCCAGGAATTATGTAAGTCTCTAACCAGGCTCTGGCTTGGGGCTGCCTGTCATCTCCTCTCTTAAAAACATCATGGATTGTGCACTGTAGCTTTTTATGTCCCAGAAAGAGCTGAGCCTGGTGTCCGAGCTCTCAGACACAATTCTGTGAAATGCTTCACTTTAGAACCACTGGCAAGCGGCCAACGATGGGTACGCTATACACTTCTGAGCTTTCTCATTTCCTCAGAAAGCACCTTTTATTGCTCCTGCTACCCAAGGAAGCCCAAGATCACCTGTCATCTCTTTCTTTACAGGGACAGAACAGAATGAGACAGTCCAGCCAGGAGATGAAATCCTGCAGCTTGCTGGCACTGCCGTGCAAGGTCTTTCACGGTTCGAAGCTTGGAATGTCATCAAGGCATTACCTGATGGACCTGTTACTATAGTCATCAGAAGGAAAGGCCTGCCATGCAAGCCGACACCAGCTTCTGCAGACTCCTAGACAGGGCGTCAATGCTAAGACAAAGCAGGAGCATGAAGCTCCCATAACTGCCGATTCTCAGGGTCTCCGCTGCCCACCTCACCCAGGCTGAGGAAAGCCCAGGTGTGCTTCTGGTAGCTGCTGCTCAGGTTTGGACCTTCTGAGATACTGCCCATCAAGAGGGTTGTTGTAAATGTCAGGACAGAGTCACACAGAGGTGGCTGATACAAATTATAGACTGTATATAGACCGCTTAGTGATAATATTCTGGTGCCATAATAAAATGGTTGTATCGGAGTTTGCCATGAAACCAATGTCCTGGCTTGAAAATCACCTAGAGACTATGAAAGCTACCTCATGGTAGCAATTTTTTCTTCTCTCATAAATCTGCAGGATAGGCAGGACTCTGGGAGGACAGCTCCCTTTGGCCCCTCAACTTCAACTAGGGCAACTCAAGGCTGGGTTGGGGTCCTATGAATGGGCATTGCTTGTGCCTCTGGGGGCTGGTGCTAGGTGATGACTGAGAAGTCTCTTCACGACCCGTACATCTCAACATGATGCCGGGATGACTGGTACACATCCTCGGCACACAACGGCCAGGTAGAAGCTGTGCCTTTTGAATGTTCTGCCTCTGAAGATGACTCATAGCTTTGTTTCCACTGTTTTCCCACTGAGAGCAAACAGAAGCCTGCCTGGGTTTAAGGAAAAGGAGATAGGCCGTCAGGATCATTTCCGTAAGATGCAGCCTGGCCTGACACTTAAAAGACTGTTTTAGGTTGGGCCTGGAAGTCATCCTAAAAAGGGTGGAGCCAGAAGATGGAGAAGTGCAGTTGTGCATTAAGGTGTGGGATGGGTGTCTATAAGATGAAACAGGAATGGATATTGTAGGGCCAGAGAGCTGTGGTACTGGGGCCAGGGAGGGGGCAGCTGGCCCAGAGCAATAGCGGAGTGGAGATGTGTCTAAACCCCAGAAATCTCATCCTGAGATTGGCAGGAGGAGTAGGACTGCTCCCATGCCTGATTGTCCTAGTGCATGTAGTCCCACGCCCTGACCCTTGCCCCTGGGAGGCCACAGAGCCTGGTAGCCAGGTTAAACTTCCTCTCACTTTATATCATGTCCAGCAACACTTGGAATTCCTCCTCATGTGAATGAGTCATCCCCAGGAACCAGGACCCAGCCAATGATGTACAGTCATGCCTAAAGACCCTACCCATCACCGAAAGGTTTAAGTAGCCTTTGTTTTCCCCAATTAAGCTGTCTCACGGAAGCTGTCTCCCACAAAGCCAGTTTCTGGATGCGTTCCTAGCTGCTTGAGGTCTCTTTCACCCCAGGCGGTTCCTGGCCCCTCCCCCCATTTCCCACTTTAGGATGCACTAGTGTGGTGACTGGCAGATCGTGCCATAAAAAGCAGGGAAACAGTACAAATGGCAGCTGATGCCTAATATGGGGTTCAGAGACTGCCAGGAAACACAGGAGGAAGGTGAGTGATGCCCTAGAAAAGACAGCAATCAGCGCCCCCATCTGGCCTCCCCAAGTTGAGGGCTGGAAGTCTGGTTTTTCCTTCTTCCTCTTACTTTCAGTTTATGGTGCACAAGGGACTGGGTTCGGTGAGGAGGCAGCTGAGACGTTCTGGGCAAGGCTACTCTTTTGAGGTTGGTAGAAGAGCCCCAGCCCTCTGCTCTGACCCTAACAGCCTGCTTGGGTGTTATCCATAAGCCCTAACTCTTTTCTCCTTAAAAAAAAAAAAAAAAATCTGGTAATGCATCCTCCACTTAAAAACCACAAGGGTGGCCACTGGCTCTCTGACATTTGTGGATTCTGGGAAATTCCCCCACAGAGCTACATGGCCCCAGGGAAAGTTTCCTTCTGACCTTTCTTTCATGGGAAACTCTTCATCTCATCAAAAGCAATGAGCTTTTCAGCCAGGAAGCCAGCAGGCAGCCCAGGCAGCATGATATCATGACTAGGTGCACCATTGCAATTTGTTCCAGCCTAGAACAAACTCACCCCACCCTCTGGCTCACAAGAGCCTGCCTCTTCCCTGATTTTCCTCTGCCAAAACCTCAAAAGACTCTGTCTTTATTCTTAAAAGTAAAACAATCTTAAAAAATAAAATAAAATCCCCAACTCTGCAGCCAGAGACCTCCTTTTTTAAAAACACCAGTTTGGAGGACATGACTTTTGAGTGCAGGCTTGCCTGTCAAGGCCTCAAAGGTGAACACTGTGATAGATGAGTTGTGGACAGTTAGGATACTAGGACAGCCTCCCACCAGGCTGCTTCCATTGCCCAGGCCTTTGCAGCAGCAATAAAAAATAGAAGGTGCTTGCTTCAAATGTGGCAAAAAGGGACACAGGAAAGACAAAGACCCTAAGGGGGCCTCCTCCACCGGAAATGCTACCAACCCCACGACAGTCTGTCCCAATGCTGTAGGAGGCCTGCTGAAAAAGAGATTGCTTCTCCCATTATGACAAAGACAGCAAGCTACTGGAGCCTTTAAATTTAAAACAGGGCAGCCCTCAGCCCTGACAATAAGAGGAAAGCTGCTCCAATGGAGGCTTTCTGGGTCTCCAACATCTCAGAAGGCTCCCACCCAAAGATAACCATGAAAACATGTGGCAAACCATTCAAATGCCTCAGTGATACTGGAGCAGGTGAAATAATTTTAAGACAACAAGAGGTACCAGAAGACTAGGGACTAATTCCCAGGTCTCAGCTAGTTAGCAAAGGAGGCTGCTCCCATGCCTCTGCCACTAAACAAGCCTACAAATCAGGGGCCCTGATGGGTCTACAGGCATGACACAACCTCTTGTGGGTCACATCACCACCAATCTTCTAGAAAGAGATATCCTGGAGGCTCTGGAAGTTACTTCCACTAGTCATCATCCAAAACAAAATTACAATACGGTAAATGATTGTACCCGTAATAATAATTATACTCATAAAAACTTTAAAACCCTGGGTTCCCTTCAGTTCTAAAGGCTGCTGTTAAGTATAATACTCGCTGCCTCAACTGGCTCTCGAATGGGCCTATATGGGTTAAACAGTGGCCACTGTCAAGAAGGGAACTTGAAGTGCTCACACAGTTAATAAAAGAACAACCCCAGGTTTACCATATCCATCCTTCCTGCAGCTCACGGAATAACCCTGTGTTCACTATAAAAAGGAGCTCATACAGATGAACACTGCTACAAGATTTAAGGGTCATTAATAAAACCATGCCCCAAAGGGGACCACCTCTCTTCTCTGCCATTCCTGCCAGCAAAAGATAGTAAAGACTGCTTTTTCTCTGTTCCTCTCCACCCATGGGATTGCCAATGCTTTGCCTTCTTAGTAACCGCCATTACAAAACTCTGGGCCCACCTTACAATATGAGTGGACAATCTTCCCCCAACAGATGGTAAATAGTCCTACCATCTTCCAGGTTTGCCACAGCATTGCCAAAGCACTGTTGTGGGGAGACTTTCTCACTTCTCCCTCCCAACTCAATTAATATCTTACTTATCCTCCCTAGGATTTAAAAGTATCTCCTCACAAAATACAGCTTATTCCCTCACCTCAACACACCCTCTTAAACCCACCCTTTCCTTTCCTCAAACCTTAATTCTCACTTCCCTCCAAGGCTTTTTGGGAAACCTTAATTGGTTTCCACTGTGGTTTTCCCTCCCCACCAGCAAGCACCCTACAGCCTCTCTTTGATCTCCTAAAAGGGGATTAAAAACCCCTGTGGCCCAGGAGCTCTCTCTTTTGATACATTTGAGGCTTTGGATGCCATTGATGCTGCCCCCAAAGACGTGGCATTCACATATGATCCAACAATACCTGTACAGCTTTTTATTTTTAACCCCTCCCCTACTCTCATGGGAGCACTGTATCAGCCCCAGGGGGTACTGGAATGGCTCCACACCCCAGTGTACAATGCACCTAGAATTCTGAGGCTGACTGAGGCACTAGCTATTATGACTAGAAATGGCAGGGATAATGCCCTGAAAGCCTTAGGAAAAGAACCAGATATCCCTGTCACCCCCTCTTTTCTCTCCAATATTCCAATGGCTACTCAGAAATCATTCCTGCTTTGCTATTAGCCTAATTGAATTCATGGGACAAATTGATAATCATCATCCTAACAAAAGATGGGTTTCTGCCCTTCCTCTGTTGCGGTAGCTACCACTCTCCCCCATTTGCAAAGAAGCCCACCACTGAGGCTCCCTCATTATTTACTGGTAGAGAAAGAGGGGAGCTGTGACAATAACGTAATACTCCTCCAAGGATGAACCCCTTCCCCTCCCCACACACATTATTTGATTCAGGGAGTTGACTCATCACTTTCCCCGATATAAGGTATGCTATTTATTTAGCCCTCAATGGGCCCTTTAATCTTTTCTCAGAGATTGAATATGCTATTAATTTGCTTCTTTGGTTATCAAAATCCTTTGTCAAACTAGATGCCAACCCACTTCCTTTCTGCTCATCCAAGTCTCCACCCTTTTACAGGAAAGAGCTACTCCACACCCAGCTTGCCAGATCTCACAGGTCCCTGTCAGGTCTTATATCTGAGGGAAATGCCCTTGCTGACAGGAACACCTCTGTGGGAATGTTTGCAGCCTCCATCAGGCAAGCAGATCAATTCCATTCACACACACACACACACACACACACGCACACGCACACGCACGCGCACGCGCACGCGCACGCGCACGCGCACGCACACGCACACGCACACGCACACACACAGTACAAAAGGGCTTCACGTCTGTTCCTCTGTGCATCTTTTGTTACTACCCCAGGTTTACAAACTATGGGCACTAACCCCCAAGGTCTCAAGTGCAATGCCCTCTGGCAAAATGCTGTCATCCACATTCCCCAATTCAGCCATCAAAAATATGTCTTTGTCACACTGTTGACACATACTCGCATTTTATATGGGCTACAGCCCAAATGGGAGAAAGTGAAAAAGGATGCATCCACCACATGCTCTCTACCTTTCCCATCATGGGCATTCCTCAGCAGAGAAAAACTAATAATAGCCCTGCTTTTACTAGCTCCAAATTCAAGACCTTCTGCTCAAAATGGAAGACTGCTCATCACTCAGGGATTGCTTACAATCCCCAGGGTCAAGGAATTATAGAAAGAACGCATACAGCTCTAAAAGGCCAACATCAAAAACAAAAACAAAAATTCCCGCCTTCCCCAATATACAATAAGCAATGGCTCTAGCATCTCTAAATATACTTAATATTTACACAAATTCTAAACATCCTCCTATCTCCTTCCACTGGCACATACCAAGAGTAATTCCTCCCATCCTGGAACAAGGGCATCATCCCTTAGATGGACTCTGGAAAAGACCCAACTCTCTCCTCAAAACAGGAAGGGGTTTTGCTTGGGTCTTTCCACAGGACTTGCCCAGGCCTATTTGGATTCCAGCCAGAAGTATCTGACATCACCCTAACAACCAAGAAGATGGCCTGTTTCTTGTTGATAGTTCAAGCACTGAGGAGGCAAAAGAGATCACACACACACACACACACACACACACACACACACACACACATACACACGACCACAAGATCTCCTCAAAGGCATCCATGACCTGGTGGCCACAGGCCATGGGCCCCCACAGGCCTCTCTCTCTTCCATTCTTATGGCTGTCTTTGTTATTCTCCATTCTAATTCTGCTTTTGCCCAACCCTCCCAATACCCACCACTAGAGATGGTTTTTTTTTGTTAGAGAAACTTATTGCAGACATAACAAAGTTACAGGAGTGGGGACTGTCCTCCAAAAGGGTATGAGTAGCCGTTTAGAATCCCAATATATCCATACTCTCCCCTCCTTGGCCGTGCATTGTCCAATGGGACCTTCCTCCTCCTGGCCCTCAATTCCTAAAACAGCAAGTAAGCAACACTGCCAAAGTCACCACCAACCAGGCTCTGGTTCAATAGCTAAACCCACCATCCTTTCTGCTCATCCAAGTCTCCACGCCCTTACAGGAAAGAGCTACTCCCCTCCACACCCAGCTTGCCAGATCTCAGTCTCTTGTCAGGTCTTATATCTGAGGGAAACGCCTTGCTGACAGGAACACCTCTATAGGAATGTTCACAGCCTCCATTGAGCAAGCAGATCAGTTACACACACACACACACACACACACACACACACACACACACACACACACAAATACAAAAGGGCTTCAAACCTGTTTGTCCCACATCTCTCTTGAGCATCCCTTGTGCATCTTTCTCTAAACTAGAGGTTGATGACTATGATGATACCTCCTCTTTACAAAACAAAAAGGGAGAGATGTAGGGCTGGAGAGCTGTGGGATGGAGGAGGAAACGGGGTCATTCTGAGATCAGTGGAAGTAGAACCGCTTTCCCCGTGCCTGCATGTCCTTGGGCATGTAGCCCCGACTTTTGCCCCCTGCCCCAGGAGGTCACATAGCCTGGTAGCCAGGTTAAACTTCCTCTCCCCTATAAAGTATGTCTAGCCACACCTGCAATTCCTCCTCGTACCAATGAGGCATCTCCAGTACCCTGGCTCCTGCCAACCATGTACACTCAACCCAAAAGCTCCCACCCACCCACTCCAAAAGCTTTAAGTAACATTTGTTTCTGCCTCACTGAAGTTGTCTCCTCCAATTTTTTTTTTCTCACCATGCTCACAGTGGGCTGATCATGCTATGTGGGCGGGGAAACGAAGCATAAACTGCAGGATATGAGCATAAAATAAAAATTATTACCAATGTCCTATCGTCACAGGTCAGGCACTCTGCTTGATGTTAAGTGATAATCGTTTGTGATCACAGCCACTGCACTAATGGCAGTCCTGTGCCAGTAGATTGGAGGTTACTGAGCCTCAGGACAATGCATGGCTTGTCTGGCTAAGATGTGGTAGGGCAGAGACTCCGTGGTTCCTTCTGTGACCTGGTACACATGAGCAGGCCCAGGAGCTTTAAAACACAGACAGCAGGGAATGAAACAAAACAAAACAAACCAACAAAAACAAAACAGAAAGCCTCCCAGCATGTCTGTAGCATGTGCATGGCCAATAGGATATTTGCTTTGGTTGTTTCTGAACATCCAATAGCCAAGCTCAGTGCAACCCAATGTGACTCTTGATTATCCACAGCAAGTATGGTTTCTACTGGGATTGATCCAGGGGTTCAAATCCTCATCCCCAGTCATCCTATTAACTACGGGTAACATGGGAAGGCCTGGCAAGGACCGCAGACGAAACACCAGAGATGATTTATTCCAGGGCATTGCCAATGGAGCTTGCTACTGTAACCTTCTGGCTTCTCCAGAATTGGAAGCTGGAACTGTTTGCTGGAAGTGGACTCACAAGCCCCAGCCAGGCTCCTCTGGCCATGTAAAGGCCTTCAGTGACTCTTGCATAGCTCAGTCTCACTTACTCTGAGAAATGATGGCACGTTACTGGAGCTGGCATGCTTACTTTTCCAGTCCACTTTGAATTCTGTCCTATATCAGATGAGGAATTCAAGATACCATTTATATCAACCTTTTAGATTTAATAGAAGGTAAATTTGGTCTAGCAGTAGAAGGTACAGACTGGAGAGATAGCTGGCAGTAAAATGCTTGCCAGGCAAGCATGTGACCTGAATTT
Source organism: Acomys minous (assembly GCF_964271855.1). Taxonomy (NCBI): domain Eukaryota; kingdom Metazoa; phylum Chordata; class Mammalia; order Rodentia; family Muridae; genus Acomys; species Acomys minous. The sequence continues at coordinate 118,908,297 of NC_140484.1, read as the reverse complement.
AATCCCTAGAGACCAGAAAAAAGAGAAAACCAAATACAACCAAGCAACCAAATGAAAACAAGCAAAGCAGATGTTGTGGCATTCGCTTGTAATCCTAGACCTGGGGGGAGGGGGGAGCAGAAAGACAGAGATCCCTGGAACTCGCTTGGCAAATCCAGCCCAGCTTACATGGTAAGTTCCAGGCCAATGAGAGAGCCCGTCTCAAAAAAAAAAAAAAAAAAAAAAAAAAAAAAAAAAAAAATCCAACAAAACCACAGAGAGAGAGAGAGAGAGATCACTAGTCAGTATCCAAACCCCAGGGAGCAGAGCAGCAGCAAGAAAACCAGACAGATTGTAGGAAACACCTGAACCAGCTTCATCAGAATGAAAATGTGTCCAGATGAGCTCACTGGCTACGTTCCACCCCCACCCTACAAGAACATAAAGAACAAATGGAGAAAGAGCAGAGAGTTACTGCATTCTGCTAAAGGGAAGCAGCTGGCTGGAAGGGGAAGAGAATCATCTCTCTGAAGACAATGTCGGCTGACAGGAGTCTTTCCTTTCTTCATACGATGAAAAACAAGAATCTAAATTCACTAAGGAGACACCATTTATCCCTGCTGGAATGGCAGGCTTTGTGGCAATTGTCAGATACACCTGCTAGCACAGGAGACTTACTTTTCTAACAGCTGCAGAGCCTGGTGGGGCCAGGAAACCAGAGCAGTCCTGCTCCAGCACCTCGACTGAGGTCACAGTGAAGTACTTGCCAGGAGGCTCTTCTCCCCACAGTCCAGTGTGCACACAGGAGCAGCTGGCCCCGCCCACTCGCTCCCAATGATACAATTTGGCCTGGGGCAGATACAAACTGGTTTCAGGGGGACATGAGCATTAACTTATGAGGGGAAGAACAGATAGAAAAAGATGGTTCGGATGGAGGATGCAACAAAGGTTAGATTGAAAGCGTTCTCCCTTAAGGCTTATCCAGTGGTTTAAAAAACGTCATTTTTCCAAGTTTATACCTTTGTAAGGGGGTAAGTCTTATGCTAAAAATTTGTATACAAAAGTATATCAGAAAAGAAACACAGGAGTCTGGGAGCTCCAGATGCCAGAGGAAGCAGGACTCAGTGACCAGAATGGATGATGACCCTTTAGGACCAGCACAGAGACAAGGTATCTGACAGCAACCAGCAACGCAGGGCCCTGGACCACAATGAATCAAAGGGTCTTTGAGGAATGTTGCTGTCAGGTGACCATAGCAGGGCCTGCCCTGCCAGATGTGTGCATGTGCACCACGTCAAGTTGACAGAAAGTTCCTTCCACTCCAAGCCCGAGGGGAAGAAGGGGTGGGTGTGGGGGGATGGGCTGCTCTTCTGGAATGGCACCCCGAGACTTGCTGTTCACTAGGGCATCTCAAAAGGCCACAGCAGCTCTCCATGGTCTTCGAGGTTGAACAGCTGGAGCTCCTGAAGGATTGGAGGCATCCCTTTGCCAAGAGGCAGCTGTCAGTGACGGAACGTCCTCACCGCCTTCTGAAGATTGGGGTAGAACTGAGCCATGCTGCGAGGGAAGAAGGAATCCACCACGCTCTGAGGGAGGTAGCCACTCAGGTCTGTCTGGAAAAAGGTGACCAGGTTGGTTTTGTTGGGCTCCCTGAGGAAAGAAATAGTAGAGACGGGTTAAGTATGTACCACGGAAGCATCCAGCATGGAGCCTTGATGAGCAGAAGCGGCCCAGACATGGTGGTCATTTCCACTCCTGCTCAGGATGCAGTGCCCAGGACTCTTCCCACCCTCCTTGTACTGCATAACATATTCTTCAGGGAACACACTGCACAGTCGCTACAAACACACTGGGGAGCTGGTGCCACGCCCTGGGCAGGACAGGAGGAGATGCTCCTTGTGACTGTTGTTAGCTGTGTTTCCGATGGCTGGGGGACTTCTGGGACATTTTCGGTTCTTTCCAGAGGTCAAAGGTTAAAACTCCTTCCAGGCCAGTGCTCACTATGAAACACACACACACACAGTGGAGTTTTCTGCCTGTGTGGTTTGTAGCCCCACAATATACTGTCACAGGTGTGAGCATCTATTATGTCTGACATGAAAGGAATTTGCAAAACTGAAAATTAACTGCCATTCTTTTCAGCTGTGTGTGTGTGTGTGTGTGTGTGTGTGTGTGTGTAGAAAAGCTGACTATTCTTCATAAGATGTTACTTAACATGCAACTCACTATTGGTATTTTGTGAGCAGACTTTTTTGTTGTTGTTGTTGCTCAATCTTAATTTAAAGCATCACATAATAGTAACTACAGCTTATATGGACTGGAGTTTCATGAAGTCCTCAATCATTATTTTAGTGGAAACATGGAACCTTATATTCAAGGTTTGAACTCTGTTGCTTTATAGAACCGAGGGCTAATTTCTATGTATGTGAAGAGCCTCTGGCAAGGGGTGGCAGAAGCCCACATGCAGGATCCCCTCTCCTGAGCAAGCAGAACCAGGAGCTCAGGCTCACCCTAAGCATAGAGCATAACTGCTTTCCTCTCTGCCTTGTTCATCTTCTCTCACCCTATCAGAATTAAGCTGTTAGACAACAGATTTTTTTTATCCATTGTTGTTGTTGTTGTCTTAATACAAAACAAATACATAGTTAATATGGAAGAAAGATGGCTGAGTTTAAACTGTGGCTCCATCCCTTGCTGGCTCTGAGACCTTGGCCTGGTTATTTAACCTCTCTGGCCCAGCCACCCCTCCCAGAGAACCTGTGCCATCTCCACTGTTAATGCAACCTGAAGCTTGCATACTGTGTGTCCCCTAAACCAGCCCTGAGATTCAGCCTCAAAGAGAAAAGGCTCTGCTCTCACCTGTCTACACACTCCTCGACAATCTGCCTGGCAAGCTAAGGCAGTCCATAGCATCTAATTGTTGGGAACAGAGCAAGCGTAGTTTTCTAGGCCCATGTCAGAGCATCTGGGACAGAGCTATGTGCATCTGTGCCTGCTGAGGCACGGCTTTACTGCTATCAAACCCCAAACTTTGTGACATTTAAGAAAAGGCTTCTGAGAGACGTTTGGAGAGCCAGCTGAGCAGACACAGTGTTCTAGGTACCGAGATCTACCTCCTGGGACTTGGTGGAAGCCTACAACTTCCCCTCTGGCTATCTGCAGGAAACTCAGAGAGCCAAGAGCAGGTGCAATCTCCCTCCTTGTTAACTTGGATGGGTCTCCTAATAAACCTGGGACCTTCGGGTAACTCGCTGCCCAGGGAGCTCTTTGTAGGCATAAGGTTACTGTATAATTCCAATGGTGATTTCTGTATCACCCACATCTGCTTGCAAGCCTTGTGTCAAAATAACATAGCAGCTCTTAGCAAGATCCTGGCTGTGTGTGAGAGTATATTCAGGGCTCTCTGGCTCCTTTCCAGGGCTGATCCACAACATGGTCTCAGAACTGTCCTTGAGGCCCTGAGCTCTGCCCCATTTCTTGTAAAGGAAGGCGGTCACTGTGTGCAACATAGCCTCTCTAGCGTGGTATCTTCAGAGTCCAGAGGATCTGGAGCTCGGGCACTGCACTGCACTCCTGGCCTTGGACTGTGGACACGACTCTTAACTATCCTAGACCTCAGTTTGCTTATTTGTTCAATGGAACTGCAAATAGGGACCTTTGCCTGACTTGTTCTGCGGGGCTGGACATCTGGTGGTGAGGTGAACACCTTTAATCCCAGCACTCGGAGGCAGAGGGAAGAGGATCTCTGAGTTTGAGGCCTGCCCTGGTCTACAGAGGCGTTCCAGGCCAGTCAGGGCTACACAGAGAAACCCTGTCTCAGAAAACAAAGCAAAACAAAAACCTAACAACGAAACAACAAAACAATTAATCTGGGTAGCTGGGTGCAGTGGCTCACACTTGTAATCCCAGCACTCGGGGAGACAGAGTCAGGTGGATTTTTGTGAGTTCGAGGCCAGCCTGGCCTACAAAGTGAGTCCAGGACAGCCAAGGCTTCACATGGAAAGCCTGTCCTGAAAAAAAACCAAACCAACCAAACAAAAAAACCCCACCTCCTTACAACTTTGCCAGGTGCCACCTACAATGGCACATCATGCCACTGAGTACTTACTGTGGCAATGCTTTTTGTACCATCGCTGCCTGTATTTTTGTACATCACAGTCAAAGTGCGTGTTTTCAGAGTTTACAGTGGTTAGGTCCAAGACAAAGTTCTCGACCCACTTTCCTTACCCTGGCAGAGGTTCACAGAAGCACCCGCATGGATGGTTAAATCCTCTCACAAAACCTGGCTTTGGGGGACACAGTGGATGTTCCACGTGGGTAGCTGGAAGACAGTCATAAGGTCAGTGAACTCACCTTCAGATAGCAAGGTCATCACCACCAGCACAGAAGATCTACCATCCGTACAGGCCCAGAGACTGAAGCCCCCGCAGGCCAGATAGGGGTCCTGCCACCTGTCAACTGCCTTCCACTTCCACTCACTCCAGTCCACACATACACGTATGCTTACCACCCCCCTACACACAAACACACATGCTCAGACACATGCATACACATGCACTCACTCCCACGCTCAGTTTTCTCCAACCCTCTAAGGATTTCAGAAGAAAGAACATTCTAGAATATAAGGCTCAGGGTGGGAGAAAAGGTTCCGCTCTCAGATTTCAGCCCACGGGAAGTGAGGATGTGTCCCCGATCTTCTCCAGAGGCAGATGCAGTGGATTCGTTGGGTTCTGTTTCCCCACAGGGCAAATGGGACAGAAAACAACCACGTGGTTAGGATGTTCATGGACACGCTGCCATAAATGAGATCAACTGCTATCTGCATGCCCATGGCATGAACTATGAGCTGAGCAGAGATAAAAACAGTGCTGACAAAATCCGGGACATAATAAAGCTCAGGCATATGGTCTCCCCATTTCAGGCCCTATAGCCTAAAATCTCAACTCTACAAGGGAATCAGATGGAACACACGAGCTTGCCGATGGCTTCCAATCACCCAGGTTTCCTTGAAGACCTAGGGGTGCATAAGAAAGAGCCCAACACCTAGGACAGCCACTAAACACCACCATTACTTACCATTAGAACTGATGGTGCCGTCCTCGTATTTCTTCACTAGCACCAAGTCCACAAAGTCCCTGGGAGAAATGAGCTTCATGACAGCCGAGGGCGTAGAGGTTCTGCTCACACACAGCATCTGCCAAAATATGGGGGGGCGGGGTGCTCAGGCCTGCCGAAGACAAGTGCATTTCCTAACCAGCGCTTGGGAAATGAACTGCATGGGCAATATGAGGAGTTGTAAGCAGGAGAAGCCAAGGGAAGCCTGGGGCACTAGGGCCACATCCCGTGGGTGCACTGAGGCCGCGATGATGATTTCATCACTTTCCAAATCATTTAATCTCCATGTCCTTAAAAAAAAAACCAACAGTAACTCCCCTGAGAACAGTGTGTATCTGAAAAAAGGGTCTTCTCCCTCACTGTCCTAGCTCGCACTGCCTGGGGAACAAACCCCTCAGGATGCAAAGGATCTTCAGGCATTCTGACTGCAATATTCGGCCATGGCGCCCCCACACTGGGCTCAGTATGTCAGTTTCCTTTCTTAAGCATAGTCCAAGAAACAAGTCCATTTTTTAAAAATTCCTCTATCTTGCAGCAGGCACAGTGGAAGGAATTATTATTTTTCTACAGCCGTAACATCTTCTGATTACGTCTGTACCCACAGAGGCAGTTGTCACACAGACAGAAGTTCACTCCAGGTGCACGTCTCACCCACACACCCTTTGCCTGGCTTCTGTTAGGGATTAGGAGGCTGGTGGCCTGTCCAAGTCAGGCTCATGAATGCCACCTGAAAGAAACGGTCTTTGCCTCTTACCTTCACCGTTTTACCTAATGAACAAGACCCCACTTGTCCCTGGCTTCTCTGCTCTTCGTGATGTCTGAGTTCCCCAGCAGCCTGCGCTCTCTCTCCTTCTGTGCCTAGGATCTGCTGAAGATTGTGTCTCTCTGCCAAAAAGCCAAATCTTTTTACGGACACATGAACTAATGGGAACAAAGAGTTCCCATACATCTATCTCATGCAGAGATGAAAAATATGCTTCTCTTTCTGTTTAACCAGTCTTCATCCCAATTTCTAATGTAATCATGATACCTTAATCAACTACACTCATACCTCAGTCCAGCACTTAAAAAAAAAAGAAGAAGAAGAAAAGAAAAAGGTCTTGTGAGCAAAAGAAATACATGATTAGAATTGTTTTCCAATTTACATGAATATCTCTAATAAAAATTGGTGATCTCCAAAAAAAAAAAAAAACCCACATGCATTATATTATGTAAGGGATAAAATGGAGTGAGAGGCTGGGCCTGGTGGTGTAAGCTTGTAATCCCAGCATAGGAGGCAGAAGCAGGGTAGATCAGCTTGCTCTATATTTTGAGTTCCAGGCCAGCCAGGGCTGCATAAAAGAGACCCTGTCATTAAAAAAAAAAAAATTCAATGGGCTGTTCAGGAAAAGTAATTACAGATTGATTAAGGAAAAAAACCATACTTCTTGTTGGTGACTTGCTTTGCTTATTGAATTGAGATGTAGCCCTGCCTAGCCTGGAGCTCACAAGCAGTCTGGCTGTCCTCAAGTCCTCATTCATCCACTTCCTGGCTGCTGGCATTACAGGTATGACAGCGGGGCCCAGCTCTTGCTGGCTCCTTTATCTGTGTGCGCTTGGCAACTTCAGAGGTGCAAGTGTGCTAAAGAGACAGAGCCACTTTTGCTTCCAAAAGATGATGTGCAAGACTCCTGGGTGGCTTGGTAGGTAAAGTGTTTGATGTGCAAGTGCGAGAACTGGACCTTGGATTCCTTAGAATACACACACAGGCTGGACAGGAGTGTTGGTTCAGCTGTGATCCCAGCAGGGATATGGAGGCGGGGAATGCCCGGAGTAAGCTGGCTAGAACTGCAAGAGACTCTTGTTCAATATATAAAGTGGAGAGTGACTGTGGGAGACACTTTTTGGGGCTCTACACACAAATGAGCATACATACATACATACACATATGTATAACACACACACACATTTATGCAAGTCCTTCTGTTCTTACATTTGTATAATATATAAGGCATTAACCAAGGGTCGTTTGACTTTATACATTTGTGCATACTAATTTGTATACTCTCTTTGCATTGGCTGCTGCTGCTGCTGCTTCTTCTTCTTCTTCTTCTTCTTCTTCTTCTTCTTCTTCTTCTTCTTCTTCTTCTTCCCTTTTCTAGTGCTGGTGTCACTTAACTCAGAAAAAGAAAGCCATATCTATTTAGTATGACTCTTCAAATGCCCACACTTAAACCAGCTGGTATTTAGAAATAAAGCTATTTAACTATTGAAAGTGAAACAAAAACAAAAAAAAAACAAAACAAAAAAACAAGAAAAAAGAAGAAAGAACCACCTGTCATAAATTAAAGGCAACTGCAAATTACATGTAAAATCGCTAGAGTCCCAGCCCAGGCCATGTATTGGTCTGGTAGTAAGGGAAAGGTGTAAGTTAAATAGTATCTAAGGTACATCAGTGCCTAAGATTCATGGTCCTCTTACTGGTAGTACCAGAGGGATGAAGGAAGAGTTGAAAAACATCATCATCCTCTCTGTGTGTTTTGATTCCATCTTTGACTGTTAAGAATATAACATTACCTTTGTCCCCAAGGTTTCTGCCCTACCCTTCAGACAACGTTGACATAAACTGCCATGAACAACAGTCCGAACAGAAGTGAGGATTCTGTATCAGAACACTGAGGTTTCACAATGCCACCTGCTTTTGTAGGTACCAGGCAGCGTCAGACGTTCAAATTACACAGGTCTGCTCCCCTAGTTGCTCGTAAATTTGTTTTCACTGTGATTTTCTATTCTTCTGAGCTTCTGTGGTCAAAAGTAAGAAAGCCCTTAAAGTTATAGATGATGCCAGGACAGATTCATCAAGCTTGGAGCTGTCTCCTGTAACTGCCCCTAGCTCATGTGGCTATTTAGATTTACATTTAGATTTGTAAAATGAATAATTCATTTCCTCAAACCAGCCACCTTTTCATGCTCTGTGGCCCCATGGAACTTGAGGCCCCCACACTAGACAAGACAGTTGCAGAAAAACGCTGCCATATGCCAAGGCTTTCCATTGGGCAGGGCTAGTTGGCAGGGCACATGCTTTCCTAAAGTACAATCCACAAGTGGCCACTTGCAGTGGGCCTACTGTGGGCAAAGGACAAAAATGGCTTTGTCATAGGTAGTCTATTGTACATATGTATAATAAAATAAATGTATATGTAAAAAAATAAAAAAATAAATTTAAAAAATGGCTCTGCCAAGGGACAATGTTTCCAACTAGATCTGTTAGTCTCAATCCAGGCTGCCTCCGTGTATGGGGAGCCCAGGCTTGCCCTGTGCTTCCTCCTCTACAGGCCCCCGGCTCTGCTGACAATTTCTGGGACTCTGAGAATCACAGTTTCCTGCCAGGGCCAAGGCTAGGCTGCCTGCAGGGCTCTCCTCTTATCTATAATTGTTCTAGATCCTTCTTCAGAGGAGGTGGGGTCGAGTCACTGGAGCAGGTCAAGACACTACAGATAACACATCCAGAGACACTTACATCCGTGATGCTTTGGACAATTTCAAAACTGGTTACATTGTCATCCCACTTCTCCCGGACGCCTCCAGCAGCTGGCTTTATGCAATGCCACACCTCTTCTGGTGTCCCACACAGAATCCCTTCCCCTCGGTACCTGGAACATAGAGAAGAATATGACCCATGGCATTAATTAAACCTGTTTATCTTAGGATTTACCTCAGGTCTATTACATGTACCTCCTAGTTCTAGGGCTAGCCGACAGAAAGGGGGGGTTAAAATATGCTAGCCCGCCTCCCATCCAGCCTGTGTCAACAGGTACTAACCCCTCACAGAACACAGCTTTCTAGAAATGATTAAAAAAACACACACTAATGCTTTTTGGAAGATGACTGGCGATCACAGAGGGCCAGGATGGGTTGGAATCTTTCATGGGTTAACACCAGAGACACCAGAAAGGGAGTGAAGGTTCTGACAAGCTTTGTTAAAGGTGTGCACTTACAGATTCCCTGGAAACTCCTCGGATGGCCTCCAGGAAACCAAAACTCCATTCTGTCAAAAGGCATAGGATTGTACAATTTTAGAGCTACAGGAAACCTTGGAGATGAGATCTCAAGACAAGGCTCTCCAAGGTCACCCAACCTGTTCCTGGCCCAGCTGGGATTCCTCGTGGAGGTAGCTGCCCCTATAGCAGTCGATGAGCAGCCAACATCCTGGTTGGTTGGCTCCAGGGGCTACAGGAGCCTTTCGAGTCTTAAATGCCATCAAGAACTTTTGCTTTCTTAAGCAAATTAGGGATATGTACGTATATCATAAGCTATGCCATAAGCATTAAGGAAGGAAAATATTTCCCTGCCACTCTCTGGTTGTGCTATAATGTCCGGAGGAAAGACTTGGTACCTGGAGTTTCAGGTCCAATCCTAACCTCGTAGTCCAGTGACCTTGAGTGTGCTTCTCAACGAAAGGGGGCAGGAACCTCCAGGAATCCTAGAGAGTCACCGCCCTCAGTGGATTCACTCTCAATCCACCTCTGGGTCCAGGGTGCAGAAAACATTGGGTAGAGGAGAAGCCAGGGAGTTTGGAGGACTTCAACCCCTGGGAGCCGTCCCTAGACCTCCTTTCCCGCCCAGTCCCTCACTCACGCCTTCCCGGCACTTCTTCCAGCCTGACGTGTCCCGTCGGTATCGGAGCATCTTCTCCGCCACCACTTCACTCTCTTGTGTGGCCCAGGACAGATCCATTCCGTCGGCCGGCAGTGCAGTACTGGTTCGGCTAGGCGGAAAACCGGGCCTTGGGCGGAGCTTAGGCTCCCGCCCCTGGGCTCCGCCTCCCTTTCAGAATTGGTCTTCGTTCTCAAACAATACCGCCCCTTCTTGAAATTGGCAGGTCTGGAGACAGGCCAGCCCGGCAGCACGCGTCATCTCTGGGCGGGTCTTAGGAAGCTCCTGCTCTACAATAGCAGGCTCTGGCTGCGGCCAGGAACCAGGTAGTGTATTGAGCTTGGGAGTTTTTCCCTTGGTGCAGGGATGTCTGCTTCTGGTAGCAGAGGCTGAAGCGATTCCTATCGTTTGGCCTTGACTAGCCAGTGCTTTTGCTGAGTAGAGGAAGAGACACAACTTCGAAGGAGTCGGGATCGGGGTAAGGGGGAGAAGTGGAAACCAATGTCAGATCTGTTTAGTTCCAAACGCCCAGGGAGCTCTAAGTGACACACGTATGTGTTGGCGCCAGGGGTAGACCCTGGCTTTCCCTTGAGAGATTTAATCCAGATTCCGGAAATGGAAGCAGGAAGATCACGCATTAAAGGGCCGCCGGGGCAATTTAATGAGCCCCTCCTCTCAAAGTAAAAAAAAAGTAGAAAGAGGTCTGGTGACGTAGCTCAGCAGTGGCGTGCTTACCTAGCATGTGCTGGGTGGGACCTGTGTTCAATCCCAGGATCATCAAATAAGCAAACAAAGAATAAGCGGACCGAAATACTATCGGTAACTCCGAGCCCTAGAGGCAGCCACGCCCATGGGAGAGCGTGGACCACCATCCCCTCTGTAAGAGCAGCCCACGGTTCTTCCACTTCAAGTCTATCTCCAGCTGAATTGTTTGATACCTCTTCACTGTTTTCTTCAAAGGCTAGGAAGGAAATGTGACTTTAAAGTCTCTTTTGGAAGAAGTGAGAGACTGTCCAGCTGGGTGAGAAATCTATACACTTTGAGGTCCGGACCCCAATATGGGTCCAGACCCATATTGACTATGTGGGTTTAGGCAGATCTCTAAACATCTTTGAGATACAATTTGCTCAGAGAAGAAATGTTACTATAACATGTATCCCCCTGTGCTACTATAAAGAGCTCATGAAGAAACACATGTGTATTATTCTCGGAGTCATACAATAATAGATGGTTCACTTAGCTGTGCTTTAAAAACTAAGTGTATAAAATCATAAAATATAATAATCTGAGATAAAATCGAGCTATGTCTTAACTAAAAGTAAGTGGGTTGGATATGCTGAGGTGGTGGCACACATCTGTAATCGCAGCACTCGGGGAGGCAGAGGCAGGCAGATCTTTGTAAGGCCAGCCTAGTCTCCAAAGGGAGTCCAGCACAGCCAACGCTACACAGAGAAACCCTGTCTTGAAAAACCAAAACCAAAACAAAACATAACAAAAAAGAAAAACACCTCACCCCCCCCACCCCCCCCCACACACAAAGAAGGAAAGAAAGAAAAGAAAGCATCGTATATGGAAAGCTGTTTTGTGGAAAAATAAGTGACTATGACACAAAACCATGCAGAACCCTGGTCATAAGGAAATACAAATTAAATAAGAAGAGCCATCTAGTGGACAAACTGGACAAGATTTTTTAGTGCCCTGAGTTCCTAACAATACCTATAAAGGGTTTTTCCATACTGGATGAGAGCACACAGGTGTGCAATGTTCTACAAACAAAGCAGTGAAAGTAACAGTTGTCTGTGCTTCCTCTTCAACACAGTAATCTCACCTGCATGGAAGATTGCCCTTGTAATGGAAATGCCCTTATTTGTCAGTGTATCAAGAGAAGTTACAACATTCCCATTATGTGAAATATTTGAGGACGTGCCCTGGAGGATTGCTCAAGAGAGCAGAGGCCCAGACTGAGGCTAACAATACTGCTTGATAGGCAGCAGCTCTCCTCATCAATAGCCACTTGCTGTTTGGAGGACATGGAGAGAATTTAAGCCTTAACTGAATATAATGCAGGGTTTTTTTTTAATTTTGAGAATTTCATACAATCTGCTTTGATCATATTTGAGCTCTGCAATTTTCCCCAAATCCATTTTGCCTATCCCGTTCAGTCCAATTGTGTATCAATATTTTTCTTTTTTAAAAAATGTATTTATTTATTTATTTGTTCACTTTACATCCCCATTGTAGCCTCCTCCCCCCTCCCTCTCCCTCCTCCTCTATTCCTCAGAAAAGGGGGACCCCTCCCACCCTCCCACATCAACTTATCAAGTTGAATCAGGACTAAGCAGGTCTTCTTGCCATGTGTCCTGTCAAGGTAGTCCTGTGTTGGGGGGGGGGATTATCAAAAAGCAAGCAACAGAGTCCATGTCAAAGACAATCCCCACTCCCCTTACTAAGGGACCCACAGGATGCCTGAGCTGCCCATCTGCTACATCTGTGTAGGGGGCCTAGGTCCAGTCTATTCGTGGTCCTTGCTTGATGCTTTAGTCTCAGCAGGCCCCTCTGGGCCCTGGTTAGTTGGCTCTGTTGGTCTTCTTGTGGAGCTCCTGTCACCTCCAGATATTTTTATCCATTCCCCACCTTCCCATAAGACTCCCTACATTTTGCCCAACGTTTGGTTATAAGTCTCCTTTGTGGATCTTGAAAGAACAATTCTAAACTTCATATGAAAAAAACAAACAAACAAACAAACCCCAGAATAGTTAAAACAATCCTGTACAATAAAAGAACTTCAGGAGGAATCTCCATCCCTAACTTCAAGCTATACTACCAAATAATAACTGCGTGGCACTGGCATAGAAATAGGCTGGTTAATGAATGGAATTAAATCAAAGACCCAGAATAAATCCACACATCTACAGACACTTGATTTTTGACAAATGAGCCAGAACCATACAGTAGGAAAAAGAAATCATCTTCAACAAATAGTGCTGGTCTAACTGTAGAAAATGCAAATAGATCCATAGTTTTTACCCCGCACAAAACTCAAGTCCAAGTGGATCAAAGACCCCAACATAAAACCAGATATATTAAGTCTGTTAGAAGAGAAAATTGGGAAGACCTTTGAGCTCACTGGCACTGCAGACAACTTCCTGAACAGAACACCAATAACTCTAAGATCAACAATTAATAAATGGAATCCCAGGAAACTGAGAGGCTTCTGTAAGGTAAAGGACACTGTCAATAGAACAAAAATGGAACTTCTTGAAACTGAAAAGCTTCTGTAAAGCCAAGGACACTGTTGTCAATAGAACCAAATGACAGTCCACAGGCTGGGAAAAGATCTTCACCAACCCTATATCCAACAAAGGGCTAATATCCAGAATATATAAAGAACTCAAAAAATTAAACACCAACATCCCAAATAAAAATAATCCAATTAAAAAATGGGACACAGTGCTGAACAGAGGAATCTCAAATGGCTGAGAAGTACTTAAAGAAATGTTCATTGTCTTTAGTCATCAGAGAAATCCAAATCAAAACAACTCTGAGAATCCATCTTACACCCATCAGAATGACTAAGATCAAGTGACAGACAGCACATGTTGGTGAGAATGTGGAGAAAGGGGAACACTCCTCCATTGCTAGTGGAAGTGCAAACTTGTATAATCACTTTTTACATCAATCTGGCGTTTTCTCAAAAAATTGGGAGTAGCTCTACCTCAAGACCCAGCATATATGCAAAAGACACTCCACCATACAACAAGGACATCTGCTCAAGCCACGTTCATAGTAGCTTTATTCATAACAACCAGAAACTGGGAACAACCCAGATGTCCTTCAACTAAAGAGTGAATAAAGAAACGGTGGTACATTTACACAATGGAATACTACTTAGATATTAATGTAAGGTCTTTTTCCAAATGTGATCTCTGTTTAAGAACCAATAAGAAAATAGGTCATATATTACATCACATAAACCAAAAATACAAGTTGAAAGATAACAGTATTGTGGACACAAAGGCCTGTGCTTGGAAGCCAAGCATGGTACATGCACTTGTAATCCCAGCCCTTGGGGGGAAGAGGAAGGAGGATTAACACAAGACTGACACTTGACTGGTACACATATTGAGTTCCAGCCTAGGCAGGGCTACAGAATGTGGAGAGAGAGAAAGAGAGAGAGAGAGAGAGAGAGAGAGAGAGAGAGAGAGAGAGAGAGAGAGGCGCTTTGGGGCTGGCAGGTACAGTTCAGCTATTCAATACATGCACACCATGTTCAAGGTCTTGGGTTGCATCTCTAGCACTGAAAAACTATAAAGGTAATTAAAAAAAAAAAGACAAATCCAGCACTCGTCAGATCCCTCAAGTCACACATTGTGCTAGCGAGTATACAGCATTGATGGCAAATGAGTAGCCATTCCAGGCCTTAAATTTTTCTAATTTTTTTTTTATTTGAAAAGTGAAAGAAGTAATAGTATCAGAAGTTGAAATGAAGCCAAATAGCTTGAAGTGAATAGTAATTAGAATGGTGCTAGATATGCGGTAAACATTTACACACCGTATCGTATCTATGTTCAATTAAGTACATATATGTCTTGAGCAGGAAAAAAGTGTATGTGTGTGTGTGTGTGTGTGTGTGTGTGTGTGTGTGTGTATCCACAGGCATAAGAGATTGTTAATGTTTATATAGAGCTATGTACCATATGAAGATGTTATTTTGGTCAATTATAGGTAGTATGTACACTAGTGGTCCCATAAAATAATGTTAGCCAAGGGCATTGTAGATCTCTTCCTCTTCATAAGAACACTCTAGCATGTTCACACAATGTTACCTTTCTGAGGGTATTCTTCCTCCATGAAGCACTGCACGCTAGGGATGCTGGTATTTTCCTGTCTCAGAATGTTCCAGTCAAGTAAGGTGTGATCTTAGAACAGTGCAGAGTCAGCTGGACACTTCTTCTCATTTTAAATCACTGTATGGGGCTGGAGTGATGGCTCAGTGGTTGAGAGCGCTGACTGCTCTTCCAAGGGACCCAGGTTCAATTCCCAGCACCCACATGGCAGCTCACAACTTTCTATAACTCCAAGATCTGACACCCTCAGACAGACAGACGTGCAGGCAAAACACCGACACACATAAAATAAAAATAAATAAATAAGTAAAAAGAAAAACAAAAAAACAAAACAAAACAAAACAAAAATAAACCACTGTATGATGCTTCATTATTTCATTTACTAACTAAAAGCTTTTTAAATTTAAAAGTCTAATTAGAACTCAGAATAATGTATTTCTATAAAGTTATGTGCCTCTAGGTTGAGACTCAGTCTGGGGCCTATTAGAATTGTATTTGAGCTTACACAACATAAAAGCTAAAAGAAGGAAAGTAATCTTGAGTCATTTTCTTTATGTTGGATCCGAACCTACACATTTGAGGCAAATGCTCTGTCACTGAACTACGCTTTCGTCCAGGAAAGTCAATCTTGCTTTAGTAGTAGGGTTTTTTTTTTAATCTACAAAAAGTTTTATTTTATTTATACGTTTGTGTCTATGTGTACATACATGTATGTATGTGTGTATAGATGCCCACGGAGACCAGAAGATGGCATAACATACAAAAGAACCGGAGGTTCCGCTGGCTGTGAGCTAACCAACATAGGTGCTGGGAGCTGAAGTTGGGTCTTCTGCAACCAAAGTATGTGCTCTTAACTGTTAAGTCATTTTTCTCAGGCCCCACAGAACAAAGTCAAAATTAATTCTAATTAACTTTTCTCCTTGGTTGCTCAAAGTGGGAAGTCCCGGATAGACAAAATATTTTAGAGAAGCCAATGATGTATCCAAGGCCTGTGAGGAACTGGCTGCAGAAGGCAGGCGTAGGTAGCCTCTAGAGCTGCTCCATCCGTTTGTTGCTGGAGGCAGACCCAGGGGAGGGAAAGCTCCTGGCTGGAGGAGAGAGAGGCTGTGCACACAGACTATGCTAGGGGCACAGACAGGAGCTCCTGTGAAGTGTGCTTGGGGCCATAGTTGAGAGCCGATAGTGAAGAGGAAGACTTGAGCTCTGCAGGCTCACTGGTCAGTGTGCTCCACAAGGTCCCAGCCTCTCAGTGCACCAGGTGCCCTGGCAGACTTCACAGGACCCCTAGCTGAACTTGGGATAGGTGTTCAGGGCAGGGATGCTGCAGTTTATTTATCGCATTAGCTCAGGAGACTATGAATCCAGTGAATAAGCCCAGGGGTGCCTGTTTACCATTCCCTTAGCAACAGTTGCTGTTTGATCAAGCTTACTTCCTTCCAGCTGCCGTCCTACACTTGTGCTTTACCTGAGTTGAGTCATTTAGCATCTTGTCATCTAGTCACGGCACCGTGAGGTGGAGATCAGTGCCTACCTGGAACTGGGAAAAGGAAAAAAGAAACCAATCGCTTGCAAACAAACAAAAACCGAAAAGGGGAAAACACATTTACTATGTAGTGATTTTTAGGATAAGTGTGTGTGTGTGTGTGTGTGTGTGTGTGTGTGTGTGTGTGTGTGTGTGAGAGAGAGAGAGAGAGAGAGAGAGAGAGAGAGAGTGTGTGTATGTGTGTGTGTGTTGTGTGTATACATATGCACATGAACACACTGTTTTAGGAGGGAGAACAGGGAGCCTCTCAACATGGGTGCTGAGAACAGAGCTCAGCTCAGGTCTCTACTAAAGACTGCATGCTGTTAACCATTGAGTTCTCTCTCCAGCCCCCTTGACTTCTAACAATACAGTGGATCAGATAGCCAATAATAGTTTGATAACAGGGTGATAAAGCAGACTGTTTCCTTTGCTATGGACCACAACTAAGCTACACAGGCATCTCATGAAACCATAGTTAAGTAAAGCAAGCTTGATAAGGCAGCACGGTAGCTTTCTGTTTCTACAGAATAGATAGGGTTGGTTTTCTGAAAGGGGGGTGGGGAATGCGTGATCAGCAAGCTATGCTTTCATTAGGAGCCTTGTGGAAACCCATTCACAGTGGCGATGGTGACACTGCAGGAGAGTGAGTAAAGTTGCTGAAAGGCCAATCACCTATCAGCTTGAGGAGACAGGAAAGAGAAAAAGTAATTTAAACAGTTTGATTTTTTTTTTTTATCAGATTGACAACAATTACATAATGTGGCAACATTAAGTTTTGGGTGAGACTCTAAGGAAAGCATTCTTGTCCCCTGTCAAAGCAGGGAATGCAGCACGTAGGCTTGCAAAGATTAACAGAGAGGAAACTACGAAAGCCTGATAAGTTCGTCTCCAGTGAGTTCAGGTTTCTCTTTTATAGGAATAACTTCAAACAAAACACACAAAAGATATGTTTTAACACACATTTTTAATAGGGAAAAATACATACATTATCCCAATATCCATGGTGAAGAAAAGGATAGATATGATATAGTTTAGCCAAATAATTAAATACTGCATCTTTGCATATTTCTATGCTAGGTCTCAAAATACAAATAAATACAGTACTTGATGTAGAATAATAGCATTTACTTAAGGCAGATATTGCTTATGGATGCCTATCTACATATATTCACAATACAGTGTCTGTAAATATGCCAGTCTAACAAGTGGATATACACTAGAGGAAAGACTTCTAGTACTGGGGATAGAGAGTACTCTGATTATCTCTCTCTTCTGAGTATTCTTATGTAGCCCAAGCTAGCTATACCTCAGGCTGAACCTTGAACTTATGGTCCAATACCCTTCTGTATCAATCTCCCAAGTATACCTCTATAGTGCTTTATCATTAAGAACAAAATGGCTCCATGGAAACAACATGCAAACATTTGTTGACGCCCCCACCAAGGGAAGCATGCATTCTCATCACACTCAATTTTGTATTATTGGGTGTCCTAAACTTCTCTAAGTTGGAATCACCCAATACCAGGTGCCATATGCACATGCTCTGAACTCACACGCCAGCCCTGGATGTTACTGGATGCTTCTGTTTTCTTGGAATGCCCCAAGGTCTGCTCATGTTCTCTAGCCCCCTTGCCACACAGGTTGCTGCTCCTGCAGGAGTCTGGAGGTAGGCCTGGCTTTCCTAACCTATTTCCATGTCCCAGGGAACTCTAGGTCTCAGCCCCAACCCCAGAACCTCGGGTAGACCCCCTCACTGTGGCACTGCTGTAGGGCCACACTAAATGACATTCCAAGCACTGTAGAACACCACTCTAGACCATGGCCTCCTTGAGTCAACATGGCACAGCATTTGAAAACTTGTGCACTCTTCCTCAGGAAGATTACCTGCGTGGACTTTGTAAATGGCAATGTTTAAACTAACATTGCTGGCTTGAATTGGGAGTTATCTTGGCCTCTAATTCAGTGGCCTTACCATATGTGATTCAGTCATTAGTACACTTATTCATCCATCCATTAACAACTAGCAGGGTATTCAGTATTTTTGGCAGACCTCCAAGATTCCTGCCTCCATGGGCTGGAATGTCTTGAATAGCCAGGAGCCATCCAGGCAAAGTTACATTAATCGAGTGAAGCTTTCTGGAGACAGGCTACTGTTTTGCACTACAGTGATGGATTTATCTCTGAAGCCAAGGCCTCGGGAAATGTGACCCAGGATTGCTTCTTGCTATTATGTTTTCCCATGCCTGTTGCATATGTCATAATACATTGGACACAAAGAGACTCTCACTGCCTGTGGTGTGGTGTGACTGTTTCATAGGCACCACCCACTCTGGTTGAGCGTATTTCCTGCGTAATCAATATGAGGATGTACTTTTATGTAATAATTCTGTTCTATAATAAGACATTGATGATTTCACAATTCCTGAAGATGAGTTTATAAATTCATGACTTTTAAAGAAAGTCAGAAAGCGTGATAAGAAAGCCATATGAATATAAAAATAAATGGTTAGCTATACAAGATATGACAGATCCCTGTTTCTTAGAAAAACTATGATATAAAAAATATCCTTTGAATTCATAATAAACATATGAACTAGAAAAAATGAAACTTCTGCTTTGAACTCATGAGTGTATAAATAAAACCATTGCTTTAAAATTATAATGAGAAAACATATCTAGTTAGATATAGTTATAATGAAGAAGTTTACTATCAATAGTCCTACTGTAACTCCCTTTTTGTGTAATGATTGTATCTATTTTTGAGTGAGATAATTTTTAATCATACGTAGGGAACCTTTGTCTTAGAGGGTATAAAACCAGGACAAAAGTAAATATGTGTTGAAGCCCCCTGCCTCTTCCAAAAATGTGTTCATCTCTCTGATTGTCTGTATTTATGTATTTTTTTCTTTTTGGGGTGGGGGGTTTGTTTGTTTTTTGAGACAGGGTTTCCCTGTGTAGTCTTGGCTGTCCTGGACTCTCTTTGTAGATAAGACTGGCCTTGAACTCATAGAGATCTGCCTGTTTCTGCCTCTCCAAGTTCTGGGATTACAGATGTGCACCACCACACCCAACTTATATGTATGGTTTTATGTATTTATGCATGTATGTATGCATGTATGCATGCATGTATTTATGCATGTATGCATGTATGCATGCATGTATTTATGCATGTATGCATGTATGTATCTATGATGTGTATGCATGAAATTGTGGAAGCCTGTTTGCTCTTGTTTATTGGAGCCTGTAGGCTAGATTTTTTACAACCTACTTTACTTAGGGTTCTTAAACACTTCAACCTCTCTTCTAACCCACCGACCAGAGGAAGGGGAGAAAATGTTGATAGGGAAAAGGACTTGTGGACCTGTTTAGATGTAGTTCCTTGGGCCAGTTCCACTCTGTGTTGTCAAGATACCAGTAGTTCAGCCTAATAGCCAACACCAACAGCAACAGGAATCCTTAGCGTTGGCATGACCCAGCGGAAACAGCTCTGCTGAACTGGCACGAGTCAGTAGAAGCAGCCAGTGTACCAAAAGTTCTCTGGAATGTTCATCTCCGAGAAGCGAAGACCAGCAAAGTGTTTCCACAGTTTATTAATGCAAAAAGCCTCGCCCCACTGTTCGTGTTTTTTTTTAAAGTTTTTTATTAATTTATTCTTGTTACATCTCAATGGTTATCCCATCCCTTGTATCTTCCCATTCTTCCCTTCCTCCCATTTTCCCCTTATTCCCCTCCTAAAATAATCTTGTACAATAAAAGATCCTCTGGAGGAATCTCCATACTTGATCTCAAACTGTACTATAAAGCAATAGTAATTAAAACAGCATGGTACTGGCACAGCAACAGGCTGGTTGATCAGTGGAATAAAATTGAAGACCCAGATATGAATCCACACACATATGGTCACTTGATTTTTGATGTGTTTTTTTTTATACTCCTTTCAACTGTCACATGCCCCCTCATATGTCTGCGCCCAGAAAAACATTACATACCCTCTCACAAGACATCTTCCAGAAAAGCACCACCTGGCCTCTCACAAAACAGCTTCCAGATAAACACCCAATGACACAACTGAGTCTTCAAAGAAATCAGAAACTTTCACTTCAGGAGCTATTCTGCTTAATCCGCTGAGTGTATGGATGCGATTCTTTTTCTCCCTGGCCCCCCAAAAGTTAAGAGTTCAGTGTCTGTCACTGGTCACAGAGAGCACTGGCCCCAGATAAGTATGCTTTATATCCTCAGAAGTCGGCAGAGTGATCTTTCAATGGCTCTACCCACACTTTCCCAGTCTCCCCTGACCAAGTTGAAGCAGCAGGTCTTCCACACTCAACAGTATCAAAGTTCACTCTGTGGCTGGGCTGTTTTACAGTAAAGATGACCTGGTTTGGATGGCATAATTAAGGTCCTCCATGAGCCAACTTCTAGGAATCAGAAAGAAGGGTTGTCTGGGTGGCCCTGGGCTCCTCGAGGGACTTGTAAAATAAAGGTCCATATCTTCTCTGCCAAAAGGGACTGGAAGCCAAATAGGTACACACTTCACTGCCAGTGAAGATCACCAGCCATGCTGTGTAGAGTGCTGTGCCACAGGGACAATCAAAAGCTTTCAGAATCTCAAGGACTGGCCATTTAACCGAGAGCCATATGAGACTGGAAGAGTGCCTGAGGCCTCTGATGAGATGTCAGTCCTTACTGCTGCATGGTGAGACCAAGAGAAGAGGACTGGTGTGTCCACCCCTCCCCCACCAGCTGTTGCACACCAGCAGTCTCAGTGTGCAACAGTGATGAGTCCAACAGGCATCAACAACCCAGGAGACTGTTTTGGAGGATAACTCATTTATTGAAATAGCACAAGTCATGGTGTGGGGGCGTGGTTGGGTAGGAAAAAGGACAAGGGAAAAAATGCCCCTAATTTGCATATGTGGACCCGACTGAATACATTAAAGCAAACATTAAAGACACACCAATTCAAATACCAAAGCATGGGGGAGGAGGCAGGGACTTCTCTATGTATTAGATTAGCAGACTGCAGGTCACATGACTTCTGTGGAGCCTGTTCTCTAGTGGGGAAATAGCTTGACTGACTCTGACATGACATGGACTTTGTCTCTATGGGGTTGAGTAGGTCTAGGCTTGATTTACGCAGGAAGCAGCCCCATTCCTGCCCTGCTCTCTGAGAGAAGTCCCATGGGGCGGGGGGGGGGGGGGGGGATACAGGCATCGTTCTATCAACCGTCATCTGGTTTGGAAATCCACAGGGCCCCAGCTAGCCGTGCCTGCACTCCTAAGCCCTGAAAATGGCAGGATGGTAAGTGTGCTTCCTATTAAGCCACTCAGCTTGTTATCGTGGTGTGAAAATCACAGGAATCAAGCAGAATTGCTTGTGTTGAGCTCTGACCAAAAGTAAATGAAGCCCGGGCGGGGGGGGGGGGGGGGGAGGGAGGGGCAGGGGCATGAAGCAGGCAGATTGGCGCACATGCACCTGATTACCCGAAATTTGGCCAGAACCACAGTCTGGCACTAAGGCCTCCACAATCCAGTACAGGCTGTACCTCTGCAAGGACATCCATCTGACCTTGAGCTGGTGCTACCCTTAGCAGTGATCTTACTAACAAGGAGAGTTGACTGAAACAGCTTATGCAAGCTTCATTGGCTTGTGAGGCCTTTCCCTTGCTCCGGACTCTGTACGCTCATGGCTTAGTGTCAATGCGATATTCTCTGTTTCCAGAGAAACTCAATTTGTGAAGAGTCTTCATTGTTATTCTGATCGACAGCAGTGATAGAAAACACACATGTGCAATGTCTACTGTGTGCCAGTTACTGGGAATGGAGAACCATGCTGCCATGTTTGTTCCAAAGACACTCAGAGTAGAGTAGACAGAAATGTTAAAAGTCAGAACTTAACAAAACAGTGCTATGGCAATAGGAGTCAGGGCACTGAGCTGGTTACTGCGGGATGGAACACACACAGCTGCCACACCCTGCACAGGACCCGTCAGAGGAGCCAAAGAATGATTCCCAAGGGCAGACACAACAGAAGTGGGTAATGTCGGCTCTGCTCTTTTCTGTGGGCTTGTTGGGTGGAGGCTGCAAGCCTGGCATCTCTGTGGCTGTGAATTCCTCACCTCCTACTTGAACTGAAAGCCTTCTATGGGCAGTGGGGGAGGGGCAGGGTGGCAAAACAAAGTCAGCAAACACGAAACAGCTGAGAGGAAAGAAGCTCTTGGGGGATGTTTCAGCCTCGGTTCCAGCTCAGCATACTGAGTCTCACCCCCCCCATCCTTCGTACTGAGCCAGGAAACCCCAGCTACAAATTTGGGATGATTTCTAACCTATGTCCTGATGAATACAGAGTTAAATAAGTTTTCAGTGTACTACGCTGGCCACTACTGAACTGACTGTCCTCATAAACGAAGTACTGTGAACACATCAACGGTGGCCACCTGAGTTTGGGAGCTCACTATGGAGTGTTGATGTTTATATGTCGAAAGACCATAGTGCAAAGCACTCATTCATATCATTAAAGATAAACAAGAGTGTCAATGTTGGTGTTTGCAGTCCCAGTAAGACGTCTGGCTTGCTGGTGAGCACAGCCACCATGAATGGAATCAAAGGCTTGGCATTTTCTTGAAATGACAGCCTGATGTGGTGATGTGTGCAAGACATTAAAGACACACCAAGAATTGTCACTTGCTCACCATTGCTGTGAATAGGAAGTTACCGCCTCAGGGTCTCAGAACCTCAGACAGCAGCGGTGCCTAAAGAAGCACCACAGATCTCTAAGACAGCACTCCAGCGACATGTCCCCTCTTTCAGAAAGGGAGGGGCCGTGTGCTCCCAATACTTCCAAAGGGGCCCAGCTTCAAGAAAGGACGAGGAAAGAAGCCTAAAGCCTAAACATTTGAGCAAATTAGGTCATTTAGATCCATGGGCAGCACCTGCCTGGGCTTGGCCTTCCTCCTGCCCAGCTGGCTGGCAGACCTCGGGCATCTGCCCTGGCTGGACAGGACCTGCAGGTATTGGTCATTATTGCTGTTTTGCTGGTCACTGCTAGATGCTGCGGACACAGAGTCGGATTCTGTGAAGGATGGCTCGAACTTGGCTTTGCCTCTGGCCTTCAGAGGATGCTGTGGGTACCGGGCATTCCTGGACCGTGGTTTTTTGTTTATAACTGTAGGCCTATCAAGCTGGCTTTCAAAACTTTTATCCTCAGATCTATAGTACACCCTGCGCTGGTACTCAGGGTCTCTGTTGTCGCTTTCTGACCTGTCACCAGTATAAAAACAAGAAGCCCGAGGGAGATCTGTCAGGGAGCCTGGGGGGATTGACCATTGGACCAAATCTCTCCTCGGCATCTCTTCATCTTCTTCACTCAGCTCTGGAGAACAAGGCTGGCCGGGGGCCCAGGACATGTACTGCTGCTGCACATTCCTGGGCTGAAGCTCTACAATGTCACCAAAAGCATCTATCTTGAAATGTCTTTCTGGCCAGAAAGCTGGCTGGGTCTTTTTGTGAAAGTCATGTGCATTAACAACATAGTATCTGGGAGCACGGGGTCTGTGGCCCCGTGTCATCAAGGCAGAGACCTCAGGTCCACAGAAAGGAGATCTGATGGGCTTAAAGTCCTTTCGGGAAAGAGGCTCAGAGCGGATGTCTTTGAGGGGCTGTGTCTGTGTCACAGGTGAGCAGGATCTCTTTTTGTGGAGGTTGCCAGTGCTGACACAAGACCCACGTGGATACCTGTAAGACAGAAGTAGTTAAGTAGATATAGCCTCGGTCTCCCTCCACATGTCCGGGAATTCCACAGCATCTCTGGGTGATCTGTGAACTGCAGTGAACATCTCAGCACCACGAAGTGACAAGAAATGCTCCATTGGGGGGGCACAGAAAGGTGGGCTTCATTAATATAGCCTATCACTGCTTCTGTAAGCAGCGTTTCACCGGACCAATGTTTGTGGAGTTCATGTTGGGAACATTGCTCTAGTGGGCTAACCTGCCCTCCAGCTTCTCAGACACTCCCTTGAGTGTCCACTTGGGGGAAACAGATCTGCTCAAAGGACCAGTGAGTATGGCTTGACGCTCCCCACCCCCACCCTGTGATCTCCCAAGAAGGGACTTAGATCCCTCCTTGTCAAGGTACCACAAGGATATGAAGACAACTTGCTTAAAAACAAAATCTCAAGTTGGATGAAAACTTGAAGAAAGGAGGGAGAAAATTATATTTATCTCCATGGCGTCTACTGTGCCACAAATGATGAACATAGTTGTGGTTGTGATTTTGGGTCAACACAGAGCTGCTCCCTCATTCTGGGATCCTGGGTTCACCCCTTTCCTTGAAGATGACACCGAAACATTTGGCCCATGTAGTAACACCCTCAAGATCTCGCCAATGACATAGTCAGTCCACATGTGAAGCAGAGACCGTGTGCCATTCCAGGACTGGAAACAGAGTGAGGCCAGGTAGACAGATAGGGAAGCTATGGGACATGGGGGAAGAGGGGGAGGAGCTCTTCACCGCATCACCTCACCCCAGGGTGTAATTGGAGCCTCCCACCAGCTGAGAGGCAGGAATTCCAGCCCACTCAACACTGGTTATGACAGTTGTGACATGGGGTCCATATTCCTCTCATACATAGATAGTTCATGTGTAGTAAGGAACCAGGGGTAAGGCCTGAGTGTATGTGATCTCAGATAGAGTCTTATTCCTCCCTTAGACAAGGCCTGAGACTCTCAAACAAGACTGCTCACTTTGTTTTCGGTGACGGCATCCTGACACTCTGTGTCCCTGAGACCTACATTTTTGCCTCGTAAACTGTAATCCTATCAGGTGTTCTTCAGAATCTCATTGAAGTCTCTTAATAAATCTTTGCATATAGTGACTTCAATCCCGCCAAAGTCCTATTATGTAAGACTATTGCAAGCAAAGGGCAACCTACAACAACAAAGTGAAACTAATGAGCTGTGACTGTTGAGGAGCCCACTGGTGCTCCCCTGGGCATCTTACTTTTCCTTCTGAGTGTACCCCTCTTTCACTTAACCCTCCTACTTAAGCCTGAATTAAAATGCCTTTACTAACCTCAACTCTACTTCATAAACTGGCTCGTCCTGAAATTCGTCCCTAGGTGGATGCAAGTTTGGCCTGAGTCAGGTTCTTAAAAGTCTTGGTGAACTCCCTTGGTTACTGAGGGTGACAGCCGGGGGGCTGTGCCTTCTGCTTCTGCACCCTAAAATGCTGACTTGGGATATGAACTGTTAAGAAGATAGCTTACTTTCCGGGGCTACAGAAATGCATACTAGGCTATGAGGGAGGCATACTTACAGATTACATGATAATGCAGCTTTCAAAAATCTTGAGCTCCCCTCTCCCACCACTTCTGCATCCTCAGGGTCCCAGCAATCCCTGCCCTCTGATTCTTCCAGGCAGACCTGGAATTTAGTAGCCTTGGCCTCCTGTAGTTCTGGTCTACCACTGGCATCACATTCAAGAAGGCTGGTTTCTTTTTGCGTCAGAGTTCACCCTCACCTATTGGTGTCTTGTTCTGGCCTTGATGTAGAGCCACTCGGAAGAGGCGAGCAGGGGCCCCTGGACCCTTGTCCAGGACTCTGGGGCAGGGGCCTTGTGACTGTCTCCATCCTGAGACTCTTGCTACTCAGAGAGTCAAAGTTGACCATGTTGCCATTGTTTTGGGGCGTTGCCATGTATGCTGAGGACAGCTGGCTGATGAGGTCACTGTCCTTCAGAAGCCTCTTGGTGCTTTCTTCGTGAGTCTGGATTCGAGCTGCGGGCAGAGAGGAGAGCAGTTGACATGTCCAGGTTCCCCACAAGGCCCACATGCTAAGACTTGGTCTCTTACCTGGCACTCTTGGGGGAAGGTGGAGCCTTTAAGACTAGGGCATGGTGGTAAGTCCTCTCTGGTCATAGGGGTCATGTGCTGTAAGGTAATTGTGAGAATGCTTTCTGCTTCTGACTATGAGGTGAACAGGTTTGCTTGGCATAACATACACACCCTCAGGGTGGTATGCTCCCTCCTTTTAGGCAACGGGGCTGATGGAACACAGATTGGGGCCTGAAACTGTGAGCCAAAGTAAACCAATTCTTTTGCCCCAGTCTGCTTTTTCCTTTGGGATGTCCAGGCACCATTGTGCACCAGGTTAGATTGGAAGCAATGCAGCTTTTCTGGGTCAGATGGGTTATGCAGGATATTCACTGTCATTGTGGTTGGGACAAACAGCCATCTCAGAGAGAGTGAGATAGGTGTTTCTTGATTGGGAGTGAGTAAAGGGCTATATAAACCTTGGGGAATGGGTAGGGATTGGGGGGGTTATTGTACATCATTGGCTGGGGCCAATGTGCTGGAAATGCATCATTTGCATGAAGAGGAAATTTCAGGTGCTAGCTGGACAAGTCCTTATAAGGAGATAGGAAGTTCAACCTGAAACTTGGCTACCAGGCTATGTGACTACCACAAGGTGGCAGAGGTGGGATTCGCGTGGATTTCCGGCCCCACACCTTTGTGTCTTTATAAGAACATGATGTATTTGTCATTGCAACAGAAAGCTTGCTGACACAAAGCAGATACAGTAGGTTTTATAACACAAACCACAGTCACTTTGTGTGTGACCTTGTCACCTGGTGACTCCTCCACATGGAGTGGACCCTCAGGCTTGAGTCTCCTGCAGGAGGAGAGCTCTCTTCCAGATAGTTCACCTTAAAGTAGTTACAGGGGCTGGCTCATGGGATCGGTTGAGTTCCATTCTGTTTTATGCTGGGGCAGGTAGTGTGGGCTGTGCTAGCCCAGCGGTACCAACTGAGCATCCTGGCTCCCAGTGTGCTCTACCAGTGGCCTCAAGGGGAGGAGCTACTGACTCTTATTTGAGCTGCACCTGTGCCTCCACCCCAAAATCTGACCTTCTAGCTACACTGGATATCTGTTCCCCACACTCCTTTCCTTCTGGGGCAAAGCTTTCTCTTCTTTCTCCTTGATGGGAGGGAAGAAGGTATGGCCTTGGAGAGTTTTCAGCTTTGTGTCTTTACTCTGAGAACTGCTTCAGTGGCTGGACCTGCCTGGCTGGCATCGCTAGGTGAGGGCTGGGCCAGAAAAGGCAGAACTTAGGAATGTGGGAGCCTGGGCAGAGGCTTGGGAGGTGGGCTCACACGGGAAGAGAGCGGTGCCAGCGACGACATACACAACATGGTGAAATAAACACTCTTGAGCATTTTATACTTTGCCACACGGAGTTTTCTGTCCTGTTTCAAAGCCCCTTCTGATTACAGCGGTGTGGGAATTAGTTCCAGCTCTGGGCACGCTGGGAGCAGTGCACGGCATGGGTTTTGCTTTAGTGAGCCCGGTGAGTCTTGAAACTCCAACACCGGTTTTGACCCTCTGTCCCTTTTTTAAGTGATCATCAATCAACTTAGAGACCAGACATTTGTATTTTAAGATCCACTTACCCTCCACCATCTGTGCAACCTTCTTCTTATCTTCCGATCTTGTCTGAAATGTGAATGACAATCAGTTTGCTTCGGTTTTAAGGGGAAGTGGTTAACATTTTATTCTGAGGAGATAGAGAAAGACTTCTGTGCTACTGTTCACACCTTGAGCATGGTAGTCCTGCTGAGGACAGAACGCTCAAGCTATAGGAACTGGGCCTGTTATTTGAGTGAATAAATGCAAACATGGAAGAGCCAAGGTTTTTCCCCCCAACGGGTTTCCTATAAGAACAACTAAGTCATGGGTGCGTGAGACCCTGCCAAGGCAAGCAGAGCATCCTGTATCTGAAGGAGTGGGAAGCGGTAGTGTTTCATATTCTGGTTTCTTTGAGGCTGAGACCTTGAGGCTGAGACCCAAGTCTCAAATGAGATGCCTTTCACTTCAGATGTACTAAGTACATTTGGCCTGGAGGTGATTTTATACAATGTTATTTTTAACAGGTCTGTTTACAAAAGAGTGTCATGGTGTGGAATTTTACCCGCATGACCTCATGTTGACAGTTTAAGACTTTCAGGTCTTGAAGCAGTTTAGATCTTTAGATTAGGGAGGCTCAGCCTGAAACAGCTTGAGTCACAAAGAAAACACAGATCAGCCACTAGGGAGATACCTATGGGCAAAATGCCCTGCAACTGGAAATGGATTTCTAACTTGACACATCACACAAAGCTAGTTTGTTATCCTTTTACATAAACTTGTGTTTCTGGGAGCAGTTGTTTTTCTCCCCTTAGTGAAAAGGCTACAAGGTTTGTCGGTTGGTTTGTTAAATAAAGGTAAGATTAAAAAAAAAAAAAAGGTGAGCCGACTGGAAATATGACTCTCAGGGTTATGAAAGGCTGGGTAGACAGGGCTCAGAAAAAGCCCCTGGATGCCTTCCTGCCCTCCTCTTGATGCTGAGGGAGGGGGATTCAGAGAAGCCACGCAGAGAGTACTCAAGTGAGCGGGCTTGCCCCCAGCAAATGAAAGCAGCCACTGTCTTAGAAATTACTTGAGGCGGGCTTTGGGGATAGTCACTCGGTACCACAGGACATGGTTTGAACTACTTTGCACTCCCCTGCCGGACAGGGTGCAGGCATACGGGCCGGGGCGGACCTTGGCATGGATGAGAGCTGAGCTCACAAAATACTTGCGTTTTGGATCTGCATCCTGAGTTGCTGGCTGCTGAGCTTCAGCGATCTGGCGATGCTCTGAAGGTAGTAGATGAGCATGCTGGGATGGAAGGACATGGAACAGTGAGAGGGCTTCAGCTGACGCGTCAGCTTTCAGGTCCTGCTCAGGTGGCAGTGGAAGTGAGGCTTGCCGGGTTTGATGTAGGCTACTCACTGACCCCTGACCCCAAAATACATCTTCCTTCTCTCTTATACCCGTGGCCACGGGGATAGAGGAACTTCACTTTTTTTTTTTCCTTTTGCTTCTAAATTCTGCACCCTGACAATAAAACCAAGGTACCAACATCAATAGATACCTCACAACCAGTCAAGTTACGGCTACTGGTTCCACTTCTCTCTGTAAGCCCTAATAAACCTAAGCTTCTCAGCTGAAATATGATATTTCAAAATCATCTACATTTTTGCAGAATACTATACTGGTACTAATAGTGTCCGGCCCCCTTATAGTGGCCACAGTAATCTCCCAGATGCTGTTGAATCAGTAGCCACGCAGCTGTCTCTGCGGCATGGTGGTTTGTGTTACTCTGAAGTGTGGCACCCCCTGGAGGCTGGGAGGTTTAGTATCCCCCAGGTCAGGAGGAATGGCGCCCTCTGGAGGTTGGGAGGTGTATCACTCACAACAGAAGCAGTACAGCTGGGAGTATCACCACAGGGCTGCTGATGTGTCCAACCACAGCATGAAACCATGCGGGGAAGTCATTCTCTATCGTCTCTGACACAATGTCATACATTTTCTCTTGTCCGCTGTGAGAAAGGAAAGAGGTAACTCCAGGTTTGACTGCTTTGGGCTAGGGAGTGTTTCAAGACTTATCAAAAAATGTTTGGGTGTCTATATGCTGATCTCCAAAACCAGCTATAAAAGCAGGAGGCAAATCTCCAAATGGCAAAGATTCAAGACTTTCCCAGAAGTTCTATAAAGTAGCCATCTAATTACCCACTAGGCCTGGAGGCGGGGCCTCTAATCACACTTGCACGCACAGGCCTTCTAACGAGTATAGAAGACACCTCTAAGGGTTCCTGTGTCAAAACCGGTGTAGGCATTGAAGGAGAGAGGACAGTTGGGACTTCGTTATGGTTACAGGGAGATGCTGTAGACTGAAGACTGACATGGACTGTCTCCAAATAAAGCCTGGTTTTAGCCACATGGATTTCTACGCAGCCATCTGCTCCTTTTTCCCTCCTCTTCTTTTCTCCCTCCAAAACCTCTCTTTAAGTACCTCCTTGCTCTCTTTCAAACTCATGGTCTTTTTTTTTTTTTTTTTTTGCATTAATTGCCACCACATGCATATACATATATCCCTAAATACACAAGTACAGCTGCTCAGTCTGTATGTTACTTGTATGTAAGTTTTCAGTTTTGAGGCAGAGTCTTACTTGGTAGCTCAAGCTGACCTTAAACTATTGACAGTCCTTCTGCCTAGACCTCCCAAACATTACGATTATAGGTACGATGACCCACACCATGCTTTTGTTTTTTGCTTTTTAAAAATATTATATTTGTCTTTTCGCTTGCTGGAGTTTCCTGTGTGTGTTACCTGAAGGGGCCGCAATTCAGAGATGGCTTGTAGTGGACAATAGCAAAGATGGTCGGCAGCATGCAGAGGAAGAGCATGAACAGGAGCATGGCCAGGTAGAAGTTGTTGGATCTGCAGAAAGACCAAACGTCATGCCGCAGTCGTTCCAGAGTCCACGTGGGCGCCTCCGCATAACCCACCCGGAAGCAGCCACCACCTCCTACCAGGGCCCTGGAGAGATGGCTCAGTTGGTTAAGTGCCTGTGACACAAGCATAAGAACCCGAGTTCGATCCCCAAAGGCTGGAGTGGGCAGCATGCTTGAAGTCCCAACAGTAGGGCTGGAGAGATGGCTCAGAGGTTAAGAGCACTGGCTGCTCTTCCAAAGGTCCTGAGTTCAATTCCCAGCAACCACATGGTGGCTCATGATCATCTATAATGAGATCTGGTGCCCTCTTCTGGTGTGCAGGCGCACATGCAAGAAAATACTGTATACTCAATAAATAAATAAATAAATCTTAAAAAAAAAAAAAATCCCAACAGTGAGGAGGCAGGGAGGGGAGAGTCCCTGGCCTGACAGGCAAAAAACATAAGGTGGAGAGTAATTGAGAAAGATGCCTGATATCCACCTCTGGCCTGCACACGTGCACCTTCATGTGCAGATGCACTTGCATGTAGTAGGAATCTCTTGTGTATTGTGTGGACGCAACACCTGTCAGTTAAAAAAAAAACCTGTGGCCTATGGCTGAGGCAGAAAATAGGTGGGACATCTGGAAGGCAGAAAGGATGCTGGGAGAGATCCAGGCATGGAGATTCCAGCTGGCAAGACGTGAGAAGAACGGATGCACAGTACCTGAGCCCAGGTACCCAGCCAGAATGTAAGTTAGTATAAATGGGTTATTTTAAGTTATGTAAATTAGTATAAATGGGTTATTTCAAGTTATGTAAACTAGTATAAATGGGTTATTTTAAGTAATGAGCTAGTCAGAGAAGAACCTGGATATATGACTTAGGTATTTGTAAATAATAATTGAGTCTCATGAGTCATTATTCTGGGAGCATAGGGACAGGAGAAAAACCTCCTGCAACACTTGCATACTTGCATACTTGCATACACACACACACACACACACACACACACACACACACACACACACACACAGAGAGAGAGAGAGAGAGAGAGAGAGAGAGAGAGAGAGAGAGAGAGAGAGAGAGAGAAAGCGGGCAGTGAGAGACATACACTTATCTGTGCTGTGTGTGAGAGGCATGCACAGCTTAGAAATCTGGAAACCAGATTTCATAGAGAAGCTTCCAGTCACATTACAAACACTAGCTGGGCACTTGTGAGCTGTAAACCAAGAAGGCAGTGACTCCACCGTTTTGTGCATGGTTTCTACCCAGCTAGCTCTACTCATCATGCCCTGAGAACTGCCTTCCACTCAGCCGGGTCCTTACCTAATGCCGCCGTCTCCTGCTGCCAGCCTTGAGCTCCCTCTTAGGTCTGTTAGTTATGACCATCAACCACCTGACTTGATACACATTTACTGTCATTTTCTTTATTTCTCTGCTCCTTATTGTTGAGAGTGAATGTTCTCTCTGGGTAAGCCTTGGTGCCTGGTCCCTGAGTCCCAGGTTGGGATCAGGGCCTTCAGCTGCCCAGGCTTCCCCAATGGTGGCTCAGACCAATTTGGCACATGGGGCCCTATATATAGTCAATCTAGTGATGCCCAACTGCTCTGTCTGAAGGTTTTCCCATCTTTTTCATTCTCTGCTGAAAAAGACTTAACCAGAAGTCCTGAGTGAAATGTGGTACACAGGTACGGGTGTCTGTACCCTCCACAGTGCACACTGACACGTGGTTGCCTTTGTGGGATCTTTGGTCCAACAAGACTCCCTTCTCCTAAGATATATAAATTCAGCTCATCCCATTTGCTCTTTTGGCTTTCCTGTTTTCACATAGGAAGTCCTGTTCTTTCCTCTAGAGGATATCTTGTATGGACTTTCAAGCCTTCAGAAAAGTGAGCCAAAAGATGTACTTTGTAGACTTCCCAGACTCAGGCATTCTGTAATGCAGTTCACATGGGATTGACAGAGAAGGTGTGTGAAGTCCCTCTCTGTCTCCATCCCCCCAAACTGAATGCATATGAACATCCACACATATGTGTTTAGAATATGAATAGATTAAATAACGACATGTAACCATATAAAACCATACACATCCAAACATAACCATGAATGTGTGGTCATTAGATAAAATAGAAATAGATTGTTATCCAGGTCAAAAAAAAAGTTTGATAGAGACAGGCGGACACTCAGATAACTACTGTGACAAAGTATTGTAGTCATGGGATTCAAGACGTGCTATGAATTTACCCCTGTGGCTACAATGAAATGCAGGAAAGAGTGAATGTTGTCAGGATTCTAGAACAATTCAAACTTTTATATAACTGTGAAAACTAGTTTGTACGTGTCTTAAAACTCAGCATTACACTTTGTGGGGTGCTCCTGACAAAAGACACTTAACAGAATATTTAGGGGTGTCAGCCTTTATAGTGAGCAGCTGGAAGTAGCCATGGCACAGATAAAGAAATCAGGTCAGTGTATGTATTTGCTCAGTGACATGAAGCTGAAATACATAATGTTGAGTGGAAAAAAAAAACCCTGAACACAAAAAAGCACATTCTGTGTGTGTGTCACATTTTACATAAATGACAAAACCAGACAAGCCCTACTAGTTCTGTGGAAATCAGGCATGACTGCAAAGGAGGAGTGGGGCATTCTGGGAATTACTTCTATTCTGCCTCTCCATGAGTGTTGGTTATACCTTTGTGTACAGTCTGTGACGTTCAAGTCTGATATTTCTAACTTATGCGTTTTTTTCCAGATTGGATATCAGTAAAAACTTTAAAAATGCATGCCAAGAAGTTCAGAGGGAGGAAAACTGATTCCAAGGGGCAGGGAGGTGTAGGCAGTGACGTCATGGGGAAACCAAGCAGAGAAAAGGCAGGGCTTTGATGGACACTGTGATAAGAGGTCCCTTGTTGGAAGAGGCATGCGCAGAGGATAAACAGTCTCAGCCCAAGGCAGACACTACTGCTACCAACCTGGAGGCTCGAAACACTTGCTGGTGGGGTACATTGCAGGTCAGCACCGCCCAGCTCCTCAGGTACATCAGCCCGATAAGCTTGAGGACATTGAAGGCTGGCAGGCACGGAGAGAAGAAGGCCCCCATCCTGAAATGGCAGAAGGTCAAATCAGCCTCTGTGTGTCCACACTCAGGGCTTTGTACCCGAGGCCCCGTGGTGGAGCAAGGATCTGAGCCGTTGCACTTACACCTTATACTTCGGGAACTGAAGAAAGCTCTAAAGAGCCGAGACACAGTCGCCACATTCCAGGGCTATGACAAGGCCCCTGTAGCTGTGCTGTGGTGACAGTCCTTTCTAAGTGTTTGTCCTTCTGCTCCTAGTTTAGCAAAGGGAAAGGCCTCTTCTGTGGGAGAAGCAGACACTGGAGAACCAGGCCCTTGCATAAACCCTAGACTTTGGAGGTCTGGGACAAGAACTCAGTTAATAAGTTACTGAGTTTCGGACCAAATCAACACAGGTCAACTACCCTTGTTGACTTTTTGTTGGCCCCTAGTCTCAGCACCCTCCCCTATCTTATTTAATCTTCTGGAATTGTGAAAAGAAGGATAGATAACCAAAGTTAATAGATCAGAAAGGCAAAGCGTGGAAAACTAATCAATTTGCTCAAAGACATATTGCCAGTAAAGTCTAGAAGAGGACATTTTAAAGATCAAAGCAGGTGAGCTGAGAGAACTCGACTACCCACAGCCAAGCTAGGGCACCCAACCACTGCGCAGATGTCAGTGCACAACAAAACCCAGGACCTCTACGTTAGTTTTCAATCAGTTTATATTGGACATGTAATTGAACCTATCCCTTTGGAGTTCATACTTAGTGGCAGGAAAATAAAGTGTTTAATAAGTAAAATGGTTTAAAAAGTGAATTGTTTGCTTTTTTTATGGCAGACATGTCTCCTGGGCCTCTGTTCCCTTACCTTTTGCTGTATACAGTGACTGCAGTTGATGCACTTGCAGTAAAAATTAGCTCAACATTCCAGGGATCTAGCATATACTAAATAAATAGTACATATGGTTTCAAACACGAGATTTATACACTACTGGTTTCCAGTGCATTCTATAACTGATGGTGGAGGCTGTGTTTTCTGAATGCATAGAATATCCAAGCCTCTTTCTCTTTTTCCTTGTCTGACAGTATGTGGAGCTACAGCACCATTTGTGGGCCCATAGGTAAAGCCAGATGTCTCCATCCATAGGGAAATGCCGGAAGACAGGCCTGGCTCTCAGTGCTCCTGTGTAACCACGGAGTTCCCAACACCTTCCTGGCAAGAAGCAGCCCCTCCTCCTGGCTCACCCACCTCCCAGCTACGGGATCCCACCTGTCCCTGTGCAGATGCTCTGGTGGCTGCGACCAAAAGTTGTTTAAAAAAGAGCCACTCCCTCTGTCACTCTTTCCTGTAAAATCCTCAGAAAGTCACTAATAAAAAAAAAATCACCTCACCTGAGAATTAGTCCCTTGTCAATGATGTGCATTGACTGCATGTATTCATGGGTCTGTCTGAGCTCACTGAAACCTTAGCCCAGACAACAGAAGCGAGGCTGGGAAGTGGCTCTGATACCTACCAAATCATGCCTTGATTATAGACGAGGTGCAGCACGTTCTCCGCAATCTTGAATTCCCCGTACTCAGGCTGTTACAGAAAAGCATTTGTATTAAGAAGAAAGTCATGAAGTCCTTTGCACACAGTGGTTCATTATGGCCACTTGTTTTGACTTCCTTGCTTGTGCAGATACCCAGAGGTCACTGTCTTGCTGGTCACCCAGCAAGCG
The DNA here is from genome assembly GCF_964271855.1 of Acomys minous. Lineage (NCBI taxonomy): Eukaryota > Metazoa > Chordata > Mammalia > Rodentia > Muridae > Acomys > Acomys minous. The sequence continues at coordinate 118,873,120 of NC_140484.1, read as the reverse complement.
GTGAAAGGAGAGGCTAGGGCGAGAGCTCAGTGGTACCCACTCTCTCCTCTCCACCCCCCCCCAAGAACCCCTTTTGAGGATCTCTACCTCACTCCCTGGGCCATGCTCTTATGGAGCTGTTTCCTTAGACTAAAACATCCCTTCCTTGATGGAGGAGGGTCAGGAGACTTAGGAAAGCCAAGACTTAGAGGCTCAGGAGATGTCCAAGGCTCAGAAGGCCCCTCCTCTAGGCTGCATGAGCAGTTCACAAGGAGAGAGAAAACCAACTCTTCCATGGAGCTGCCTGCAAGTTGTGCAGCAAGCTTTGCTGTCATCAGCACCTGGGCTGGGGTGGGCATTTCGGTGAAGTAGCTGCCTGAGTCACCCACGTGTCTGTAAGTTACCATTCCCCCCAGGCTCTTGTAAGCAACTCCAAGAAGCCCATAGGTTCACCGAGCTAGACTTGAGTGGTAATCACTTCTTGGGTCTGTTTCCCTCTATTTGAGGTGGACAGAAGTAGACTTCCCAGAAAAAAAGCCATCTAACATGTGCCTGACTGATTCCTAGGCAAGCCAACAGGAGGAGATGGATCTAGTTCTAGAACCTTCCCCAAGCACGCAGTATTGTACTTACAAACTTGCTTTCGAGGTCCCAACACCAATAGTCACTCAGGTAGCGGACAAAAAGTCCTCGGAAGAAGTCTATGAGGAGGATGCTGGCCACCGTGAAGAGCATGTCAATGACAGACAGCTTCAGCATCTCCTGCAATGTATTGGTGCCACACTGCAATACGCTGCTACTACCATGCCCCGCCCACCTCTGTCTCCTCCGCTGTCCTCCCTGGTCCCCTGTCTCTGTCCATTCCCCGGAGCCAGAGCCAGGGGCCTCTAATGTTTTCCCTTCAGATTGTTATCCAGCACAGTGGCAGACGGAGGGGGTTCTACTACATCATGGCTATTTAGAGAAATATCTGTTAATTAGAATTTGGATCACAAGATCCAAGACAAAGCTTCGGAATACCCAAAGGTCTGAGGTTCTGAAACACATGTGTGCCTCAGTTTCCCTGTTTGTGCCTATGACGTTGATGATAGCATCTCACAAAGGACTTTGTTTAGTTACTACTTTGCTCTGATCACCATAGTTAATTTTGAGAGCTGGAACATAAAAAAAATAAAAAATAAAAATAAAACCTCACTGGATTCCATATTCCTTTTCTATGAAAAAGGGACAGTAATGACCTAGGCAGTTGCTAGGGTGATGTGTTGAAGGGACTTCCCAGGGGGCAGAGGGAAACACCTGGCCGACATATGTCTCCCAGCACTGGCCTTGGGGCCCCTGCATGTAGGGCACCGTCTTGTTGGCCTTTGTGTGTGACATGGTAGAAGTCAGAGTGCTTGTCTCTTCCAAGCCCCATGTGCTGGTGTTTCCCCTGAGCTCCACTCCTGACCCAGGTGTGGGCCATTGCCCTTCTTCGGTCACTGTCCTGGTGGCGTAGGCGGTGGAAGGATCTGCCCAATGGCTTGTGATGTTTTTAGTAGCAGCTTCCTGTTGGGAGGTGCAGAGAAGGAAGAAAGAAAGGTTGTTTACTGTTTATAAGTAAGAATCCAGCTTGGATGAATGAAGGAGGACACTGCATTGCTTTAGAATAACCACATTCTCTTCTCTCTCTCTCTCTCTCTCTCTTCCTCCCTCTTTCCCTCCACACTCTGTATCTTTCTCCCACCTCTAGTCTCTCTTTTTCTCACTTCTTGTTCCTCTCATCCTTCCCTCCCTCTTACCATTTGGCTGGAGGTGGCCACACTCACAAGACACCAGCTGAAACAGACAGTGTTCACTATTCCCTAACGAGTATCAGAAATGGTTCTATGGTTTTTGACATAGAACCATATTCATTTCTTTCATAGAGAACAATCATCTCTTTTCAACCTCAAGGGAATTTTAGGTCAAGTTCACAAGGACCCTGGACTTCAGTGAGTGGTAAGTTAATGCTCCAGACAGAGGCAGGTCAGCACAAAGGTCTGTGTGACTTCAAAGCCCTGGATCTCCATGGCCTCTTTGGCCTATCTGCCCTGAAATTTATGCATACTTTGAGTAAATGACCCTCAGAAAGCTCCTCTTTCTGCCTCCCTGCCCACTCCCACTCAAGGTGTCCTCCAAAGCTGAGCAGGTTGAAATGAACATTAAAGTTGCCCTGTGAGGTTGAGCCTGGAGCTCACACTGAGCTATTCTTGATGAGCTTTATGGCCTGCTCATCTTCCTGGGGTTATTTGAAAGAGCCGCCAATCATCTTTCCTGATGGAGCCATGAAAATAACATAGCATGGCCCAGGGAAATGTGGAGGCAACAGCTCAGAGTCTCATAACAGCACTGCTAATTTTTCTTTTTAATCTTGGAAATGGGTCTTAAGTTTCTCTCCACAGCTTAAAAGGACCACAGTGGTTTGGGCATGCCAAATGAGACACTTACATAAACACTAAATGGGACAAAGAAGATGACAACACTGGCATGGGGACACTGTGTGGGGAGCAGTGAAAAGGGACTGTCCAGTCTGGACAGTGATGGGTCGGGGGCTGTTCAATCTAGGCCTTGATGTTGGGTGACCATTCAATCAAGGCAGCAGGTGACTGTCCAGTCTGTACAGTAGTGGGAGGAAGGCTGTCCAGTCTGTGCAGGGATGGCAGGTACTATACAGTCTAGGCAGCAATGACAGGTACCATACAGTAGTGATGACAGGTGCTGTCCCATCGGGACACTTACCTCAATGTTCATGCTGTTCACTTTGTCCAGAAGAGCAATGATCAAGCTGTAGAGATTTCCTAGATACAGTACCAGGACCCTGAAAACCACAAGCTGTTTTGAGAAACAAGATCACTAACACACAGGAACAGCAGTCTAGAGCTACCAGCGAGTTCTAGCATTATGGACATGCTAATAAGACAATGGTTGCTGCATGTGGCTTTCTTTGAATTACCTGGGTATCACTGAAAAACCAAAGATTATAAGGCAGGTGAGATAGCTCAGTGAGTAAAGGCACTTACTGGTCATGCCTGACCTTTTACTTTGATCTCCAGGAGCCACACGGTGGAAAGAGAAAACTGGCTCTCACAGATTGTCCTCGTGATGTATGGATCACGTACATCATGCACGTGTGCATGCGCACACACAATAATGTAAAAATGATAACAAAACACATCGAGCTTCAGCAGTGTAGATGGGGGTTGGAATCTACATCTTTCCCAGGTGATCCCATGGTAGCCATGCCTGAACCAGACTGTTAGAAACACCAGTGCAGGAGAAAAGAACATGGGTTCAGTAGGGTGATAGCATGTCTGGACCCTGCTTTCTGGTCTGTGAGGTTTTACCCAGCATCATTCCTCAGCAAGTCTATGTTTTACTCCCCAGTCAAAGGAGGAGTGAACAGAACTGTGGAGTGCCAAGAGTTGCTGAGTCTACAAGGCTGACAGGACCAGCACGTCACCTGGAGATCTCAGCACCCATCCTTGGAAATACTGTGTGGGCTCCATAGCAGTGCAGAGGGACAGTGCTGCCATTACCCCACCCAAGCAGATGCCAGAGTGTTGAATACTTGCTACAGTTGGTGCCAATCACTATAGAGACAATGTCTGTTCTTCTATACTGGGATATTTGGGAAACACATCCTGGCATTGCCCACAGTGGAGCCTTGTGTCTTATGGGGGATCCTGGCTGAAGAAATAAGACGGGCAAGGAAAGCAGCCTCGGCAGACCCTTTGCTGGGCCAGTGATGTGCAAACGCGGACTCAATTCCAGCAGTAGGGAAGCAGCTGTGCCTTAAGGAGAATACTTCTACACGGAAATGACGATTCAGACATCCGCGCCAGTCTCCTTCGTCTCTACGGGGTGCAGGTGACTCCATGTGTAGGCAGACAGCTTCTCTAGGAGACACCCTGGCCACTTGCTTTTTCTCTAAAACTATAAAGGGACTCCCTTACACATCACCCCGGGATGATCTTAGCATTTGCCTCGGCCTATGTGGGCCACGGCCCCTCCAGTGGTACTCGTGGTGAGCGCTGATGGAAGAAGGGCCTCATTAGCTAGCTCTCAGCAGAGCCTGGGCTGTTGTCTGAGATCTCACTGCATCTCAGATGAAAGGGATCATGGTCTCCTGGTGAGTAATGGACCTGAAATAATATGCCTTGCTCTTATTACCAGAATTATGCCTCATTTGTCTGGGGTTACGTCTCTCCGTGGCTCTGTTTCTTTAGTTTTGAATATGAAAAACGAGGCCAATCTGTTTAATAGGATTGCCGTTACACCAAATGCAATAACGGAATTGATTCTCTCCAGTGCCTGTGGGCAAGGAAGGAACTGAGGAAGGCACTTCTCATCCAGGCTGGAGAGGTGCAGAGTGGAAGAGAAAGCAGCAGGGTGAGGGTGTGGAGGCCCAAGGCTTGCCCAGGTCTATCCCATGCTGTGAGGTTTTGGTCAACTTCTGGATCTTTCTAGTGATGGGTTTCTGTCTTTATGACTATAGGGTTTTAGGAGTCAGGTAACTAGAGTCTTCAAGTCAAACAATACTCTCACCTATTTTAGTAAATTAAGTGCTGGCTGACAGCCCAGCCCTTTGTTTGCTCCATCAGCAGTGGCTATTTTCACGGTCCTCCCTTAGAGCTTGGATTGTGGCAGAATAAAAAATATTGACTGCCATGTTTTGTTCCAGAAGGTATCTACCGACTCCTAAGCAGAAGCAATCCTTCTTAGAGTGGTCTGAGGTTTACGGAGTGTCACGAGGTATCAGTGGGATAGCATGGAGAAGACAGTGTGGACAGGGTAGGGAGCAAGTGACCAGGGCTCCGCTGTCCCCTACGTCATGCTCTCTGCTTACCAACACATCAACTTAAAATAAAGGAGACAGAACTTCAGGGAAGAAAAGCAGGTTTTCAGAAAGATGTCCACAAAACCCCTGCTAGACATGAACATGGCTCTAGCTCTCCCGGAGGCAGTCTTGGGATGTTCCCCTGGACTCAGTCTGCTTACGCCACATCTGTTGATGGTATTTGCTGTGGCATCCACTGGCTGCCTTGGTATATCCCATAGCATTATATAGCTTGTGCTGGGTACGGGCTGCCTTTCTCATGTCTGGCAAACAATGAAGGGCTATTTCACCACTCAGAGTCAAACCACAGAGGGAATTCAATAACGAGGGAAACCAGACATGCATTCCATCATCTTGCTGCTCTTCTGCGTCTGCTTTTCCTGTCAGCTTCCCCCTTCTTCCTCTCCGTCCCTCCTCCTCTTTCTCTGCTTCCTTTTCTTCATTACCCGTAACTCCAGCTGTGTTGTCTGCACCATTCTGTTCTCTCCTTCCCTGGCTCCTCCCCTTTCATTCCTACTGCGCCCAGCTTTTCTTGCACTATGTCCCTAGGGAAATCTCTATGCCAAGTGTGGAGGAAAAGGAAGCATGCTTTAGCTCTGCAGGGATTCTGTCCCTCTGTTGATGCACCGCGAGGCTGATGAGCCACCTTGAGGCTCCTCCCACCAGGATGCTATCTATATACCTTGCTAACTGGAAGCGCAGAGTCGTTCGTGGGTGGTACATCTCCAAGGCGGCGATGAGGTCGAAGGCAGATGGTGCTAGCATGGTGACAAGAGAGACCACCACGCTCACCTATGGAGAGAGAACATGCTTCCTCATCCCAAATCTCTCATCCACATCTGGTTATGTATTTGGCCACCTACCGATGTGAATGGTAGTTCATGGGGACACTGAGCCCCTGTTCATAAACCTCCCCTGGTCTCTGAACCATAGCCCCCCTTTTTTCCTCAGAGCTACCACCACTCCACCATGGGGTGTTCCTTTCTGGAACTCTCCTTTAGGGTTACGTAAGCATGCCGACTGGGATTCAGTCCTATTTCTGTCACATTTGCCAACCACTATCTCATTGTATTTATACCTCCCTGACCTTGGGTGGAGGATGGAAATAATTGTACTTATTGCGATCAGAAAGGGGAAGGCAGAGAGGTAATTGAATATCCCTCTGTACGCTGGGGATTAATTATCCGGAGCGCCATGCCTGGCTCTTGTTTGTCTGGACTTAGGCAGAAGAGAGGAGTTTAAGCTGTTATCCAAGATGTTTGAGCTAAATTAAGAAATGATTTCTGAGCAGATGTTAAAAGGTCTGCCACTTTGTAAGTGTGCAAAAAGGTACAGATTTACTTAACCCACATAATTGGCATAAAATGAAAGGAGATGTGAGAAAGACTACCTGGTATAATCTCAGTTCTAGGAAACAACTAAGCACAGGTGAACATAGGCAGGACAGGTGAATGCCCTTCTAACTGCTTTTAAAATGGATGCTAGTCGGGTTTTTTGTTTTTGTCTTTTGTTCTTTGTTTTTGTTTTTAATCAGAGTAATCTGAAAGGTGGTTTGGAGCTATTTTTGTCTTTCAAATCTTGGCAGGCAAATTGGGCCAAATGCTCAGGACAACAGTCACAGAAATATTAGAAATTCTGAAATTCTCCCTAACCCCCTACTTGGTACTTTTCTATTTGTGGATAAAAAATTATTTCCACATCTTCTCACACCATCAGAGGCTTTTGGGAAGTGAGACCAAACATGGGAGGGAATGTTCCCTTATTAAGCACTTAGCTGTGTGTGTGTGTGTGTGTGTGTGTGTGTGTCTGTGTGTGTGTGCATGTTGCGGGGGTTGTTGTTCAATACATGAACAGTTTGTGTGGCTGGTTTTGGAAATGACCTCAATGGGATGGAGGCAGCGAGTGGGGTTTGAGGCGCACACTGTGGGTCAGCATGGTTACCGATGCAGGTCTGTGTGTGGAGTTCATGCCTGAGACTGTGGACGTGTAGGAACAGAAGTTAGGTTGGCAGAGTTGAACCATAAGGGTCAGTGTGAATGCCTGGAGGAGTTCTTCAGCCAAGGTCTTCTAGCTATCTCACCAGGACCTGATGCTACCAGAGCTGGAGACTCCTACTCTCATCTAGAGCTAGCAGGCTATCCTCATTTCTAGAGAGCTTCCTATCTAATTCACCTATGAGAAGGCAATGCTGCCATCCCCCACCCCCCACCCCCAATAGCATTTGCTTTATAAAGCCTAACTGCTGGCCTCTGGGTACCTCATTCTTTTCCCAAAGTGTCAGCTCCTTCTTTGACTGCTCCAGTTTCTGGGACCGGTCCACCACAAAGTAGATGAGGTAGATGCTCCCAGCCAGTGAGAGGAGCACCAGGATGTTGGCGATGATTCTCAGGCAGACAGTCACTGCCCTGCAAGAGAGAAGCAGGACCAGGATGCAGATGGTGGGACTTGGGGAGGGGATCTTTCCCCTGCTTCTGGGCCTCTCTGCTCCTCCCCCCACCCTCACCCCAACTTCTCATTTTCCGGAGATCAACAGTTGTAAATTTGGCCAGCCGGCAGCTTGGGACAAAAAAACCACTAAACATTGGTTTTAGGATCCAAGTATGTGGGTTTCAGTTTGAGGTTTGTCACTTAAAATTGGAATCCCACAGGCCTGGGGAGATGACACAGCTGCAAAGTTCTTGTCATGCAGGCGTGAGCTCACATTTAAAATATGCCCAGCCAAGGTGGAGGATGCCTGTAGCACCAGCACTTAGTTTTGGGGAGGCAGGGACAGGCAGATCCCTGAAACTCATTGGCCAGCAAGGCTAGTCAAATTGATGAACTTCAGGTCTTAAGCCATGAAGGTAGACAGAATTGAGGAAGGACGCCTGGTATCTACTTCTGGCATCCATGAGCATATGTATTCCCACATACACTAACCAATATATACATACCCTCCCCCCCATACCCCCCCACACAGAGTCCTGTGATACAGACAGAATTCATACAAAGTTCCCAGCAAAGAGGAATGGGAGGGGAGAAAGCCTGGCCCTCTGTCTTTCAGACGACAGTTGGTGAATCTGCCATCACTCCACACCGTGAGTTTGGCATCTCTCAGATATTTACTTGGTTGCTAGTTATCTTTCCCCTGGAGGGGGAGGGATCACAGACTCCTCGGTCTTTCTCATCCCTGTGTCCACAGCCCTCAGCACAGCTAAGTGCTTAATAAATATGTGTCCCATGAGCCAGGAGGTAACCAAGAAGCTCAGCCACCATGAGACGGGATTTGGGAACATTCCTTCCCGTGTTTGGTCTCACTTCCCAAAAGCCTCTGATGGCGTGAGAAGATTTGGAAATCATTAGTAATTCTGGAATTTACATAGATCATATCCACTTTCCTAAGTCCTGGGAAGCTGACCGGCTGGTCTGTTCCCAGAGCCTTTTCTTCTGCCCATTTTTTCAGGGCCAGCCTTAGCCTGGTTTCTCTGAAACCAGAGTTCTAGGTAAAGGCTTGCTTGTCTGCAGTTGACTTGGGAAAGAATTCCAGTAAACAGGAGTGATGGTCGGGGGAGGGGAGGTCAGGCGAGCCATCACCATGAGGGTGAGTGACGGGGCTGGCCACAGCTCCAGGCACCTGGATGCTTTCTCAAGGCAGTGGACTGCTCCCCAAATACCCAGCATTAGAGAGAGAGAGAGAGAGAGAGAGAGAGAGAGAGAGAGAGAGAGAGAGAGAGGCACCCACTCCATTTCCTGTGGCCCTGGGTGAATCCATGGGCACTCTCTCCAGAGCGTATCCAGACTATAGACAACAGTACATGAGTGTGGACCAGGACCTTGTGAGAGCTGCTCAGAGCAATGTCGGGGTTGCTATGCCACGTACAAGCCAACTTGCTCAGCTCTGCCAGGAGAAGGGGCCCAGATGATTTGAAAGGGCACATAAGAATTGAATCACTCCTCCCAGGAAGTCTCACTGCGGGGGAGCTTGGGCATGTCAAGATAATTCCCTTTATGTACATTTTGCCCTTCATATGCATAAAAAGAAGCTGATTCCTAAATGGATTGGCGAATGACATCTTCCAGGTACGAAAAGAAAACCTAGTGTGCTAAATGACATGGCTACTCCTCATTCTGGAAGGAAAACACCATAGGCCCAGAACTGTGGAGCACTGGGGTAGAAAAAACTGAGTGAGGTAGGCTCTCGCCTCCAGAGCACACTGTCACCATGGCCAGGTGACTACTCAGAAGACACCAGTTAGGGGGAATGTAACAGAGGATACAGAGGCTGGCTCCTCACGGCCAAGCACCGGACATCTTTCCTGATGATTACACCAGTAAAGCCATACTGGCCTGGAGTAAACTGTCCTCTTTCTCTGTTTCTGTCATGGTCCTGAGTACCTGGTATATGTCTGCCTTCCTCTGAAGAAGAGGACTGAGACCAGGGTTTGTGGAAGAAGATTGAGAAAACTAGTTCCTCCTTGGTTCACCAGCAGTGAATTGTTGGATAAGCCCTCTTGGATCAAGAGTGAACTTAAAGGTGGCCATCATTTTCAAACGCCAGGGATCATTTAAATAATTTGATTAGATATTGCTAAAGATACAGACTGTGCATCTCAGTGCCAGGGATGCTAATGCAAACTGATGTCAGTGCTTTCAGGGACTGTAGGTGCCTGTCGGGGCTTGTTCTCTGGCCTCTGAGAGACCTGGTGGACCCCATCCTGCCGTTTCAACGGAGAGGAAATGTAAGTCCAAAAGGTTGTGGGTCAGCTCTCTGGGTCACCGGGTTTATGCCAGGGAGGGCTAGAACTCACCTCTCCCAGATGCCTGTGTGCAGTTCTTTCCAGCACCGCCCCTGCTCCCAGCATTCCCAGAAGGACTATGAAATCAGCAATGACGTGAGGCAAGTGGAGGTGTCTGCTTTACTGAGGACAGGACTGTCACCCCTTGGTGGCAATGCCCTTGCAGTGGGTTTCTGTTTAAAGACCTCGCGACAAATGGAGCCCCCAGGAAATCATCCACGAAGACTGTGGTAGTGGCAGGATGCTCTTTGCCTCTTAGGCACTCAGAGGTTTGTTTCTAAATAAAATTAGTCCTAACTACACTCATGTGTTCCCTTCACTTAGCAAACTAGAAATTGTTACTAAAAATAGCTATTTAATTATGTAAGGAAAAGAACAGGAAAGCGGTCCGTTTCAGACCTCCTGTCCAGTTTTAGCAGGTCCCAAAGGAGGAAGCAACCCTGAAGGCTGCTGTGGAAAGGAGGAGGTTCCCCCAGGTCACATTGCTAAGGAGATTGACATTATGAGGAAAGAGTAGCTGCCTAACAATTATGAAAATAAGATAACTTTTTTACCAAATGAGGCAAAAATTAATGGGCATATTAATACTTACATGTTTTTGTGTTTTTTCTTTTCTTGCTCTTCCAGTATGGCTTCCTTGGAGGAAAATTACACACGGCATTAGAAGCTTAGCATAATAATCAATTATAATCACTAGAATAATTTATCCAACTGGGTACGATGGCACACCCTGTAATCTCAGGCCTTAGGAGGACCCAGTCACTCTTGGCTACATACTAAGTGTGAGGCCAGCCTGGTGCTGAAAACAAAAACAAACAAAAAAAACCCCTGATCTATTATCTCAATCTTATCATCAACATCTATGACTTTCTTATATAAGTTTCTACTGATAGCAACAAATTAGATACCAATCATCTAATACTTACTTAAGCAGAAGAATTAAGATTAGGAGGAAAGAAAGCAGAGAAAGGCTGTGACACTTTGAATGATGGAAGTGTTTTCTCTCTCAGAATAGTTTCCCTGTATTTTGGTTGCCTGTGACATTCAGATGACCCAAAACTCTGACTGATTTTGATCACATTGACTTGTAAGTTAAAGATAAAAAAAACTTATATGTATAATGTAGACGTACTTATTCATTTATAGATTTTAGTCTGTTGTATAAATTATTAAACATACACAAATAAGAAGTTTAAGACCATGAAACAATACACAGAAATAAAGAGACATATGGAGCTTTTGTTCTCATATCCTGTGGGTTCTTGAGGTGCATTTCCGGTTACGTTCACTTTTTTTTTTTTTTTTTTTTTTTTTAATATATTTTATTTGAGCCTGTTGCCAGTCTGGGAAGGAAGGGAGCAGTGCTGGCTTGGCCAGCAGGGGGCGCTGACTGTCTTGGTGTCCGGCCCCCTTCACTCACCCTGATGCTGTTCACTATGGCGGCTGTTTTGCTCTCTGCAGCCTCTGGGTTTCCTATGAGGTAATCCCAGGCACAAAACACCCGCCAGCAGAAGGTGTAGTTTTCATTGGAAGCACTGGCCAGGCTGGTGCGGGAGTTCTTAGCCATTCTGCAAGAGAGGCCCCAGTACATGAGGAGTGAATCTCAGGGGTGAGATCACTCCCTCCATGGCGCCACAAATGGACATGGAGCGTTTGTGTGACCTGGGTAAAGCTGTGCTACATAGCTCCTCAGTCTCTGCTTGTGAGCAGAGTCACTGGCTGGACTTTAGTCACACTTGGCCCCTCAGCTCATCTTTTCATCTGTGTGTAAAGGGCAACGGTAATCAACACGTGAGTCCATCATGTGATCGCACACCACCAGCGCTGTGGTGGCCAGTGAGGTGTGCTTGTCCATGGAGGTCTCATGTCTGCAGCTGTGATGCTACAGGCCTCCCCTTCCCTCTGGGCTGACGCTGTGTGCCTGAAGCTTCTGCCTATGGTAATTGCTCCCCATGGGATCCCCAAGAACTGCCAACTCTCTCCTCCATGGGACATTTTTGTATATTTTTGAAGGCGGGAGAAATCCCTCTCTGTCTTTTAGGCCATTTCTCTGGTAATAAGCTTTGGCCTTCTTTCCCAGTTACATCTCTTGCTCACATCTGCTCTGAGTTGCTTTTAAAGAGTACCACCTAGTAAAGGGTTAAAGTTGTTCTGGTGGTGTCTCAAGGCCAACAGCAGCTAAGCTGGAGAGCCTTTGGTCATCTGAAGAGCCTTTCCAAGTCACTGTACGTCTCTTCAAAGTTTGTGGGTTTGCCTATTTATTTGCTATGTAGTTTCTGATCTCAAGCACCTCTATGTGCACTTTGCTACCCGGCCACCAGGGGGCGCGGTAATGATGTCCAAAGACAAACATGGAAGCAATGGGGGCCAGGGCTTCTCTAGGCTGCTTTGTGAACTCTGCACCTCCCCACCTTGAGCTTTATACAGAAACATAGAACGTTAACCTGAAAAGGAGCTTGGTGCTTTTCTGGGCCAATGTATGCACAGAGGAAAAGTGAATTGCCACAGAGCTCTGGGTGAAGTTGGTGGAGCTCACAGTGGTACATTGCAGGACACTTAACTCTAGCTAGGTTAATTTCTTTTATACTGTGACCTTCTCTCAATAATGAATAGGAGGCATGTAAGTGGGATGCTTTATAGTTGGTCTCACATAAACATACAACCAAAGAGCTGTTTGCTTTTTTATCACCCCTAGTCACCTAGACATCACTGCTCATATCTTATTAGTGCAGCTATGACATCTAAATCAGACCCCCTCACAGAGCCTTGCACAAAGTAGTCACAGTACGGTAAGTGCTGGCTAAAATGAGTGTAACTCTTGAGCCTTGGTCTCTTCCTCTCCAAAATGGCTACAGTGACTCTTAACTTTAGCAAGCCTATTGACAAGATAAGGCAAGATCACACACGTACTAACCTAACTCTGGACATGGTTTTTGAGAAATTGACAGTCATACTTTTTTAAGAGAATGATGAAGCTGTAAGCAAACACTGCCATCCCGACCAGGAAATAAGCCAAGGGCAGGCGGTAGCCAGCCCTCCCGATCCGCCTCTCTCTTCCATAGTACCCGTAGAATAGGACGGAATACTGAAGGTAGCCCTGCAAAGAGAGTACTGAGGTGTTTCTGATTTCCAAGTCCCAGAACTGTAGCCCTTTCAGCCACTCTTTCCCCCTCTCCCCCACGCCCTGCAATGGCCTGGGTGTAGCCAACATTGGCCTTACCCCCAGGGACCAGACAGTGTCCAGATCTTGTGCAGACATGACCTGCTCCCGGGGGATGGTCTTGCTGACTGTACTTCCAAAGGGCTGGCCTGCAATCAGCTGATGAGAGAGGAAGGGTTGTTATGTTTCTTCAGGCTAGAGGACCAGATAAAAGGAATGGTGGGTCCACATGTGTCTGTCCAGATGCCACGATGGCATCTCTAGGGCTGCGGTAGATTTTTGCTTGATTCTCTTCAATGGGAAAGTAACGTGTGCCTGAGTTTTCTTTCATCTGATTAGTGTGTGCCTGCCTGTACTGTTGCTGTGTAAGCCCACTTGAGGAAATACAAGGGGTCAGCATCCTGTGCCTGGCCTCTGGCGCTACATACAGAAAGACCAGCTCTAGCTTACCAAAAATACTGACAATCTATGCACTGTTGATGAGGCCCCTGGACCTCTTATACCTTGAGGGAGTGAATGGCTCTGTTTATAAGGATGGAGTTCAGTTGGAATACTGGGCAGGCAAATTAGCATGGAGGCGATATGGATATGAATGTTTTCTTTTTTTTTAAACATCATTAAGTGGTTGGGGAAAATAATCAAAAAGAAAAACACCATGATATGAAATTCAGATTTCAGCTGCCCTCACTGGTCTCTGCCAGTGCTCAAGCCTTTTGGGATTCACGGTGAATTTGAGTAGTGGTGACTGAGTCTGACACAATCACTGTGTTCTTTGGCAGAAAGCTTGCCATATCCTACCTAGCCTTCCTAGTACAACAGTGAGAGCAGCAGGTAGCAGCAACCACCTGTTCTTTACGCCTTGCCCCTCCCAGCTCCTGGGACAACACTTACCTCGGGAATGACAACAAACGCACCAGTCATCATAGTGAGTACTATGTTAATTCCGAATAACCACCTCAGGAAGATGAAGTAGGAGGCCACGCCAGATCCGAAGTGACCTATGGAAAGAGGGCAGAGTGGCTGTGCTCAACCCTCATGGTGCAGAAAGGCCACACCCAGCGTCACTGTCGTTCACCTTGGCCAGCAACACACACAGGAAGAGCGATGCTATATTGGTGCCCTGTCATCCTTGTCCCCTGCCCCACCCCACCATGCCCAGCTTAGCTGGGTCAGCATCCTGTGCCTGGCCTCTGGCTCTACATACAGAAAGACCAGCTCTAGTTTACCAAAAATACTGACAATCTATGTGCTGTGCTCAGCTATTAGGGTGAGTCAAATTTACTGAGTCATGTATGTTTTGGAATTGTTAGCAACCCAGAAGGGTTTCATATACTTTCCTCCTATTTTGCATTACTTAGCATTTCCCAAGATTTCTCTCAGGCCCTATGTCTTAATTTCAACATTAAAACTATCATGGTGTTAACTGGGGGAGCCAGATAAAGGGTATGTAAATGCTCTGTGTTCACTTACTTCCTCTAAATTTAAAGTTAAGAGAACATTTAACTCTAGTGAAATGTTGGAAATGTGTTTTCTAACTTTCCATCTAGCTTTTGATTTTTTTAAAAAAAGATTTATTTATTATTATGTATACAGTGTTCTGCCTGCATGTACATCTGTATGCCAGAAGAAGGCACCAGATCTCATTACAGATGGTTGTGAGCCACCACGTGGTTGCTGGGAATTGAACTCAGGACCTTTGGAAGAACAGCCAGTGCTCTAACCTCTGAGCCATCTCTCCAGCCCTGATTATATATATATATATTCTGAGGCTAGCGAGGTGGCTCAGTGGGTAAGAGCGCTGGCTGCTCTTTCAGAGGACTTGGGTGGGTATGAGTCTCAGAGTCATATGGTGGCTCACTGCTATCTGTGAGCCTCTTTTGGCCTCTGTGGACAATACACACATGTGGTGTGCAGACACATACATGTAGGCAACACACCCACGCACACAAATTTTTAAAAACTATTTTTCCAATAATTAAATGAAAAGGCAATTTTCTAGACAGTTTCCTCCATTTGCTTTAGTGGTCAAACAGGTCTCCAGGTTAAGATGTAATTTCTCATATTTTCTCTAACGATTTTCATGATTTCTGATCATACATTCATATATTCAGTGTAAGATTAAAATGAGAGAGATATTTCCTTTTTGAATTGGCTAAGCCAAGGGTCTCAGCAATGTTTACAGAGTGATCTCTGTTGACCAGTAACAGTGGGGTGCAGAAAGACCATACAGAAACTCCTGTTTAGGAAATGCTTGCCTAGTCTTTAAAGCTGGTCAGTTCCTACACTGCACCACGCTGCTTGCTTGTTTAGCTTTTAATAATGTATTTTATTTTAACATTTTGGTCATGCAATTTTTCAGGACTATTTTCTTACTCTTTTTTTTTTAAAGATTTATTTATTTGTTTTGTATACAGTGTTCTGCCTGCACAGCAGAAGAGGGCACCAGATCTCATTATAGATGGCTGAGAGCCACCATATGGTTGCTGGGAATTGAACTCAGGACCTTTGGAAGAGCAGCCAGTGTTCTTAACCTCTGAGCCATCTCTCCAGCCTATTTTCTTACTCTTATCACTACATTTATCTTTTGGATGTTTTTATCTTTGCATTTTATGGCCATTTGATCAAGGGCTCTATGCAATACACTGAGCATGTTGTAGAATTGTATTAAAGTCAGGAGCTGGCTTTTGAGAGAGTCTACAACTTCCAAAAAACCAAAAACAACAACAACAACAACAACAACAACAACAACAACAAAAACAAAACCCAAAACTGTTCCCCTGTCTCTTCAGAAGAACACCGCCATCTTGGCTCCAACTTCATGGTTTTCTTTGGGACTTTTTAAAGCTTCTTCATTCCTCTGTGTGTGGTGGGAGGCGGTAAAGACAGGGACTTGGGGTATGATCTGTTTATTTTTAGCATGTACTTTCTAAATTCTTACAGTCTATTCTGTGAAACATACATTTCCACGTTTATGTCTTGAAGTCACTATTTTATCCTTGCACTTTTCACTGATCCTTCAGAGTCCGCTGTCTGGCTGACCGACTGAGCTGGGAATGAACATGGGGCAGTGGAGGGGTGTGGAAAGGCGTCACAGGGACTCTTCCCATCCCGGGAGGTGGTGAGGGCACTAGGACCTCATCTCTGTGTCCCACATGAACAGGGCCTCTAGCTGCACAAGTGCCCTGGGCTGATTCTGCTCCATGACAGCCAAGACCTATCAGACTCTCAGGCCATGGCTGGCCACAGCCGTACGGTGCCTACGTTCTTCTAGAAGATACTTACTCTCAATTTTCTTTATCCTCATTTCCCAGGGGATGAAGATGACCACAAAGTTACAGGCCAGACGAGCGCATTTCCGCCAGAGCTAGACAGGAGAGGCCATGATTAGAAAACTTCTCATTCATAACCTCGGCAATAGCTAGGGCTCTGGAGTTCTGGGTGCAGGAGGGGCTCCCAGACATACCCTTTAATTATGGCTTCTCATGCCATGAAGCATCTCCAAGAATAAAGTAGCCCTTTATCTTGCCTGTGTCCTGACCAGGCAGTATACATATGGCTTGCACTTTGAGCTATCGCGTCAGCCTTCCTTTTTTGGAGATGGAATCTGATGAATTCTGGACTGGCTTCATGTTCACTACGTACCTAAGGATAACCTCAAACTTCTGACCCTGCTGTCACTACCACCCATGTGTGGGGACCCCAGCATATCCAGTTTCCGTGATGCTGATTGAGATCGGGACTTTGTACATGCTAGGCAGCCGCTTTCCCAACTGAGCTACAGCCCAGCCCCGAAAACTATATTCTTTTGGGCCACAGTCTGCCTTATTCATGGGTAGAGGGCTAGGAACGTGGACATCACATGAGGAATGGTATCTCAGGGTACCCACTTGAGCCAGCCACAGAACCCCAGTAGCCCTTTGAGTGGAGACTATGGATCGATTTGATTCACCAGCTCCCCCCAATGATTCTACTTGCACCCCAGTTGAAAGACTAGAATCTTCCCTGAAAATTAGCTCCACCATAGATGCATTTCACATCCTATAAGACATTTCTCAGCCCCTGTCCTCGCTGAAGCTGCCAAGAATAAGCTTGGGAATTTTGTCTCCTGGACTTATCACACAATGGCCAAGAGTATAAAACCATGACTTTCTCAAAGGAGAGTAAAGCAGAATGTGGCCCAGGCCAGCTCTGCTCTCCGGCAAAATTGGCAGGTTGTGCATTCTAACACACAAACAGTCCTGGTTTGTGTTGGAAGCAAATGATATCATTGCACAAGGAAGAACCACAAATGTGATTATTGCATTCCCAACTGCAAGACGACACACGGCCCTGACACAGGCTCACGGGGTAATGTCATTCTGGATGCGTCTGCTGAGGCCAGACGGCTGCTTGCACATGGAAATCTGAGGTTTATCAGAAGTTGGAATTGTCTTCAGCTCATGATCTGAGAGCCAAGCCAAAGACAGCCGCTACTCCCGTGAGCAATTACATGGACTGCATGTGAGTAGCCAGGAAGAAATATGTCTGTCTCTGAATTCTCCTTGCTAGGGTCACTGGTCTCTCTTGCAATTTCCATATGTCTGCCTGGCATCATCAGCATTTGGCACATCTGCCTTATACCCAGAGCTGGAAAATACAAACTTTCTGGCCCTTCTTGTCCCTAGGACCCCTGAGGCAAGGCTGCTCAAAACTTCCTTCAGCAAAGGCGGGAGCTTAATAAACATGGAGTCTCCACACTGTTTTAAAGTCCTAAATCAAAGAAGCCCAGGGCAGGAGTCCAGAGAGCTGAGCTCTAGTGTTCACTGTACAAAGTTCTTTTGTAACCCTCGGCAGCCATTGGCTCATCTGTAGAAGGAGCAGTGGGGCTCGGTGATTGGCACCCAGTCTTTTCCCCAATGTTAATTGTCTGAGGATTTCAGTGCGTGAAACAGGCTAAATCAGGGGAGCTGTGTAGGTGAGAGGTGTAACCTTCCTACCAGTATGAGGTTTGAGAAGCCAGCTTCCCCATACGTAAGTGGTATTTGGTAACGAGAGCTCTACCTAAAAGGGCCTCCTAGAAGCAGGCATAGGGTGGAAAGTCCTGGAATGCTGCCTTCCAGGTGCAGCCTGGCCACTGCACTTTCCCACTCTGAGTGGTGGCTGTGATTACCTATAGGACTGGGCCTACCAAGGAGCATCAGGGAGGGAGGAAGGACTTAACCAGCTCCTGCCCCTCCTTTACGGCTCACAGACAACCAAGGACTGCTGCTGGAGTAGGGGTCAGGAGGCTGCTGTTCCTGTCCTTTAGGGTCTATAGGCAGTTAATGATTGCTGGGTGGCGGGGGTGGGGTTTGGGGCATGTTGCCTCTGGGAAGTTGCTCATGCTCCTGTAAATAAGCCCATGTTAATATAATTAACTTAGTTCAACTTGCTGATTTATGAGCAAACAAGAGACATGAGAGTAGAAGCTCCACCTGGGGACATGAAGGGATCAGCGGGGTAAAAGGGGGACAAGAGAGAGTAATAGTGAGTGAATATGATCAAAAGGTGAAACCCATGTATATATAATTAGCATATGCTAATAATCTTAGAAACAAACGTGATTGGAAACAGTGATTTGTTTATGACCACCATTAGGTAAGGCATGGGCAAGACATCCCATGCTTCTCTAGTGATTACCCAACCTTCCTGGACCCCCCACAGGAGGAGATCTAAGAAACTAGACTGGGCCAAGGTCTTAAAAGCTAAGTAAAAATGGATGGGGGAAAAAAAAGAAAACAAAACAAAACTCCACCAATATTACATGAACTAAGTTGCAACTGTGGGCTTGGATTACCGGGTTTTGGTAACTTTATTTTGGCTAGGAAATTCTGGTAATTGGTAAGTTTGGGTCATTTGGTAAATTATTTTACCTAGTAAATTTGCCTTTTTTTTTTTTTTTTTTTTTTTTTTTTTGGCATGGGGAGCTCTTATCCACCTGAGCTAACTGTTAAAACAGCACGCATGGTATTTCCTGAGAAGAATGCTTAATTCCCAAAGAGGCTGGAGCCCCCCAGGCTGTGTTTTCTTGCTGGGCAGAGTGTAAGCAGAAGTGCCAACTGAGGAAGAGATGGCATCCCTGTGCAGCAAAGCGAACCACAAGCAAGTCTGTGCCCTAGATGGGCACTTGCCAGTGCTGGGTGCCAAGGCTCTTCCATGCTGGGAGGCTGGGATGGTCTAGCTTCCAAGGATGCACCTGAGCTGCCACTGAGTGGGATACACAGCCATATTTAGCAAGTAGACTGGAGCGGCAGTTACCATCTCTATGCCCCAAACTAAGCTTAACTGGAAGACCACGTCCTTTACCTCAGGCATGGGCAACGCTGAAGGAGCTGGAGACTTGCAGCCTCTGTGGTGGTTTAAGTGACAAATGTCCCCCACAGGCTCAGGTATTTGAACACTTGGTCCCCAGTTGGTGACGCCATTTGGGGAGTTAGTTATGCAGCCTTGCTGGAAGAGGTATGGTCACCGGGAGTGAGGTGTGAGTGCTCATAGCCTCACCTGGTGTTTTATCACAGCAACAGTAACAGTAACTAACATACCCAATAAGAACTAGATAATGTCCAAGTAAGGCAGAAAATTTGGGCTACTTTTTTTTTTTTTTTTTTTGCTACAAAACCCTTCTTCTGATAAATCAGAATACCTCTCCTATAAGTGATCTCCATCTTTTAAATACGTTTTGGTCAGAGTTTTGCTTTGTAGCCCAGGCTGGCCTCAAACTTTAAATCTTTCTGTCTCAGTCTCCCAAGGGCTGGGATTACAGACATGTGTCACCACACCTAGCCTGTTAATGTAGTTTCACCTTAAGTAAGATTATGCTTTTTTTTTTATCCATAGTGAATTGGATGATGCTAAAATGTTTCACTCACACACACAGACACACAGACACACAGACACACACACACACACACACACACACACACACACACACACAGAGAGAGAGAGAGAGAGAGAGAGAGAGAGAGAGAGAGAGAGAGAGAGAGAGAGAGAATTATGGGCTGTCTGAAGTCAAGCAATGCAAGGTTTCGTATTATTGGAAACCATTTCCCTCAGCATCTCATATGGCTTATAGAACACTAGCACAGATCAGAAGTACACGAGAATATAGGGAGAAGATTTTGTTCTGGATCTTTATCTCATCAACTCTCTTTCAGTGCAGCTGGCGTAAGGAGTCAGAAATTATTTTGGTCATAAAACAAGAAGAAGTCTCTGAAGAGTGAGAAGGAAGCACACCAATGCCTAACCTTGGAGGATTTTTAAAAATAATTCTTAGACATAGAAAGTTAATAACCAGCCTTAATTTGAGATTTACTAAGAATATTTTTGTTTCAGAAAATTTAATAAGAATGTATTTGCATTTTTCCTGTTTAATTAATAAACTTAAAATATAACATGCAACAATTGTGCAGATGTTATAAGGCCAGGTCAATTATTTAATTTTTTGCATGATAATATAAATGTCAAGACTTTGGAAAATAATTTATAATATTTACCAAGAACCAACCTCCCCCCCATAAAACAAAAAATAAAAGCCAACCAACCAACCAAAAAAAAAAAAAAAAAAAAAACCAAAAAAACAAAAACCCAAAACCAACCAACCAACCAAACAACAACAAAAAAACCCTCCAAACTCAATGTTTTCTACATTTTCTACACACACACACATCTTAAAACTATCTTATC
Organism: Acomys minous; assembly: GCF_964271855.1. Classification (NCBI taxonomy): domain Eukaryota; kingdom Metazoa; phylum Chordata; class Mammalia; order Rodentia; family Muridae; genus Acomys; species Acomys minous. Next base: position 118,852,650 of record NC_140484.1, on the reverse strand, counting down.
ATTTACATGGATTAACTAATTGCAAATAGTGAGTTCATATCAGCTAGTTATGACTGATTTTCTCCAAGTTTGTCCTAAGCTGGTTGGGATCACCAGTTTTGGGCATTCTGATACTGGCCACCATCCCATACCTCAGGTGGACACAGCTCCTACATTGAACCTAAAAATGAATTTAAAAGGACAAGAGAATATACATATGGCAAAGATGCCCTTTGTAGAGTTAGTAATAAGGAAAAGCTAGAAGCAATTTAAATATCTCTTAGCAGCTGAATAACAAAACTAATAGACATTGGTGAGATGGAATATTAAACAGTTCTATAAAATGATAAACATAGAAACTATAGGTCAACATAAAAATATTTTAAGTGGAGGAAAAAGTTAAAACCAGAGCTGTTAACCAGATTAAATAAAAATTACATATTTATCTAATGTCTTAAATGAGATTTAAGATTTAAATATATTTTTTAGAAAGATACTAAGTTGAGGATGACGAAGTATAGATATGATTTTCCGCATTTTACAAAAAATATGGACTCTCTTTGACGATGAGGGATTTCAAAGTATAGTTTCAACCTGCTGCCTAGGAAAAAGAATAATCAAGTCCCGTAGCTTGGATTATTGGATGAGCGGTGGGACACCTGAATCACTGCTAGCGCCAGTCCGTGACGACGTAGCCAGATACGGGGACTAAGCCAGTGGCACTTGTATGTATGGGGTGGAATCAGGAAGGTGCTGGATAACTCCCCAAAATGTTCCTTTCCCTAAAGAACTAGACTTATCTATACTATACCACTGATACCTGGTGGTACCCAGGTCGAGGTTGGGCGGAGCTCAAATGTGCTGGCTCATGCCCTGTTTTACAGATAACAGTGATGGATTCTCCTAACCTATGTGGGGGCGACAGAGGCAACAGCAGCTGCTGGGTTCAAGAGGCAGTTGGAAACGCGGCTGGCCTGCTGCAGGGCTGTTCTTTACCTCTGCTCCTGCTGCTTGGTAGCCTCGCGTCCTGGTCAGCCTCCCTTCAAACTTCAGCACGATCTCCTTTGCTCGTCTGAGAGAAGAGAGACACAAAAGTGACCGCAACTTTACCACATTCATCAGTTTTCAAAATACATGAAGACGTGGCAGGAAAAGAACACCAAATGATACAGGGGTAGAGGTAAAAATATTTCATTTCCTGACTTCTGATCATGAGAAAAAAATGTCTTTAAAACTGTTTTAAGGGGCTGGAGAATGGTCCAGCAGTTAAGAGTGCTTGCTCCTCTTTCAGAGGGCCTGAGTTCTGTTCCCAGAACCCACAAGGTGGCTTATAGTTCCAAGGGCCTGGATACCTCCTTCCGACCTCCATAGACACTTGTACACCCATGGTGTACACACACACACATCTTAAAACTGTCTTATCATTTACATGGATGAACTGATTGCAAATAGTGAGTTCATATCAGCTAGTTATGACTGATTTTCTCCAAGTTTGTCCTAAGCTGGTTGGGATCACCAGCTTTGGGCATTCTGATAGTGGCCACCATCCCATACCTCAGCTCCTCCACTTGACAGCCTGCCTCTTCCAGGTATTTATTTTTATTACATTTCTTGAGATTTTATTTTATTTTATGTGTATGAGTGCAGTGCCAGTGGAGGTCAGGGAGTTAGATTCCCCTGAGACTGCAGCTACTGACCATTACCAGCTGTCATGTAAGCACTGGGAAATGAGCCAGGTTCATCAGGAAGATTATTATCTTTCCAGCCCCTTCTAGTCAGTTCTTTAATCATGAAAACCACGGCTACCTTCTAGGAGCCTGCTTCAAGTGACAGGCCCTGTCAGGTTAATGAGTATGACAAAGTTGTGTTCACATGGCCATAGACCTGATCCAGTCTCAACAGATGACCAACAACACATGTTTGGTCCTTGTTTTGAGTTTTTCTGTGTAGCCCTGGCTCTCCTGGAACTCACTCTGTACACCAGGGCTGGCCTCAAACTCAGAGATCCACCTGCCTCTGCCTCCTGAAGGCTGGGATTAATGGTGTGTGTCACTACCACCTGGAAAATGCTTGGCCTTAAAAAATGGAGAGAACTTGGAATTGGAGAAATGATTTAGCCAATAAAATGCTTTCATTGCAGCATTAAAACATGAGCTCAATCTCCAAAATCCACATAAAAATGCCGGTGTGATAGTGACCACTTGGAATTTCAGTACGGAAACAGGCGAGCCAACCTAGCCTGCTTGGTGAGGCAGGTGCCAGACAAGTGAGACACCATGTCTCACAAAATGAGGCTGAAAGGGTCCTGAGGCATGGCACGGGAGGCTGTCCTCTAACTTCCAATATGTACACACACACACACACACACACACACACACACACACACACACACACATGCACGCACACACAGGTAACGACATGTACGTACATAGAAGGGATTGATTTGATTGGGATAGTTGCAATTAACATAATAACCAATGAATAACAAGACTGGAATGTGAATGTTAGCACCATGGGCCAGGATGATATCAGAGGCCCTTAGAGATGCTCATCATTCAGATAACCCAATGATACCCAACCCCACGGCAGAGATGCTCATCCACAGCTAGTGATCACTGTCTCTGTTAAAGAGTTAGTCAGTCAGCTGGTTTGACAAGTCTATTTAGTAAACCTGTCATTATATCCTGTACTTGCCTTCCCCAAATCCTCTTGATAACACCCACTAGAAGGAATTCCTTTAGGAGACACAAGGGGCAAGTCAATTTCTATTTCCACAGAAAAGGTAACCTCCTCAAATCATAACTTCCCCAATATCTGCATTTTAGACTTCTGTTCCACTAACAGGGATACCTTCATTATATTTTGGGGTTTTTTTTTGAGACTGTGTTTCCTGTGTGACCTAGGCTATCCTTGAACTTGTTATATTGCTAAGAATGGCCTTGAACTTCCTCATCTTCCTGTCTCCCCCTTCATTATTGTAGCCCACCACTCATACTGGGCCTACTCTGATCAAAATAACAAGTGCAGAAAAGTAAGAGTTGATGTCCTACCCCATACCATGGCCATCACATTAGTGGCACATTTTATATATACATACAGTATGCATTTCCAAAAAATAAAATACTGTAAAAGTCAAACAGCAAGCATCTCCATAGTCTTATTTGTAACTTTGTTCCCTGCATGTATTTTTTTGCACCTTTATTTTAGGTCAAGGACAGTGCACAGACATGAAAAAAAAAAGTGTTTCTGGAAGGGCTCCCTACTCAGTAAAGATGACCTAACTGCCAAGATGCAGTGATAAAGATGAGTGGGCACAGCAGCTGTGTGGTAGAGGATGACAGGTGTAAAGAGATGAGGGAGAGGACCACATAACACAGGCCCAGGAGCAGGAACCAAGTGTGTGCCGCATCCTCATGGACTAGCAGCTTTTCCTGGTGTTGGTGTCACTCCTTGATCTAAGCCGTCAGGGTTTAGTGCTTTCTGCACCCTCCACAGACACCAGGATAAGCCTCGGTGGATCCAATTAGTGAAGTGGCACTCCAGTAGCTTTTCAAGGTAAAGGGCAAGAGATGTGGGTTACAAGGGGATGACAAAGGAGCCTTGCTGTCAGCTCGAGGCATGACCCATGTCCATCATTTTGGGGCTCTGGTGAGTCAGGGAGCAGGACTGAACCCACCAGACACCTGGGTTTGTGTTTTATTCCTAAAGGCATCTGAAAGTATGGTAAGCATTTATTCTCTTGGGACTCAATATTACAAAGATTTAACTTGGGGCAGGGGAGATGGCTCAAAGGAGTGAATTACTTATGGTATTAGCATGAGAAAGTGAGGTTGAATACCCAGCCCAGATAAAAGCTGGGCACAGTAGCATGTATTTGTAAGTCTAGCTCCAGGTAGGTGGGAGAAGAGACAAGGCATTGAGTCTAGCTAGAATAGTGAACCCCAGGTTCAGTGAGAGACTCTGTCTCAAAGAATAAAGTGGAGAGAAACAGAAGAAGAGGAAGATGCCTGATACTGACTCCTGGCCACTACTAGTATACACACAGGTCATCTCTCACCCACGCTGCCCCCCCCTTCACACACACACACACACACACACACACACACACACACACACACACACAGAGAGAGAGAGAGAGGGAGGGGGAGAGAGAGAGAGAGAGAGAGAGAGAGAGAGAGAGAGAGAGAGAGAGAGAGAGAGAGAGAGAGAAAGAGAAAGCGTGTGTGTGTTTTTGGTTTTTGGTTTTTTATTTTCTAAGGCAGGGTTTCTCTGTGTAGCCTTGGCTGTCCTGAACTCACTTTGTAGACCAGGCTGACCTTGAACTCACAGAGATCTACCAACTTCTGTGTCCCTGAGTGCTGGGATTACAGGTGCGTGCCACTGTCCCAGGCTACAGGACTTATTCTTATTTAGTTTTGAATTAATTGTTCCAAAGATTACATAAAATCCCTATGGCTCAACACAAGAGACCCTGGACTTGGGAGTCCGGGTATCAGGTTCAAAGCTGAGCTTGGCACTCGCAGGCTGTATCTGCGCAGGCTGTTCTCTTAATGTCTCCTTCAGTCTTCTCGTCTGATGAGTGGACAGAGTGCTGCCCACCCTCAAGGAATGGAAATGATGAGATCCAGAAACAGCCGTGGAAAGGGGGCAGAGGGAAATCTGTTCTAGTCTTCTGAGATGAAAATGTGGGTGTCTTTAGCCTGAGGGTCATGCTGCTCAGACTGGAACTCAAATCTCAGAAAAGGATGATTTGATAGGATGACGTACAAGCCTGGTAGATAGAAAGTACGAAGGAAAAGCAATGCACACTGACATCTAGAAAAACCGCCCTGAAGAGCAACGTGTGACCGCAGTTCTGGGCATACAGTAGGTGCCTGCACATCAGGTATAGGGCTGCTTTCTCAGGAATGTATGCTGCTGGTTCATGGTACCTAGGCGACATGGGTCATGAAGACCATACCGCCAACTTCCCTTATGGGGTCTGTGGCAATCACCCCCCACTCTTAGGTGTGAATATTTCATACTCAATGTAAAGCTAACACCAACAGTGCTTAGCACATCTAATGTTCAATACACTCAAACTTCAGGAGTTCAAACTTGAGTGAACAAAAGGATCAAGCTGCCTGAATATTTAAAATGCTAGAGACCTGGGATGTTGTTCAGTGGTTGAGTATGGACTCTACGAGCAAGCTTTGGGTTCTATTCCAATGTCACAGAGATGAGAGAGGACATGGAAGACTGGCTTCATCTCCCATAGTATGTGGTCCTGGTTCTGAGGGGTGCCACTAGCAGTGGCTTTGAAAACACCTGAATGCCTAGCTCTTGGCATTTTTCCAACAACACTGTTACAGGAGGTAGGAGTCACTGTTTACCATAACTTTAGCTTTAAAGAGAAGATGCTAGTGGCGTGGTGGTGCACACCTTTAATCCCAGCACTCAGAAGGTGGAGGTAGGCCTGGTCTACAAAGCAAGTCTGGGACAGCCAAGGCTACATAGAGAAACCCTGTCTTGAAAACCCATGAGAAAGAGAGAGAGAGAGAGAGAGAGAGAGAGAGAGAGAGAGAGAGAGGGAGACAGAGGGACAGAGATACATACAGAAAGACAGAGAAATGAGGGGGGTATGCTGTATCTAGAGCAATTAGGAAACTTGCTCAGTATCAAAGAGTGGGAGATCTGAAGAGGTAGCATTTGAATTCAGGGAGGGATTCTGTCTTCAAAGTCTAAGCAGTTAACTATGTCTGAGACAGACTCTCTAATAGACTCAAAATATCCCAATAACCTGGCTTCCTGCAGAGATGTCCTTCCCAAGGGAGATAAAAGCATGGAAGTTAAGTGGATGTCTCTTTGACTCTCACCCTGTCTCCTATGAGTTTGGAGATAATGTGAAAATCTAGTATTTGGAAACCCCAGACTGTCTACCAACATAACACAACACACCCACACCCACACACTCATGACACCCACACACACACACACTCATGACACCCACACCGCACACACACACACACACTCACCCCATCCCACCCACTCTTTCTCATACCCCCCACTCATACAACCCCCCCCAAATTCACACCCCCACACGCACACAACACACACACCATACACACACAATCACACCCCCCATACTCATATAACACCACACACACACACACACACACACACACACACACACACACACATGCACTATAACAGGTATGTGACTAGATGGCTCCCTCAAGCATCTTTGGGACTTCTCTGAGTCAGATTCAAGAAGACGGTCAGAGTCCTTGCATCACTCTTCACCTCATCCTTCCATGGGCAGGATGCGGTTGGTTATTGGAAAACACATTCACTCTTACCAGTGATTGCTGTGGAGGCCCTTACCTCAGTGCCCGCAGCTTCTGCCTCATCGTCCAGGGTCTGCAGCGAATATTTGCCACCAGATCTTTCTGGAACTGTATATTCTGGAAGATTTGTTCTGGGTCACTGGTGTCTCCTGTGTCATCAGCATTAAAGCTGTCGTCGGAGTTACTGAATGGAAAAGGGGCATCGTGGAGGGAGTCTGATTACAGAATTGTTCCAGTGAAGAGCATCTTTCCTGTGCAGTTTCTGCCCCTCACTGTCTCAGGGTCGTCTGGATAGTGTGCGTGTGTGTAAGGATCCGTGTCAGAGAATTTGGTAGTGTCAGCAGTCCAGAGAGACTCATTTGTGGGAGTCTATTACTTCAGTGGTCAGTGAAAAAGAGTGACTTCTCAAGGCAAGAGACGCCAGAGGAGAAAGGGGAAGAGGAGCTCTCGTGTCTGATTCCACTCTTAAGGAGCAGTAGTTTGGACACGGGACATAATGTCATCTACAGGCTCACCGAGGTGACCAGCAAAGCTTACAGACAGGATTCCTCCTCCTTTGACTTGGAAGGTAGAAGAAATAAGCAGAAACCTGTGTCACCTAGAGATGTCTCTGGGTTCACTGTGTTCATTTTAAATACAAGGCAAGAGAGGTAGAAGCAGGCCATGTTTTTTGTAAACAAAACAATAATGAGTTAAGTGACAGCATGGGGCAAACTCCCCCAGGGCATTGCTACTCTGTAGAACCATTTTTCAACATAATAACAGGGCTGTTCCCCCTAGTAATACTTAATATGTAACTCAATACATTTTTAGGAGGAGATGAATAATCTATGGCTTTTGCAAGAGAAAACATTTTCTCCGATTCTAACTGAGCTGTTTTTTATTTCCTCAAAGGAAAAATTTCTCTAGACTCAGAGAAGCTTTCAGAATTTAACAAAAAATAACCCTGATAGAAACCTAACCCATTCTGTTCCCACTCTTGCTCACTACTAATTTATCGGAAGCTTTTCCCAACGGACACCTGATTTATCCGAGGTGGCAGACGTCCTGTCTGCTCTCTTTCGGCACTTGAGGAAACAGGGACTAGCAGATGAAGTCCATGTGTAGAATTGGCGGGCGACAAAGTGAGTACAGGATACAGGCTTTGGAGCCTGGTGCTCTGGTCAAGAAACTGTAGCTTGCAGCGGTCTCCCTGTCTGCGCATTGCTGTGACCCCACCCCAGTTCCACATGACCCCTTGTACCCCCCGCCCCCCACCCCTACCCCACCAGAAGTAAGTCTGTATTCATTTTGCAGAACCCAGCAGGGCACTCACCTAAGCAGCAGGGAGTCCTGGTAGAGGTAGCACTGGCTGGCATTTCTCCGGATGCTTCTGTAGCGCTGGGATGCCTTTGAGGCTTTCATGAGGCCTGGTCTGCAGTCAGTGGTCCCTGGGGATAGCCAGGGAGTTAGGAAGCTGGGAGCCTGCAAGCAGGGGGTCTGTTGCAAATGAGCTTTCGGAGAGGGGCCTGCAGAGTGGACCTGCTCTCCACTCTCAGAAGCTGGAGCAAATGCCTGCCTCTGTCTGGTCCTGGGGGCAGAAAAGAAGCCAGGAGGCCAGGCAGGGTCATACATATGTAACAGTGCAGTGGGCGTGCCCACATTGATTGGCTGGGATCTGGACAGGAGGGGGCATGGCCCAGCGGCCTAGGGATGCTTTGGTTCTTTCCAAACCCCATCTACAAACTCCAGTGCTCAGATAGGATTTAAAGATTTGCGAACTCACCTACATCTTACTGTGGTTGACAGCTAGGGAGCACAGAAGGCAGGGTGCTGCGTTCCTATTCTTATCTCTTCAGAAGAGGCTTAAAGACAGCAAGCACACTGCCTACTTGGTCATAGACAATAGCGCTCTGTTTCCCCACCTCTGTATCTTTTTGGTTTTGTATTTTGAAAGATGCCAAGCTTACAGAAACGTTGACAACACAGTACCATCACCATCCGGCTACTTTCACTATAGACTTACCCACTTACATTTGACCACAGTCGCCTTAGTTCTACCCATGTTTTCCTTGCCATCTACCATTTACAAGTAAACTCCTGTTTACTTGTTGAAATGCTACTTCAGCCTGAAAGGCTAGCGTGTTCTGATAATTACAACTAAATTACATTAGTTATAGTTTTATGTGTAGTAAGTATGAACATAGCAATATGCATAAAGATTGAACCCATAGAACAGAGTTTGAGAAAAATTAAGATTTTTTTATTTTTAATTTTTAATTTTTAATTTTTTGTTTAAGGGCTACAGAGATGTCCCAGAAGGTAAAAACAGCATACTGCTCTTGCAGAGGACCCAAGGTAAGCTCACTAAACACCTGTAACTCTAGCTCCAGGGAACCAGAAGACCTCTTCTGTCCTCTGTGCACACCTGAATGAGCACGGTTTTCTCTCCCCACGCCCCCACCCCCACCCCGACCCTCCACTGCCTCTCTCAAAAAAGAGAAATCTTCAGAAAAAAAAGATTCTGGAGATCCATGTATGTTGGAGATCAAACAATAAATAGCCTCTGAAAATGGGGTACCTTTCTCATCCAAAGGCCAGAAACTCTTCCCTGTCCTAGCCATAGGAAAACAGGGCCTGTCGCTGGGCTCCTCCGCATTTCCCCTGTTAGCTGTACGCTGGCTTTTCAGCCAAACATCTCACCTCAAGCAGAGGACTTTTGTGCATTTGTGAATTGCAAACCTGTATGCTAGTGAACACCCAGAGCGCTCGCTGCCTGCAGTGTGTTGTTCACTAACCTGTGTATTGGCACTGAACAGGGTAAAACAGTGCTGGAAGGCATGGCTCGGCTCTGCTGACTGATCTGCTCACCTTAAGGACTCCACATATGTGAGAGGAGGCCAGGGCAGTGCCCCAGACAACAGAGCAGGAAGGAAGGCATTGACAACTGCAAGTGGGGGAGCATGAGAGGGTCTCACTTGTTTGTTCATTTATTCCTTTTCTATTTATTAGCAAATAACCCCACTGCTTTAAGTACTGGCCACAAGAAAAAACTCTGGTAAAAGGCAAAAGAGAACTCTTATGAAATGAATAATTCTCTTTTTACATTTGTTTTGATTTAACATGTTCTTATGGGCATCGATAAAAGGACTTTAAAAATAATTGTTAATTAAATAACTCTAAATTACTACCACCACCACCACCACCACCACCACCACCACCACCACCACTACTATTATTAATTTTGGTTTTTCAAGACAGGGTTTCTCTGTGTAGCCTTGGCTGTCCTGGACTCACTTTGTAGACCAGGCTGGCCTCGAACTCACAGAGATCCACCTGCCTCTGCCTCCCGAGTGCTAGGATTAAAAGTGTGCACCACCACTGCCAAGTTTTAAATTATTTTTAACTGACATGATTGTACATATTTACGGGTATTATGTTATGCTGATATACAACAGCATGTAACTAGAGTAAATTAGGATAATGAGCAAGCCCTTGGTCTGGAGTGTTCATTATTTCATTGTTCTGGGAGTATTCAAATCCCCTTTTCTGGTTATTTTGAAGTGTACAACAAATGTAAATAAAAGTTTTTCACATAATCACATTTGTAGGTATAGGTTCAATTTTCTTAGCAATTATATTTCATTATGAACTTATTAACCAAGATTACCTCAATTATAATCCAACTAACCTAAACAAAAGGAGAAGAGATTAAAGAACAGAATAATGAAACCTTAAGGAGATCAGCTCCCAGGAACGATTCTCCTGGTGCAGTCAGCAGGATTTCTTCCGCTGGAACCTGTCTCAACTGGAACCTGGAGCCTCAATTGGAGCCCAGAGCCCTGAAGCCTTCCCTCGAGCGGCTCTCTCTAAGACCATCTCAAAGTGGAGCGATGAACAGCTAAAACTATCTCCGGTCTCCAGAACGACTGCCCTGCCACCTCTCTTGGGCTCCTATATATACCTCCCCCCCCCCTCCAGAGTCTGGTCACGGGTTTTGATCATGGGTTTTCTTCAGCTGGCAACAATCAAGTTCCCATACAAGGTGGTTCGTCTTCTAGATTAACGTCACCTGTTCTCTCACAAGTCCATTCCCCATCCCACTCTTGGGATCATATCAAAAAACCATGTTTATCTCTCCTTCACGTAGGGATCTCCTCATGGTTTCTTTGGTCTGTAGTCTCCCGTCCTGCTAGGGACATGTGGATGAGGCCCTGACAGTTGGTTCTTACTGTCCTGTGGGCGAACTCAGACCCAGTGCCCCCCTTTTCTTCAGCGTTCTGTCCCTCTGGACTCCAGAGATGGGGGGCAGAAAGGGCAAGTACAGATGCATCTTTCCGGATGCATGAATGGATGACATTCACTCTGAGAGAGTGATTAGACCCTGAGAGCTACTGGATGGCTCTAGGTCAGCTCGGCATTTGCATAGTGATAGCAGCAATGGACCGCCCCCAAAGGTTTACAAGTCAAACATTCTTCTTAAAAGGGATCTCAACAAGGTCAAAGTGACATACAGCTATTATTTTATGTACTATAAATGCTTACAGGGTTTACATGGTAGAAGAAGAAAGGTAGTGACGGGAGAGAGGAGCGAAGACAGGACCTAACTTTATAGCATGTGGATCGTGTCACTTCCAAAAAGAAAACAGACTAAAATTTAGTTATAAATCCCAGAAGATTTGAATAAAAATTACCCAGTGGCTTAACTTACAGGAACAAAACCGCTCATTTCCTACATTGCCGATCAAGTATTTTTTTTTTATCCTCCTAAGTGAATTCTATTCCGAGGCATTAGTATCCCAAGAGCATCTTGACCTGTAGACATTAGTCTATTGCCTCCATCTGCTAAGCGCCTGATTCTTAGGTACCAAGGTTTTAGCCCTCGGTTTTTATAAGAAGGCAATTTATTCTGCTCTTGGGATTTAGTTGAATGCTTGGTACTTTGTTTTTACAACTCTGAAAGCTTTGGTTTGAAGCTGAGAAATGTTTAGGGTTTGTAAAACAGAGAAGATAGTCAAAACAGAGTTTTCAGAGATCTGAGCTGTAGCTAAATTGGTTGAGACACCAGGACAGTTTCTAGCTGTTTCCAGTTAAAAGTCACCTGGACACCCAGGTGTGTGTGTGTGTGTGTGTGTGTGTGTGTGTGTGTGTGTGTGTGTGTGTATGTGTGTGGCGGGGGGTGCTGGGGAGGAGCTCGCCTTTACCAGAGTTGCTCCTTGAAACAAGCAAAAATGGGTTGTCAACACAACACAACCCCTTCAAAGACAATGCTTTCACTGAGTGTGGTGCCCCTACCCCAGTAATCCCAGAACCAGAGGGTGAGACAGGAGAATCACTATGAGTTTGAGGCCAGCTTGGGTTACAGTGTGACCCTATCTCTCCCTAATCCCTTGGAAAAGAGAGAAACACATTTTTACCACGAAGAAGCAGGGGATATACATGTTTAGCCTGTAGGAATACACACACAGAAACATCGCACGGTACTCAATAAACACATACAAGTTTGTATGCTTTAACTTAAAAAAATCAATATATTGTGACTTTCAAAATGATGAAGAGGAACTGATCCAAAGTTGGGATGAGGATGACATATACGTGAGCTTTGGAACCTTCTGCTCTGACTGTTGTCAAACTTTGTCAAGGAAGAAGATTCTTCCTGCGTCTGATCAAGCATGCACACACCATCTTCAGAAAGGGGAAAACAGAACCTCTTTAAAGTTAAAAAACAAACAAACAAACAAACCAGCAGTTGAATTCCTCGTCAAATAACAGCTTTGGAATTGGCTGAGATTTTCCCATAGTGATCTTTAGGTGGTCTTGTTTCATCCCTGTGGCTCAGGGACTGAGTCGTCACAGTGGCCACTGTTGCTGAGGGTACTGAACTCTGACAGTATATCCTTAGCGTTCTTATGGAGCTACTGTGTGCCTATCAGCAGATGAAGGGAAGCCAAAAACATCTGGCATTCCCAAGGGGACTGAGCAGAGCAGTTGCCAGAGGAAACATTATTCTGTGTTGAATTGTTACTGTAGCACAGATGGGTCCAGGTTTCTGCTTAGGTCTTGGGATGAAATTAGAAAATCCTTTCAGGAAAATTATCATTGTTTCCTTCAAGATCTACTGACCTCTTCGTTTCTTTATGTTTGTTTTAAGAAACTTAGAACGTCTGACACAGATTGAATGGACTCAAGATGCATGATGACTTACTTCTGTGGCTGTAGACACCGTGTCCGTGTCACACTCGCTAGCATATTTTGCATGGGCGCTTTCATTTCTTGCTTCATAAAGTACTTTTAAAATCTCTTCTGGAGAGATGACTGAGTGTTTTAGATCGCTTGAGGCCCTTCCAAAACATCCAGGTTTGGTTTCCTGTCCTCATATGAAAACTCACAACCATCTATAACCCCAGTTCCAGGAGATCCAATGCTCTCTTCCGGCCTCGCCAGCCACCAGATGTGCACAAGGTGCACGGACATATATACAGGTAGCTTATAATAGGGAGGAAGCAGGGAAGGCTCACCCCACACTGCAGAAGAGGTGACAGGGAGACAGGAAGAGGCAGTTCGGAAGATCTGGGTCTTCAAGACTGAAGGAATGCAGCCCCAAGCCAAGGGTCATTAGCTCTCTCCAGAAGCTGGAGAAGACAAGGGATGCTTTCTCCTGGAGCTCCCAAAGGGAGCGTCCTTTCACTATACGTGGGCACAGGGACGGCACCCTGCCTGGAGTTCACACTTCTGTCTCCAGAACTGGAAGGACACAATTCTGTTTGAATACTTGGCTCAGAGTTGATGGAACTGTTTCAGAAGGATTAGGAGGTGTGGCTTTGGAGGAAGAGCTATGTCACTGGGGATGAGCTTTGAGGTGTCAAAAGCCCAGGCCATCCCCAGTGTGTCTCTCTTTGCTTCCTATCTGTGGATGAGAATGTAAGCAAGCTCTCAGCTACTGCTCCAGTGCCATGTCTGCCTGCCTGTTGCCGTCCTCTTTATTATATCGGTCATGAACTCACCCTCTGAAACTATAAGCCCCAATAAACTCTTCTATAAATTGCCTTATTATAGTACTTGAAAAGTAACTACATCTCCCTACACTTCTGAGGTGCACCACAGGTTGGCTGCAAACGTGGTGTCTACCTGCCTCAGACTCTTAACTGCTGGAATGAAGGATATTTGCCACCCATGCCTGACTGATTTCTGTTTCTGTTATTTAAAATACCAGCTCAGGGTAATTTGTTATAGTAACAGTAGAAAATTAATAGAGTCGCTTTATCTTTAAAACAAAGTCAGTGCTAATCTATACTTTGAGGTAATTTTTGTAAGAATAAAAATGAATGAAAACTCTAAAAGAGACTCAGAAGAGTTTTTGGCCTAGAAAGTACTTTTAAATGTTACATGTAGTTGTGATAAATCCATTTAAAACGTTGGGCCAATATCTGTGATAGATGTATTAATTTAATTTGTTGATATATTTGAAATATAGCACAAAAAGACACTCAGTTTTTAAATGGATAAATAACGTGTTCACTGAAATGAAATATAAAAGATTAACAAATTCAGGTAAAAATTTCACCCTCTCAGACTCTTTGGCCACCCCACTGCCATAAATTGTACCCTCTTAGCTACTCAACGCACTACAAAATGAAACAAAGATAAAGTCAAATTTGATAAGAAAGATATTTGAAAGAGAATATCAAAATCTGGCGTTCTGTTTTGCTTTACTGTTGTTGTGATATTTTGGGGGAGGAAAGAGTTTATTTGGCTTATATTTCCAGATCACAGTCCATTGCTGAAGGAAGTACTCAAGGCAGGAACTCAAAGCAGGAGCTTGAAGTAGAAATCACAGAGCACTCTTTCCTCCTGCTCCCCAGCTCATGGTCAGCTATGTTTCCACACAGGTCCACCGGCCCATGGATGGCACCACCTATGGTGGGCTGAGCCCTTAGACTATTCTTTTATGTTGACAGCTGAAATTAACTAGGAGATCTGTCAAGATTTTGCAAGGCAGATTTTCCTGAAGCACACTTCAGGTAAATTGGCATGCTCTTTGGCGAAAAACAGTTTCATAATAAATGTTTCTAATATTGATATCCTGCCTTAAAGATAGAATGGGTGTTTGAAAGCACACACAAGGGAAACATGGTTCTTTATTACTCAAATGCAGAAAAATAACAATAGCTTTAATATTCTTTTAACAAATGTTTTTTGGTGCAGAGTTTCCCTCAACTCTCAGTGCTCCTGCCTCTCATTTAAGGTTAACATGTTTTGTTGTTGTTTTCTGTCATTAAAAAAATTTTTTTTTGTATCTAGGTGTGGTGGCGTACTCCTATAATCCCAGCACTGAGAGACAGAGGCAGGTGGGTATCTGTGAGTTCACGGCCAGCCTAGTGAGGGGATCCAAGGTGGGAACCAGAGAGAGAAAAGTGGCCATGAGGTCACAGATCAGGAAGGAACAGCCTGGGTGAGACTAAGATGACAGGTAACAGGCCATATGGCTGGGAACTAGGCCAGGCCAGCATAGTCAGGTTAGAATAGCTCAGTATCTGCCCAGCTATAGTGCCTACAGCTTTTAATAAATATAATAGGTCTCTGTGTCATTCATTATTCAGGAGCCAAGGTGGGCATAGAGAAAAACATGATTTTAGTTTGAGATGGTATTCAGCTGGCTTTGCTAGGGTGGGCATAAAAAGAAACACCCACGATTTTATACTTTGGTATATTTTAGTTTGAGATGATACTAAACTGGCTTTGCATTCACTCCATGGCCCAAGCAGGGTTGGAACTTGTGATCCTCCTGCCTTAGTCTTTTTATTAGCTGAGATTTTAGACGTATGCCACCACGCTTGGGTTAATTGTATCTTGTCTTTTATTTGTTCATTGTTCGCAATGGCAATGTCGTTAAAACTCCACCACAGAAGCATAGCCAGAAAGCTCTGCACTGTCTTTATAGCCCTGATTATCACGACTATTAACATTTCAACATCAGTGGGGAAGCTTGGGGAGGAAGCTTGAGATGAGCTGGTCGAGAACTGACCCAGCTCTCTGGGGAGAACTTGAGAAGAGGAACACTGCAAACACATTCGTTATAAATATGCTTCCTGCGCTCTCCTAGCCACTTACAAGTATGGTAGACCCCTCACCATGCCTCCCTGAGAAATGAACAACATTCATCTGTAGCTTCATTTAAAACAATTTGCCCCTCTAGTTCTCTCTGTTCTTAACACACTGCCCTCTTCACTCTGCCCAACATAGCTCACTCAGGATGCTGCCTTACTCAGACTCTTTTACAACCCAGTAGCTATCACAGCAGACGTATACCCTCCGCTGATAGCAAATTATGTTTTTATTTACAGTAGTTGTCTCTTTTAGTTTGGTTTTTATGGCATGACAGGAAAAAAGCGAACATAACAATTTCCATATTCCATCTTTATTATTTAAAAAAAAAAAGACTATTTGGGTGAATTAAAAGCAGCAACAACAACTGAGTCCTTAACATTCTCCTAAAATAAAATCTATTTTTTTTTTCAGCCAAAACCAATCTGCTTTGTGCTCGATTATGAACACAGCCTTTGGTTACATAGTCTAAACCTTAACTTTGCGTTTGCCTGGGGCCAGCACTGATAGGCTTTGAGACTTTTCTTTACATGCAATGTAGAGATCACTCTGCAGGGTCGTCACACTGAAACCTGGCAAGTTCGTAGCTGTTAGCAATACTGTGGATTATAAGGCCAGCACAGTTCCTGGTCACAGTGTGAGTTCCCAAATTGGCAGCCATGCTTTTCTATGTCGGTAATAACAGCATTATTTATTATTTAAACTTCACGATAAAACTCTGGCCAGGATGCTCTGGGTTTATTAATTTAATATGAATTGTTGTTATAGTGATGATTATCATGGCTCTCAAAATTATTTTAACACCAGCACAGATGTTTGGCTAGAGAGCTCGGTATTAGTTATAGTTTTGATAACTGATTCTATTTCATGTAGGAATTTGCAAAGGAAACATTGCAAGTGTGTTTCTGATACACCACGATGCTACTCCCCGGTGAACACACCGCACAAGCTCTTTTAGCCTGTGATGTACACAGACAGAATGCTGAAAATACCTTCCTCCTCCCGAGAAACTAGCCTGAAGACAATCGGAGTCCTTAGGAAGAAGCTAACCCAAGTGACTGCATCTTCCCATGGACTAAGGAAACAGCTTGCCAACGCCGAGGATACAGGGACTTGTTCATAGACCCGGTGGAGGCCTGCTGTCTGGCCAGTGAGACTGTGCTGGGTAACTGAGCGTGTGGTCCTGCCCAACTGTAAGAAAGATGAAGGTTATTAAGTGGTGGTGTGACAGTCCTGGCAGGAAAGCAGGTGTTCTGTGCCCTTCTCTTTGGCTCTCTGACTAACAAAAACAACGGTCCCTAAGAAACTGGGATTTCCCCAGGAGTCTCACTCTGGGAGAAGGAACACGCTGAAGCCTAGTGTCAGCTAAAGGTGAGACTTGTGTCTGCAAAGACATTCCACACTCTTCCCAGCTTCAGGAGAGACTGGAGCTGAGACGATAGGTCAGTGATGGGCAGGACCACACCCTGACCAGGACTGGTTAGCTGCACATTCCTCCTCCTGCTATTTAAACTGTGTAAGACTGAATCTCCGTTAGGACCCTGAGGATGGACTTGGGTAGGGCATTAACTGGGCTTCTTTATTTCTCTTCATATTGATTACAAGTATCTTTTCTGCCTTGCACTATTACATGTTTCTTTTTTTTTCTTTTTAAATTTACTTTATATCTCAATTGTAGCCTCCGCTCTCCTCTCCTCCTAGCTACACCCTCCCTCCTTTCCCCTATGCCCCCTCTCCTACTCCTCAGAAAAGGGGAGCCCCTACCACCAACCCACTCTAGCACATCAAGTCACATCAGGACCAAGCACATCCTCCTCCACTGAGGCTGGGCAAGGCAGCCCTGCCAGGCGGAAATGACTGAAAAGCAGGCAACAGAGTCCATGTCAATTTTCTTTAACAAAGCTATTGAGGAGAGATGGGCACACCTAGCTTGATAGAGCTGCCAGGGCCCAGGCCCTGACATCAACAACTCTGGTAACTGTATCTTTGATGAAGTTAAAAAGGAATCTTATTGCATTTCTAATTTACTAATTTGGAAACTGTGATGATTCGGGCTTGGCATACATGACAGAGGATAAAAATGAAATGCTATCATTTGGAAAATTTGCATTATACTGCGGGCCTTCATTTAATTATTGTACCTCTATTCCATGGGCCTATTTATCATCCTTAGGTGCCATCTGCATCGATGTGGCCTGGGTTATCTAGGTGCCTGCAGAGCACTTGGGTGCTGAAAGATGAAGAGGAAGGTTCATGAGGCTTAATTTTCTAGATCCTTCTTGGGAAAGCTTCAGAGATGGACTCTGAAAAAAAAAAAGGTACTGACCTATGCTGAACACACCAATCTTGTAAAAACAAGCAGAGGACTGAGCCCCACACACCAGCCCTGTTCAGGATGTACAGAAGGCTGAACCACTGCACCTGAGAGCAATGAGGACTTGAACTCACTGTCACAGGGCTGGAGACCACAGTTCCTAGAGGTCAGATCCTAACCCTGTTAACTAGGACCCTGCACACAACCCCCGAGAGGTGGGAGTTTCAGCAGGACTGAGGGGGAAGTATGCTGTTCTGTTGTTGTCACTATGTGATACACAACCCTGAAAACTAATTTCCATAGGGACTTTTGAAAGCATTCTAACCACATTATCTTTTTTTTTTTTTCCGGTGTAAAGGAAACGTAGCAAGAACACAATTATGGGATAGACATCAAATGATCCCAAATGGCCATAAAACAGAGATGGCAGTCAGCAGAGACGTGGGGAGAGGATGGAGGATGGAGACCTACAAGGTTCTGTTTGCTAAAACCTGTGATCGTGGAAGCTGTGTAGTTAAATTCTTCTATGTGCTTGGTTCTAGAATTTCTACCGCTCTCCTTCTGTCTATGAGCTCTCTTCTCTGGGCCTTACAAGCCCACTCCATCCTAAGGTTAGAGTACAAGTCATTAACTTGGTTTATTCTAGAAGGAGATGGCATGGTCTGGACAGGGAGGAAGTGTAGAGCTTTCTGTATAATCCAGAGTGAATTAGAATACTCATCACTCCTCCCACAAACTGGTGTAGAGTGGCATTGTCCAGGCAGTGCACTTTTGAACTCAGCAGCTGTGATTTCCCCCAAGGAGATCTTCACAATATTAGGCTTTCCATTACAAAGAAAGGGAGAGGCTTTCAGAATATATATGGAGTTGGCCAGGAGGATGGCGAGAACGGTGAGATGGCTCAGTGGCCGAGAGCGCTTGTTGCTCTTCCAGAGGACCCAGGCTGTTCCCAGTATCTACAGAGTGGCTCACAAGCATCTGTAACTCTAGTTCAAGAGCTCTGACTCCCTCTTCTGGACTTTTCCAGCACCCACTAAGAAGGTGCCCAGATACACATGCAGGAAAAACAATCATACGCATAATTTTTTGTTTTGTTTTGTTTTGTTTTTTGAGACAGGGGGTTTCCCTGTGTAGCTCTGGCTGTCCTGGACTCACTTTGTAGACCAGGCTGGTCTCGAACTCATAGCGATCTGCCTGCCTCTGCCTCCGGAGTGCTGGGATTAAAGGCGTGCGCCACCACCGCCCGGTTATAATTTTTTTGTTTGTTTGTTTTAAAGAAGCTAATGGGAGAGAGACTTTTGAGACCTCCAGCCCCAGGATTTACCTATTAGCTGCTAACTATTAGGGGAGGGGGAAGTGATTTTTTCCCCTTTAGCTGTATAGTTGCTTTGGCTTCTGTAAGCAACCCCTCATGCATACTCCTGCAACTCGGATTAAGTTCATTGATTTGCCAAAACATGCCTGGAAGGCATCTTTTCTCTGTTTCTCCCACTGGTGATCTATCTAGGCGAGTCAGTGTTCAGCTCAAAAGCATTCATACTTGCACAAGCACTTAGAGGCCTGCATCTGACCCAGTATACTTCCTTAGGAAATGAGACAGGAGTTTCCAGCCCCTCCCTGCCTCCATCGCCCCTGCAAGCCACTTGATATTTAGCTTATTGGATGACAGAAGACGCAAAGACTAGGCGGAGTGAGGCAATGGCTCTTCTGGATGGATGCTTAGGGCTGAGGAAGAGAAAGGTTTTCATAACTGCTGGTGGAAATGCAAAACGGAGAGGCAGTTTATTGTGTAATTAAGCACATGCTGTCGTCTAACAGTCAGGAAAGAGGGGACTATTGTCTTACTGCTTATTCTAGCTTTCTCTATGCCTGTTTCCAGATCCTGGAGAAGAAAGCATCTGATGGAAATCAACAGTTATTCATACGTGTATCCAGACAGCCACAGGGACCCAAGTGACCTTCCCCACCCCAGCACAGGTTAAGGTGGTTACTTCTTCCCTTGTCACAGTTATAAACTTCTCAATAAATGGCGCATGCATTGTGGGTCATGTAGAGGGAAGTTTCCCTCCAGTTCTACTTCTTCCATCATCTTGGTGGAAACACTGTCCTTCGAGATCCCACCACTCTTTAGGAGCTCAAGGGCTCTGTTGCAGATTTGTCTGACATGTGTCCTGGACAATGGGACCCGCGTACCCACATGGGGTAAGCTGAAGGGAGACTTTAGCACATTCTGAGAAACGTCATTCTCTCTGGACAAGCCAGAACCTGTGATTGCTCTACATCTAAAGTTTCATCTTCACAGCAAAAGGGAACAGAGTGGACTCTGTGTCCATGGAGAGTCCCAATGCCTATTCCTCTCCAGTGCTGGACATCAGAAAAAGTTTGTCCCAGAATTCTGAGGCCAGAATTGGAGCCTTAGCATTTGTAGTTCTTAGTGGGGACAAATCTTCCCATGAGACAATCAGCCAATTCCAGACCTTGTCCAACTCAGGAGCCAAGGATGGGTAGAGGGGACATCTGGAGATAACGTGTGCTCTAAATAATCCCACTCTGAAGACATTGCCTTCCAGGCCAGAAAGAAAGAACCCATTGGTCCCCACTTGCTTTTCATGCACCTTGACTCTACCACCCAGCCTTTATCCATCAACCTGTGTTGCTTCTTCTTCACTGTCCAATTGTCTGAATTTGGAAGCACCCAGCAGATAGACTTCTGGCTATTTCCAAGAAATTAACTGAGCAGAGAGAGGCCTACTGTGAGTGTGGATGGTACCATCTTGGGCCAGGGTCCTCGTGTAAATGAAGGACTGACTTCCAGTGCTTGTCGTCCTCTGCTGGTCCGCCCAGAGCTGACTACACCCCGCTGCATGCTTCCATTGCTATGAACTCTGCAATTTGTTCCCCACCATAAGTGACTGCACCCTCAAACTATGAGCCAAAGTATAACAGCAGGGAAGAAGGTAGCACACAGGAAGGCATACACGGGCCTACAGAGCAAAGCTACTGTCAGAGAAAGGGTCTGCTGTTCTCTTCCCATTTGGAATTACTCGGCTTGAATTTCTCCAGCTTTGGTCTACCCTTCTGGGTGGCTTGGTTCTGCCTCTGGCTTTACAATTTAGTCAGCCTTGTGAAACTGGGCAATTGTGGATGCCTTCTGGCCTGACAACGCGTGTTGCTTCCCAGACACCTGTTGAGTACTTCCCATCATCCCAGCCTGATCTGGACAGTAGAACACACAACACATCTGAACTATACCCACGTGGCAATGCTGACATGGGGGGGCGGTTCTCTGAATCTGCAGAGACTATTAGTTCCCTAACATTGGGATTCTAGGAGCAATGGTTCCAAGAATGATGTGGGGCATCAGAAAGACTTCCTAACAATTTCTGGTTCTACTAGAGTGTCTTCAAGGGGCTGTTTAAAAATAGAATTTATAAACAAACGTGTCTTGCTTCATCAGAAGATAACCAATACACACTGTAGTTCCTGTTCTTGTCTGCCCGAGGTGAAGTTAACAGCTCCATTTGGCTTCTCTGTGATGTTGAGAGCCACGGGAAGCAAGTCATAAACCCTCTAGCTGTAAGGAGCAGACTCAATTGTCCCTCGGAGTCAGTCAGATTTACTGTTTTGATGTCTGTTAGATCCAAATGCTGGTGCTTAGACAAAAGCCACTATTCCTCAGAAGCTACCAAAGGAGCCAGTCCCCTTATCCCTGGCAGGAGAGACAAATGGCCATCTGTGGTACCTATTAGCATAACGAAGTTCACGGTCATCCCCAGGCTTCCTCCATATCACAAGGACATATTACACATTTCAGAGTCCATGCTGACACTCTGGCTCTTCTCACACCACCCCTTACCCCAAACTTCTCCGGCTCAGAAACTTCCCTCCTCCCAGCCTCTCATTCTTCTTATAGCCCTACTGTTTGTGCTACGCTCTTTTTCTTCCATCCTCTTCTGTCAGTCCTCTCTCATGCCCTCCCTTGATCCTCGCTCTCCGTCTTTTCTTTTTCTTCATCTCCCACTCTCCTCTCTTGGCAGAGTCCAGTCGGCTGGCCATGTTTAATCTACTAGTTTCTCTCTCTGCTCTGGATCATCCCAGACGCCTCTGGCTGTGGTCTTCCTCATACCTACAATAAAAAACCTTCTGCTTAACAACACATCGGAGCAGTCATGTCATCATGTGCCACAGCATAGGACTACACAGGCCAACCAGATTCTCTCTAAACCTCACGTCGTTCTCCGTAGTGAGGCGACACTTACCACAGTGCTGTGGTACTGTGCGCTTTCCTGGATGCATGTCAAAAAAAGGAGAAAGATGCTGTCTTCCTTAGGCTGTCTGTTGCTGTGACAACTGCAGAAGAAAGCATCTAGCTGTGCTTCCCATTGCAGAGCGTGAAGAGTCTGTGACGGTGGATGGAAGGCATGGTGGCAGGGACAGCTGAACTCACATCTTGATCCACAAGCATGAGGCAGAGTGCTAACTCAAAAGGGTCTTTTGAAACCTCGAAGCCCAACCCCAGTGGCATTCTTCCATCAGCAAGGCCACGTCTTCTAATTCTCCCCAAACAGCCACCAACTAGAGACCAAGTATTCCAACATATGAGTCTACGGGGGCGGGCATTCTTAGTCACCACCCCAGACAACATTTTGGTAAAGTCTGTACACGCACAATTCTTGAAGCCACCTAAAGATCGGTGACCCCACCCTCTGAGGCTACACCTACCTGGAAGCTGGGGGATTGGTTTGCCTTGTTTACACTGACATTTGGGAATCCAGATCTGGCTGACATAGTAAGACCTGGAGCTGTGTGAGGTCCCTGGATGCCGTCCTTGCCAGCAGTCCTTCTACAGAATTAATTACAAACCTCACACACACCACCAGAAAAACCCTACTTTCTGAGTTTGAGTTTTGGCACAAAAAAAACCAAAAAACAAAACAAACAAACAAAAAAACCAAAAAAAAAAAAAAAAAACCAAACAAAAAACCCTGGCTCATTGGTCAAAATGTAAATTCTATGCATTTAAAATGGAGTTCTGATTTTCTCAGAATTAAAGCAAGTCATTTGTCTCTCATCAAGGCCTGAATATTTTCTATATTTTGACTCAAATAGGTCGATTTTGTAATTCTCCAGTGGCAAAGAAAGTTATATGCTTCAAAATAGTCCAGATGCTTGTATTTATTTAGAACCTGTTATGGCTAAAATGCATGAATAGAGTCTACAGCTACCCCTTCAGGCAGAGGCAGTGGGACAGCCAGTGAATATTGTTTCAATTTCACTTTCCCCACGCCGGCAACTGACATGGCGAACCAGCTGACAGAGACGCAGGATGATGGTTCTGGGCTCAGCCTGGGTCCCTCGGTGTGCTGGACAAAGCTCTGCTGACATTTGCAGAGGCAGCAAGTGAGGAATAAGACTGCTCTGCAAACGTCTCATCTTGTCAGTTGAAGTCATCTGCCACCACTGTGTAACTGACCTAACATACCTTCCGCTCTCTCGGTTTCTGCTTCCTTTCCTGGTTGCATAATTTGCTCAAGCCATCTGTCTGCTTATGGAGCCATTCGCCCTCTTCCTGGTTTATGAAATTTTATGTACCACGCATGGCCTATTTCATGTTATCTTTTGCCCCAAGGATCACCTCAGTTTCCAGTTGCCAGTGTCACCCACACTCTTCTCTAGTGATAGAGGACTGTGTCCCATTTATGTCAACCGTCTTATTCACTTCTCTGCATATTTCCCTAACTCAGAGCCCCTGTGGCTACATCTAATTCATTCAGAGACCCGAGAGCCCAGCTCAGCAGTCAGTGGAAGCTATAGGAGATTAGTTTGTCTGGACCAAGTTTTCTCTCTGTTCCATGAAGACAACAACACACTGTGAGATGATCTTTAGTCTTCTGTTGTAGGTGTAACAGTGGAAGAAAAGGAAAAGCAGAAAACAACAAACAACCACGACAACAGCAGAGGGAAGAACCCGTCAGGGGTTGGGCTAGAGAGCAACTAAGGCGGCTCAGAAATTCTTGGAGCTGGGATGTTCCCAGTGCTAAGCAGGACAAGGTCCCCATCTTGTGGCAACATTCAGACCTGCAGTCGCTCTTAGGACAACAGCATCAAGCTGCCCATGAAAGGTCAAGGACATCTGTGAGAAACAGAAACGCATTTCAGTAGGTTAAGTTCAGGGAGATGGGTTTCGTCCACAGCAACTGGCCAAGGATTCTCACTTTGACAACTAACTGTAAAGCGGTTTATTCATTCTTTCACTCACGGAATGAGCTTCCCTCATCTTTCCAGTTTCTAAAGCTGAATGACACCCCTGCATCTGCCATTCCATGGCCCCTGGCTTCTGTCTCCCTTCTGTCTCCAAAGTCCGCAGGGTAACAACTCGCTTAGGTTTCCGTTTGCCTTCTTTATTTCACCCTCTTCTCACGTTAAGTCCACTCAGAGCACACAGGGACTATTTCCCCGTCACGGGATCCTGCATTTAATCACATTTAGAACGCCATATCTGTCCTAGAAGAAAATTATCATAGCTTTTTAGGAAAGACTTGGGTGTTTCGTGGACTATCGTTCAGCCTACCCTAAGGAGGAAGTGGAATGGGGTCGCGCAAGCGTAACTGTAAGCACACTGGTCCCTCACGGCCCTTTCTTCTCTGCCACCACTGGATTGCAGTGTAACCTGCCACAGACGCTGCCTTTAGCGTGCTCAGAGTGGGCTTCAGGATTGGCGTAAGCCCAGTGTCACTGCTATCCTGGAGTGCTTCAATTGGGAATGAGCACTTGGACCCTTTCCAGCCGGCCCAGGAAACCCCTACCACCACCATCACCACCGTGAAAAGAGAATTTATCTCCGTGTCAGCTATCTCAAGGAGCAGTACAGAAGGTCAAACGACTGTAACCTTGTGTTTGTTTGTAAGCTTCTTTTTTTTTTAATTTTTAAAAAAATTACATATGTATTGGGCTGGAGAGATAGCCTCGCCAGTGAAGTCTTTGGCACCAGAATATGAGAATTTGAGTCGCATCCCCCAAACCTATGTTTAAAGAGCGAGACATGGTTGTGGCATGCTATTGTAACTCCAGGGGCGGTAGAGACGAACAGACCCGTGGGTTGGCAGGTTAGCCAGCCAACCTCGTGTACTTAGTGAAAGTCCCTGTCTTAAAGACAAGGTAGACAGTGGATGAAACATCAGAGATTTATCTCTGGCCTCCAAGGTCCACATGCATCCATACACACATGTGCCATATGAATAGGTGCATACACATCCCCGAGCATCATCCACAGACACAAATTATGTGCTTGTATTATCTGGGAGTTTTTAAAAAATTAAGTTAAAAAATATGATTTAAAAGACAGAACTAACAAAAACAGTGCAATTTCAGGGTAATAAGATTATTGTTCATAATATCTTGTATTATTATTATTATTATTATTATTATTATTATTATTATTACTACTACTACTACTACTACTACTACTACTACTACTACTATTACTACTACTACTATTGCTATTATTATTGTTGGTTATTAATTGTTTGAGAAGCATATTGGCTCCAAGGAGAATTTTCCACAAGGCTATCTAAGTATCACCACCATGGTCACCCTCGATTCTTTCTGTCCACGGCAGATGTCATCTAGATGACATTCCTGTGACCTGTCAGGCTTCCCATGCAGCAAACAGCAAACTCTTCACAATGCTGAACTGACCAATTCTCTTCCTCTCTTGAAGGATCCCTCCTGCTAGAGAGTTCCTGTAATTATTTGTGACATGTTCTTTGTGGGTCATTTCCTGGCACTAATAATAGATGTGAAATGCTTTCTATCGAGTACAGAGGAGAAGGAGCACGCCCTCACTGAACATGCTATTCAGAAGTGGCCGTGACTTCCCGGGCTGGAGGCCAGGCCCTCCTGCAGAGAATGAGTCCACACACGAGCGAGTGAGCGGCTAGCTCACCATCTGCTGAGGTTTGCTTCCTGCCCTTTGAACTTGGTGATGGTGACCCAAGGAAGGCTCCCCTGTCTTCATTGGAATCCTGAGAAACAAATTGCTTCTCGGTCTCAGTTTGCGCTCCATCGTCCCTCCCGCTCTCCTCGTCCCCTCATGGTGGAGAGGGAGGACTGTAGTCTCTCTGTGTGTCAACTTTTCTTTCTTTCCAGGCACACGAGTGGCCTGGGTAAGGGGTGCTCACAGCTGGACAAGGATTCCCCAGCGTCGTATCAACAGAGGAAACACCTGTTAGAACCTCTTTGGCCTCCTTTTTTTTTTTTTAACACATTGGAAAAAGTAGTTCCAGTTTTAGGAAAGTCAGGACTGAAATCCCTGACTTAAAGATTCAAAGAGGCCTTTAAAATGGCCTCAGGGTTAGGGATGGAGAGGTTGCATGGCAGGTAAGAGCAAATTGTTGCTCATGTAGAGGACCTGGGTTTGATTCCCAGAACCCATATGGTGGTTCACACCCGTTAATGAACTCCAGTTCCAGGGGACTCTAACGTACTCTTCTGCCCTCTGTGCACAGCAGGCATGCATGCAGGCTAAACACTCACATAAATAAAATGAGTGAATTTTAACAATTTATTTTAAGAAATAAAATAAATAAAAGAATCTCAGGTTATGTTTCTCAAGGTGAGGACATTTGTTTTAGAATCTCTCTCTCTCTCTCTCTCTCTCTCTCTCTCTCTCTCTCTCTCTCTCTGTGTGTGTGTGGTGTGTGTTTAAGATTCAGCTTTTTGGGCCATACCAGCAGTAGCCACGCTGTCAGGGATAACATTTACACACAAGGCTGGAAGAGGGATGCTTACCCACCTTGCAGCTTGAGGGCCAACTCTGCCTGCTGCTCCTCAAACTGCCTCAGCAAGCAGGTGATGAATGATAATTTTCTCCAGGAAGATAACATATATTGGGCCTGCACTGTTGTTGATTTTCACCCTGTACTTAATATTGTGTATTTAATGCCATTGCCTTTTTAAAGTGAAGAGCATCTCCTAGAAATAGTATTATTTTATTAAATCTAATTTTCTCTCGTATATTACATCTATACTACAGTTTCACCTCCACCCTCGACTCCTAGCTTCCACCACCCTCCCCTTCCACTCCTCCTCTGTTTCCATTCAGAAAAGGGCAGGCCTCCCAGGGATATCAACCAAACATACCATATCAAGCAATGAGACTGGGCACTTCCCTTCATATTAAGAACACCATGCTGTACAACCACAGTACATATGCAGAGAGCCTAGGTCAGACCATGTGGGCTCCCTTGGTTCAATATCTGTGAGCCCCTATGAGGTCAGATTAGTTGATTCCGTGGATTTTCTTGTGGTGTCCTTGACACCTCTGGCTCCTACAATCTTTCCTCTTCCTCTTCCACAGGATTCCCTGAGCTCTGTCTAATGTCTGCCTGTGGGTCCCTGCATCTGCTCCCATCAGTTTCTGGGTGAAGCCTCCCTGATGACAATTATGCTAGGCTCCCGTCTATGACTACAGTAGAACGTCAATCATTAAGGCTCATTTCACTGACTTTTTTTTCTCTTTCTTTCTGGCTGTGTTTGGTTCTGTCCTACGTCTCTGGGCTATCCAGCCTCTGATACCTGGCCCTCCAGGCATCGTCTGGGGTGGGGGTGGGGTCCCTGTTAGAAATAGAATTCTTAAGATGTGAAATAAAAAAAGTTCTCCATGGTCTGTCAATTGTCCAAGTTTGGTTTGGATAGAGTTAGAAATAAATATGTAAATATTCATCTCAGATATGTTTTAGAAGCTGCAATTTTAAATGCCGTTGCAGTCTAGGTGATTAAATCATCAGTGTTACAGAAGTGTTCCCAGAAGAGCACAGGTAAGCTTGCACCAGCTGTCATTGAGCTAAAAAGGTTCTGTATATCCCCACGTCTTCATTTATTTATTCATTCATTTATTTGGTATTCTTAATTGCTGTGGTTTGCATTTAAAGCAACTGCTTGCATGGCCATGCAGGTATATATGTTGGCATGTACAACAATGTGTGTGCGTGTGCTTGTGAGGGCTGGGTGGTATCAGGTGCCTTCCTGTATCACTCTCCACCTTATTTCTGAGAGAGAATCTCTTACTGAACTTGAAGCTTACCGACTGGGCTAACCCGGCTGGCTGAGACCCTGGCGCCCGCCCAGGACTAGCATTACAGGCAGGCACAGCTGTGCCTGGCTTCTCACAATGGTGCTGAGAACCAAGACTCAGGTCCTTATGCTTGAAGGAATTACCCACAACCAGTCTTGCCTGCAAGATGTGCTGGGCCAATAGTGACTTAGGGCTTATGGGAGTGGCCAACCAATGACTGGTGTAACTTGAGACCAAGGCTTTAAGAGGGAGCCCGTGACAAACATCATCTGGATGGCCAGGAACTGGCAGCTGGATGGCTCAGAGACCTAGGATCAGTTTCTAGCCCGATCATCATCAGAGATGCTTCCTCCAGCAGATGATGAGAGCAGTTGCAGAGACTCACAGCAAAACATTAGGCAGAGCTCAGAGAAACCTATGGAAGAAAGAAGGAAGGATTATAGGAGCCAGAGGGGTCAATGACATCAGGAGAAGACAACTCACAGAATCAACTAAGCAGGACTCATAGGGACTTACAGAGCAGAAATGAGAGAGCCTGAATGGGTCAGCACTAGGTCCTCTGCAAATAGGTCATGGTTGTTTGGCTTGAGGTTTTTTGTTGGACTCTCAACAGTGCAGGGTATCTCTGACTCTTTTGCCTGCTCTTGGGATCCTTTTTCTTCTGAATTGCTTTGTCCAGCCTTGATATGAGGCTTTGTATTCTAATCTTTTTAGATCTTCTCATGTGATGTTTAGTTGATATCCCTGGGAGGTCTGTGTAATAGATGTAACCATGCTTTTGTTTTGATCACCAGTGTGAGATGTGAAACAGACTTGTGTGAGGATTTGAAGCATTAATTTGCTGGAAACAGACTTGTAAGAGGACACATCGTGATTTCTGATAGAAGAGGAACTGCCTCTTGCAGGGGCATGGTCTTTGTCAGCTGATAAACATCCTAGTGCGGACTCTGAAAGGGGATATAGATGAGCCCAAACCCACAGGCTTGGCTTTTTGGTTTTCACTTCGCTTCCTATTTTTGGTTGTTTATCGCTCCACTTCAAGATGCTCCTAGAGAGAAACACTCCAGAGACTGCTTTAAGGTTCCGGGTTCTGGCTGCTGCTCCAGGTTCCAGATGCTGTGGTTGTGGTCACTTTTGCTGAATTGCTGGTTTGCTGTTTAACAGGTCTGCTGGGATCCTGATGACAAAGAGTCGAATCTGCCCTAGGAACTGAGTCTGAACAGGTCCACTTCTCCTGCCCCATCAACCTCTCTTCTCTCCTACCTAGAGTAGGTGGGTTGGTGGGAAGGTATAGACATTAAAGAACCACACATAAAGTACCTTGGTAAAAGTTCAAAGCCTACACGCCTGCCCTTTTCTGAAGGGAAATGGAGGAGCAGTGGATCTGGAGGAGACAGGAGGTGGTGGGAAGCTGGGAGGAGAGAAGGAATGGGATGCTGTGATAGGGATGTATTGCGTCAGAGAAGAACAAAAAAATAATAAGAGAAGACACCCATTCACAGCAGAATTTCTGGAAGTCTGGCTCTTACATTCTTTCTGCCTTTTCTTCCTCAACGCACCATGATCCACAGATGCAGGAGCATCTATAGAGGTAGATGAATCTGATGAGGCTGCGACCCCCAACATCCACCAATCTCTGCATTGTGTTTAGTTGTTGTTTTCTGTGATGGTCTCCATTTGCTGCAAAGAGGGCCTTCTGAAGTGTGTAGCCACATTATCTGTGGGCATAAGGATAAGATTTAGAATGTCGTAAGAAATTACTCTAGGTTAGCAAAGTGGTTGTGGTAGATTCTTTCCTAAAGGTCCATGGCCTCATTAACTATGGGAAGTTGGCGAATTTTCCAGGACCAGGCATGATTTCCCTCCTGTTGAGTGGGCCCTAAGTCCAACTAGACAGCTGCTGATTACGGTCGACTTGTGAGTGCCACTTGGGGTACCTTTGTGAATATCTTGCCAAGATGGTCATTGTCATGGTTCGTAGACGTCGTAGATGGGTAGGGCTGCTTGATTGCCTTCCTGCCTTGATAGCCTGCATTGTGTTTTCTGGTAGCATTGAAACTGGACTTCTGGAAGGAGGCTTTTAGGTCAGAATTAGCCTGCTCATATCATCTGAATCCTGGTGTCCTAAATGTGTCGTGCCTTCAGCAGTCAGAGCTCACCCTGGAAAGGCTGCATAATTAATACAGTACAACAATAACATCAATAGGCATGCTAATGTGGAAGGGGGAGATTTTCTCAGAGTCCCACACCTAGAGAAACAAAACAAAACAAAACAAATCAAAAACCAAAAAAACAATGACTGCCGTGAGAAAGATAACTACCCTCTCCTAGGAATGAGCCTTCTTGCCAGGTGCGGTGGTGCAGACCTTTAATCCCAGCACTTGGGAGGCAGAGGCCAGCAGATCTCTGTGAGTTTGAGGCCAGCCTGATCTACAAAGCAAGTCCAGGACAGCGAGGGCTACACAGAGAAACCCTGTCTCAAAAACAAACAAACAAACAAACAAACAAACAAACAAACTAAAGAAAATGAGCCTTCTTATTTGTTGTCAAATGCAGAGTGGACATGTCTGAAATCACACACACACGCACACAGACAACAACAAAAATGGACTCATCAAATACATAAATATATATACTTATATCTTTATGCATTATATATATATGAAACAACAATAACAAAAGAAAAAGAGGCTATCAACTTGAGAGTGGGGGAGCATGAGAGCAGTTGGAGGGAGGGTACCCAGGAGAGGCTGAAGGGAGAAAAGAGAGAAGGGGAAGTGATGTAGTTTTATTTCACTTAAAATATGCTAAGTTTTAAAAAAGAAAAAATAAGAGAGAGGCCAACTGAAGAATATGTCTACTGTTGAACTCTGGCTTTTAAATGAATATATATATATATATATATATATATATATATGGAACTACGCACATGTGCACATACTCATGAAAACAGACATATATGTATACACCACAGACACAAAAAAGAAGAAAGTGGGGGCTGAAGAGATGCCTCAGCGGTTAGGAGCACTTGCTGCTCTCCTGCAGGACTTGGATTCAATTCCCAGCACCCACATAGCAGCTCACACCTGCCTGTCACTCCAGTTCCAGGGGACCTGACAAAACACCAATGCGTATAAAATAAAAATAAGTAAATTCTAAAACGAAGAAAACTGAGGAGACTAAAATAAGTGAGGTGCTTTTTAAGTTATATCTCTTGTACACTATTTATAAGCTTACACAGAAGCCAGAATAAATATTGTGTCTGGAAAAATAAGTAGTCACTGCATTTGTAGATAAATTATACTACTGGACGCCATACGAAGACATTAACATGCTTTGGATTAAAGCAAACACTGTCATTTAAATGTTACTCAAACTATAGAAATGAAGCAAAAGGAATTGCTTATTTTTTCATTGTTCTAGCCTGGGCAATGTGTATTGGGCTCACCCAAGAACTATTAGATTTTTTAGAAATGGACTTTTATTTCATCTGCTATGTTACATTGATCAAGGCCAAGAATCAGAAGTTACACATCAACTTATAGGCTTTTGTCTGTGTAAAACTTGGATTAGTCCTGTTTCTAATGCATGGAATTAACTTTGGTATTATTTCCTAATAGATGATAGAGTCTGCACCTCTTTTTTTTCTGTGGATATTGCTGTTTTCCTTGTTCATAGTTGGATGGCTCATTGGCACCTGCGATCCTTTATATTTTCATCAGAGTAGTGTTTAAGCTTTTTGGAAAGTCCCCCTTCAATGCGATCATGGATTTTGTTGGAGCTGTTGTTTTGTGCTGTGACTATACCATTGTTGGCCACTAGGCACTTGATTGTGTGTGACACAACACATTTGTGAGAAAGCCTTCATGGTTCCTATTTCTATTTATCGAAGCAGGAACTCTGTAAATTCTACCTTTTTTTTTTTTTTTGAGACAGTGGATCGCTGTAGCCTAAAGTATTCCTGAATTCAAAATCCTGTTGTCTTAGCCTCTTGGGAGGATTGCAGCCATGTGCTGCTGTGTGTACCCAGCTTGTAAACTCTGTTGTAAACTAAAAACTCAGATGTGTCAAGAATAGAACCAATCCTGCTCAACTGCAATGTGTACCTGAATGCTAATCCGTTCACTGTTTTCTTCCTAAAAAGCTGCATGTCGCCAACAAATACCTGCCCTTAGTTTAGTATTTACAAAATTTGTAGAAAGAAAATCCAAGTCTAATTGAATCGTGCCTACAGAGAACACATATTTTTAGCAAATTTCACCAAGAAATTGGCAGCAAGGGCACAATTCTGCTTCTTCCACTGGAGCCGTGCTGCCTGCCAAGGGAAAAGGTTTCAGACACAAAGGAAGAGTCTCAAAAAAGATCTTAAGACAGCAACAACACTAACATGACAACTTGTCCTTAAGACTGTTTCTGTCCTCTGACAATTTCAGGGTGATGCTCCTGAGTTGAAAACAGGAAGTGTCCAGTGTTGTCATATTCCAAAAAAAGAACTGCCCTGGATCTGTGAAGAGATGGATTCACTTACCAGGAATACACCAGCTTCCTGTGTGCCTTAGTGTGTTGAGGAGCAAAAGGCAGGAAATGATGAGCGCTCTCAATGGTTGAGCTCAACTGTCGAAGGGTGTTACCCGGGAGACGGGCGTCTGGTATGCCTGTTGGGGGTTATCTTGATTTGGCTAATTGAAGTGGTAAGAGGTACCAAGTGGGGGTGGTCCTATCCACTGGGATGGGATTCCAGACTATACAAAAAAAAAAAAGTTCTGTTCCTCCTGACTGTGGGTGTGATGTGACCAGCTGTTTCAAGTGCCTGTTGCCTTGCCCGCCTTGCCACAATGGACTCTACGACTTCAAACCTTGAGCCAGACGAAGCCTTTCTCACTTAAGTCTCTGCTGTCAAAGCTTGTTATCACAGCGGTAAGACAGAGCCTTTAGAGTTGAGGTTGAGGATGCCCTCTGTTTCTGTCTCTCTTCTTTTCAGGGCTGGGGAAGGAACTTAAGGCCTTGTGTAGGCGAGGCAAGTGCTCCTACCACTGACAGGCATGCCAGTGGTTCACAGGTGGATCTTAGTCTCCATTGGGTATCAGACAACATGACGAGCGCTCCAGGAGCCACTGGCAGAGGGGTTGGTACCCTGTGCCTTTGCAGAGGGAGGGCGTGGGGCTCTCAGACCTTGCTGCACACCTGCCAGGACATGCACAGGCTTCTCCCTGCCTTGTGTACACACTGAAGCAAGGCAGAGAGAGAACACAGATGACGGACAAGACTGCAGTGGAGTGTGCTGCCTGCAATTTGGGAGTGTGGGGGCAGGAAGGGAGGATTACTTGGATACTAGTATCCCCAAAGGATACTAAGGGAGGGAGCTTGGTTTTGCTTTTTAAAACGAAGAGCCCTGTAGGCCCGATAGGAGCAGCTGGGGGCTGGCCAGAGAGCACAGACGAAGCCATCTATCTGTCTGTCTGTGGTCAGCACCTGGCCAGGGCCTTACTGAGGGGATAAACTGAACTTGCTATCAGTGTCAGTTTTTCAACTCTGTAATACATATCTGACAGGGTGCATTTCAAAAAGAGGGAAGATTTATGTTAGCTCATCGTTTTATGGGCTCCTGCCTGTGGGCATTTGGCTTCTTTGCATCTGGGCACTGCTTAGAACATTGGCTGAACAAAACGGCTCAGGGCATGGCAGCCAAGAAGCAGAGAGAGAGGCCTGGAGAGAGTGGAGACAATGTATAAAAATTTGTCTTCCCTGGCTGACGAGATGGCTCAATTGTTAAGAGCCCTGGCTGCTTTGCCAGAGGACCTGGGTTTAATTCTCAGTACTCACAAGACAGCATACAACTGTCTGCAACTCTAGTTCTTGGGGGATCTGACATGCTCACATAGATATACATGCAGGCAAAATAACAAGGCACGTAAAATAAAAATAAATCAAACGTTAAAAAAAATGCACACCTTCCCAGGTCAGTACCCCAATGACCTACTTCCTACAGTTAGACCCCACCTCCCAGTAACCCCACCATACTAAGAAACTAGCAAAAGATGAGTCCACTGATTAGATCAAGACCACCATGATCCAACCATTTCTCAAACTAGCTACTGGCTGAGGAACAAGCCTTCAGAACACGAGCCTTTCAGGGGACACTCCTTTTCCAAACTGTAACAGTTTACTAAGGAAAGAAAATGTGCCCTGAAAAGCCTCCTGAATAACCATGCACACAGGCCACAAAGTAGCCAACATCCTACACCAAGCCCACTTGTCACAGAGAGCACAACACCACCAGCTAAATAAACACACTGCTGTCCTCTTCTAACTAGCTCTTTCCTCCCTGAAGGTGAAAGCAGGACGTGGTGACGAGGGACAGAAGGATCATGGACCAGATTTAGGTCTCTGGTCTAATGTCTGCCTGGCCTTTGGAAGCAGATGGGTGAATGATTGAAATTTAAAACAAACCAGACTAGAGTGGGTTTTAAAATACCACCTTAATTCTCGAAAGTGGCTGAAAAAGCTGTGGGATTTGTCCGAAGTGTCTGTTAGGTGCTGGGGAGGCAAGAGGCAGGCAAGCAAGTTTAAGAGTAAAAGACTGGAGAAACCAGAAAACCATTTCATGGGCTGCCTTATGCAGTTCAGATGGCCCCACAAATTCAGTTATAGCTGCTCAGATGTGCATTTTAGAAGATGGCTGCCATCTTAACTAGAATGATCTATTTACCTGAGGATCAACCTTTTAGTGTCAAACACATGATAACTGATGTGCCTCCAAGAGTCAGTTACCCAGATGCAACATGGTCATTGACAGTTTATTTTTCTCAAATAAACCATTCACTTTCCTTATCAAAGAGAACACCATACTGAATGCATTTTAAAACTTAGTCTGTGGATCATGCACAACTGTGAAGAAATTATTTCTAGATTCATGGGCCTCTAATAATATTATATAACATTCACGTGATAAGTACTTCCCATGTGCCTTCTATCTATGGACTCAATAACGGTTAAAAGCCTACACAGGAGTCCATGGGGGTGACCCTAGCTGAGATGCCTAGCAGTGGGAAATATGGAGCCTGAAGTTGGCACCTTCTGTAGCCAGGCGGGACTTCTAGTGGAGGGAGAAGGATACCAAACCCACCCATAAAACCTTCAACTCCAAATTTGCTCTGCCTACAAGAAGTGTAGGGATAAAGATGGAACAGAGACTGATGAAATGGCAGATCAATGACTGTTTCAACTTGAGGCCCACCTCATGGCAAAGAGCCAATCCCTGACACTATTAATGATCATCCGCTATGCTTGCAGACTGGAGTCCAGCATAGCTGTCTTCTGAGAGGCTTCATCCAGCAGCTGGTGGAAACAGATACTGAGACCCACAGCCAAACAACAGAACTCGGGGAGTCTTGTGGAAGAGTGGGAGGGAAGATGGAGGGAGCCAAAGGGGTCAAGCATACCATAAGAAGACTTACAGAGTAAACTAACCTGGGCCCACCAGGGTTCACAGAGACTAAGCCACCAACCACACAGCGTACATGGGCTGGACCTAGACCGCTTACACATATTGTAACAGATGTGCAGCTTGGTCATCATGTGGGTGCCCTAACAATGGGAGTAGGGGGCTCTCTGACTCTGTTGCCTGGTGGTGTTTAACGTGAGGAAACTTATATATTGTACTATGACAAAGAACTACCACATTACCAAGGCCATAAGGGCAGCACTCATTAATATGAGATGAACTTTTTCTTATTTCAGAGGTTAATGTGTGTTAATAGTCATTTAAGAAAAGTGAAAAACGTTCATTAGAACAGAGACTCTGTAACCACACCTCCCCTCACTGCCCCTCAGTGGTCATCTTATCGGAGGCTTCGGCTCTTTGGTGTGTCTCCACTTCCGGGGTTTTATATTCTCTTACACACACACCCATTGTTTTACCTTATATGGTAAACATTCACTCGTATCTGTTATGGCATCCTTCACAATAGACACAAATTATAACTGTGCTTGTATAATGTTACCAACTAAACTAGAAGAGAAGTGGATAATGCATGTTTTGGTTATGAAACAGCCCCACAGTATTGGGGCTCAAGTATTGGATGCTGCTTGATGGGATTTTGGAGAGAGGTTGGATGCTGAGGTCTCTGAGCCAATGAACAAAGGCCGTTTTGAAAACAAGAAAATGTATAAGATAACAGAGGCTTATTCAGCTTCATGTTTATAAGCAACGGAGCTTGTGCTTGATCCAAACAAACGGAAGCATTTGCAGAACACACATCCTTAAATGTAAAAGCTTTAGTTATTTTCCATTGTCCTTCTAACACTTGAACTTGGTCTAATCCAATTTCAGCATAAGTGTATGATATGCAAATGAAGCTGCTGATGACTGTCTTTTCAATATGGGTAACACATGTGCGTTCTTCCCTATCTTTTACACAGGGGACCAGCAATGCTGTTTATTACTGCATTACAATGTATATTTGTTCAAACAACTAATACATTGCTTTATTTTTGTGCTCCACTCCACTTCTATGGACATGGCTAAGACTCCTAATTTATGAATTATATCTAGGGACTTGAGCCACACACCTAGTCATTTATGCAGAACTAAAACTTGGCTGCAAATTAACATTAAACCTCCAGATGGCGCCAGAGAACCAAGAAAAATAATCCATTTTTTTTTTCAATGAGCCTTTGTCTTGTTTCTATGAAGCAGGCAGACTGAGGGAAATGGCCCCTTGTCACTCAGTCATCCATCAAGGAAGGGGGCTGTCTGATGACACACTTTGCAAATGTCCAGTTGCTGTTAGAGACAACGTGATAGTGGAATTTTGTGATGCAAACACACAGGCCTTGCATTGGTGCACCACGGCACCCAGGAAGCCAAGAGGGTAGTCCTTTAGGCTGTCTCTGGAACAAAGTGTTGAAAGAGAAATGTGTTACCGCAGAGCCCATCATTAAAGCTTTTGTTGCATGACAGTCAGATCCACAAAGGTAACTACAGAAAACCAGGAAACTGAAGTGGCCATGAGGTCCTGGGCATTCTCACTTACAATAGCAAGTGCTGTTAGGGCCTCTTATTAAGCCCCCTCAAAACAAAGAAACAGACAATAAATCATACTGAAAACTGATAGTAGCTCTCAAACTGCCTGCAAAACGTTGGCGAGATGATTCCCCAAACACAAGGTGAAATCTATCATGTTGGAATATAACCAGAGATGTACTATCCTCGAAGCAAATGAATGCAAAGCAGTGGTCCAGCTGGCAGGGTGGATAAGGTTGTAACTGACAGGCAATGCTCACCTCATGTTCTTCAGCCAGCTATTAGTTTATCTTTTAGACACATGAGCTAAAGAAATGTCTCACCTGAGCATTGTTAGTACGCCTCAGCACAGCCTGGGAACACCCCCAGCAGCAGCAGCAGCAGCAACACTGTTAATCCTTTAATCATGGCTTAGCTCTGTAACACAGAGACACCTGCTGGGCCAGAGTCCTGGATGCAGGTAGGAGCCCCCAATGCTGTTTTCCTGTAGGATCTCATGTCTCTGTGCATCTTTGACTGAAATGCCACCTCCTGGGCGGGATCTCCCCCCACCTTCCTCTCTAAAATGATTTTCTCTCACATATTCTCACATCTCTCACTTGTTTCCACTTAGCACTTATCAAAATAAAATCACTTCATTTGACACTCCTTTGTCTGCCTTTCCTGCCTGCAGCCATTGTTGAAGAAGGCAGGACCCTCTTTGGTCGGCTCTACCTTTGGGTCGAGCGTGTGCTGCACATTATGAAAGGCTTGGTAAAATGGAGCAAATGACTGAATGATGCCTGATAGGCTGGCCCATCTCTCTATTTCCTTCTGGTTATGAAATTTGATTCAGAACATGAAATTTAGGATCAAAGCCATAATGAGAGAATATTAAATCAACACACATAGCTAAAATTGTGCCTTAAGAAAAAACAAGAAAAGATCCTAGATAACGGAAAAGATAATCATCACTACAGTGTTTAAAAACAGATGCTGAGACGGGGCCTCAGAAGCATGGGAGTTGTGCTGTGAATGCTCACTCATAAGCTCTCATGATTCCTGGGAGAATGGACCAACTAGCAAGAAGTAGGAGCAGCTGGGTGTGCCTGCTGTTTCACCTGGAGGAGGGCAACTACAGAGAGAACTCACCAGTCCAGAAGGTGGAGGAGGGCAACTGCCGAGGATCTCACCAGTCCAGAAGGATTCTCTTTATACAAATGTGTATTACAAATGGCTTCTAATGAACGTCCACATGCACTGGGAAATGCCGTTCTGCCTCCACCTCTGAAAGCTTTCTCAAGACCTTTAGAACTACCTTGAGTTCCTCTTATCCCAACAGATCACACTTGCTATTGACTGGTGAATAGCTGGCTTTCCTAACCTCTCTCTTCCTTTGGAATGTGGGCATTCAAAAGGCCAAGGTTCCCGTCCATCACTGTCTTCTCACTAGCGCCTGCTGAATATAAAAAGCAATTGGCTAAATGGTTGTTCAATAAATGAGCTGTTCAATAAATGAGCAGATAGGTCAAGTACTTAGGCTCCAAGAACTCTCACCCATGCGTACACACGTCTTTTCCCCATCTCATCACCCATGACCTTGTCTTGTTCACGTGGGATTTCCATCCACTTTACAGATGAAAGGTTGAGGCTTTAAAAAAAAAAAGCCTAACTACAAGAGATCTGACAACCTCTCCTGGCTTTCCAGGCACTGGCACACATGGGGCAGGCACTCAAACAGACACACATACACATACATATGTTTAAAAGACAAAATGAATCTTAAAAAAAAATACAGTTCTATCATTAAATAAGAATTAGGCAATAATATTTGTACTAGTCACTTTTCTCATTGCTATGACAAAATACCCAATAAAAGCAAATTAAGAAGGGAAGAATTTATCTTGGCTTGATATATATTATATAAAATCATGGCAGCAGAATTATGAAACATTTCATCTGCAGTCAGGAAACGGAGATGTGAATACAACTCATTTCTCCTCTACGTTCATCTTGGGACCCTGGTGTATGGGATGGTGCTGCCCACATTCTGAGCAGGTCTTCTCTTGCCAATTAACCCACTCTGGAAAGATTCTCATAGACACACTCAGAGCTGTGTGCCCTAGGGGATTCCAAATCTAGTCAGGAAGCTGTTGGCGAAGATTAACACTCATGGCATCTATAACCTGCTGCCCGTTTTAAGGCTAGATCCTATTGTGTGGTGTGGACCATGGAGGGAAAAGGAAGTCTTTGGCCAAGAAATGCCTGGATAACAGAAGGATGTGGTAGATCTCTGGGACCCCTTTTATAAGAACACCAGAGTCATTCAGGAAGCCCTCCCTCTCTGCCTTGTGACCCAATCACTCCATCAGAAGCCCTGCTTCGTGTTGCCACCACCTTGTGGTGACAATGGGAGCACTGGCTTACAATTCTAAGTGAAAGTCTAAGGCACTAAGGCACAAGTTAAGGAAAACAAGGCAGGAACTCAAAGCATCTAGTCACATCACCTCCACAATCGAGAGCAAAGAAAGAAGAAAACCGTCTCTTTGCTTGGCTGGTTGACTGATTGAATGCTAGCCAGCTTTTGTCACTCTTGCACAGTTCAGGGCTCAGCCTAGACCATGGCACCATCCACAGCGAACTGGGTCCTCCTACCTTAATTAATACTCCACCAAACCACATCCTTCTGCTATCCAGGGATGCCACACAGCAATACCACGTGTCTGGGATGAGGTTTCCTCAAGCACTGCATTTGATGATGCTTTGACATCAGGTGTCCTGAATTGTGGAGCTGCAAGGAATGAATGCTGACTGTTCACAGGCCACACGGCTTCTGGTAGCTTTGTGAGAACAGCTTGAATGATCTTTTCTTGAACATCAACTTGGATTCTGCTGGATGACTGTTTGGCTCAGTTACTGGAACGTCTTCCCTCACGATCAATATTTATTTATAATAGTTTGCTTTTTTTGCTTGATTCTGAGTTTGTAATTTAATTGCATGTTTCCTCCTTCCTCTTCCTCCCCTCAAATCCTCTCACATAGCCATGCCTACTCTTGTTCAAGTTCATGACTTCCTTTTTCATTAATTGCTATTGCATACATATATGTATGTGTATACACTTATATAGTACTACGTTTAACCTGGTTAGTCCATACATTGCTGCTTGTATTTGAGTTCTCAGAGCTGATGGTCCGGCACCAGATAGCAAACGTGAGCTGAACAAGGATGACGACACCAGTGAACATGGCACACTTTACAGGGAGAAGCCCATGAAGTCTCTCCCTACAAAGAGCCACTGGAAATGGTGTAAATCTGGGAACAGGAGAGCTGGCCCCCTGCAGGGAAGAGCACACCAGTTGTTTGCTCTTTAACTAAACAAACTAATACCAGGGGGTCTTGAGGATAAAGAATGATATGCACTCCTGAAAGAACAGAGAATGTGCACAGTTCTTTCAACAGCAAATGAGCGGTGATGGGAGAGCATGTGTTCACTTATCTAAAAGGATGGAGATGGGGGTAGGGGGTGAAGGGAGACAGAGAGAGGAAGGGAAGGAGGGAGGGAGGGGGGAGGGAAGGAGGAGGGAGAGAGAGAGAACAAACTAATTAAGGTAAATAAAAACCAAACAAAAAAATTAACACACACACACAAATGAAAGATTGAAACACATCCATAAGAGGCACAAATCATACTGCGAGATGAGAAATAAATGCTGTTTGGCTGTACGCTAGTAAGACAAAGACATAAAACATTCAAAGTAAAAGGTGAGGAGAAAAGACAATGTGTGCTAAGAACTTAGACCCTCTGTTCAGAAGTAGCCAATAGGCAGTTCAGTCTCCACGAGGGTCCCCTAGTAAAGGGAGCAGGGGCTACCTCTGACATGGACTCTGGTGTCCACTACTTCATCACTCCTCCCCCTCACCTCCCTCCCCCATCCCCCCTTCCCCTCCCCTCCTGCCTTCCCGCCACCTGGGGAGGCAGCCTTGCTGGACCATAGTGGAAGAGGATGCAAGCAGTCCTAATGACACCTGATTGGCTGGGGTCAGATGGTTGGGGAGACAAGGGAGGGAGTTACAATTGGGATGTAATGTGAATAAATTATAAAAAAATTAAAAAGTAAGGAGAGACACAATGAGGCAAAACTAACCAAAGAACTCTAGAATCTCTCTATTAATATCAGCAAAAGGGTTCTTGATATAAAAAAAAATCAATGAATGTAGAAAATTTCTAAATAATAATAATAAGAGTTGAACTTCACTAAAAAGAGATGGTTCTATATGTTAGTCACTTAGCATTGTTTCAAGATTTATAAAACAAAAATAAGCCAGTTGCAAGAAAATAGAATATTACTATAATATTTTAGAAAATTTCACTAGCCATAGCAATATAGGCAAAATGGATTTATCCCACTATGCACAGCCCTTACCACAGACTGGAAAATGTGCAAATATCATTAATGCCTAATGGCTCTGTATAGAACCAGCACCTACTAACCAAGTAATCTATTTTTTCTCAAACACATGGACGGTTACAAAATTTTGAAAAGTTTAAGCCACAAAGAAAGCCTTAACACATTTAAAATAATTAAAAATAATTACTTTCATACAGGCATCCCATCTCTCCAGTGTGCAATTAGAGCCTGGAAGTCACAACATAAGGATAATAAAAAATTCAGCATGTGCTTAGACATTTAAAAACTCCTGAATCAAATACACACAAATGTAAACATTTAAAAACTAGCACCAAGTGGTAATAAACAACTACGCATTACAGTATGATTCTCCCAAGATTGTAAAGAAAATAGTAAACAGCTTAACGGATGATTTGGGCATTTCTTATAGGGACATTCTTAAGGTCTTGGTGCCACCCATGGAGTGTGTTTATTATGAATTAATGTGTATCAATCGAATTTTTTTTATCATAGCATCACTTTATAATTTTGGCACCTCCAAATTCTAAGCCACACTCAGTTTTGTCCGCCCAATTACATATGCCAAAAATCCTACTGTGGTTTGAATGTGCAGTGTCCCCTATAGGCTCAGGTGTTTCAACACTTGGTCCCCAGCTGCTGACCTTGTTTGGGAAGGTGGCGGAACCCTCATAAGGCGGAGCTTCACTAGAGGGAGTAGACCACTGGGAGCTGGTCTTCTTGCCTGGCCTCACTCCTATTTATTCTCTGCTTCTTAACTGCTCATGCCTCATGACCATCTGGTCTCCTGCACAGGCCCCGCCTTCTCTGCCTGAATCCACGCCCTTCCTGCAGTGGCGGGATGGTCTCCATCAACTATAAGCCAGAGTACACCTTTTCTTCCTGAAGTCACTTGAGTCAGGTATTTTTGTTACAATAATAAGAAGACTGTCTAAGTCCTGATCTTCAATACCAAAGAATGTGGGTGGAGCTGGGCTCTTTAAAGTATTACAAAGATAAGATGAGGTTATTATTGAAGACCTCAATCTAATGACCCTTCACTATAAAAACAGGAGATACACGCAGCACAGTGGCGGAGGAGCCATCATGTGGGGAGGGGTCGCCATCATGAGTGCTCTGCAGCTGTTTCTTCTGTTTCACGAGACTTTCCGAAAGCAGACGAAACTTACAAGACTCTGGAAGTTAATACAACTTAAGCTCAGAAGTTTGGGAGAATTCACAGGGCTTTTCCTCAAGTCGTTAAATAGAGTAAACAATGGCTTGGGATTGCTAAAGAGCTGAGACTCTGTGGTGGACTTGACTTCAAGTTGTGTAGTCAACTTCAGGGATGCAGGCTTTGTGCTGGGACGGCCATTCAGTGACCTATGTACCCTGTAACCCCTGTGGTAAACTCACTATCACTAAGCTAACAGGTAGGATTCATTCTTTGGTCTGTTACTGGTGTTGTTCTAGTTGAGGTCAGTGGGGGGTTTGTTCACATTTTCCCAGGAAAAGTCACGAAATCAGTCTAGTGTATTAGTTACTTTTATATCACTGTGACTATCATTATGTGACAGAGGGTCTCAGTCAACCATGTTGGAGAGGACACAACAGAGTAGCTAAGATCCTGTTGGCAGAGTATGTGGTTGAGGCTTTTCATATCGCAGTGGGCCAGGAAGCAGAGAGCATGGCAGGGTGTTGGCAGCAATGGCACATTCACAGTCATCTGCCCTCTGCGATTGCTCCTTCCAGGTAGCTCTATCTCCCCAAGGCTCCAGGAACTACCTAAGACAACACCATCAAGGGACATGTGCTCAGAACAGAAAGCTGCGGCAGACATTTCAGATTCAAACCAAGGGATGAAGCTTCAGAAGAAAGCAATCCTACTGGCACACTAAAGTTATACTTTAGACTGAAAGCCTGCCAAAAATAAATCTGCGTTGGTTAATAGACTCAGTCTTTGGTATTTTATCATGGCAGCCAGCACAAGCCAAACCACTTTGTCTTCAAGCATATTCATTGTTATTAGGCAGTCGATTGTATCCTGTGCCCTCTCCAGATCCGTGTGTTGAAGCCCTGGCTGGATCCATCTTACTTAGAGAACCTAAACAGAGGTAATTAAGATTAAATGAAGTTCTAAGGGTGATGCCTTAATACAACAGGCCTAGGAATACTGGGGCTACTTCTTGCCTCTGTTCTCGTTCTCTCTCTCTCTCTCTCTCTCTCTCTCTCTCTCTCTCTCTCTCTCTCTCTCCCTCTCTCCCCTTTTCCCTCCT
Source organism: Acomys minous (assembly GCF_964271855.1). Taxonomy (NCBI): domain Eukaryota; kingdom Metazoa; phylum Chordata; class Mammalia; order Rodentia; family Muridae; genus Acomys; species Acomys minous. The sequence continues at coordinate 118,809,185 of NC_140484.1, read as the reverse complement.
CCTCCCCCTCTCCCTCTTCATCTCCCTCTCTCTCCCTAGCCCCTTCAGTCTTCTCTTTCCCCCTTTTCTCTCCCCCAACCTCTCTGCATATAAGCCGGCAAGGAAGAGCTAATGAGAGCCCTCCCCTGCGGGCTCCCAAACCCAGAAAGCACACTTTGTGATGCTCCAGCCCCTGGTCTGTAGCTCTGTCTTACACAGTGCTGGCAGAACAGTGTGCGCCCCCGGTACATATTCATTCTCCATTCCCAGGTGGTTTCCATATGTATCTCACAGCAAATTAAACATTTCAAAGTCCACATTCAAACGAAGAAAGAGAGGCCATCAACAGGGGCTTTTCCACAGGTCCTGTTTACTTTGAATCGCCTTGCATTCATCTTTCTTTGGATGTAATTTCAAAAATAGTCACCCTGTACCCTCTGCCAAGGCAGAGTCTGGGAAAGGCAAGAAAAGGGCTGAGTTCTGCTAATTCTTCTGCTCGGCATTTGGATTTAAGCTGTAACCAGAGACTCTGAAATCACTGAGGTCCTTGACCTCCCCTTACTCTCCCCACCCCTAGCATGATCTCAGAGGGGCAGTCCCTCGATTTTCCTTTCATGTTGCAGAACGTGGCCAAGGCCAAGAAAAGAAAACGATGATTCCTGATGCCGGAGGCTCTGAGTTCAGACGGTTCACCCTGGTCACAGCGAATGGAGACAGTGTCATATGTCTCGCGTCTGCTCTAAGACTTCTCTCTGTCACTAACTGCACAGAGCATCTAACACTCTAAGCACACCAGCGCCCCAGTACACAGGAGGCCAGGAGAACCTGACCTTCTGTCCCTTTGCTGATAATGTGGTTAACAAAGCTGAAAAAGGATGGCCTCTTCAACGTTTTCCTCAGCTTCGAAATGTGAGGTTTGATTAAAAAGGAGAGGGCAACTCTACTTTATTATTAGAAAACAAAATTGCAAAACTTGATCCAATCTTTCAAAAAGGCTCAAATTCTTGAACACTCAGTAAAGTACATGACCTATTTTGGCAGGTAAAATAGAGGCATCAAGTTAAGACATTTACAATCATAAAATAGCTTTTAAATTAAAGAATTGTTATTATTATTGTTATTGTTATTATTATTATTATTATTATTATTATTATTATTATTATTATTATTATTATTATTATTATTATGCCCAGGCTAGCGTGGGACTCATTAGGTAGCCAAGGCTGGCCTCAAACTCATGGCAGTCCACCTGCCTTAGCCTCCCAGATGCTGAAATTACAGCACGAGCCACCATACTTAGCATAAATAAGGTAATGCAATTAGGTATAGCATCCGTTTTTCCCCAGTAGAGCTAGGGTTGAACACAAGGTCTTCCAAATATTAGGCAACCTCTCTAGAGCACTGAGTCATGCCCCAAGACAGTTTCCTTTGTGTTTGTTCAGGAATAACAGTTGCTAACTTTTTGAAGGAACTCCTGTAGGCATGGAGGAGTGAAAGCGTTTACCAACAAATTCCTGTAAGATGCTTGTGAAGTTTGACTGCGTGGAGGTCCTATAGACTATTACATTAAGCTGCAACACGTGTCTATGATCTATATTTTAAACCAGCTTTTATCCAAGCAATGGGTGGCTGTGATATGTTGAATTTTGGTAATAAACTGAACTGCGTAACTGTAACATGGAACCATCTTATTCCACAACACCATGCAATATTGCTATGCCTGTCACCCTAATACATCTTCACACAGGCCTTTTGTTGATATATCATTTTCCTGATGAAATTTAAACAAATGCATCGGAAAGCAGATGTCAGTTTCCATGAGACCCACTCAATTATACAGTTTTCTTTTATTTTGTGATACTGACCTGACTACACCATAATAGCATATGTGTATTGACCCACTCAGTAGCAGTCTTTGAAAAAAAAAACCAAATAAATTAATTTATTTATTCACTTTGCATCTTGAGCATAGCCCCCTCCCTACTCTCCTCCTGATCCCGCCCTCCCTCTCTCATCCCCCACACTTCTCCCCTATTTTTCAAAAAAAAAAGAGCGTCTCCCCCACACACAACTCACCCCAGCTCAAGTCACAACAGAACTGCTCATGTCCTCTTCCCCTGTGGCCTGACAAGGCAGCCCCAACAGGGGGCCATGATCAAAAGCCAGGCAATAGAGTCCATGTCAGAGACAGCTCCTGATCCCCTTATTAGGGGACCCACAAGAAGCCTGAGCTGTCCATCTTCTACATCTGTGTAGGGGGCTTAGGTCCAGGCACAGTCATTGGTAGGTGCTTTGGTCTCCTCAAGCCCCTCTGGACCCTGGTAAGTTGGCTCTGTTGGTCTTGTGAAGCTCCAGTCACCCCCAGGCCCTTCTATGCTTCCCCCCACTTTTCTACAAGGCTTTCTATACTTCATCCAATGTTTGGCTGTCTCAGCATCTGTTTTGAACTGTTGCTGGGTGGAGCCTCTCAGAGGACAGCTATGCCAGGCTCCCATCTGAAAGCATAGCAGAGTGTCGTTAATCGTGTCAGGGGCTGGCTCTCTCCCTTGGTGAGGGTCTCAGGTTGGGCCAAGCATTGGTTGGACATTCCCTCAATCTCTGCTCTATCTTTACCCCTGCACATCTTGTAGGTAGGGTCAATTGGGTGTGGAAGTTTTTGTAGGTGGGTTGGTGGTCCCCTCCCTCTCCAGGGAGTAGATAGCAGGAAATGGTCAAACTCAGTACTTAAGGGGGGGGAAGGCTACTGTGAGTACAGGATAGGGCAACCTTGGCTGCCAACAGACAACCCAGAATCTAGTTGTCTTCAGGAAATGTATTATTGTGTGACTGGAAGTCCACGTGAGAGGAAAGAGTGCAGGGTGTGGGATGTGTTTCTTTCCCCACAAACCCGTGGTCCTTCCATCTCTCCTTCTGCTTGGCCTAGCATTAGCTTCACCATGAGGCTGGCTTCACTCATGACTTCAAATGGCTTCAGTGGCCCAGGGAACATCATTTACTTTAGAGAATGTCCAGAATCAGAAAAAGGTCTTCCCTTTGTCTGGAAACCACTGGCAAGACCTCTTGGCAGGCAGATTCCTGCTGTTCATTACTCAACTCTCACTTTGTGATTCCTGCTGCAGAATAAATGTCATTGGGACTTAGATCACTTGTATGCTCTCTGGGCATGGAGGCTGAGGCCTGCTTTCCCAAAGGAAGGAAGGAGGGAAACATGAACAAAATGAGAGAAAGAGCCGCTGCAGAGAGACCCCTTCACTGAGTCTGCTGTGATCCTGCTGAGAGTTTGGGGAACACAGAGGCTGCAACTAAAAGCAAGTCTTTAAATCCTCTTTAGACCCACAGGAAGGGGCATAGGCAATTGTAAACAACATAGCAGCTTAACAGAGTTGGTCATTTGTAGGCAATGAAGGGTGCATGGAATCAGAGGGGCAATAGCCTGGAGGCAGAGGCTTCTGGGAAATTTTTACACGAGATGGGAACAAGAGGAAGAGTGAACATGTAAGTAATCGTGGAGCAGACAGACCTATAGCTGCCCTGCCTCTCCCCCCACCTCCCCCCGGGCTCGGGATGTACAGACTTCTCCTAGCACACACTGTAAGAATGAATCCTGGCCTTTCGTTCCTGGAATGCGTCGACTGCCTTTGCTTCAACCTGTTCTTCATGTCTTCTGCTTCGGCTTCTCTGACTCACAGTCCTTCTGTAGTGTGTGCAATGGAGACCTTCCAGGGTTTCCCTATCAGCAGCCACTGCTAACCTTCCAGGGGCCACTAATCCATCTCTTGAGACAGAACCATCTTGCCACCCTGACTTAGTCTTCCCCTTCCAGCTTCAGCTCGGACCCAAGGATTCTCCTATGCCAGATCATAGACTAAAGCCCCACCATCCAGACCTGTGGTTAAAGTCAGCTCACACTGCTACCCAACCCCACCCCTGACAGTGAATACATCATCTTCGCTGTGCTATGGGTTATCATGAGAACTAGTGAGCTAAACTTATGTGAACTATGTAGAAATTCATCTGGAAAAGAAATACCAGTAAAAATTACCTGCTGTGAAATTATTGGCTTTTTATAAAATTGTATTTTATTTTATGGGTATGTTTAAGTGCTTGCAGGCGTATGTGTGTACCACACGCATCAGATCCCCTGGAACTGGAGTAACAGGTAGTGATGAGCCACCATGTGGGTGCTGGGAACCAAACCCAGGGCCTTTGCAAGACCAGCTAAATGCTCTTAACCTCTGATCCATCCCACTCATCTTTACTGTTGCTGCTTTTATTTTCCTACCAGTCTAAAGGGCTTGCTTGGGTTTGATTGTGAAAGTAATTATGAGTATTTTAACACAGGCAACTCTTGCAGCAGAAATGATAATCTACATGTTAAATGATCAGAAAATGAAAGACTGGAGAGAAGGGAAGTAAACAGGAGACTCCACAGTAACTCAGGCTTGTCAAGGGAAGAAAAGGACTTCCCTGGGCATAGTGGTGCAGGGCTATGACCTCAGCACTATGGAGTCTGAGAAAACTCAGACAGGAACATCGCAGGTCCAGGCCTAGCTGGACTTCCTGGATTTGGTGGTGGGCAGGACTTGGAAAATATGAAAAACAACAATGCAGGGGGCTAACAGCTTCTTCTGCTGTACTGCTGGACTCCGAGAGAAGGCCTGAACATTCATTCATACTAGAAGCAGGATGTGGAATTTTATTGTTCCTATTGGATAGATTTTCTAGTTAAACTTTCCACTGTTCTTCCCTAAGAAGTTATAGCCAGCCACTTTATAGTAAATCTTTTTCTTATCAATGATTAAAGTACTTTCCCTGTGGTCCCTGGGTCCTTGGCTTGCAGCGAGTGTCCGACCCCAGGAAAGGAAGGTGGCTTCCAAAGCCGCAAAAGCTGCAGCTGTATCCGGAGACATCTTCCTTGTTATGAAATCTCAAGTGCACTGAGTTTAGGCAAATGTAATTAGGCCTGGAAATCCAAATAAAATATGGGAGACACTTTTTCTGCCCGAAGACTTCTCCCTCTATGTAAATCAGACAGAAAACATGTGTAATTTATGAGAAGGCCGATTGAATTACCCTTCAGCAACCACCTTTCACGGTATTGTCTTTCCTCCAAAGCCGGAGAACCCGAGAGATGGAATGATTGTGTACGAACACGCATTAAAGACGCCAATAAAGTCAAATTAAATAAAACCCGAGAATCAATGCCACGGCAATAGATGTCATTAGCCGTGATAATATTTGGATAACAATAGGACTTTATATCCGCAGTCCCAAGGCAGGCCATGTCCTCAATGAATCACACCCAATGGGTCAGCAACAGCTACACTACTGTTCTTCCTGTGCCCATTGAGGGGTGGACAGTGTGCATTTGGTTTCATTTGTGTCCCCGCTGTGCACACATCTCTGCCACCTTCCCCAGGGGCAAATGCAGTCACCTGTGATGAAAGATCCTGAATAACTTGTCTGTGTGATTTTCCTTGCACCTTGATTTGATGAGTCAAAAGTGAGAGAGGAGACATAGAGGGACTTGCTCCTCCTTGCGCCTTCCTCCTACCCCTATGACACCCTGTTCCAGTGAGTTCCAGTGAACTGGCAGGCTTCATACTGCTGCTGTGATAGGGAAATTGGCAGATGGGAGAGCCTGGTGGCCATAAAAAGCGCTCAGAACTCAATGAACCAGCTTTGCTGTTCTCCCATTTACCCAAATTATGAAAGGCCAGGATAAGGGGGAGGGAGGGTGAGTATTTTACCAGCAGGAAGGAACACCTTTAGGGGACAAGACATGTGACTCCTGAATGGAAAAAAAAATGAAACTAACAGAACTAGTCCCTGGTTTTGGCATCATATGAATGAAAAAGGAAAGAAAAGAAAACAAACAAACAAACAAACAAAGAGGAAAGGACCACGACAAGGTCCATGAAAGGTCCTAGGGATGGTGGAGAAGAAAATTTATTGTAAATACATGGGAGAGCATAGCCAGAGGCAGACACATCTCGGAGAGTCCAGAGTAGACATGACCAGACTGAGCTGGGCCATGTGAGGCGAAAGGGGAGGGGGAGAGGAGAGCGAGGGACCAGGTGCAGCAGCAAGGAGGCCCAAAGGTACAAAGTGAGCGGGTAACCAAAATGGTTGAATTATATAGTGGAAGGCAGCCCAGATCCCTGGGCTAGAAAGTTCAGGGTAGGGGCCAGGGCTTGCTAGCCAGTAGGACCCTGTAGACTTCAGGGACTGCCTGAAGAACCTGTAGCCTAGGTTCCGTTTGATACGTTAAATAGGCACCTGAGGTATTCTTCCTAGGTTTGAAATGTAACAAATTCACCTTTAAGAACTTCCCTCATAGTTTTGTTCACTTGGGAGCAGATGAGAGGCAAGGCCAATTGGGCTGTTTGAAGGACTGAAGACTCCGGTGCTCCCCCAACAGCCGTGGGGAAGTATTAACCCTCCCTGTGTTGGTGTTGATGACGGGGCCCTCACAACATGCACACACTGGAGCATACAAGGACCCTAATCTCAGCCTCCTCAGCATCCAGGGCTGTGGGAAATGTTGTCTAGGCCACCTGGTCCGCGGCAATTTGTTATAATATCAAGAACTAAGACAGTCCATAATGTCAGTCACCAGAGAAAGAAGTTTCCCCACCCAGTGACCTGTAGGGACTCCCAGGAGAGTGTTGCTAACATCTCCAAGCCTAGAGAAGCGGAAAGCATTCTACTTCTGAGGTCTCTGTGGTTTAAGCCTGATTCAAAAGCAGCCTTCATGATACAGAGGGCGGCAGGTCAGAAAGTTCCTCCGGGCTTCTTAGGGTTTGCACACATTGTACAAATCCAGTAATTATAAAAATAAAGCATTTTGAAGAACAAAGATCTCTCCTGCCTGTATTTAGTGAGAGAAATCATGATTAAACTCTGGGATTTCTACCTTATGCTGTTTGCATGCAGTTACGTGTTTGTGTGAGTGCAGTTTTCCTGGTACGCCTTTGAACTCAGCTTTATTTACACTATGATCAGCAGAGAGTGAGTTTCAGATTCATTCCTCAAGGGAGAATGGAGTTCTCTTTTGTCTTAGTACTCAGATAATTTATAATAAAAATAAGACCATAACCCGTTTTTCCAAAGTATGATTAAGGACATCATAAATGATTGTGCCACAATATATTTAATTAGTTCTCCACAACTGGGCATTTTTATTGTTCCTAAGTTTCCTCCATTGTCACTGTGTACTACTATTTTCTAATTATATCTAGTCACATGTTTAGTTGTTTCCTTAGGATATTTTCTAACAGGTAGATCTGGTAGAAAATGGATGTAATGAAAGCTAGTAAAGATGAAGTTTTAATTTCCCGTTAAGATGTTTGGATCTGTACACATTGGTCTGAGTGACCAAAATCAACATGGGGAGGAAAGGGTTTTATTTTGTCTGACAGCTTGTAGTCCTCCACGGAAGGAGGCCAGGGCAGGAATTCAAGGCAGGAACTAAGCAGAGGTCATGGAGAAACACTGTTTACTGGCTTGTTCCTCATGGCTTGTTCAGCCTGCCCTCAGGAAACCACATCCCCAGGGTTGGTGTCACCTATAGTGAGCTGGGCTCCCCTCCATCAACTGTCTGCCTCACAGATTTTCCCACAAGCCAAGCTCACAGGCACATTTTCTCAACTGTAGTTCCCTTCTCTCAGATGGCTCTGGCTTCTGTCAAGTTGACAAAAACAAACAAACAAACAAAGAAAAGAACCCAAACCCCAAAACAAACAAAAAACCAACTAACCAAAAAACAAATAAACAAACAAAAAAACCAAAAAATACTAGCCAACACAACATCCTATTACCTTTCACCATCCTTGATAAACCTTATACATGTCACTGAAAAATCTTCATTGATCTCCTAAACGATCTCTCTTGGCTTTTCAACCGATTGAACACATCGTGAGTTGGCTTGGGTTTTTTTTATTCATTTCTTTTATCTTTTCTGTCCCTTGTTTTCTGCTTCTTGTGATATTCCACTTACTAAATTAAGAAAACATAGTTCTGTCAAAATGCGATCTCAATGTGTATTTAAATATACGAACATGATGGTGTCTTCTCTTACCAAGAATCTTGGTCTTTTAAATTGGAATGAAGTTTGTGTTTTAAGAGCAGCCTCTAACAGGTTTGACACATTTGTTTTGGACAATGAAAACATGGCTAATTGTGCCTATGATGGAGAGAGAGAGAGAGAGAGAGAGAGAGAGAGAGAGAGAGAGAGAGAGAGAGAGATATGACTGTAGCTTCATAGAATGAGTTGGTAATGCTCCTTCTGTTTCTATTTTGTGGAATAGTTTGATGAGTATTGGTATTAGTTCTTCTTTGAATGTTTCTATTTTGTGGAATAGTTTGATGAGTATTGGTATTAGTTCTTCTTTGAATGTCTGGTAGAATTCTGTGCCAAAACCATCTGGCCCTGGACTTTTTTTGGTTAGGAGACTTTTGATGACTGCTTATTTTTCCTTAGGAGTTACAGGACTGTTTAAGCTGCTCACCTGATTTTAATTTAACTTTGGTAACTGAAATCTATCAAGAAAGCCATCTATTTCTTTTTTTATTTTTCCAATCTTGTGGACTATAGTCTTTTGAAGTAAGACTTAATGATTTTCTGGATTTTCTCATTGTCTGTTGTTATGTTTCCATTTTCATTTCTGATTTTGTTAATCTGGATATTATCCCTCTGACTTTTAGTTAGTTTAGCTAAGGGTTTGCCTATCTTGTTGATTTTATCAAAGAACTAACTTATGGTTCCACTGATTCCCTATATTGCTTTCTTTGTTTCTAATTTATTGATTTTAGCCCCGGGAGTCTGATGATTTCCTCCTAGGATTTCCTAGTTTACTCCTCGTTGGTATCTTTGCTTCTTTTTCTTCTAGAGCTTTCAGGTATGCTGTTAAGTTGCTACTATTGCGTCTCTCCAATTTCTTTATGAAGGCACTAATGCTATGAATTTTCCTCTTAACTTTCATCAAGACAGAAACTAAATAGAGAAATAATGAAACTAATAGATACTAGTGAATCAAATGGACCTAACAGGTATGTACAGAACATTTCACCCAAACACAAAAGAATATACCCCTCATGGAACCGTCTCCAAAATTGACCATATACTCAGTTACAAAGCAAATCTCAACAGAAAAAGAAGATTGAAATAACCCCTTGCATTTTATCCATGGCTTAAAGCTATCACTCAACAAGAGCAGAAACAACAGAAAGCCTGTAAACTCATGGAAACTGAACAACCCCCTACTCAATGACCACTGGGTTAGGGATGAAATAAAGAAAGAAATTAAAGACTTTCTAGAATTTAATGAAAATGAAGGTACAATACCCAAACTTAGAGCCTTTTAAAAAATTCTTTTCTGTCAGTTTGCTCTTGATTTTGAGGATGGCATCTGCAGTGTCACCTGCATCTGCAGTTTGTGGGAAAATCTCGGATACTTGAGTCTATGATATCATAGCTATCTAGTACCCCACCAGGGACAAGGGGATCCCAATGTCTACAAACATAAAGCAAAGAAAATGGATCCCATGGCACCTAAATAATGTTGTAGCCTCCCAATGAGTTACTGGGAAACTGTGGTGTATTTATCCTTGGCTGTCTTAAGTCTATTTGATACAAAACTTGGATCTATTTTAAGACAATTGCATGTGTGCACCTACTGCAGTCATCTAAATGGAATTTGAAGAAAGACTCACTGGCATGTGCTCCATCCAAGGCCATTCGGAGATGGGAAGACTCATATCTTGCAAGATATCAATGGCTTTGAGCTAAAGAGAACTGACTCACGTGCTTTCAGCTTATAATACAGAGCTCGGTTGGCTACTGGGTTGGCTATTCTTGGTTGCTAACTTGATAACATCTGGAACTAAGATCCAAAAATGGAAGGACTATTTATTTTCTTAATTTGAAGTAGGAAGATCCACTTCCAATCTGGATTTTTTTTTTGAGTTAGGAAGACACTCCTTTAATCCAGATCGTTTGATCTGGGAAGAGACAGACCTTTAAATCTGGGCCACGCCTTCTCGTGGAAACCCATATAAAGACATGGAAGAAGAAAGATGTTGTTCTTTGCCTGCTTGCTCTCACTCTTGCTAGCAATCCATTTTTTCCCTGCTGGCATGAAAGCCTTATGTACTGAGGAACTGCTGAAACCTTGGACTTTCTGTTCACAGCCAGCCACTGTTGGATTAGCTGGACTACCATATGTAAGTCCTTCCAATAACACCTCCATCATATATATGTACACACATACGTGTATGTGTGTGTGTATGTGTGTATGTATGTGTGTGTGTGTATGTGTATGTGTGTGTGTTTAGGAGATTACTCCTATACCTGAGAATATAGCCACAGGATGATTGTAACCTTTTGATGTTGCACAGGAACATAGCTTTATGGTCTTTCTCCTATGGATTATCTCACTATATAGCAAAAAGCACCCCAGTTTGACTTTGCTGTCACTTGACTTGAACTCCCATATCACAAAGTTACATGTTATTTTGTAAATTTGTGCCTAGTAAAAAGATAATTCCAACAGTTACTGTTTCATCCTGCCCCACCCCCAGTGAGACTTCACATAGTTTCAGACTATTCTTCAATATTTTCAAACTTACCCGTTCTAGTAACATGTATTCCTTGATATATTTTAAAATATGTCTCAGTGTCCTACTGGTCCCTTGCTAATTGATGGCTTGAATAAACTACTTGACAAATATTCTATCTCTGTTTTTTTTTTAATGAGAGTCGTGTTTTTAATATTTTGGATGCTGACAGTGAGGGTGACATTCATGCTGGTTCTAAGAATGAATTATAGAGTAGAGCCTGTGTGACAGTAATAGGCCACAGTGCGCTCCAACACTGGAGTCCCTTCTGTCAAGGGCTCTCAGCAGGGTTCTACTCCAATATAGATAACCAAGAAAAAGGACCAAAGCAATCTCTTGTACAACCCCGGGGAAGCTATAAGGCAGCAGTGAAGCTGCCTGAGAAGGAGGTAGGGCTGGCTGTCCAGGGGCTAACATCAGCTTACACCAGAAGCCAAAAGTGTCTTGGAAAGCTGGAGCATTTGGTTGAAATAGGTCCCACGGAACTTATAAAAAGCACTATTTTTGGAACTCCACAGCATCAGTCTCATATTCTTGGCTCAGTATTTCCACATTTGTGAATCCATGTGAAAATAAGAAAAAAAAATTATAGAAGGGGATTTTTGCACAGAAGTGTTAGTGATGATATTGTTGAGAATAATGAACAACTTCAAGCCATCAAAATGTTGATAAATATGGGAATGACTGAATACACTTTAGTTCATCTAACTTATGGAGTTTTCATTAGCAATTGTTCTACTAGCAAATGTGCTGGTTTGTGACATACAGCATACGATCCAAAACACGCACTGAACGCTTGTGCAACTTTTTGAATTACTATAAAATGAACAGCAGGATTTCCACCATTGACTCAAAACATGAGCCATCACCAGAGCCCCATACTTCCATCCCCTTCTCGACATCATTTTAATCTAAAATATCATTCTTAACCCCTTAAAGGAGCAGTTGTCTGGATTTTTATAACTGTTGCTTAAAAAATAGTTCTTGTGGTTTTTCCGCTTGAATATGTGTCACTGAACACAACAGAGTTGCCTCTGAGTCTTACGTAGATGGCTCAATGTGTATGGCTAGTTTCCCCCACAGTGGGGTTTTTTTTTTCATGTTTTAAAGCGAATCCAGACACACTATAGAAATCTTTCTCCTTTCAGGCAATGGATGAGATTTTTGAATGTCTTTGTGCACTAGGCTGTGGCCATTGCTTCTATTAGAAACAATGATGCTACAAATATCTTGTGGCTGAATTTTGTGCATACAGATGATTACACTCCTTCAAATATCTGTTAAGGATTGCTAGATCACATGGTAGCTTCTATGTTTAGCCCCTTGAAAACTTGTAAAATACTTTTTGAATTAACTGTATTATTATTTATTTTTTTAATTCCTAGAATCAATGGGTGATGGCAGTGTTTCTATTCCAACTACTGTGCATCATTGCAATTAGTTGGGGGTTATGAAGTGGTAACTCATTGCAGTTTTTGATTCGAATTTCCCTAATGACTAGTGATTGAGCATGAACATCTCCAGGCTTTGTTTGTGTTTCATTTAAGACTTTAAATAAATGTGCTGTCTTTCTGTCTTCAGCCTTCCATAGGCTTTTGTTGTTGTTGTTTTTGTCTTTGTTTTTTGAGAAATTCGTTGCTAGGGTTATTGTTTTGTTTATTTTAAGACAATGTCTAACTTTATCTCAGACCAGCCTGGCATTTACTACACACAGGATAGCCTTGAAGTGGCTAAAATCCTCCTGCCTCAGTTCTCTCAGTGCTGGGATTATGGTTGTGTGCCACCAAGAAAGACCTTCCTTGACAGCTAATCTCACTAAGAATGCCTCTCACACACAGTTAACAGAGTGGATGTTTAGCATGTACAAAGGCCTGGCTTTGATCCACAGCAGCATAAAAACCAGACATGGTCACTTATGCTTTTAATCTAAGTGCTTGAGAAATTCCAGGCCATCAATGGCTATACTGTGAGTCTGAGGGGGAAAATTTGGTATAATAAGGCCCTGTATGCACACACACACACACACACACACACATGCACATGTGCATGCACACACACACTCACACAAATTAAAGTTTGTCTTTTTTCACAGTTTTATTATAAAGTAGATGGATATAGACCTCTTTAAAAGCATTCTGTCTAGGGCACATTGGGTGTGTCTTCAATGTCTATGTCAATATTTTTTTTTATCCAGCTTGTTATGTTTTTTTTTTTTTTTTACTTGCCCTCCTTTTACCTGTCTCAGGATGGCAGTTGTATAGCTTAGTAAATTTCCTGGTCCCTAGAGGTCTCCGAAGCTTTGCTCATGTAGTTCCATTCTCTTCTCTCTGACCCTTAGACTGGGAGATCTCAAGAGGCCCATCTTCCCCATCTTCCCATTTGCTAGTTCTCTGCTCCACTTGCTCAAATATGATGCTGAGTGTCTCCAATATTTTTTTTTTTCATTTCAGTTATTGTATTTTAAGGAAACCAAAACATCTGGTTTGGTTTCTACTTGCACTTTGGTGCTTTGTGACTCTTGATGGATAGTCTTCACTTGGTGAGAGGCACTGCCCTTACGGATGAGTTCTCTAGCCGTGCTCCCACAAGAGTTGTTTTCGTTGTTCTTTTAAATGGATTTTATTATGTTAGCTTTATAGGAAAAATGTGTGGAGAGTGCAGAGTGTTCAGCTTCTCCTACCTCCCTGCTATGACCACTGTGCACTAGTGTGTTTGTTGCAACGGATGCTGCCATGTTGATAGTGCATTGTCAACTGAGACTTATATATTACACAAGCCTTCACTTTCTGTATTGCAAGTCCCTGGTGTTTGACAGATGCAGAGTGGCATGTGTCTCACACAGAATAGTTTACTGCCGTGAAATCTGTTGTTTTTGTTCACTCTGTCCCTTCCCTCTGGTTCTAGAAATCATTAGTCTTTCACCATTTCTATACTTTTGCCTTTCCCAGAATGTCATGCAGGAGGATTCACACACCATGTTGTCCCATCCTTTTTGTATTCTCATGGCTCAATAGCATGTGTCTTTTAATCACTGAACAATATTCTATTATATGAATGTGTTGTGGTGTTCTATACGTCCATGTATTCATGGTTGATCTTGAAAGTTATGAATAAAGCTGCTAAAACATAAGTGCACATGTTCTTTGTAGGGATGTAACATGCCAGCAACTAGAGAAATTCTAGAGAGTTATTGCTGGGGTAGAAGAAGGTTCAGTGCTCTAAGACATTGCCAGTCTTCCAAAAATGGCTTTACCGTGTTGTGTTCCCACCAGTCACAAATTGAAGTGCCCAGGCTCTAGATCATCCCAGAGACCAGCTGTTATCAGTGTTTTGAACCTGGGTCTCTATGATGGATATGAAGTGGTGTCTCATTATGGCTTTAATTATACTCCCCTGATAGCATATAATGTTAAGCAGCTCTCATGTTTAAACTGTAAATTATTTTAAAAGTAATCCTTTTCATGTAATCCAATTCACGAACATTGTATTTACATAATTTCTATCCATGGACCAAAGACCTCAATATGAAACCTGAAATGCCCAAACTTCTAGAAGAAAGCACAGGTAGTACATGATGTGAACATAGGAAAGAATGTTCTAAATGAGGCTCCATTTGTTCAGGAATTAAGGCAATAACTAAATCGAACTTCATAAAACCAAAAAAGCTTTTGTACAGCAAAGGAAACAATCAAGTGAGTAAAGGGAAAGCCCACAGAGTGAATGTTGTCAGCCCAACATTTTACAGAGGCTTAATATTCCGAACGTACAAAGAAGTAAAAAAAAAACCCTCCCAAGAATCAAGAAATTAAACAACTCTATTAAAAAGCAGGCTACAGTTCTGGACAGAGAAATGAGAATGGCTAAGAAATATCTTACAGTTCTTGACATCCATGGAAAATTAGAGAAATGAGGTTAAAACTACCTTGAGATTTTAGCTTTTGTCTTTTGTCTTCTCTTTCATGGAGCAAAAAAATGTCTCTTGTCGTGTGTGTGTGTGTGTGTGTGTGTGTGTGTGTGTGTGTGTGTGTGTGTGTGTGCGTGCATGCACATGCCATGGCAAGGTCAGAGGACAACCTTCAGTTACCTATTCTTATCTTTCCACTGTTTTGGAGACAGGACTTTGGCCTCTGCATTACTCAGGCTAGCTGGGCTCCAGGCTCCAGGAGAGGCACTGCCTCCTACAGGGAAGCGTGGGCTAAGGTTATAGTGATCTACACGTTGATAGTTGGCTCCATGGAGGTTCCGGCACTCCACACTCAAGCAGTTAAGCTTGCATGTCAAGTGCCTTTCTGACTCTCCCCAGACCAGAAATATGTATTTTTAATGAAGTTTGATTCATGAATTATTTCTTTCATGGATCATGTCTTTTGTGTTCTCTAGTTTTGAACTTTTTTTTTTTTTTTTAAATAATTAAAGTCTTTGTTTGGTAAGTTGAACATCTTGGTTTCTCAGGAAATATTTTTCCTATGTATGGCTTGTTTCTTTGAATAGCTCATGTTTCTCATTGAAAACTGGAAGTTTTAGATTATATAATTATATACACATTATTACAATATATTATTCTTCCCATTGTTGCCATTGCTTCTGCTACTGCTGATCCTCTTCAGTGACTTACCCTTTCAGGGCACCTGAAATCTGCTTAGTTAGTTTAGTGACCAAGTCATGCCCGAATAGAGATTCCATGAAGTTTATGGAGCCCATGATTCTCCTTATATTCATAAGAACTTTGCTATGGGTCATGGGGCAACATACTTTACAACTCTGTCTTAGTCTCGCCACTCACTCTGAAGTCCCAGGGTCGGCCAGGCACAGGAGTCTAAGACTGTCTTAGATCTTAGCAGGGCATATGCACAGTCCTGCATCTGTGCATATCCATGCATCTGTGCTTGGCCTTGGCTAGGAATCCAGCCATGCACGCCCTCCCACAGATTTATTAAAAAGATTTGTTTATTTATTTTGTATTATAGGTGTGCCCCATATGCATTCACTGCCTGCAGACACCAGAAGCGGGCATCGGGCCCCTTGGAAGTGGAGTTACAGATGGTTGTGAGCTACTATGTGAGTTCTGGATGCCAGGACAACAGTTCTCTGCAGGAGCCCCCAGTGCTCTTAGCCACTAAGCCATGTCTCCAACCCAACCTATAGAAATTTTGTCCCGAGAATTAAAGCCACTGTGGAAGCTGGTGAAACGTCTGCTTTGAAAATTTTCAGCTTGCCCCAGGATTCTGGTCAATGGATTGTACACTGGAGACTGCCATTGGAGCCTTAATCTTATTTGTAAAACAGGAAGAATGAAACCCACCCCCTCAGCACGTAGTGAGGATTAAATGAAATATTTGAAAAATAGCTAAAAGGTAACATAATGACTTATAATGATGACCTAAAAAAAATGCCAGTAAATCTAGGGCCCCGGACAATGCTGCCACCAGGAAGCAGTGTGGCTGGTATCTACCTGGCAAGATCAAGGCTAATTGGCCTTCGGTGTGTCCTGAGCATGTAGGGTTTCTGAAAAGCTCCCCAGGTGGCTCTCAGGGTAGCTTCACCCTGTTAAGAATAGTTAAAAGGAAAGACAACTTCAAAATGATGCCTTTTAGATCTCTGTTTATCTCCATGGCTGCAGTTCGACAGCTTGGCTTTCGCTTCCATAAGGCTTAAAAAAAGAAACAAAATCAGTGAACGTGTGAAACTGGTTCTTGAAATAGCTCCTGGAGAAACTTGAATCAACACGAGAGAGAGTGCGGATGAAAAGATGAACACGATTCTCCTACTGTTCTGGTTTTCTTTGCAGAAAATGAAGTCAGCACCCAACCTAGATACAGCATTTTGAATTCCTTTTTCTTGGTGGTTCATCCTGTAGCAACCTCTCCTGCTTTTGTTAAGATTTGGGCAGTAACACATGTGTAAACCTATGGGGGAGGAACATGTGTGTGGCAACTGTGAAGACCATGCCTGCCTTACCATTATTTGTATCTTCCCTCTCCCCCACCTCCCCGCCCCCACCTCGTGACTCCCAGGCAGCTTTCTGCTGTTTTGTCCTTTGGCCCTTCTTGACACATCTGACCTTCACTTGTAAGCTCATCGGTTCCTGGACTTCTTACAGAGGTCATGTAGAATTCATTGAAGCCAGGGGTCACACTGCTCACGTACTGAGTGACTGAGCGAGCTTTTACAGGGCGATCCTTTTCCTGAGACTCCTCTGTATTGAGTGTGACCTCCTTGTCAGCAAATGGAGAGGAAACTATTCGTCTTCAACCCTTGCTTATAAATAATAACAGCCACCTGCAACTCCAACAGCCACCTGCTGATTCCAAGGAAGGAGGAAGGGCCACAACACCACTGCTGTGAATTCAGAAGCCCACAAATACTGTCACATTGTTTCAACTTGTATCTTACAAAAGCAAAGCTACCTTCCTTACTATCTTGAGGTGTTTTTGGCTTGCTGTTGTAATTTTGTTTTTATCTTTGATTTCATTTTTATCTTTCTAAGATTTATTTACTTTTTTTTCTCCTTTATTAATTTATTCTTGTTACATCTCAATGGTTATCCCATCCCTTGTATCCTCCCATTCTTCCCTCCCTCCCATTTTCCCCTTATTCCCCTCCCCTATGACTGTTCCTGAGGGGGATTACCTCCCCCTGTATATGCTCATAGGGTATCAAGTCTCTTCTTGGTAACCTGCTGTCCTTCCTCTGAGTGCCACCAGGTCTCCCCCTCCAGGGGACATGGTCAAAGGTGAGGCACCAGAGTATGTGAGAAAGTAATATCCCACTCTCCACTCTACTGTGGAGAGTGTTCTGTCCATTGGCTAGATCTGGGTAGAGGTTTAAGGTTTACCGCCTGTATTGTCCTTGGCTGGTGCCTTAGTTTGAGCAGGACCCATGGACCCAAATCTGCCTATCATAATGTTCTACTTGTAGGTTTCTAAGACCCTCTGGATCCTTCTACTTTGCCATTCTCCCATGCTTCTCTCATCTAGAGTCCCAATAGAATGTCCTCCCCTCTGTCTCAGTTTCCTGGTAAGTGAAGGCTTTCGTGGGACATGCCCCTTGGGCTAATATGCAGATATAAGTGAGTATATACCATTTGAGTCTTTCTGCTTCTGGGTTAACTCACTCATTATGGTCATTTCTAGCTCAATCCATTTATCCACAAATTTTGGGAATTCCTTGTTTTTAATAGCTGAATAGTATTCCATAGTGTATATGTACCATAGTTTCTTTATCCATTCTTCTACTGATGGACACTTAGGCTGTTTCCATGTTCTGGCTATTATGAATAAGGCTGCTATGAATAAGGCTAGTTGAGCAAATTTTCTTGTTGTGTGCTGGAGCATGATTTATTTACTTTTATTTTATGTATGTGAGTGTTTTCCTGCTTATGAGTATGTTTACCAAGTGTGTGCAATGCCTGCAAAGGCCAGAAGAGGGCATTGGATCCTCTGGAGTTACAGATCTTCGTGAGTCATTGGGTAGGTGCTGAGAATTGCACCCTGGTCATCTGGAAGAGCAACGGATGTTCTTAAGTTTACCCATCTCTCCAGCCCCTACTTCATTTTTATTTGCTTCTACTAGTTTTTCTAATTCCCTTGCCTTAAAAATTATATACTTTAAAATATTATCTTTATAAAAAAGAGTCAAAATGAATTATTATGCTTTTGAGAAAAGGACTTGTGTATCTCAGGCTGGTCTTGACTTTAGTGTGTAGCTGAGGATGATCTTGAACTTCTGATCCTTTCTCCTTACCATATGAATGCTGAGATTTCAGACATGTGCCACCATGACCAGTTTATTCAATGATGGAGAATTAAACTCAGGGCTTTGTGTATGTGTTACCAATGAGCCACACACCTAATATGAATGTGTCAGGTTAATTAAAAAATTCTTGCCCCTCCAAACTCCTATTAATCTCTGCTATCACAGAGATTGGAGTTACATGAACGGATAGTTATGTCTTTAATGGAAGAGAAATTCGGTGAAGGCATTACTTCTTACCAATTACAAACCTGAAGTCTTTCTACATCAGTTTAAAGTCTTATCTCCTGTAGGAAAAAGCTTACATTTTCCCCCAAGTTCTACATTCCTAATTACATAAAATTTATCCTTTGCATATAA
Organism: Acomys minous; assembly: GCF_964271855.1. Classification (NCBI taxonomy): domain Eukaryota; kingdom Metazoa; phylum Chordata; class Mammalia; order Rodentia; family Muridae; genus Acomys; species Acomys minous. Next base: position 118,790,477 of record NC_140484.1, on the reverse strand, counting down.
TTATCTTTCATTTCATTTCTTTTTTTCATTAATCTTTTCTTTTTGAGACATGGTCTCAACCATGTAGTTCAGGATGAACTAGTACTCATTATGTACTTAAGATGGACTCAAACTTGCAGCCATCCTCCTGCCTCAACCTCCTGAGTGCTGGAATGAAATGCCTGACTCGACTTAGTCTACTTACATTTGAGGTTGTAGACTGGGCCGAAAGATTTTGACTGCAATTGTGTGGCTCCCCACCAAGTTGAAGGAGGATAGTAAAGGCTGTTCTTTATTATTTAGCCTGATTGCAGGAGCCACCATCCCAACGTGAGGTGGGCTTATTACTCAACCTAGACAGACGCAGGACCCTGAAAGGCAGATCACAAAACACCCATCAGATGGAAGGGAAAACATCCCACAGAAGACCATGACTAGGTTAGCCAATATTCCAGGCCTATCTCTTCTGCCAGGCTGTCCGATGACAATGGGGCTGGAGGTCTCGAGAAAGGCGACAACTGACTCAATTATCCAAGGAGAACCCATTCACTTACCTTCTGAGAAAACACTGTCCTAGATGAGGCTGAGCTCACTGGAGACAGAAATAAGGAGAATGTTTCTGGGTATACCAGTGAGAGGGAAGAAACACACTTAGGAATGGTTTTGCCTGGTTTTATTTCCAGAAAGAAAAAAAGAAGTGAAGAGGCTGAGAAAGTGAAGTCGGTAGGTTATTTACCTTGCAAGCACAAAGGCATGAATGTGAACTCCAGGGACCCCCACGAAAGGCTGGATGTGGTGGTGTGTGGTTTCAACCCTGGTGCGCAGGAGGTAATCAACGGAGTTTACTGGCCAGTCAGCCTTGCCCACATGGTGAGAGACTCTGTCTCTAAAAATAGTGAGATTTCCCGAAGATCAATGCCCCATGTTGTCTTCTGGCTTCTACTCACACACTTGAACACATGAACACACGCAGACACAAAGCCAAATCAAGCCATCATACGCTCTACCACTGAGCTACCCACAGCCATGAATTATGAAAAGCAAAAAGCTTTTATTTAACTTGGGGGGTTTGTCATTTGTCCTAGAAAGGTTTGTGATACTACTGCCTCATCTGAATCTCTCTCTTTTTCAGTAGAAGTGAATTTATAACTTATTGTTTAATACATTTCCATATTTGTTTTGAGTAGACATTTGTCTGACCTAAATTTACTTTGTTTTGATCTAAATAATCCCTTTTCAGATAGTATAAATATAGGTTTATGGTTTTTGGCTCAGTGTATAGGTTTCGTCTCTCACATAAAAGCTTTAATCCATTTATAGTTGTTTTTCTGATTTTTTAAAAAGAGTTGGGTGTGCATATTTACTTAGTTATACTCAGTTTTTCAAAGAAAGAAAAAACATTTGGTAGTTTTTAATACGCTCTTCCTAAGGTCCTCTATCTACTTCCATTAAACTGTAGGAGTCAGGTAAGGGACTTTGTAAAATTGTCTGTTTCCATGTTTCTTTGTCTCAAAGTGTTCAAATTTTGAGATTCTCCCTCTCACCCTTTTCTCTTTATGAAGCAGAATCTGGCTGTGAGAACGAGGAAGAGAAGGCTCCTCCGTCTGGCAGGTGGGCATCCTCAGAGACAAGCTCCAGAGGCTGCAATGCTGGACACAGTTTCTTCGGCGGGATGACACATTCGGCCAGTCCTCATCCTAAAGGCAAGGGTTCGAGTGAGTTTTACATCATATATCCACCAAATCTACGGGGGAAGACCCGCTTCCCTAGGATTATGATGAAGCCTAGACGTGGGACAGAGTGGCCTGGCTTGCCCCATCATATGTAAGCCCCGCCTGGTTGTTGTGTGGCTGTTTCCACTCCGACCTGGCGGCTGGGATAGGGGTGGGATGGGGGTGTGGGGGTGTGGGGGTGGGGTGGTGGGGGGACGGATGTAAGACTTCAGAAGTAACTGAAACTCGCAAGATCAGGAAGCTCTTAACAGTCACAAGCCCCATTCCCATGAATACATAAGCAGCAATAACTACGAGGGACTTGCAAACTGGCCAAGTTGGCTAAAATCACAAGGGGAGCCCTGTGGATGCAGCTTTCACGAGCTGCCATCCATGCTGGGGTGGCTGTTTGGTAACACAAGTGTGAGTTTCCATGGCCCTGTTAGTAACTCATTTTCTGTTCCTGTTAGTCATCCTGTACACTCACAGGTTCACCAGGGTACACTGAGGTGGAATCATGTCTTCAGACTGTTCAGTGCCCAGTCTGGGACGAATACATGTTCCATTTCCCAGGAAAAGCCAACTGCACTAGTGGAGGAGGGTACATCTGACATACAGAGCTGCACAGGTATTGAATTCAGCAGCCAGGTGCCAAGCAGGAGCAGAACAGTCGGCTCTGTAGGATCAAGAGAGAGGGGGCTTATTCCATAGTGTAAATGTACTACAGTTTCTTTATCTGTTCCTCGACTGAGGGACACTTAGGCTGTTTCCATGTTCTGGCTATTATGAAAAAGGCCACTATGAACATGGTTGAGCATATGTCCTTGTAGTGTGGTGGAACATCTTCTGGGTATATTCCAAGGAATGGAATAGCTGGGTCTTGAGGAAGCCCCATGTCCCCTTGATGGGGAGGCCTGGTGGCACTCAGAGGAAGGATAGCAGGTTACCAAGAAGAGACTTGATAGCCTATGATCATATAGAGGGAGAAGAGGTCCCCCTGAGTCACAGACATAGGGGAGGGGAATAGGGTGAAAACAGGAGGGAGGGAGGAATGGGAGGATACAAGGGATGGGATAACAATTGAGATGTAATATGAATAAATTAACTAAAAAAATCAGTGATCTATAGAAAGCCTGGAAACATGTGATTGACTATCTGAGGACCAAAATCTGCTTTCCAGAGACTAGCAGGAGCTGGGCCTGCTCCTCTCCCAGGTAGCACAGAGCAGTGGAATTTGAGTTTGGGATCTGTAACAAGTTCTCGTGTCCTTCTGTAAAGCCACAGCTCTGAGTTCCCGTGGCACCATCTGTGGCTGGCGGACCCAGATCCCCTGGGCAGCACCTGAACACTCTGCTCTTCCAGGTATAGCCTTGTTCCATTATCTTATGAAGTCTGTGATGAAACTCTGAGGAAGTTAGAGACTTGAAGGAGCAGTGCACAGTGAGGACCACTACCCTCCACTCTCCTAGGCTCTCTTCTGTGGGAATGCCGGCCACACTGGCCAGACAGAGTGCCTTTCTATGAGCTTGGCTCTGGGGAGAGATGGCAGGTATCTGATCGCTTTCTCTTCTGGAAGGTTTATGTGCCCTCTTCCTGTTTGTTCCAGAGGGTTGTGTTTAGAATGACAAAATCAGGAATACAAAGATGACTGAGCTGCATTATTCGGCTTATTCCTTCTAGGAATTCTGGCATAGATGTGTTTATCCAGTGTCTCTAATGTTCTAAAACCAACACAATACTGGCGATATGACATGTTGACATAAACAAAATGGCAATGAACTAATGCTCATTAATGAATAACTATTAAATTAATAAGGCCACAGTGGAAAGATTGTAAAAATTATTTACAAGGCCACATTTAAGAGGCAAGTTAGAAGTGAGGATCTGGAGTTCCATGGTCTCAGATGGTAAGACCCTGCATTTTCACACGCACTCGCTCATACAGTGCTTCTTACAGCCGGACAATAGAGTCTAATGCCCAACTTGGTGATTTTTTAGTCACTTGTAAGCAAGCAAGAAGTGGGCAGGAAGAAAAGGCATCCATTACAAATGAGAAGAGGAGAGAAGGGGCGTGTGGTGAACGGCAAGACCGCGTCGGCAGAGCGTTTGTGCTTGACTCGCAGGGCAGTGCTGGCAGCCCTTCCCTGCAGGGAGCGCGTCCAGCATTCGAGCCGTGTGCTTTTCATGTGCTTGTGTTTGCTGCTCTTGTTCATGTCTTCAGGGAGGCCCAGCTCACCGGCCACATGGGCCATTAACTCAAGAAGGTGAAAATTAGCTGAGTTCTTTCATTCCTTTGTCTAAAAATTTTTGTTTTTTAATTGAGCATATTTAAAATTTTTATTTTATTTTTCTATGTGTATGTGTGTATGTATGTATGTATGTATGTACATATGCACTACATGATGTTTATGTCCAAAGAATCCAGAAGAAGGAGTCATTTCCCCTGGAGCTGGAGTTGTTACAGGTGGTTGTGAGACACTAGACGTGGATTTTGGGAATTGAACTCAGATCCCCTGGAAGAGCAGCAAGGCCTATTAACCTCTGGGTCATCTTGACATCTAGATTTTATTTATTTTTTAACTGATATATACAACTACTGGCTTGTGCTCATTAATGAGGCATTGATGGATGCTTCCGCACCTGTCTTCAGCATGTAGAGTCTAAATCAGCTCTGGCAGACCCATCTTCCCAAACACTCATTTACTTGCTTGTTTGTTTATTTATTTTTGAAACTACAAAAGCATTCAAGACCTTTTCCTTCTAGATCTTACCTCTGGTTACCCTCATGTGCCTCAGCCCGCTGGAACTTCTTGTGACTTCTAAGCAGACTGGGACCCCTGCTGGTCTGCCTCTTGCCATCTCAGCATCTGACTTTAAATTCCTTCAGTAATTATGCCGAATCTGCATTTTGTAGCTGGCATGCAGATACCTCATTACACATCTTACTTGCGGCACTTTTGGACATCCTGGAGAAGAACAACCTGGGTGTGAAGTGTGTGGTGATTAGAGCTGAGGTGAGAGCAGAACACAAGAGGAAGATGTCCTGCAAGAGCAAGCTCTAGCACAGGACAGGGCTGTGTTGTGTCAGAACTCAGAGGGACGAGCACCACAGGCAAATGGGAAGAAACGAGTAGCACATTCTGTTCATGTTGCAGGCAATAGCTGACATCTCTTCTGGGCCTTTACTGGAGAGCTGATTACTTTAATTTGAAATTTGAAGGCAGACAGACTTGAGTTCTCATGGCTGCTCTTCTCTGTGAGACCTTGGCAAAGTCACATAGATATAATCAATGGTGTAGCGGTGAAGTGAGGCTCTGTCTCCTGGGAGAACTAAAATTGATTCAGTACTTGCTCCATAATGGTCCCTTTAAAATAGATTTTCAATTAAGTTGTTTCATAAAGTTTACACATTGCACCACCACCACCACCAACAACAACACCAACAGCAACAACGAAAAGAATCAATCCAAGTGTTTACCTCACTGACTGACACAGAGTATTGCTATGTGTATTTTACCACCATTAAAGATACTAAGTTTAGAGGAGACATTTCATATTCTTAAACCTGGGGCTGGTAAGATCACTCAGTTGGAAAAGCACTTACAGCACAATCTTGAGGACCTGAGATCCAAGTTCAAGCCCCAGAACCCACATTAAAAAAAAAAAAAAACAAAAAACCGGGGTGTAGTGGTACTTGATTGTTGAGGAGGTGGCAAAAGAGAACCCTTGGGACTCACTGGGCAGGCAGCCTACATGAGCTAGCAAACCAGGGAGAAACCCTGTCTCGAAACTCAAGGCCTCTGCATGAATGCACACACACACATGCATGTGCACCTGCATACAAGACAGCGCCTGTATATGGCAGAACATGCACACACACATATGCACACAAAAAGTGTGTTAACTAGAGAAGCCTCAGTTGTGCATTCACTGTGGCGTGTTTCTGATTCTGCCACCTGCCAACTCTCTTTATGCAAAGCTTTTGTCAGTGTTTGCTTGTGTTTCACTTCTTTTCAGCTCTTCTGTGATTTTGTTTAACAACCATAGAGGTCAGATGACTTTTTCTCTTGCTCTCTCAGAAAGTCTCTTTGCTTTAAGGGAGATTGGAGGCTTCTGTGTGAGTTTTCTGATCAGATGTGTGGGCTATTTCCGACACTCCTCTTCGGAGGTGCCCTGACTTGCTTTATACTCAACCCATCTTGTTAATGGATTATGTTTTTCCTTTGAACTTCTTAATGACTGTACAGAACTGCAGCTAATTTTTGTTCTTTCTTTGAGACAAGTTCTTTCTAGGGAGCCTAGACTATTTTCCACTCATAGTCCTTCTGCCTCTAATTCCAGTGATAGAATGACATATGCTACTGTGCCTGGCTTCCATCCAGCTATTCAGGCCAATTTTATTTTTCCTAAGGATATGATAAGTTAAAGGCAAAATGTAAGGAAGTTGAGCAAAACACGATATATATATAATGGTAACACTGTAGAAAAAAACAAATGGTAAGAAAATAAATGTTAAACAGACTAAAAAGTGATATACAAATAATATACACAAATAATGATCACTTACATATTATTGTATTTTGAATTTGTTAAACATGATTTTAAAGTGTTTAGTGATATGCAATATAGTTATAGTGAGCTATTTTATCTCAGGGTCAGAAAGAGAAGAATATATGTGAAATGGCTTCTTTTGAAAGTTAAGACCCCACAAGTTTAAAGACAGAGTGTACTTTTACACACCATGCACCTTGCAAGGAAAAGGAAGCTGGCAGTCTGTGCAGGTCCCTTCATCTCTTGGTATTAGGGGGGGCAGGGCTTCTGAAAGTGCTGTCAGTGATCCAAGCGTCTCTGTCAAGCATCTGTCACTATTGGGTGCTGGGATACATACAGGAATTGAACAAGCATTAGAATTTATAATCTCATAGGATAAGTAATTTCCTGCTTATTTAATCAAAACCCCGAAAGAACCTCCAGTGTTTATTTCTTAGTGTTAAAATTTTCATCTTACTCGTGATTCACTTTGGTTATATTGTCCAAAAAAAAAAATTGCTCTGTGATGGATTGGAGGGGTGACCTCAACACCCCCATCAGCCCAACACACTCACACTGAGTCTGAGAAGCTTTGGAGTAGAAGGATATTCAAATATCTCCTCGTTGCTGTCCCTTGTCAATTGCATGCAGTGACTTTAAATACTCACTTGGAATTCATTTGGTGAGAAATCCACTTAAAAAGAAGACCATGCTAGAAAATAGCAGATGAAATGTAAAAGTAATTAACTCTGCAGTGAAGCACACACTGGCAGCCATGGTTGAGCACGCCTGTGTTTTCTGTTACAGCCTTGACATTTCAGCAAGAGGAAGATCCCACAGGCGTAACCTGATGCCTGATTGTATCCATCCCACAAACACAATCCAACCGGCTTTTTATATGTGCTCAGAAAATGTATGCCATTAGCATAAATTATGGATGCAGATGAAAACATGTGCTCACTCTTCTTAATGGCCCTTATAAATCTGACACACCCTTGCCTGAGTTTCCAAGAAGTGCACTTGTCAGAAACATTACCGTTTTTGGTCAATTGGGATCTTTTTTTTTTTTTTTTTTTTTTAAATTCAGATTCCAGGAGTGAAAGAGAAGCAAAACCATTGATTTTGCTGCTTTTGGGAGGCCTTGGTTTGATCTGCCACCCCTTGTTAATAAAGTCGAAACTACATATGAATGGACTGACAGCCTGGCTGGTTTCAGGAAAATCAAGTCAATTTAGCGGTTCTGATGAGGCGTTACATCACACCGCCTTTGATGGGGAAATACACCAAAGTTCCTGTCAGTACTGTACTGGGCAACGCACAGGTGGTGGGGGCTCAGGAGAACCTGTGCCCACGGCACATTCTGACTTTCTAAACCAACACAGAATGAAAATACACTGGGGGAGATTTCACTCTGAAAAGTTTAAATTTCATACAGCTATGTGAAGACTAAGTGTATTGAGGGAATTAAACAAGGTAAGTGTCTCTAAATCTTTACAGGAGCTAATGACCTCCCCAAGAAAGACAGGCCAGGACTCCCTCTGCAGGGAGTTGGGATTTCTCATGCCCACACCAGGCTTTGGAGCTTCTCCATGAGTACACTGCATCCCTTGGTCTACGTTCAGACTTCCCTGGTCTGGCCAGATAACATGCCACAAAATCTACTTATGTATTTGTTATATCAAGACAAAAATCTCAGAAGAGTGGCAAACACTTAACCCAATAACAATTTTCTTTGCACTTAGTAATCTCTTATTCTATGATGTGGCATTTGCTGTGATAGACCAAAGTGGGTAGGAACAAGGTAATTAGGACACTTCCCCATACATCATGTCATTGGACTGGGTAACTGTTTGGAGCAAAGGTCAGATTGCAATTGATCAAAAAAAAAAAAAAATAAGGAATTTGATTGGCTTGCTTATAGGCAATCCCCTGGCTCACCTCTGTTTGTGTGAGCATTTTTCTCTTTAATAAAGCATTAAGATTCTTGCTTTTCATTCAGTTCAACAAAGACAAAGAGATAGGCCTCATACCCATCCCCAGAATAATCTCCCTTCCCAGAATAATTTTGGCTAAATGGGGACCACTCAATGCATTATTGAAGAAACGGCTAAAGTGGTGGTGATGTGGCTTGGTGTATAATGGTGCCCATCACTCTGCATGATGATCTGAGTTTAATCCCTGGAGCTCACATGGAGGATGGAGAGACCCGACCTCCACAAATTATCCTCTACCTCCACACGTGCGCGGTCCTGTACATTCTCTCTCTCTCTCTCTCTCTCTCTCTCTCTCTCTCTCTCTCTCTCTCTCTCTCTCTCACACACACACACACACACACACACATATACAAACACATTAATAATGTGACTTAAAAATTTTTTAAATGAATCATCAGAAAGAGGCATAGAATTATCACAAAGCCTTTGATAGCATCATCTTTAAAATCTTTTTATTGTTCAAATGTTACAAGAACTAAATGAAGTTTATGAAGGATCAAAGAAATATTTCGGTTTAAAAACTCTTATTTTAAATGCAAAATTTGCTTTGCTTTAACATAAGGTCCTGAAAATTTCTGAGTAGGCTAATCATCTAGGGATAGTTATTACTTAATAATAACTAAAGCTTAAAATGTATATTTTAGATGTAAACATAGATCAGTAATATACCTAGCAAAACACATAAGTATTATGTAAGACTTAAATACTATTTGAATATATTGCATGCAAATATATTGATACATATATAGTTGCATTGTATGCAACTCTTAAACTTACCTAAAAAATGGAAACAAAGTTTTTCAGAAGAAAAGCATCAATGGATTCACTGGTAAATTCCAGCACATGTCTAAGGAGAAATTTTCACTAACACTGTACAATCTTTTTCAGAGGACGGAAGCAAAACCATTTTATATCTCGTTCTACGATGACAGAATTACCCCAGTGACAAGCCTACAGGCATAAAGGCAAAATGTCTATGTACAGACAAGGCTTCTTGTTGGTCACAGAATCCCTGTGACTTATTATTAGATGCCATTCTTAGTATGGCGTGAATGGAGATTTACAGATGTCCTTCTTCTGCTCATACAAAGAGCAGAGAACCAGCCTCAATTGTTCTCTGCATCCCACACACTTCATATATTTATAATTTTAGGACTGTACAATGCTTGTGAGAAATTATATGTTTTCAGAACAAAAGAACTGGACACTGATGCTGGATCAGACCTGATAGGATTCACTCCTCTCAACATGCTAGACTCTGACATCCTGCATCCTTCATGTTCCAGCACCAAGTGCTTCAGTTCCTGTTCCTCATCAGAACAGGACAGCTCACAGATAGCTTTGAAGAAAGCTTCCATTCCCAATTGGCCCAGCATTTCAGACTGTCCCGTACAGGACTTTGATTCAGCCTAGAAATTCTCAGCATTTAGAAACTGGACCACAAACGTTGTTTCTAGCTTGTTTAACCATTTTCCTCAATTTTATTTGGGCCCCTGGAAAGGTATTATTCATTCCAAATCAGCCAGAAGAAACCTTAAGAGAATGACACCCCATTTCCCTTAAGGTGGGTTAAGTAGATATTTGGTTGCTTTCTTGGGAGATAGATGTGTACTTTCACTGGGAGTTGGTTATAATTTACTATTGGTCTTATTCAGAAAGAAAATGAGGTTGGACTCAGGGATGCTTCTTTTTTTCTTTATCTTTAATTAATAAGTTTGGAGACAGGGGTTGAAAAGAAAAAAGGAGGAGTATAGAATATATAGGGATGATAGGCCAAAAAGTAGATTATTGAATCTACTCCTCAATTTAAGGCCTTAATTGTTACTCACAAGGTTATTTTGTATATTGATACAAAATAAGTTTAATTTTGATACATTGCTATAGAATTCAAGTTTAAGATTATTCTTCACATAAATTATATATATATATATATATATATATATATATATATATATATATATATATACACTCTAATATGAGGTATTGTACCCACACAAATTAAGTAGAATACAAGATTTACCTCCAATACTTTGAAAGTGCTATTGCAGGGTGTTTAGGATAACTAAGTTATACAAATTAATTGTTAGTTGATCAAATCATGGTCATGTCAATTAGTAGTCTATTTATATTAAAAGAACGCATCCTAGGTTTAAGAGATAGTTATGATTCTATAGATAGGTAAGGTAAAATAGTTAGATAAAGTCTTCAAAAACCTCAGAGACCTACAGAGTATGGCATTTAAAGATGTTTTTACTATTTTAAAGACTCATGGACAATAAGACAGGTTAACTCCTGACAACATCCAGCCTACCTCCAAGAAGATGATGAACATCGATGAACTTCCTTATGGAAATGGCTTCAAATGTGGCAAACCAGCCATTGGGCAAAATATCCTTGTTTTGGACACTGACAGAATTCTGCCTAAAAATCGGTAAGCTTGGATACAGACAGAGTCAATGGCAAAGTCTACCAAGACAGAGTAGTTCATGCCTCACAAATATGTTTGTCAGATATACTGGACCAGAAAGCTAAAGATGATGCTTCAATGTTATAGAGAGTTTTGGGTGACCTGTTCAGGTAGCAAACTGTCCTTGTCATTTTTTTTTTCCACTTTGAAAGCTGCTAACCTGCACTTCCTGTTTAATCGGAATTTTATTCCTTCTTAAGCCTCTGATGGAGTTGAGACCAGATAGTTTAGTTTTTCAATTAAGCTTAGTTGTTTAGGAGTTAAGATGTTTTTAGGTCTAGATAGATGCTTTAAATTGACAGAGATGAGATTTAATAGATATTGATTTACATTCAGAATTTTACACTCACAAAGATAGGAAAGATGTTTTCTTCAAGGTTGCCAAATACACATAGCCAAAACACTATGAATGTAATATTAGTGTAATTCTTGATTTTTGTGGTTCTTCTTGGTATGTAATGTGTGTGTGTGTGTGTGTGTGTGTGTGTGTGTGTGTGTGTGTGTATGATTTAAAAAACAAAAAGAACCAATGGTCTTAGGTGAGGCTTGTGAAAGGATTATGAGACTCCTCAAAGAGGTTGTGATCCACAGGTTTAAAATCACTGGCACAAACATTTCCACCAAGAATTTTGCATGCTAAAGATACTTACATTTCTATTTGATGTTTAAATTTTCTTTTAAAAGTATTTATTTTATTATGTGCATACACATATATGACTGAGTGTATGTATATGCATCACATGTATGCAAAAACCTGAAGAGCTAAAAACAGGCGTTGGCTCTCCTAGAACTGGAGTTATAGACAATTGTGATCTGCCAAGTGGGTGCTACGAACTGAACCTGGGTCCTCTGCACGAGCAGTCAGTACTCTTAACCACCAAACCATCTGTCTTAGGATTTCCATTACTGTAAAGAACATAAGGCATTTAAGTGGGCTGGCTTACAGTTTCAGAGTTTCAGTCCATTACCAACCATGGCAAAAAGTGTGGTAGGCGGATTGCACTTAGAACTGATGCTGGAGGAGCCAAGAGTTCTATGTCTTGAGTCTCAGGCAGCAAGGAGGAGACTGTGTGTCACACTGAAGGTATCTTGAACACATATGACCTCAAAGCCCACCTCCACAGTGACACACTTCTTTCAACAAGGCCACACCTCCTAATAGTGTCACTCCTTATGGTCAAGATTCATACATGAATCTATGGGGTTCATGTCTATTCAAACCACCACATTCCACTCCCTGGTTCCCATGGGCTTGTAGTCATAGCATAATGCAAAAAATACATTTAGTCGAACCTCAAAAGTCCCCAAGTCTATCACAGTCTCAACAATGTTTAAAACTCCAAAGTTCATGGCCACTGGGGACTATCAACAGTGGTGAGGTTTGTTTTGTGACCTCCATGGGCAAGTTCCCAGGTGCCAGCTCTAACTACAGTTGCAGAGACAGCAGTCATTGGAGGCTATCAGCAGAGGTGAGGTTTGCCTTGAGCCCTCTGTGTGCCAGTTCCTGGGCCCAATCTCTGCCTGTAATCCCAGAGGTGGCAGCCACCAGGGACTACCAGCAGTGATATGGTCTGTTCCAGGACCTCCATGCACCACTTTCCAAGTCCTAGCTCTGCCTACAATTCCAAAGGCCGCTCCATGCACCACTTTCCAAGTCCTAGCTCTGCCTACAATTCCAAAGGCCGCAGCCATCATGAACTACAAGGGACCTCCAAGCCTACCAACACCAGGAACAACCAAATGGCTAGAGGACAGCTTAAGAACACACTCAACAAAACACAGGGCAATACCTCATCACCAGGACCCATCTCTCCTACTACAATAAGCTCTGGATATCCTAACACAACTGAAGCACAGGAAGATGGCCTTAAATATAATCTTATGAAGATGACAGATGCCTTTAAACAGGAAATAAATAAATCCCTTAAAGAAATACAGGAGAATATGAGCAAACAGAAGAATGAAATGAATAAACTGTTCAAGACTTGAAAAAGGAAATAGAATCAATAAAGAAAACACAATCTGAGACAATCCTGGGGAGAGAAACCTAGGAAGGAGAACAGGAATTATAGATGAAAGCATCACTAACAGACTACAAGAGATGGAAGAGAGTATCAGTCATAGAAAATACAATAGAAGAAAACGATACAAACGTCAAAAAATTGCTAAGTGTAAAATGTTTCTAACACAAAACATCCAGGACATTTGGAGACTACAAAAAAAAAAAAAAAAAAACCAACCAACAAACAACAACAACAAAAAAAAAACCCTACGAATAATAAGAATAAAGGAAGCAGAAGAATCTTAGTTCTAAGGTCCATAATATATCTTCAACAAAATCATAAAAGAAAATTTCCCTAATCTAAAGAAAGAGATGGCTATAAATGTACAAGGAGCCTACAAAACATCGAAATAGACTGAACCAAAGAAGAAAATCCTCCCACCACATAATAATTAAAACACTAAATCTATCAAGTAAAGAAAGATTATTAAAAACCACAAGGGATAAGGATCAAGTAACATATAAAGTCAGACCTATTAGAATTACACCAGACATCTAAACAGAGACTTTAAGAGCCAGAAAGGTCTGGGCAGATACCTTGCAGATTCTGAAAGACCACAGATGCCATCCCAGACTACTATACCCAGCAAAACTTTTATTCACCATAGACGAAGAAAAGAAGATATTACATGACAAAACCAAATTTAAACAATATCTGTCCATTAACCCAACTCTACAGAGGATACTAGAAGAAAAACTCAAACACAACAGGAGTAACTGCAGCCAAGAAAATATAGGAAATAAATAATTTCACACCAGCAAAAACAAGAGAAACACACACACACACACACACACACACACACACACACTACCATCACCAATGTCAAAATTACAAGAGTCAACAATCATTGGTCATTAATATTTCTCAACACCAATGGACTCAATTCTCCAATAAAAAGACACAGGTTAACAGAGTGGATATAAAAACAGGATCCATCATTATTCTGCATACAAGAAGCACACCTCAGCAACAAAGATAGTATTACCTCAGAATAAAGGGCTAGGAAAAAATTTTCCAAGCAAATGGGCCCAAGAAACAATTCAGGATTAGTTATTCTAATATTTATTAAAATAGACTTTCAAGCAAAAGTAATAAAAAGAAATGGGGAAGAACACTTTATACTCATCAAAGGAAAAATACACCAAGTTGACATTTCAATTCTGAACATTTGTGCTCCAAATGTAAGGGCACCCACATTTGTAAAAGAAATATTACTAAAGCTTAAATCACATGTCAAACCCCACACATTAATAGTGTGATATTTAACACTTTGCTCTCACCAATGGACTGTTAAGAGACAGAAACTAAACAGAGAAATAATGAAACTGACATTATGAATCAAATGGACATAGAAAATATCTACAGGACATTCACCCAAATATGAAAGAGTATACTTTATTTTTTAGCATCACATGAAACTTTCTCCAAAATTGACCATATACTTGGTCACAAAACAAGCCTCAACAGATACAAGAAGATTGAAATAACTCCTTATATCTTATTAGACCATCATGGATTAAAACTGGAACTCAACAACAACAGAAAGCCTATAACCTCATGGAAACTGAACAACTCCCTACTCAATAACCACTCAATCAGGGAAGAAATAAAGAAAGAAATTAAAGATTTTCTAGAATTCAATGAAAGTGAAGGCACAACATACCCAAACTTATCAGACACAATGAAAGCAGTGCTAAGAGGAATGTTTATAGCACTAAACTCCTTCATAAAGAAATTGGAAAGATCAAATACTAGCAACCTAACAGCATGTATGAAAGTTCTAGAACAAAATAGTAAACACACCAAGGAGGAGTAGATGGCTGGAAATAATCAAACTCAGTGCAAATCAATAACTTAGAAACAAACAGAACAATACAAAGAATCAACAAAACTAAATGGTTCTTTGAGAAAATCAACAAGATGGACAAACCCTTAGCTAAACTAACCCAGAAGGCAGAGATACTATCCAGATCAACAAAATTAGAAATATAAAGGGGGGGACATAAAAGATGCTGAGGAAATTTAAAAAATTGTTAGGTCTTACTTCAAAAGCCTATACTCCACAAAACTGGAAAATCTAAATGAAATGGATGATTTTCTTCATAGATTGCATTTGCCAAAATTAAGTCAAGATCAAGTTAACAATCTAAATAGTTCTATATCTCCTAAGGACAAGAAGCAGCCATTAAAAGTTCCCCAACCACAAAGGCTCAGGGCCAGATGGTTTCAGTGAAGAATTCTACCAGACTTTCAAAGAAGAGCTAATACCAATACTCCTCCAATTATTTCATAAAATAGAAACTGAAAGAACATTGCCAAACTCATTCTACAGATGCTTTGATACCTAAACCACACAAAAATTCAACCAAGAAAGAAACTTTTAGACCAATATCACTCATGAACATTGATGCAAAAACACTCAATTAAAATACTTGCAAACTGAATCCAAGAACACATTAAAAACGTCATCCAACATGACCAAGTAAGCTCATTCTAGGGATGCAGGGATGGTTCAACATACAAAATTCCATCAATGTAACCCATCATATAAACAAACTGAAAGTTTAAAAAAAAATCACAAAACTATATCATAAGATGAAAGAAATGCCTTTGACAAAATCCAACACCTCTTTATGATAAAAGTCTTGGAGAGACCAGAGATACAAGGCCAATACCAAAACACAATAAAGGCCATACACAGTACGTTGATAGCCAACATCAAATTAAATGGAGAAAAACTTCAAGCAATTCCACAAGTCAGGGACATGACAAGGCTCTCCATTCTCTTCATATCTATGCAACATAGTACTTGAAGTCCCAGGTAGAACAATTTGACAACTAAAGGAGACCAAGGGGATATGAACTGGAAAGGAAGAAGTCAAAGTATCACAATTTGTTGATATGATAGTATACATACACGACCCCAAAAATTCCACCAGAGAACTCCTACAGCTGATAAACACCTTCAGCAAAGTGTCTGCATCCAAAATTAACTAAATAAAATAAAATAAAATAAATCAGTGGACCTCATATACAAAAGACAAATGGGCTGAGAAAGAAATTAGGGAAATTACACCCGTCACAATAGCCACAAATAATAAATGTAGCTTGGTGTAACTCTAGCCAAGCAAGTGAAAGACCTGTATGTCAAGAACTTCAAGTCTCTGAAAAATGAAATTGAAGAAAATATCAGATGATCAAAAGATCTCCCACATTTATGGATTGGTAGGATTAACATAGTAAAAATGGCCATTTTAGCAAAAGCAATCTACAGATTCAATGCAATTCCCATCAATTTCTAACACAATTCTTACAGACCCTGAAAGAATAATTCTACATTTCATATGGAAAAGTAAAAAACCCAGACTAGTGAAAGCAATCCCATCTAATAAAAGAGCTTCTGGAGGTATCACTATCCTTGATTTCAAGTTGTACTACATAGCAATAGCAAATAAAAACTGCATGGTATTGGCACAAAGTTTACTCAATGGAATTGAATCAAAGGCTAAGAAATGAATCTACACACCTATGGACACTTGATTTTTGACAAAGAAGCCAAAACCATAAAATGGAAAAAAGAAAGCTTCTTTAACTAATGGTGCCGGTCTAGCTGAGTGTCCGCATATAGACGTGTGCTAGTAGATCCATATTTATCACCCTTCACAAAACTCAAGTCCAAGTGGAGCAAAGATCTCAACATAAAACCAGATAAATTAAATCTAACAGAAGAGTAAGTGGGGCAGAACCTTGAACTCATTGGTACAGGTGACAACTTTCTGAACAGAACACCAACAGCTCAGGCTCTAAGATCAACAATTAATAAATGGGACCTCATGAAACTGAAAAGCTCGTACACTCCACTATACAACAAAGACACTTGCTCTACTATGTTCATAGCAGCTTTATTCATTAACTGGAACCTACCCAGATGTCCCTCAACTGAAGAATGGATAAATAAATTGTAGTACACTTACACAATGGAATACTACTCAGCTATTGAAAACAAGGAAATCAGGCCGGGGGGTTGGTGACGCACGCCTTTAATCCCAGCACTTGGGAGGCAGAGGTAGGCGGATCGCTGTGAGTTCGAGGCCAGCCTGGTCTACAAAGTGAGTCTAGGACAGCCAAGGCTACACAGAGAGACCCTGTCTCGAAAAACCAAAAAAAAAAAAAAAAAAAAAAAAAAGAAAAGAAAAGAAAAGAAAAGAAAACAAGGAAATCATGAACTTTGCTGGCAAATGTATGGAATTATGAAATATCATCCTGAGCGTGGTAACCCAGATCCAGAATGTCATACATAGTGTGTACTCACTTATAAGTGGATATTAGCCATATTCTGCAATTCTACAATTCACAGACCCAAAGGAGATAAGTAACAAGGAGGACCCAAGGGAGGATGCTTAAATCTCACTGAGAAGGGGAAATAGAATAGACAGCAGGAGCAGTTGAAGAGAGGGAACAGTGTAGGAGAGGAAGCGGCTAGAGAAATGAGGGTAGAGAGGGGCCACGAGGACAGAGGAAGCATGGGCGGGGTCATCAATATGACAAACGCGAGACCTATGACAGAATATCCTGGCAGGACATCTGGGTGACTCTTGCTGAGACTCCTAGTAGCAAGGGCCATGGAGACTGACTGAGTGGCCATCCTTTAACTAGATTGGACTCCTAGTGGAGGGAGCAGGAGTACCTACCCCAAAAAACTTCAACCCAAAATTTACCCTGCCTACCAGATGTGCGGGCACAAAGATAGAACAGAGATTGAAGGAATGTCCAACCAGTGCCTGGCCCAACCTGAGACCCACCCCATGGGAGAGCCAATCCCTGACACTGTTAAGGATGCTCTGCTATGCTTGCAGACTGGAGCCTAGCATAGCGCCCTCTGAGAGGCTCCACTCAGTAGCTGATCAAAACAGATGCTGAGACTCACATCCAAACACTGGGCTGAGAGCAAGAAGTCTTATGAAAGTCAAAGGAAGGATAGAAGGACCTGGAGGGGACAGCAGCTCCATAAGAAGACCGACAGAGCTAACTAACCCGGGCCCAGTGCTGCGGGCTTACGGAGACTGATGCACCAACCAAGGACCGTACATGGACTGGACCCAGGCTCCTTACATGTAAGTAGCAGATGGGTATCTTGGCCATCATGTGGGTCCTTTAGAACAGGAAGAGAGGGACCTATCTCTGAAGTGGACTCTGTCCCACTTGCTTTTTGACTCCTGGGGGGGGGGCTGCCTCAACAGGCCACAGGGGAAGAATACGTGCTAATTACTGATGTGACTTGTTGTGCTGGTGTGAGTTGGAGGAAAGGCCTCCCCTTATCTGAGTAGTAGGGGAAGGGCAGGATGGGAATGGGAGGAGAAAAAGGGTGGCTATGATTGGAATGTAAAGTGAATAAATAAATAAAGTCCAAGGTTTAAAATTTCTCCTAAGATTAATATACTTCTAACATATGAGAATACAGCATATATATTTCCACTCTGACACATAGAGAAAGGAGCATAGTGAGGAAATACTGGACAGACCAAAAACTACCTGGGCAAACTCCAACCTTGGCATGTCCACTTCTGATGTCACA
Source organism: Acomys minous (assembly GCF_964271855.1). Classification (NCBI taxonomy): domain Eukaryota; kingdom Metazoa; phylum Chordata; class Mammalia; order Rodentia; family Muridae; genus Acomys; species Acomys minous. The sequence continues at coordinate 118,772,157 of NC_140484.1, read as the reverse complement.
ATGTTCTTCAGACCTTCAGACCTCCTTTCAGCTTTGCTGACTGCATCACACTTGTTTCTCTAGGGCTGGTTCCGCTGCCAGTTAGTAGCTGTCCTTGACAGGTACCCCACAACTCTGGCATCTCCAACATCTTGGGATCTCCAAAGCAACCCAGCCTTCAGCTTCATAGCTTCACACAACGGCCTCTCTGTACCTCCATGCAGGGACACCTCTGCCACACATCTGGCCTCAGGAATTTTGCTAGTTGTGGAGGGGAATTCCATAGCCCCTTTCACACTTGGGCTCTCTGGGCCTCCAGGTAGGAACATTGTGGCCCACTTCTGGCCTCAGAGTCTTTCCTTAGTCTCAGAGAGAAATCATATAACCCCTTTCTTGTATTCTTGACTCTAAAGCCAGAACCACGTGGCTGAGTTCCGCTGCTTGCTAGGGCCAGAACGTGGCCTGTTGTTTAGCTACATCTTCACCAGTTTTCTGTTAGCTATGGTTTCCTTCACTGTCAGTTTAGCTGTCCTGGAATTTGCTCTGTAGGCCAGACTGATCTTGAACTCAGAGATCTGCATACCTCTGTCCCCTGAGTGCTGGGATTAAAGGCATGTATTTCCAAGCATGTACCTCAATTTTTAAAATTCCTTCTCACAAAATGGAAGCTTACTGGGTGGAATCTTGCCCTGAGGTCACCACTCCCTTAATTCCATTTAATGTCTTTAATCTGTTTATCTCATTACACGTGGGGATTTTTTTTAAACCTCATTTCACTTCCTGGTGCCCCCTTAATTCTTGAACCATACATTTTGTATTTTTCCTTGCTCGCTCCTCATAGAGTGAACATACAGAGTCCATGCCAGGCTGTTCTGAGATATCCTTTGTCAATGCAATTAATCTAAACCTCTTCACCTTAGCCTCAGGCAGTCTCACTGAAAAAAAGGGCAAAAAACAGCCACATTCTTCACCAAAATATCATAACAATCTTTAGGCAAGGGACTAAAATTTTTCTCCTTTGAAACCCCTTGAGCCAGGCCCCCAAAGTTCAAATGACCCTGAGCACCACTGTCTTCCATGTTCCTGCAAATATAACTCATTAAGCCCCGCTTAAATTATTACACTGCTTTCCTAATCCCAAGTCCCCAAATCTACATTTCTCCAAACGAAAACATGGCCAGGCCTTTCACAGAAATACCCCAGTCCCTAGTACCAACTTCTGTCTTAGTTAGAGTTTTATTGCTGTGAAGAGACACCAGAACCAAGGCAACTCATTAGAAAGAAAACCATTTAATTGGGGGCTGGCTTACAGTTTCAGAGGGTCGGCCCATTACTGTCATGGCGGAAAAGACGGTAGCATGCAGGCAGAGATGGTACTGGAGGAGTTGAGAGTTCTACATCTTGGTCTGCAGGCAGCATGGAGGAGAGACTGTGTCTTGTCATGGTGTTTTATCACAGTAATATAAACCTAAGTGAGACAGTCCCTTTTACCCCATGGTGGGATGGCAGTCATTCACACTAATGTCAAAGGCTGTCTCTCCTGGGTTTGGTGGATCATGTGGGGTGGAGTATTTGTCCTGCTCTGGGCTAGCTTATGAGTTTCACTGTATAGTTAGCCTAGCTTGTGGCTTAACAGGTTACTGAGTTGAGGGCGAGGGGCTGCGGATTTAACTCATGCGCGCGCGTGCACACACACACACACACACATACACACACACACACAATAACACAGCGGGGCCTTCATGCTAAGAAAGCAGTAGCCGCAGCAGTAGCTGCGGCAGCGGTTTATTATTTCCCAGAGTTCCAAAGAGCCTTCTTATAGGCAGCCAAACAGGAATCCTCCTCCCAGGTGAAATCCCTCAAGCGGTAATCGCCCACAGGAGGAAAAGTCTCGAGGAAGGGAGGGGCGAGTTCTCAGAGCAGTAAACATGACTAGCTAACCAAGATAAACACAGACATGGAAGCTGCTAGAAACAGGACATGAAACAGCAAGACAGGCAGGCAGCCCAGTTGGGCCTGGTTCCTACACAAAATCGCTTTAGAACAGAGCAAACGAAAATCTGGGGTCTTTCCTTAGTTCCATTTTACTTTCAGCTTTACAGTAATACTACGGGGGAAAAGTAGAATCTCTCTCTTAGGATGCTGAAAACTCTGGGTGATTTGCAGCCTGGCTTTTGCATGGCACATGGAAATGTGTTGAAAGCAAAAAGACAGGGAGAGAGGAAGCAAGCTGGAGAAGGTTCCAGTGAGAGCCAGTGCCATCCAGAGCGGAGCAATTGTTAGAGACCTCGAGGTTTCAAAATCAATCCCACAGTCAGGGATATGGATACTAGGTAAGGTCCATTTTACCATTCAGCAAGAAAAAAATGTCAAGCAAGTAAGATTGTAAAATGCATCCTTCATCTCCGCCGCTGCTCTCTCATAATGTGTCAGTAAAGAAAATGAAAGGTTGAAGGAGCTGCGAAGATGGAAGGAATCCAGCTCAGCACTCTGTACGCTCAAAAAAACAAAGAAGGCAAGCTCTGGGCCATCCGCGGATCGCTTGGCTTGGCTTCTTCCCTGCTTTTCTCTGGCTTCCCCCTGCCTGCCCTGTTTTGGCCCATGCCGAAATCCTCTAGAGAGCATCCCCGAGCCACACCCACAGCAGCAAACATCCTGAACTCAGTCAACTTGGCACTAGAAATCCAGCCGGTCTGCTGCAAACAAGGAGCCCGGGGCAGGAGTGAGGGGAGCGTGAGGAGGGACGGTGTGAGTGGGAGTGGTGAGTGTAGCCCTGAAACGCACGGAAGGACGGCGTGCATTTAGAGTAGATGCGGTCTTAGAAGAAGTCTGTCTCTGGAAAGGCAACACGTTTTCTTCATCACTCTTCATCTCCCCAGCTCAGTGATAAAGATATGATAGTCAACCTGGTTAGTCTAGATAAAAGGAGCCACAGTCGATGCATAGTGATGTCAGGAATATTTTAATCCCACCGTCCAATGTGGGAGCAAGCCATCCTACGTGGCTTTTGGCTATTTAAAATGTTATTAGTGAGAAAGAGGAAATACATTTCACATCTTATTTTACTTCACACACAAACTACCATTTACTTTACACACACACACACACACACACACACACACACACACACACACACACACACTCAGGCTATGGCACATATTTGGCAATTAGAGGCCACTGCACGAGTTTGTTTTTTCTGTCCACCAAGTGAGTTCAGGGGACTAAACTGAGTTCATTGCTCCTGACAGCAGGGACATTTACCCACTGAGCCATCCTGTCAGTCCTCATGTCTGAAGATTTTCCTGATATAAATTTACTTCCCTTTTGGTTCATTTTTCACACAATATACATTATAATGTTATATTCTTACCTTATTCTTCATGGCTTTTGTAGTCATTCTAAAATGCAGAAAAATAATAGCATAGAATCCATTTTAAGAGTAAAGGAGCTAGCACAGTGGCTAAGAGCACTGGATCTTCTTCCAGAGGACTTGGCGTTGGGCTCAATTTTTTAGCACCCACATGGAGGCTGAAAACCATTTGTAACCCTAGTTCCAGGGGATCCAGTGCCTCTACTGCCTCCTGCATGCACTATGGATGCAAATAATGTACAGATGCACACAGAGGCAAAATTCATATATATTTGGTTTTTAAGTAAGGAACTCTGGACTGGTGAGGTAGCTCAGCAGGCAAGGACTCTTGCCGCACAAGCCTAACAACCTAAATTTGAACTCAGGGACCCGTGGTGGAAGGAAAGAACTGAATCCTATAAAGCTGTTTCCAGTCTTCTGCTTATAGGACATGGCACATCCCCACCCACATTTACACACACACACACACACACACACACACACACACACACGCACCATATGTGCATCTGCACACACATAATAAGTAAAATAAAGTCTACGTCTTGATGCCACTTACGTAAGCTACTTAGCGGTACCTCTGGATGCAATTACCCTAGCTTTTCTGAGCATGTGCATACTGTTTTTTTTTTTTTAATCTTCATTGTCTGATTATGAGAGACTGAAATTCTGACCCAGTGCTGAAAAAGTAATAGTAACAGAAAAATAATTGTATTTTCCAAAACATACATGGGAGTAAACAGCTCAGCACACTAGCTGGTGTGCCTATCATAATGAGGAGCTGGTGTGGACTCTGAGAGACAATCAGAGGCTCCTTGCTCAGGCCACGTGTGGAAGCATCCGCCTCCCTTCCTGGTCCGGGGTATATTGGGCCCACACATTGTTGTAGGCTGAAGAGTGTCTCCCCAAATGCATCTCTTTTCTGAAATGTAAGATATTTAGGAAGCCCTTCAAGTTAAGGGAGGCCCTGAGGGTGGAAAACTACTTGATGATGATGCTGCCTTAAATGAAGAGACTGACAACTGCCGACACTCACCAGAGGAAGGCTCCACAAGCATGGGAAGGCAGTGTCTACAAGCCAGGAAGGCAGGCCTCACCAGAACGCAACAGTGCTGGTATGCTTAACTCCAGGATTCTGACAACCATATTTCTGGGTTTTTTTGTTTTTGTTTTTGTTTTTTTTAGCCATCTTGGCTGTGGTGTGTCATTATGGTGATACGAGCTGACCCTCAATGCATGTTATTCCCTGAGAAGGTATGATTTTCAAAAGTTGGATTATGTAAATGGACAACGGGCTAATATTTTGCCTCCATTAGTGTAGCAAATTCCTGATGGGTTAAATATTTAAATGATAGAAAAAAATAATAGTATTTTAGCAGCATTCTAAAAAGGACACACCACACAGACTCCATCTTTCATCAAAAGCAATCAAGCTGACAAGGTCGTGAGTTGCTTTTCTGAAGTCAGTGCATTTAAGCAGGATGAAACACCTTCAAATAATGGGCCAATCTGAAAGGTCTTGGGCACATAACCATACGGTTAGTTACCCCTCCACCCAAGGAGGCTCAATCCATTTATTGTTCATTTTGGCTAAATGCTCTTGGTAAAAAACAAGAACGGAAGCGACCATTCCTTCAGCTGCCATCAGTATCGGCCTCAGATTGAATCAGTCAACCCTGTGCTGAATGGTCGGATACAGGAATATATGAGCAAATGTAAACAAACTTACAGAGTAGATATGACTCTTGTTATGAAAGCTTTCCCCAGCCAGTGACTATATGAAAAGACAATGGATAACATGCAAGCGGTTGAAATAAATGCTTCTTAAAAGGTGAGCTACACATCAGGATGTAAAATCTAACCCCCCCACACACAAAAAAATCACGGCCACTAAAATCTATCAACGATATTTGTCACATCAAGTTGGAAGTAACGCGGCTGTTTCAGTGGCACTTTGAAACAGCCAGCCTCAATTTTGTGCCTTGTAAAGTGGGGTGAATGCCACAACCTCAGAGCTAAGTGGTGATTCCCTGAGATATCCTTGATTATATCCCAGTGAAAAGGGCATTAAAGGGAGCCAAGGTTGTCAGGTGTGACTCTGGGTTGGAAACAATCACACAGTAATCAAACACAGGGACAGCAGTAGTACATAAAAGACAACAGTTGCTATTATGCCTATGTGCTGGTTAGTTTTATGTACATTTGACACAATTTAGAGTCATCTGAAAGGAGGGCACTTCAGATGAGAAAATGCCTCCATGAGATCTATGTGCAAGGCATTTTCTTAATTAGTGCTTAGCCCAGCCTATTGTGGGTGGTTCCATCTCTGGCCTGGTAGTCCTGGGTTCTATAAGAAAGCAGGCTGAGTAAGTCAGGGGAAGCAAGCCTGTAAGCAGCATCCCTCCAAGGACTCTGCATCAGCTTCTGCCCCCAGGTTTCTGCCCTGGCTTTCTGCAGTGATGGACTAAGATGTGGAAGAATAAACCAAATAAACCCTTTCTTCTCCAAGTTGCTTTGGTCATGGTGTTTCATCATAGCAGTAGTAACCCTAACCAGGAAGGCAGACCACTAGCCTTGCCTCCTAGGGAAAGCACAGAGGAGGTATACTGGGTCAAAGTTCACAGAATCTCATCCTTTCATTTTCCTACATTTATTTTCAGTACTTTCCAGTGACAGAGTAAGGGGAAGCCTAGTTTGATTTGGATTCCACAAATAAATACCAGGAAAGGACTGTCGTTCCCACACACTGGAGGAGCTGAGAGACATGCATCTTCAGAAGAGGAAGAGGAGCAGGAGCAATCTGGGGATGTGTTTCCGGAAGGCTTTGCTGTTTTCATACACCATGATGATTACCAGCGCAGCCAAACAAGAGCTGCTTAAGGCACCACAGGCCAATGGGTGCCCCTAGTTCCCTGATGGAAGAAGACAAACCAAAAGAAAGGTTTTCCATTAGATAACTCTTAGATATAAGAATGGGCAAATGAAAAAGGAATTATGTAAGAGGATAGCCACAGAATCTAAAGAACATTTGTTAGTGGGACATTGAAACGATTCAGTAGGTAAAGGTGCTCGCTGGTAAGCCTGCACTCCCTCTCTCATGGGGACCCTGGTTTGAAATGTCCCGCAGGCCGGGACATAAGGCCGAGGACCTGAGTTTGGTCCCAGGGACTTACATGGTGTAGGAAGAGAACTGATTCCTGAAAGTTGTTCTCTGACATGCACACATGAGCTCATATCACACAACACACACACACACACATATATGCACACATGTGTGCACAGCATATACACACATGCAAAAACAAACAAATAAGTGTAATGTTAAAAGGACAACTATTTTTATAAATACAATATTTTAAGACATATACATATATGTATAACCTTTTTAATTGCCCATGGCCTCTGTAGAACTGGGAAATATTTAAAAGTTAAATAAAGAACGAATCAATGGTCTGCTAACATAAGTTTCCCCTAAAATGTTAATCATTAATAAAAGACTAGAAATCAGAATATACTATGTGAGAAAAAAAATCTATTTTCACTTTTGAAAAATAAGACAGTAAAAACCAAAAACCACCTTAGTGACTTAGTTTTAAGTCTTTTCTAGTGTTTTGCTCTCAGGAAATGTAGCTTTCTCAGGAAACTGTTCAGTAATTATGACCAGGGTGCCAAGATGGTAGCAAATGACCAGATGGTACCTGAGGCTTAATGTGTCATTTAGTGTATCACTTTGGGACAGTCACTTTTTCTACCTGGCCTTAGTGTTCACAACTGTGTCACAAGAGAGAGTTGGACAAGTCCCTTCCATCTGTGAAACTGAGAGGCCTGAGGTTTTGGTGTGAGTTGTCATGAACCCCCACTAGGGGACAGTATTTACATAGTCCAGTGTAATTGCCAGTGTGCACAAATCAGTGTGCAGCGTTACCTAGGGTCTCACACTCAGTCTCTGCTGAAGGACAATAGGTACTATCAGCAGATGGAGACCACAGCCCAGCACAGTATGCCAGGCTGCCTTGACCAACCCACAGCTCACTATGCCTCAAGATTCCATATCCAGGGGCAATCTGAGGCTTCCCTGGAGGTCTCCTGCCGCCATGGACTAGGACAAAACAGAAAGCTTTCTGACTACTGTGCAGTGTTTTTGAGAGAAAATAAAGTAGATTCTGCATCATTACCGATATTTTCTTTTTTCTCTTTTTTCTGCAACAAGGACATGGATATCACTTTTCCCTTTGTGCCTGGCAATCACTCTCATTGGTAGAGGACTCCTAGTTGCTACATGCAGCAGTCATCAGGCAGCTGTGGGAAGGCATCATAGGCCAAGTGCTGCTAGCGCAAGAGTTCTAGATGCCCTGGGCATACCGAAGGTCAAGTCCAGCACAGATTCCAGGGTCCTGAGTATGTAGTGAGGTGGAGGACTCATGCTTAATGGAAAATCAGAACAGTTTGAGGACCACATTCACTGTGCCTGCCTCCATCAAACCTTTTATGCCCCTCACCCCACCAAAAACAATGATAAGATCCTGAGAATGTAGAATACCTTCCTTGGTAGGGGTGCTAACAGCTGTGGAGTCCTTGACGGCAAGCCATCTAATACAAACTGTTCCCTCAACATTGGGGCAAGCTGCTACAGTGTGTGTACACCCAGGAGACAGGTTTCTATCCTCAGGGGTAGAAGAATAGAAAATCTGAACAGGAACACAGTTACTCCTTGATCTGTGGAGAATCGGTTTAACAATTGCTGCACATACCAACGCCTGTACATATCCAAGTTCCTTTGCTAAATGGCACAGCGTTTACAGCGAGCCTATGTAATTCCCTCACATACTTCCAGTCATCTTTAGATAACCTACAATGTACAATGCTGTTCAGGTTCTATGCAAATAGTTGTTCTTTATTATTTAGAGGGTGATGACAAACACATCTTTATGTGTTGCATACGAATGAATGTCTATCTCTCATGTATTTCCAATATGTGACTGGTTGAATCTCTAAGTACAGAACGCAAGCACGTGCAGGGCAGATGTATTTCTCAATAACAGCAGAGAGTGTTGGGAAGAGAACAAAGGCTGTAGGAAGAGACCAGCAGTGACTGAGGTGACATTCCCAAGACTCTCTTTGACCTGAGTGACCTGGAAGTTTTGACAAACTGAGGCAAGATGATGACAGGCAAGAGGCTCAGAAGAACTGCACGGATTGGAGCGGGACCAGCAGGGTGGATTTGGACAGAGGACTAATGCAGGGAGGCTGAAGCATGAAGCAAGGGAGGGTGGCCGAGAGGGACAGCGAGACACTCCCAACCCATGGCAGCAGTGTGGGGACAATGCACAGGCCTCACTCAGCTCAGCCTTGCCTTGGGGTTCCGGTATTAAAAATAGAATGACTGGTAGGCATCCTCCTGTAGCATCTATGAATATATAAATAATCTGCATGACCTACTCTCAGGCATGTTGGCACTGTGCAATAAAATACAGAATGTCTAGATCTGTGGCCACATGTCCCCACTTCGATAAATTTCCTTGGGAGAAACCTGCACTGACCATCACAGAATTGTTGGTAGTTAACAATTGAAAATATTTGCATCCGGTGAGTTGGCTGAGTCAGTAAAACGCCTGTCGGAGAGGCATGAGAACCTCAGGTCAGATGCCCAGCACCAATGTACAAGATGGGTGTGGTCATGCATGTATTTAAAGCCTAGTTCTGAAGGAACAGAGTCATATGGAGGGAGTCCCAGAGCTAGCTGGCCAGCCAGACTCATCAGTCGTTGAGCGTTGGATTCAGTGAGAGCCCTTGTCTCAAAATAAGATGAAGAGGGACAGTGCCATCCTCTGCCTCCCACATACACATGTGCACCCATGGATATAAACACTGCACTATACAAATGCAACACATACACACACACACACACACACACACACACACACACACACACACATAATTAGAAATAGTCAATTTGTATTTCAGAAAGGAATTTGAGTATCATGTGTGGGAACTATTTAATATGACAGCAAGAATCATCATGTAGCCAGAAGTTTCACTCATGTGGTTAAAAAAAAAAAAAGTCATGTTCACTGCAGCAGCAAACTTGTGAATGGCAATAAAAGTTGTCTACATGTACGTGTGAATGAGAACATGTCCCCACCAAGAGCTGTCTAAAAGGATGCTTGCCAAAATGGTTACAGATGCATTTGGCACGTTCTGAAGCATACTGTGTGTGGCATGCTTGCTTTTATACGTTGTCTTAATCCTTCACAGAAAATGTGTTATTTTCCCAGAAACTCCTGGGTCAATGTATCAGGCATGAGATTAGCTTGAGTCAAGGGGGTGGCAGAAGGCTGCAGAGCGGCTCCAGGGGCTGGGGATCTAGGGGTCATTCCAAAGTTGAGGGCTACCCGCTGGTAGAATCCTTGCTTGGTGTTAAGGTCTTTGGCTTGATGAGATGAGATCTCCCACATTCTGGAGTACACCCTAGTTTATAGAAAGCTCATCAACCAACCAACCAACCAACCAACCAAACAACCAACCAGCCAGCCAACCAACCAACCAACCAACCAACCAACAAACCAACCAGCCAGCCAGCCAGCCAACCAACCAACCAACCAACCAACCAACCAACCAACCAGCCAGCCAACCAGCCAGCCAACCAACCAACCAACCAACCAACCAACCAACCAGCCAACCAACCAACCAGCCAACCAGCCAGCCAACCAACCAACCAACCAACCAACCAACCAACCAACCAACCAACCAATCAACTAGCCAGCCAATCAACACACTGAAACATACGAAATAGTGTTTGGCAGAATCTCCTATGCACTTGGATGTGACATTGGGACATAAGAGAGATTTTCTGGGGAAGGGTCAAATGTCCTATCCTGGAACTGGGATTTGGCTTCCTACGAGTTCCAGGAAAATCATCTAATGGTGGGTATAGGGGGCAACACTAGGTAAGTGCTCTTAGGTCTTTATTTCCCATGGCCAGCTAGGGAAAGTAGACTGGTACCCAGTTACTGCCTCGAAAAAATACTAAAACTAAAAATGGCGAGTTAGAGATTGGTTTTTTCCCCCTGCACAAGACTAAATTTTTTTTCACAAGACTAAATTTGAACGTGATCTGACTAGTCTCTCAAACAAACAAAACCAAACCCACACGAATGTGTTTTGAGTGTAGCTTCTCCGTGGTCCGGTGTGGTATGTTTGCCCCCACACCCTCTTAGCTCTTCTGGGCTTTTCTAACCTGTAGTTCATACATACACTTTCTTAGAGGCAATGTTTGGCTACTACTTTCCAGGTCTAATGTCTTGTATTTTCTCCTCTGCATTTCTTCAGCAGGGCCTGAGAAAAGCCAGGGTCCCACAGCTGCCTCAGGTGCAATCAGTTCAGAGCAGAATATCCTGGGCAAGTGATGTTCAGCCTCCATGCAGAAGACACTGACTGTCCTTTCTTATGTTGGGCCTCTTCCATATCCACTACCTAGAGAGGGGCAGAGAATGTGATTGCACAACCACCGTTTAAGGAGGGCCAGAGAACAGGCTTGCACAGTATCTACAGTGCATGGCTCCTGAGGATATGGGCCAGGAGGGTTTAATGAAGCAGCCATTAGTGGGCTCATCCATCTTGTTACACCCATGGCTCCTTTTGCTTAAAGAGTCAGGAAAGCACACTGCTGGGAGCCCTTTCTCCTCTCCCCACTGCCCACCAGGCCCTACTACCTGTGCTGGGGAAAGCTGAGCCAAGGATGGATAGAGCTCTCTATCTGCTGGGCTCAGCGTAGGCCCTTCCTTCCTATCTCTGCATGGAGCCAGACTCCTTCCCCAGGAGCAATTAGTCTTAATGACAAATGACAGAGGATCTAAAACTTGGATATGAGTAAGACTCGCAGAAGCAACGATAAATAAACCCAGGAGCCAGCCAAAGCTAGCAGCGGGGCTGATACCTGCTGGTATCAGAGGCTGAAGCTTGTGCTCTCTTGGCTAGCATGGCTGGTGTGATTATGCCTTCTTCCTGGACACCCTGGGGTTTTCTCTATGGAGAGTTCAGAAAGAGGAGGCATCTGCAACCTCTCCCCATCCCCCCACCTCCCCCCTTGGGCTCTCTTTTTATTTCCTTGTGAAGCGTTCAGCCAACTGTCCTTGGGCAGGGAAATTTCAGTCACCACCACTTCTAATGAAGCTTTTCTTTCAAAACTGATTTCAGCAAATGTAGGTTTGGCCCACGGGTTTGCTTACCCTGGCCCCGGCAGCCACGATCTTCTCTGCCCTTCCAAGTTCAATGTTTAACTTGAGTGTCTGCAAAAAAAAATTAAGACTGCAGTTCGCCTTGCTGCACCTGAGGCAAGGGGGCTTAGACAAGGACAGGAAGTTGATTGTGGAGTCAAGGACTGTCCAAGGTACACAAAATGCCCTGGGGACAATCTGCCCCAAAGATCCACCTCGCTGAGTAGACCACAGCTGACCACCCTGGTCTGAATTTGCGGGCTCCCCTCTTTCTTTAATCTATTTTTCTTTGTTTCATCAGGGCTACCAAATGCAGTTTGGATGTATCTCAGATTCTTCTTGTTCTTTCCTTTCTCCCAACCCTCAGTATATAATATCTTTGCAAGAGTAAGGATTTTTGTTTGTTCTGTTCAGGATGGTAAACACTAGACCACAGGACTCTGGTTCTCAATAAATACCTTCTGAATTATAAATGAGTGAAAAATTGCAGTGTCTGTCTCCTAGGTCTACCCTTTGTACCTCACAAAATTAATCTAATCATTGCTAATTCAGGTGAATTTTCTAGCTCTGTGTTATGTATGGGGTCTTAGAAAATATAAACTTCCACGGACGACCCAGAACAGCTGAGATTTATAAGAATGGAGCATTCCTTCAGCCGATGCTAAGGAAGTGGAGGAGGGAGGGCTCATACAGGGTTGGTAGGTCATAGTTCATTGTTTCTCTTAATAGCAGGGTGAGGTAAGAGTAGTTGTCATCAGCCTATTTTACAGGTAAGGATGTAAGGTGCAGCGGGTGAGTACTAGAGGAAGCAGGGTGCAGATCCAGGAGGTCTGTCTGGAGAATCCACACAGGACTGTTGTTGTCTCTTGCTTAGCTTACCCAGCTGGGACTTGGTGCTTGGACATTCAAGGGAAGTCAGCAGGAGCCCTCCTTGCAAGCTCATGTATTTGGGGAGGAGACCAGTCACCTTCTTGTCAGCCATGGCTGTCCTGTAAACAGTGTATCTCCTGCGGTAGAAGGCAAAGGATAGGATCTTTCCCTATGGCAGGTTCTCTAGATTCCCAGAATAAGCTCTCCAGTGGAGTCAGCAAAGTGTGTATGGAATCTCATGCCAAGCTCTACCCAGGTCTCTGCAAACAGCTCACGTTGTCTCTATGCCTGTTTGTCAGGCTATGGACTCATCAGAGTGTCGAAGGGGTCCAGGTCAGCACTCCCTAGGTGTGAAGGTCTCTTTTATAATCTTGTGCTTGAACACTGGGTCCTCACATGGTGACACTGTATTGGAAGGTTGTGGGATCTTTTGGATTTAGAGCTAACCTAGAAGTGAGTCACTCCTCTCTGCTTCCTGTCCTCTTTACTTCCTGCCTTCTCTGCTTCCTGTCCTCTATGCTACCTGTTCTCTGTTTCCCACTCTCTCTGCTTCCAGCTCTCTCTACTTCCTGCCCTCCCATGTGCAAATGAGAAGTTTCACACTCCTGTCCCCCTCACCGTACACGCTCACCAAGAAGGACTGTACCCTTAAACCATGGACCAGAATAAATCCTTCCACTCTTAAGTGACTTCTCTTCAGGTATCTGGACACAGTAAGAAAAAAAAATAATGAATATGGCCAATACAGTGTCTGGACGCTCTGGTTTAAGAGTGTCCCCTAAAGGTTCCCATATCAAGAGTCCTCAGTGTAGTAATTCTGGGAGGTGGTGGGATCATTAAGTGGTGGAACCTATTGAAAAGAAGCTAGTGACGGGGGGGGGGGGGGGGGGGGGAGTGTTTTCTTCAGAAAGGATTGCTGTATTCTCATGGGACTCTGGTTAGTGCTTAAAATTTTAAATTGAAGTTTAATTATTTAATTATTAATTAATTACTTTTGCAGGTATCACAACTGGTGTATGGAGGTCTGGAGATAACTTACTGGCATTGTTTCTCTTTTTCTACCATGTGAGTTTGGGGGACTGCGACCAGGTTATCGAGGTAGGCAGACATTTCCTGCTAAGCCATCTTACCCATCCTGGTTAGCCTGTCAAGGGAGATTCATATAAAAGAGCAAGATGGGCCCCTCCTCAGTTTCTTTCTGGCTTCACGTCTCATTGCCCCACCTGTTCATCTCACTTTGCTTGCTCTCATCGTAACGTCTTTCACCATGATATGAGGTAGCCAAAGAGCCCTTGATTGGACCAGTGTAGTTGCCCAATCTTGGGCTTCCAACCTCCTAAACTGAGCTAAGTAAATGGGGGGTGTGTGTGTGTGAGCGCGCGCGTGCATGCACAGCCTTAGATATTTCATTATGGGCACAGGAAATACACCCGACACAGTAATGCAGTATTTGCCCTTCAGAAATTATCAGAGTGCTTGCTTGAAGTCTTCCAACTTAGTACTGTTGCCTAGTGTCGTCTCTCCAGTGAGGGTAAGCTGGCCTCCTGCAAGATGGGAAAGACTGAAGATCACTCTGCTGTGACATTCACGCTCGATTCCCTGGGAAATGCCAAGTGACCAGATCAAGCCTGTTGCCCCTGGAGTGGATGCATGCAGTTTTCCCCCAAGGAGTGTGTAGGAGAAAGGGACAGTGAAATCTGGACGCTCAATCATATCCTTTGTCACAGTGGAGTGTGTATAATCGGAACAGGAAACAGTGGGTTGGTTGAGGCATGTGCTGGCCTGAAAGGAGGATGGAATTGTGAACTTATGGGCTGCATTGGAAATCACAGGGAACAGGGGAGGGCCACTGACTAGGGAAGTGACATGATTGAAGCTGCTGCCCAAGTGACAGGTTGGCCCCTTATGAATACTTTAGGCACAGGCTGCATTCCACAGGGATAATAAAATATAATTACTCCCACAAAGAATAGTTCCCGGGAAGCAATCTAAATCAGGATGCCTGGACACTTGTCTACACAGCGGGGCCAGTCTGGCGGCACGAGAATCACGGCAAATCCCGGTGGCTGTCCCTTCCAAATACATCTTAATACTGCCACCTCTCTCCACTCCCACACTCCCCACCCCTCCAGGCACCACACTTCATTCTGGCCACGCAACTTCCGCTCTTCACCCCCACCCCCCCACCCCCGCGTCACCAGCGGCTTGTACCTAGTCAAGCTTTCCCCCAATATATATGTCCATATATACATATATACATGTATGCATAAACACATAAAATACCCACATTCACCCAAACAAATCCACTTACAAGCACACACCTGTATGCACACATATACACATATGTACACATGCATATGCATGCACACACACAGACACAGACACACACACACACATACACACACACACACACACACACACACATGGCAACAGGCCAACTTTAAAGGAATTTGGGAGACAAAATGAGTCTACATTGCAGAACTCAAGTGGTTGTATGCTCAATATTGCTGCTCCCAGTATTAATTAGTCCCTTTGGGGTCTTGGGGACCTGGCTCTCATTACTGCTCCCACTTGCTGACTCTCTCTCCCCTAACCACTCTCTCTTCTAGAGTCTTCTGGCACCCTCATCGTTTCTATGCATTTAGAGTGCAGAGGTCGGATAGCTCTCTGAGCTCCCCACTGTGCTCTCACTTTAGGAATTAAAAAGCCAACCCCAGGAGGAAATCTGAGGCCACTACAAGGTCACCCTCCCTCCCTCTCTCCCTCCCTCTCTCCCTTCCTATCTCCCTCCCTCCCTCCCTTCCTTGTACCCTCAGAGTTCTACAGAGAGTTCAGGAGAGATGCAAGTGCTTTGTTTTCCAATTCTGAACTTAAATGATTCCGAGTTGGTGCCTTGACATTAGCCATCAGGTAGTTTCACACCACAGAAAACACAGGCCACAGCTAAGCATTTCTCTCCCAAGAATTGATTCCGAAGCATTGACCTTTGTACATCTGCCAATGATTTGTTGTATGTATGTATGTATGTATGTATGAATGATATATACATATATATTAATTTCCAGTAAATGAGAATCATAATAGTATATCAAACCTATTTTCTAGGTGTACAGTTACTCATACTATTTAATGTTTCCTCAAAAATTCCTACATGCAGACATTTATGGATTGCCAACTTTAAAAAATTTATTTATTTATATGTATACAGTCTTTTTGCCTGCATGTACACCTACAGACCAGAAGATCTCATTATAGGTGGTTGTGACCCACCATGTGGTTGCTAGGAATTGAACTCAGGACCTTTTGAAGAGCAGCCAGTGCTCTTAACCTCTGAGCCATCTTTCCATCCCAGATTGCCAATATTTTATATTACAAATTATAGTTGAGATATTTATAAGTACCTATTTGTGTAGATCTTTAATTATTCACTTGGAACTGACGGTGAAAACTGTAATGATTGGGTGCCAGGGTGTTCATATTTTTAGTTCTTGATACGCATTTCCAACTGGATCTGGAGAAAGACTGCAGCTGTTCATATGTTCACAGGGTACTAGAACCACACCCAGTTCTCTTCCAACCCTTGGGTTAATTAATAACATCACACTATCTCATTCTGAGTTTTAAAGGTGCATTGTGGGGGCTGCTAACTAAGGCAAGTTCATCTGTGAAGGAAGCATGTAAGAACACCTGTGATCAGGCCGACTCACTTTGCTGGAATGTTCAAGTTCATTGCCAACATTCAAATAGCTCATGTTACACACACCGACATCAACCACGAGGAACGGCAGGAATGTCAGTGTGCGTATCTGCTGGAGGAGCCCATGGATACCGACGATGGAACTGCCTGTGTGCAGGCCAGAGACAGGCCAGACATTAATGACAAAAAGAAGAATTAAGAAATGGCCCTCCTCAGGGGTAAGTAAAACACGTATATAGTAAATAGTGTAAAAGGTAGACAAAGGCATAAAACATGGGCATATTCGTAGTTATAAGGAAGAAAGGCCATTGTAAACATGGGACAAAAGGCAGAATTAAGACAAAATAATTGAGATATTTATTTTCATAACCATTTAAAAGTAAAAAGTAGGAGATTGGCAAGATGAGTCAGTGGTTAAGTGTGTATAGTGCTGCATGGAGACCCAGAGTTCTGTTCTAAACACCCTTACCCGAGGGCTCATATCTTCTGCTCCAGGGGATATGACATCCTTTTCTTTTCTGACTTCTATGAAAAACTACAGTCATGTAGATGTATCTTCACATGGACACACACACACACACACACACACACACACACACACACACATACACATGCATGCACACACACACACACACACACACACACTCACGCACATACACATGCATACACACACACACACACACACACACACACATACACATGCATGCACACACACACACACACACACACACTCACGCACATACACATGCATACACACACACACACACACACACACACACACACACGCATGCATGCGCACACACACTTAAAAATAAAGTAAATCCCTAAAAGTGAATAAATATATTTTCAAACTACAGAGCACAGAAAGACTGGCTGACTATACAAGGCAATAATGTCTTACATTACTTATGGAAAATGTGAAAACACCAGCAAATAATAATTTATAGTCTTGAAAAGGAAGATTGTACTCTTATATTTTAAAGGATGAAAACTTTCCTGGTATGGTGGCACATGCCTTTAATCCGAGCACTGGGGAGGCAGAGGCAAGAGATGCTCTATGAGTTTGAAGCCAGCATGGTCAACACGGAGGCTTCCAAGCCAGCCAGGACCACATAACAACACCCCATTTCCAAAACAATAAAAGAAAATGAAAGTTTGGCTTTACATCTACAGCTGTTTACTCTTTGTCATGTTTAATTTTAAAATTTTTTCTTAGATTTGTTTTAGCATATAAAGCATATTAGTTCTAGAGGAATAACACATCAAACTTTGGCCTTATGACTGCTATCAATTTTGGAAGTAAGATGGTCAATTTTTTTCCCACATACTTTGTATAGTTTAGTTTTCATCGTTCTGTTGTATATTATAAAATCAGAGCTAGGGTTATTAAAGTTTCAGTGCTTCTAAAATAACATTTGCTTACTTTTAAAATAAGTTTTCAACATTCTTTTATTAATTCAACTTCATTTATTAAGAGTTTGGAGAAATGGCTATGTGGAAGTTTTATTAGTATGAGAATTCTAATCATTAGTTCCTTAGTACATATTTTAGTATGTAGTAGTACCACCCGTCTCAAATATAACTCCCCCCCTTTTTTTGATGTATCCTTGTTTACTTAATTTCCTTAATTAATTTTTAAAATCCTCCCGAAGAACTAGACACAGGTACAGGAATGAGAGCAGCAGTAGGGACAGAGTCTCATGCCAGTGTACATGTGTACATGTGTGTCTCTAAGTTGATTGGACAACTCAGGCTAAAACAATAGGACAAAACTCCCAGAACTTGGGTCAATGCTTTCTCAGCGAGATTCCAGTTGGAGAGCACAGTGAGACAGATCAGCCATGGGGAACAAGTGTCAGCCACTGCATGTCAAAGAGGTGAAGAAGGAGGGACACACACACACACACACACACACACACACACACACACCACGGTTACCAAGGAAGGAGTCAAGGGGACCATCCTCACAGGCTGCACTCTTTCTCAGGGTCCCTCAGAGAGTGTGCCTTTCCCAAAATAGAAAGCAGAAGAAACTGCTTCCAGTGGAGACATTTTCGAGAGAAGTGGTATCATCAAGAGGAATTTTGCAGAGAAATAGAACTATTGGGGAAACATAAGGAAGAAACTATCTTTCTGCAAAAATAATTTTTAAAATACTTGAAAAGAGTTGACAAGTGCAGAACGGTGTCAGAGAGAAGCTAGAGGCTGCTCCTTGGGGAGCTGGTGCGACCTCGATTCTGTAATGGTGTAAAATTTCAATAATGCATGTGCTTGCTGCACTCTAGGAAAAAAAAACCTCTCTCATTTCCAAGGTGGGCCCGTGGATGCCGATCTGCACGCGGTTTCCTGGCACATCTTTACCTCACAATGACCATGGCCCTGAGGAAGACGAAGGGCAGATGCCGAGAGCGCCAGAGGAGCTTTAGTCTCTCTAGGGATGGGATTCTTTATGTGAAAGTGGGTAAGGAAAAGAGGTCAGGGGAAGAAGTGGGAGCAAGAGGCAGGAGCAGGCCCCAAGCGTCACTCCTAGAATCTGTTTGGTATGCGGTCCTACATTTTCATAGCAGAGCGGCAGTTATCACCTGAGTGCGGCAGAGAGATGACATGGGTCCGTGAAGATCAGACCCCCTCTTAGGAAATAGTGTTCCCTCACCGCAAAGGGGGCCATGGTTGACTAGCCTCACAGGCCTACACATCCTAAAGAAAGAGGATTAGCTTTATTCAAGAAGATACTTAACTGATACTTAAACCAAATGGACTATCACAATAAGGACAGGAAAACAGAGTGTTTGACCCGGGTGTGGAGGTGAATGCTAACGCAGGGGTTCTCTCCAGTTCGAGGCCAGCCTGGGCTACATAGTGAGATCTTGTCTCAATAAGGTTAACAACAATAACAAAGAATCCAGATGTTAAAACAATCCAGTTGTTTCTAATGCTTCCACTGGGTTTCATCAATTTGTTTATGCGTGTTAACAGAGACCTTAAAAAGCTCTCTGCCATCAGTCAGTATGGCCACAAGATGAATGACTGTGGTCTTTTGGACAGAGGGAGGACAGGAAGGAGGAAAGTGTGCCTCAGTGGCGGCAGCAGGAGATACTTTGGAGAATGTTACTCAAAGTTGGCAGAATGAAGGATGGTCTGGCGAAGGGGCCAGTTTGAAGATGAAAGAGCCAGTGGTCAAGGGATTGGAGGTGGGAGACTGCCAGGCTCTGGGCTGAAGCCCCAGCGGCAGACTCCCTGCAGTGGGTTGCCTTGTAGCTCTGTGCCCCATCAATTGTAACAACAATGGAAATCTGCCAGGAACCTCACAGCCACTGACTGGCGCAGCCTGGCTTGTGTGTGCACACTGGAAACACTCTCCCTGATCTCAGCGGGGAAGTTTGGGCAAGGGCAGAAAAGGCCCAAGTTAAATACCTTTATTAAGGCTCCAAGCACTTCTGTAGCTGAGCAGCAAAATCCAACGTGGGCTTCGGAGGTTTGACTTGGCAATTTAACCTTTCGTGATGGAGGCACATGTGTGCGAGGGTCTCTTTCACCACCCCAGACTCGAAGCCTGCAGTATCGGGGGCTGGCAACTTTCCCTGAGCACTGGAGTATTTTTTTCCTTAAGAAATACACAGCTGAGATTTTAACCGTGTAACAACCTGTGAGGCTCCAGTAAGAAGCCTTTGTAGGCTGGGGCGACGCTTAGCTGTCAAGAGCATGCACTGCTCTCCCAGAGGACTGTTCCAAGTTCCCACCCCTAATGCCCACACTAGGAGCTTCACAATTGCCAGTAACTCCTGCCCCAGGGAACCTGGTGCCTCTTCAGGAGCATCCACCACCACACACAAACTTACAAGTGAACTAAATCCTTAAAAATAATTGAGGGGGTAGGGGAGACAGCTGAGTGGGTAAACACACTTGCTGTGCAAGTATCAGGATCTGAGTTCAGAACCCCAGCATCCTCTTAAAATATTGAGAGTGGCTGTGTGGGGCTGTAGCCCCAGAGCTGGAGGTTGTATGGAACAGGACGATAATTGAGGCTTGTTGGCCAGCCTAATAGAGAAATGACAAGCTCTGTCTGGGTTCATGGAGAGGCTCAGAGGGGGCCAAGACAGAGTGTAAATCAACACGCTCAATGTCCTCCTATGGACTCTGCACATACATATCACACACACACACACACACACACACACACACACACACACACACACGTGTGCACACACAGGCCACAATCAAAATGTAATTAAAAAAGTTAAACAGAACGTGATCCAAGCTCAAGCCTATATATACTACAACTAATTTTTTAAAATGTTTTTTTCTATTGTTGCTAATTTGGTGCTCAACTATGACAGTACTTAATAGTCAGGATTTTCTGAGAGTAGTTACTCCAAGGCACTCCATCTGGATCAAGATTTTTACCCTCCCAAGGGTCTTGTGCATGTAGGAGTGACTCACAAACACAGAAGCCTGCACTGGAGCAGTGTTGTTCGGAGCCCATCAGACAAGCGATGTTATAAAGGCTGTGACCTACAGCACAGCAGCTCCATGGAGCCCTGTGGTGTGCCCCCAGATGTCCAGGGGCCTGTCCTAGCACAGCCTACCAGTTGGCCTTCATCATAAAGATAGAGGGAACAGCTGTCATTCTAGCACTTGGGAGGTATAGGCAGGAGGACCAGGAATTCAGTGTCATCCTTTGCTGCACAGTAAGTTCAAAGCCAGCATGGGCTCGATGAAACCTTCTACAAACAAACAAACAAACAAAGAAAGAAACAAACAAGCTAAACTGAAAGAAGAAAGCTCCAGAGCAGTTGTCTCAGTATCTCAAGATCTTATCAAGGTCATGCACGTACCTTCTCCTGAGGAGAAGCCCCTGCCTAGGCTGATAAGCCTCTAACAAACTCTGAATGAAGGGCAGTATGTCACCACAGAGTTCTGCAAAGTACTGGACTCATCCCATCCACACAGGTGGGAGGAATAGAGCTGGATCTCACACCTACTGCCCAGGATTCCAGCCTTGTCTGACACCCTCTTAAACCTGAGTGCTTCACACACCCTCAGCCTGTACAGGATTGGACAGAGAGATGGTTTTGTCTCTCTCTCCGGATCTGTCTTCATGTGGAAGACATATAGGCAGGAAACAGACATAACCATGTGCAAGCGACCAATTCCATATGACCCATACAGTATAAAAGGTGCAAGATTTCATTGAATGAACTCCCCAGCCACACCAGAAGATATTATTAAATCTCTTGATCTGGGTAATGTACTGACTTCTGTTACCCTGCACCTTTCTTGTGGTGCCCCGACACCATAACCTCAAATTCCGAGTGATTAAACCAAGGCTCAGAAAGAGTTAAATTATATGCAAAAGAGAGACATCAGGACAAGCTGTAGACCTAGATCATATTCCATTCCCACATCTATGTCTCTAATCTCTCCCAGGAATGGAATATAATTACTTCCAGGTATGCATTCTCACACAGACATCTGCCAGCAAACAGTTAAGGCAAAAAGTGTGCCGTTTCCTTCTCCCCTTCCTCCTACGGAGTGGATGATGTGGCTTTGGGTCCCTCGGGTAACTCTGGGAAATCTTAGACCAGAAAAGCTATATATGGACTCCAGAGGAGATTTTAAGTGGGGACCCCCATAAAATTTAAGTAGAAGCAGGCCTTGTTCCTGAAAAACGCCCACTCCATTGTAGCCTCTCATTACAATCTGTAGCGCTGCCTCAGCAGCAGCAAGAAGTGAGCTGCTCTCTCCAGATACATGGCGAGGGTTTTAGGCCCATCAATCACAAGGGAAAACATATTTCAATAAAGTCCTTTCCAGAATGCGAAGCAAGGCTAGGCTGCACTTGAAATGTCCATAATCCAGAAGCCACAGCTTGCCAGGCAGTGAAAAGCAGATTGTTGGTGCCAGATATGACAGCTGCCTTCTTTCTGAGGTGTCTAGAAGTTCGCCAGGAATGCTGGGCTGAGGAAGGTACTGCTGTGATAGGTTCTGCCTTTATCTCTTACCTGAAGTAAGTTACCTCTCTATGGCAGTGTGCAGTCTGTTTTGTTTTTGTTTGTTCAATTAAAAAAAAAAAGTGCAGAACACTAACCTCCTGCTTTTGCTGCAGGGACAAAGCAGCAACAATAGTATATGAAAGCAAAGCGTAGATTCTGGAGTCTAAAAATCCCAGAAAGTAAGTTGTAACAACTGCACGGAGATGGACTGCATTTGTGTCTGTGGACCCTGAAGGTGACCGTACCAATAGCGCAATACCGCAATTTCTTCTAGACAATTACAGATGATGGGGAAGGAGCAGCCTCCACGCCCAACCTCAGAGGGAAGGAGACCGGAAGGGACTGATGAAATGCCTATTTACAAGGCTGGGAGAGGGCAGTGGAACTCCTAAGGGGGATGGCAAAATGCCTTCGGTGTCCAGCCATCTGGAAGGTTCTCTGACAGAACGCGAAGAAAGTGAGGCATAAGACAGGAGAACAGAACTGCTGCCAAATTTAGGCACAGAGAGGACCAAGGTCAGTTCCTGGACTCACCTTGTTGAGCTCCTCCTACCCTCTCCTGCCAGAGCCTTCCAAAGCGGGAGCCAGGGTAATAAATAGGCCTTAGTGATGCGGTCTCTCATCTGGAGTGGGGATGCACTGGGCCACTCAGTGATAATGGTGGCTGGGATTAAAAGACTGGCTGATGCTCAGCTCACCTGAGGATCAAGACACGCCTCCCCACCCCCCCACCCCTCCACCACACACACTCTAGGTTAGGTGATCTCATTTGGGAGCTACAGAAAGATATTCTTAGAGGGTGATTCTATGGGAGACACATGGCAGATTGGCAGCATCACCTGTGAGATGGAAATGGAACTCTTGATGTGCTTATCTCGCTGCCTCTCACCCAGATTAAAACAGTCAGCAATGAGGTGATGTCTGCGATACAACGCAAGGGACAAGAAAGTGGAACCTATGTATTGTCATAGCAAATGGATGAGCTGGGTGACTCCTTACTGTACCCATTTTACAGACTGGCAGGGTGAGGACAGTGGCAGCTGCATTATGGATTTTGTGGGCACTAGGCACTTGCTTTCATTAGCTTCTTCTATTCCATATTTTAAATTACTGCAATATAAAGGTCAGGGCCATAATCTAAATACCAATATCTAAGCATATTCTTTCTGTTCTTCTGATTTTTACATAGTACTATAGCTCTTTAAGCATATCCGAGGTCTTAAGCCTTGTGCCTAACCTGCCTAACAGAGAGGTTGACACTGAGTGGTGTTGTTAGAGGTGGGGTTATTTCCAAGTTGGTGACTCAGATCCATCCTGGGCTTTCTCTTTGGTCCTTAGCTACTGCTCACTTCAGGGAGCATAGAGGAGATGATTTATCACAGTGTCTCTCTGATGATACCTTTCCTCCTGTGATCCAGGGTAGGCACATGCTTTATATTGACAGATACCTCAGTGATAGCTTCTGCTGCCCTCCCTGCTTTTTCCTTACTGCCCCAGGCTATCTACAGCTCTGCCCCAGGCTATATTCCCTGTCCTGGAAAGTCTGTGCTCCTGACTGGGCTCAGCTCTTTCCTGCCATATTAGTCTCTCTACCATAGAGACTCTAGGCTGACACTACCCTACCAGAACAGTAATCCTCCACAGTGCCTTCTCTGTGATGTGTCCCTAGGACTCTGGGCATTTGTTGCTGTTCCAAGAGTAAGCCCCATAGGAGGACAGCTGGCAGCATCACCCTGGGATTTCTAGAAGGGCTGCGAAGAGTGGCCCAGGACTGTGCTGCACATGTGTGCCAGGGTTGGGCTTCTTGCAGGCAGTGTCCCGTGGGACACCTTACATGTCCTACACTAAGGGCGTAGTTAGCTCCTACTCCTGGCTGACCTGCCACTGCAGTATCCAATCCTTAGTCACTCCAGTCTTGTCTTTGAGGGCCTCAAGCTCCATTCAACTAAATATTAGTGCTCAAGGAGGGGGAGATCCAGTGCATAGAATAGTATTGACATGTATTTAAAAGGAGAACAGAAAACCTCAATTCAGGAAGATTTTTGAAGACCAGCTTTTAATAAAAAGAGAAGACACAAATAAAATCCCTGGAAACTAGCAGTATATATTTATATAATTATAAGAGAAATCTATTCTGTGTATCAAAAAGCCACCGAAACAGTCTTATTTATCAGTAGATCAACCATGTTGATGCCTTCAGCAATATTACATGATACTGCATGTCACTCAATTATAGTGACAGAATGTTTTACGTGTTTCCGTGATAGTTGAGGGAAAACTCTTTCGTTACAAAACAACAACAAGAAGTGAACAAACAAACAAACAAAGTCAAAAAAGCACAGTAGCACACAAAACAACAACAACAAAACAAAAATCCAAAGAATATTCACAGAGTCAGGCTTGGGCCCCCAATCTTTCTGGTTTGTCTGTCATTCAGTGCCTATCTTAATCCTTTTTACCTGTGAGAGCCTCTGACTTCCTACCTTCTCTAAGCCAGGCACACTCCTGCTCTAAGATCATTCACTTTGCATAATTTCTTTCTGTCTAGAACGGAGGGACTTCCAACAGGTAACCACAGGGGTCATTCTCACCCTTTGGTTGGAGTTTCTCCTTGTCCTCACATTCTTAGAGAGGGCTTCTCTGCTTCTTCAAACATTCCATATAAAACATCCCCCTGCCCCTCCCCCCCGACACCCACCTCTCGATCCATTCTGATTTACTTTTCTTCACAACTTCACATATGGAAACAAATTCTTCCCATATTTGTTTAAGTGCAGGAACCACAATGGCTCATACCATAGTGAATGTGAGACATTATCACCATAATTTGAGCATCTTAGGATTTCTGAAAATTGTCACTCAGCTGTATCAAGAATATGCAAAAGAGTTGGAGTGGGTTGAAAGAAAGACTTTCCTCCCTCTAGGAAGGGTAGGTAGCAATGCTCTGAATCTCTGTACCTTAGTCTTACTTAGTACGGTGATGGAGGAACCCATGAGCATCCTGCAGTCTAGAGGTGGCATAAGGGATGTACATGGTAAATAGAGAGTCTAGTAAGCCTGAAAAACCCAAGAAAGCTCCAAGGCAGTTGGAGACAGTCTACCCATAAGGCAAATGGTACAGTTGAGGCATGGATGGAGATGGTAAAGAGAGCAACAGCCACACAGAACTTCGTGAAGGAGGCATGAGGGTAAAGGGGACTGAATGAGTGGGGTGCAGGGGACAGTGGAGCCCACCGGGCAGCTGTGCCCAGCAGGAGTGTGTAGTTGTTTTCCCAATTCTGGGGACCAGAGCTGCACATTGGAAGGCTGGAGTCACATCAGGAAGGAGCAGACAAGTCGCCCCATACCCCCAGATGCAGTTTATCTGTACAAAGTGTGCCACAGCAAGGCAGGACCCCAGAGAAGATTGGAGTCTGAATCAACTTCATTTCTGTTCTTATGTAAGAACACAGGCCCCAGTAATACAAAATTGCTATTGTATTTGTGGTCATGAGAAATCAAACGGCTCCCCACTGATCCTTTGTTGGCTTGTTTGACTCCACCTGAGTATAAGCAGAAACATCTAGAACTTGCCAGAATTGGTAAGGGCAGAGCTGCTGGTGCTCACTCAACATGGTGGTTCCACTCTCATTACTGCAGACACTTGACGTACATGGATGCTGTGAGTATATCATCTGTTCTCTCTGGGAGCATCAAGCTCCAAGGGAGAATGGACCTGTCCGTCTTGCTCACTGTTCTGTCTCTATTGCCTGGAAAAGAAGTACCTGGTACCAGGAAGGTACAAACTCATCAAACCTCTGGGGAAAAAAGCAGGATTGTTCTAAGTACTACTTATCCAGGTCCACCTGCAACGCACACATCAACAGAAGTGTGGGTTCCTAGGTTTAAGAAACAAAGTAAATCGTTTGTGGACAAAAACCTCAGTTCAATGTAATAAATAAATTTTGATTATTTATTATGAAGCAAGACTTGCAAAGGACAGAAAGATGTTGAGTCACTCCTAGTAAAGGACAGGAAACAGTAAACTGAAATTAGTGTGAACCTAAAATTAGTGTGAACCTAAAATTAGTGTATTATTTTGTTTTTTAGCTTTCCTATAGTGCTGAAGACCAAATTCAGGGCTAGGATCCTTCTACTAAGCTTCATCCCACTTCCCAAAGTGTTGAGAGTTTTCAATGGGGTTGCATTGAAAACACAGACATAGATACACAGACACACACAGACACACACACACACACACACACACACACACACAGGAAACAAGAGACAGAAAAGGCAAAAAACAAAACCCACACTGTGTCTTTTGTCTCCATACTCATATGTGCATTGCAAAAATGGCAATGAACTAGAAATCTCTGTGGAAAGACCGAAATCAATCAGCGTGTTCTGGCACGAAACACTGAAGTACTTTGTCAGCTATGCCAGGTGGAGTAGCTAAACCCAAATTACACAAAACATTCTTTTTTTTTTTCTTCTCAAATGTCATGTTTGAGTCTCTAGAGTCATAATTGAAAAATAAATGGCATAATAAATATGGTTTTTTGATCTGTAGAGTTATTTAAACAAAAATATCTTCCAAATCACACAGTTTAAATCATGGGCAGTAGTTCAGTTGATGAACTGTATTTTTAAAGGCTATGAAATCACTTAATAATTTGAACTCTTCCATATTGAAAAAAGTTCTGATTGGGCCAAAATGTAAGGAAATGTATTTTTAAAGGCATGGTTTCTGCATGGAAATAAACCAAATAAGTAATCACAGCCACTAAATATGCATGCATTACTTCATGAGCCAGAAAAGTGTCCCTTGTGTATTTTTGAGAGAGCAGAAATAGGTCCCAAGGCAGTAGCTATGCCATAGACTAGAACAGTGTTTCCCAGTTTGTCACCTGTGCTGTACATTCAGAAAAACATCAGTGACAGTGTACAGCCTTCACACACACACACATACATGCACATGCATAAGCACACATATACATACACAAACACACACACATATCAAATAAACACACAAACACACTTAGACACACATATACACTTGTGCACACACAAACACACACACAGATAAACACATAGACCACATAAGCACACAGACACATATACACACCATATAAACGTGCATACAATACATACATCACATAAACACACACATACATATCACACATGCACACACAAACACAAATGCATATACATATACACACCACATAAATACACACATGAACAAACATCATATAAACACACGTAGACACATATGTACATACACAGATACATATACACACCACATAAACACACAGACATATACGAACATACACATATGTGCACACATATACACACCACCACATAAACACACACATACTCATACTAGATAAGCACACACACATAAATACACATACACATAAGCACACACACATACATAAACACACAGACACAAACACTCACATACAGACACACAGACATACACATATCACTTAAATATACACACACTGACACAGACGCTTACATACATACTTACACACATACACACACACACACACACACACACACACACACACACACACCATGTGGGTGTCACAGTGTCCTACCTGTTGCTTTCTTTAATTTAACAAGAGTTTTGCTGCCTCTCTTTCTCTTTCAATGTTGGACACAATGTTGGAACAGATTTCAGGGGACAGTATTGTGAAGAGACAGTGACCCCCTACTGAGCACCCATCCCCTCCACACTGTGTTCTAAGTAACATGTATGATGTGAAACAGCCAAAGAGTACACAGCCTATTGTGCAGCTATGGAGGTCAGGCCATTTTATAGATGAAGGCAGTGCAATGAGGAAAGGTGAAAAAATGTGCCACAACTGGAAAGTAATGGTGGCCAGTATTCATTTTTTGTTTGCTTTTAGGCAGAGTGTCACTGTATAACAGCCTAGGATGGCTTAGAATTCATTGTGTAACCCAGGCTAACCTCAAACTCGGCGTTCTTCCTGCTGAGATTAAAGGCATGGATGCCCATGTCTGGTTCTAAGTATATACAATTATTTTATGGTGGTGGGTTCTTTTGTAAGCTAGGGGCCAAAACCATGCACTGTTATCAATAATTTTGTAATTTTTATATTATGAGATTATTTATTTATTTATTTACGAGCATGTGTGTCTGTACAAATGTGTTTATACATGTGTGTACAAGAACACATGCCTATGTGTGTGCATGAGGAGGCCAGAGAAACGCATCAAGTGCCTTGCTCCATCACTTTCTGCCTTATTCCTTTGAGACAGGGTGTATTCATCAGGGGTTTCCAAAAATACAGAACTGAGAGAATAACTATAAATATATTCATTACATATGCACATATATATGATTTACATAATATACGATATATAATCATATGATATATTATTGTGTGTACATATACGTACACACACAAGTGTGTGTGTGTGTGTGTGTGTGTATGATTTAGTAGAGTGACTTATAAGCTGTGATTTGGGTAGTCCAACAATAAATGCCTCACAATGGGAAAGCCCAGGAAATTTTTAGAGAGCTGCTGATCTTGTATGTTCCAACACCAGTGAAGGAATGTGTCAGCAACAGGGTAGATGAACTTGCCATTGAGAGTGTGGGCAAGCAGGCAAAAGGCAAAATCATCCTTCTCCCGTGTCCTTTGACGTAGGCTGCCACAAGAAGGTGTGATCCAGACTTAGAGCGTACCTCCTAAATCAAATAATCCAATCAAGAAAGCCCCTCACAGGTGCGCCAGACCCTTCAGTTTTAGTTGATTCCAGACGTGATCAGGTTGACAACCAGGATTGGCCATCACATGCAGGGTTTCTCAGTAAACCTCAAGCTCACCATTTTGGCTACACTGTTTAGTCAGTGACATTCTGGGGTCCAGGTATTTGTGTTTCCAGCATTGGGGTACAGGTAGAGATAGCCACAGCTGGCTTTGACATGGGTGCTGGGATCTGAACTTGGCTCCTTACATTACACAACAGGTGTTCTTATCTGCTGAGTCAACTCTCCTCTCTTTTCAGAGATGTTGTCATGACATTACACTTAATCTGCCCTTAACAAATACACATGAACACAGTTTGGAGACTCACCCCAGAATTCAGCAGACAGCAGTTGTCTCTGACAGAGAGAGTAGGGTGATTTTAGATTTTTTTCTTGTTTATCTGTATTTTCCATTTTCAAAAATTTAAATATAATTTTGGTAATATAAAAGCCTGCATTTCTTGCTTAATCATTTTGTTCATTTTTTTGAACTTGATCTTTTAGCAGAATTCATCTTTTTAAACCAATCTTTACTCTTTTAAGTTTTTCTAAGCCCCCCTGGGCAACTTGGTTGGCTCATCCAGAGAAGTTTTAAGGAATCCCTCTAATGGTCACCGATGATTTTTCTCATGGGAGAGGATCGTTCATCATAGAGCCCAGATCAGAGTTCCTACTCACTAGCAAGAGTGGAGATTTGCATTTTCTCACTATTTATAGAATATTACACACATCATCAGGAAATCACAGTGGTCCTTCTGCAATCTTCAACAACTATTTACCCTTGACCCAGTTTCACTAGGAGGAAGGATTCACCAAAGAAGGACTTAAGAAAAGAGGTTTCATGTAGGTGCATCTACCTGTGCCCTGAAATGTACACAAGGCTTTTCCAATGAGCCTTCTCTCCCTGGAGCAGAAAGACCAGACTGTACTTTACATCCACCCTTGTGCTACCTGTTTCCTCTTTACACTGTTACCACAGGCACAGTCGCACGTTTAATAGCTATCTTCCAGAATGTAGGACCAGTGTCCCTTCAGTTCTCCCCAAGCCTAGCTCGTGACTGAGGCACAGTAACATTCACTGCCGCAATGTGACGCAAACAGCAAATGTGTCTAAAGATGAGGGAACGTGCAAATGAGGACTGCGGAGTTCTTTGAAATAGTCCTTTTGCCTTCAGGCAAAGATATTGCTTTCTGCTGAATTCTAGAGAAATGGACCTTTCCAATTTCCCTTCTGAGGAGCATCACAGCGCAGAGAGTCATTTCTTTGTAACAGCAGGTCTCTGCCCAACAGAGAGTGCTTCTGGCACCTGGAGACAGCTGCATCTTCAGGGACTTTGACTTCTCACATGCACTCACTTTCCACTCTGTCAGGGATTTGTAGTCCCAGCAAAGAGCCTACAGGACTCTCACGGAAAGCTCATGTTTGTTTTTAAATCAGTGTTCTGATTACTGGTGCAACTGAGAGTGTTCACACCAGCACTGGTACTGATGAGGAATTCTGGAAAAAAATTATATGGAAAACAATTGTAGCACCGAGTGAAATCAAACCAGAAACCAGGTGCAAGGTCCTGAAGAAAAAAAAATCAATTTAATGTACTTTGATGTTTAAAATATTCCTAGGCAAAGCCTCAATATTCTATTGTTTGTATACCATGTGCATGTTTGTGTGTTGCTTGTGCGTTCGAATTTTAAAAAATCATATGGCCTGCATTTTCAATAAAGTAAAAAATGATTCTATCATCTTTACTAGTATTAGTATTATAAAATTAATATTACCAAAATTATATTCATATTAATTACCTAAAGATATATTGACCTAATGGTTTATGAACTTCATATTAACTACTTAAAAGGGATTTTATCTTATTTTTAACTATGTGATGTTTGTGTCTATGCATGGGTCCCTCGTGTGCACATGAGGCCAGAGGCACTGGGCTTCCCTGAATCTGATTCTAAGCATCAGTCCCTCATATTAACTTTTGAAACTAATGTATTGACTTTTCTAGCTAGACAGATGTTTTGTTCAGCCACCACACACAAAAAAATCCTTTCCAATTTCTAAAGTAAAACACTTCAAGCTCATGGAGCAGGAGCATGCTGTATGATAAGTCTGTCTCCTCTCATGTGCGATGATGAAAACATTCCTTTGAAGAACATGAAGTTTTAGGAAGAATCGGTGTTGTTGCGGAGGTGACTCATGCCAGTGGCCTGCGAGCAGCATCACCCACATTTACCGGATTTACATCGTGGCCCTGGCAGGCTCTACAAATCCAGGCATGCTTTTGGAAAAAATTGATGTACACCCCAGGAACGATGTGTGACTGTGATTGAGGCCTGAGAGTGGGGCTGCGTGCTTTGCAGCAAAGCTCATTTTACGTGACTTTC
Organism: Acomys minous; assembly: GCF_964271855.1. Lineage (NCBI taxonomy): Eukaryota > Metazoa > Chordata > Mammalia > Rodentia > Muridae > Acomys > Acomys minous. The sequence continues at coordinate 118,740,890 of NC_140484.1, read as the reverse complement.
TATTCAAGGAAGCACTCACTGGGCTACAGCTGACAGAGTTCTTGGAGCAAGAGGCTGTAAGTCTCACTTTCTGCCTGAGTCAGGCTGATTTCAAGAGGCAAAAGGCAAAGTGCCATGCTCCTTTTAACCAACTGAGATTCTTTTGGAAAAGCTTCTTAAAGTAAATCTTTTCTTTTGTCAAAAGGATCATTTGCAGTCATTTTGACATGAGGGTTTAAAAGACACTGAACGATTTCTTTTTCCAAAATTTTCAAGTGTCTTTGAACTCTGGTAAAATAATCTTGTAAGAGCTCAAGCTTGCCCCCTTGCTTAGAGAACTGTATCTCTGCCACCCACCCAAATCCAAGTATGGTAAGAAGAAATTTTATATAAGTGAGAATGATTCTGCATCCCCCTATACCTTCCTTTTGTCTTGTGGCTCTTTCCCTACTTCTCAATGGCTTTGTGGGAGGGATGCTCTGGCAGGGAACAGGTCATGGTACTTTAAAAGATAGAGATGTTGCAGAAACTGAGATTGCAATGATCTCTAAAGAAAGCACAAGACAAACCTCCAGAACGTGGAGTGTATGTATGAGTTTGCTTCTGTGGGAGAACTGGTGATGTGGACCTAATCAGAGCTCCTCTTGGTGAATGAGCAAAGTGCGGGCTTCCCGTGCTGTGAGCGTCAGTCAAGCCATGCTTGTTCCTTATCTGCGTACCTCATAATTTCCACATGCCTAGCTTAGTGGTCTCTGGGTTATACTTGGAAATAAACCAACCTCAAAAATAAATAAATAAATAAATAAAAAGGACGGGTGGCTTTAAAAGATGTTTGGAAGGACATCTTGATTTGGAATTATACCAGAATAGATGCACAAGAGAAAAGTGACAACAAAGCTGACATAGAAATCTCCTGGTCCCCAAAAGGGCTGTGGACTATATCTCACAGGGTTTCAAAGTAGTAGCTGAAACATCTGGAAGTGGGGGTATACATCAGCTGAAAAAAATTTGAATTTCTACAAATTATTTGAAACACGGGTTGAAATCTACTACCACAAGCATTAAGCTTAAGTATATAAAATTTCTTCAGGCAGAAGTGAATTAACAATGTAGTATAAACAAATATTTCATTTTGGCAGAGGATGCCTTCTTATTGAGAAGTGTTGGACAAAACACAATTTATAAATTAATAACATAAAGGCTATTTAGCAGATCTAGCATAACTCTCCACTCATTGACGTTTAGAATATTCCTACACTGTGTGAGAAAGAGGATGAGAATTGAGAGACGTGAGGTCGTAGATTCTGACCTGCTTTGTAAAGGAAGTCTGTGTTCTGACTCTTCCTGGGTGAGTATCTGTCCTAGGGAGAAGATTCATATCTGAGCCTCTTGTGTTTGTGGGCACTGTGTAAACTGATGACATGATTTCTCCATCCTGTGATTAAAGAGAAAGTTCTTATTGTAGATATGAGAAAGAACAGCAAAGCATCTGGGAGAGTCCAGAACAGAAGGAGAAATTAGTAGACTGAACATGTCTGGCCGACTGGACCTGGCCAAAGAAGAAGTGGAAGCAGAAGGAGAGAGAGAGATGGGGTGGGGCAGGGTGGGGGGAGAACTGTAAGCTGAGCAATAGGCACCACAGAGAGCCATTCATCAATCCCTTCCGCCAGTGATAAAGGAAAGACTTCTTTTGGTAGAAGGGACCTGGCTTCACAAGTTCCTAAGAAACACCGGCTTTTATGTGACCACCAGAAATACTCGTATAGTCCAGGTTGGGCCTCTTCTGGATATTTTAGACTGCCTTTTGGAGTTTAGGGAGCTGGTGGTTCCTTTGGCTCCAACAGGGATGAGATTTGCAGAAAGTCAGAGCAATTTCTTCTCAAAGGGTGTAGAAGTACAGAACTGCCCCCAGGCAGGAGGCGGAGGAGCCACGGATACATTGAGAAGAGTGCTCATCTTGGAGGCCTGTTACACAGGTCTTGCAGTAGGCACCTGTGAGGAGCAAGGTGTGAGAACTGAGGGACCGATGTGATGACTGTGGCTCTTGAATACCCACACCCTGTATTTCCCCTTTTGTTCTGCTGTCTCTTGCCACTCCGAAAAGAAAGGAGCTTTTCCAAGGATGTAGATGGCTGACAGGGACATGTAGATGCAGTTGAGAACTTACTGACTTATTTATCCCTTCTCTTTTAGAAGAAACTACAATATCTGCCATGAGCCACAACACTGGAGAAAATACTAGTTTAGCCAAGAACTTAACTGGTGAAAGCCACTGCTTTAGGACCTGAATCCGTAATTTACTCATCCCTTGCTTCCGGTGAGCACCTGTATATGGAGCAGTCTTGGGAATTACCTCCTGATCAAGAAGTCTCCGTTGACTGGGGCCCGAGAAGTCAAAGGTCACCAAGGGAAGTATTTATTTATTTATTCACTTTACATCCTGATGGCAGTCCCCTTTCTCCTCACCTCCTAGTCCCATCCTCCCGCCCTCCCTCTCCCCCACCCCCTTCCCTATTCTGAAGAGAAGGGGAGCGCACCCTTATACTCCAACCACAACTCATCAAGTTGCATCAGGACCAAACAAGTTATCTTTCCCTGTGACCAGGCAAGGCAGTCCCACAAGCACGAAGTAATCAAAAAGCTGGCAAGAGAGTCCATACCAGAGAGAGCCCCTGCTCCCCACAATAGAGGACCCACATGATGCCTGAGCTGCCCATTGGCTACATCTTTGAAGGGGGCCTAGGTCCAGTGCATGTAAAGTCCTTGGTTGGTGCCTCAGTTTCAGCAGGCCCCTTTGGGCCCTGGTCAGTTGGCTCTATTGGTCTTATTGTGACATTCCTGTCACCTCTACGTCCTTTTCTCTTTCCTCTTACTTTCCCACTCAATTTCCATTGCTTTGTCCAATTGGCTGTGAATCTCAGCATCTGTTTTGAGGCACTGCTGGGTGGAGCCTCTCAGAGGACAACTACGCTGGGTTCCTGTCTGCAAGCATAGTAGAGTATCTTTAATAGTATCAGGGGTTGGTTATCTCCCATGGGGTGGGTCTTGGGTTTCGCCAGGCATTGGTTGGACCTTCCCTCAATCTTTTTTCTATCTGCTCTATCATTATCTCTGTACATTTTGTAGGCAAGGTGAATTTTGAGCCAAAGTTTTTGTGGGAGGGTTGGTGTTTTCCTCCCTCTAGGAAACTTGTCTAGTTAGAAGGTATCCTCTTCAGTCTCTATGGCTCCTGCTGCTAGCAGTCTCTACTAGAATCCCTGGGAACCTACCTTGACTTGGGTCACCAAGGACACTTGCTCAACTATATATTCATAGCAGCTTTATTTGTACTAGTCAGAATCTGGAAACAACTTACAAGTGCCTGAACCAAAGAGTGGATAAAGAAACCGTGGTACATTTACACAATGGGACACCACTCGGCTATCAAAAACAAGGAAATAATGGTATGTGCAGACAAATGGATGGAACTAGAAAAGATCATCCCGGGTGAAGTATCTCAGACCCAGAAAGACACACACGGTATGTACTCACTTATCAGTGGATTTTAGTCGTATAGTACAGGAGAAACATACTACAATGAACAGATCTAAAGAAGAAAAGTAACAAGGAGGACCTAAGGGAGGATGCTTCAATCTCACTCAGAAGGGGAAATAGACTAGAAAGAGGTAGTGGTTGAAGAGAGGGAACAAGGTAGAAGAGGAAATGCAGAGAGATATGAGGGTAGAGATCAGATCTGAGGAGAGCTAGGGTGGGAGGACAAAAGGCCTATATAGAAAAGAGAAACTGTGGGTGGGACTTCTCTGTGACAAGCTGCATTTTTATCTTCACTATTTCCAAGAAGAAATGGTGTAGTAATAGAACGGCTGGGTTTTACATTGCATGGTGGGTACTTGTTATCATTAAGCATTAGTAGCTTCCTTTAAAATGAGATGAACTAGTGTTGTCAAGGGAGACATGGAAACTGTACATTCTGTCCTATTTGTTTCAATAATGCTAATTACTGGTCACTCTACATAATCCAATGAAAGTACTGTTGGCAAATGACGACCTAGTACATAACTAATTTAAAACGTGGCTCTCCTTTCATTAAAACAAAATGTGCACGCATACCAGCTTTTGGAAAGAAAGAAAGATGTTTTGAATTAAAACAGTCCAAATTCCATTACAAATTGATCCACTATGTGTACAAGAAGAAGTTCAGTTATTATACTCGTTATACTGAATTAATCTTGGTCAAATTTGATGGATAATTTGTGGAATTTCTAAAAGTATATGGCCACTTGGCCAGTTATCAAGTCTTAATTAAGACATGTTCCTACAAGTTCACACCATCTATTTTTAATCTATTAGTTTAGGCTGGGAAAAGACACCCATTTAAAAACACGCTTATGAGAAAAGATAAAAGCAAGAGTCTAATTTCTCCAGGTAGTCTCTGGAACTCCTGGGTTGCTTGGGAAAATATGTGGACAAGACTATAAAAGAAGGCATGCTTGTATCATAACTGGCTGCTAGCTTTCCTGCCATTCTCCTGTGGTAGTGTAGAACAGACTCCAAAGGACATTGAGTTTTGATTGAAATACTTTAATGTACTTGAGGAACTTCACTAGGGTGACATACACCTGCAGTGTTACGAGTTTCATCTCCTACCCTCTGACTCATCTGCCTGCTGTTAGATCATCTGACATACTGGCTCATTACAGTTCAAGTCATACAATGAAACCATCAAAGGGGAGAGCCAGTGTGCTGCCTGTTAAGACAAGACAATTAGATTCTCTGAAAACCATTTTGTGACAGGTATAAGCCATCAACATGGACTTGAGGCAAGATTATGAATTCATTCTGTTGTCCCCAGTAGGTGAAAGCAACATTCTTTAGAAGACTTTGCAAATTGGTCCTGGAGGTAAATTACATGACAATAATATGCAAACCAGAATCCCATCTTTGAAAGGTCTGTCTCTCACAACGACTACTATGTTATAGAATTGCTTAGGGTTTAGTCACAAAAATATAAATCATAATATGTACTTCAAGTGAGACCATTTAATATTGGGAATAGGAGTTGGAGTATTGAAAGAGATGAAGCACAGCAAACGAGAAACACATGTACATCATACAAACATACACAATAAAAGGCAGTTATCAACTGTAGAACTGGGAAAAGGAAGGCACCTGGAGCCATCAAAACATGGAACATAGAGGCAGGGCCACATATGGCTGGACCCCTGGCCTCTGACTACTGTGACACATTGGGACAGAACACTCTGCAAGCATGTGGCGGTATAGCTCCTTAGAGTCTCAAAAGGAGCTGCAGTCCAAGACTAAGTGCTGCCATGGAGGAGGAAGTCACTCCTGAGATGACAGTAGCCAGAGGAGCTTACAGAAAAGAAAAAGGTTCTCCTTGACCTCTTGCCTCCCAAGAGTTCCCCATCCTTTCTTGAAAATATGAAATTCTGCTCAAAATATGTAGAAGACAGGACTGGAGTAAAGGACCAAAGTTCAATGCCTGTTCCTGTGTTTGTTTCTTTCCTCCTGTGACCGAATACCTGACAGGACCTACATAAACAGAGGACAGGTTTGGGCTCACAGTGAAGGACATATTAGCTTATTGTGGCAGAGAAACTATGTCTGCTGAGGAAGCTAAATCTGAGGAGCCTGAGGCCAGACTTACTTCTTTCCAGGTGGATGAGGAAGCAGAAAGTTCTGGCCAGAAGTGGGGTAGGGCTGCAACCTATACAGCCATTCCCAAAGCAGCACCAGCAGCTGGGAGCACGTGTGAGCCCCTGAGGCCGTGGGGTGTATTTCATATTTAGACTGTAACACACAACAAACTTACTGTTTAAAAATGTTAAAGGCTCTAGTTTATATATCTAAGAAGGAAAAGGGACGTTTTGGATCAGCTTATTGTAATGAATTAGCATTTGGGTTTTTTTTTTTTTTCTGAATCAGAATCGAAGATTGTGATTTGAATGCAGCACTGACTCAGCGGGGTTCATTATGTTGAGTGATTGGTGACTTGAGCTCACAGGCATGCTGTGAACATTTGCACCGTGTTAGGTGGACATTTTCATTGACCAGGAGACAGGAAGAGCACGTGTGCAAAGGGACCTGAAAACAACACCGTCGGCCGAAGATTAACCAACAGAAATTCACATTAACTCTAAAACCAGAGTTCCCGCATATTCATTTCACTCAAGACTCTCCGATTTCCAAATTCATTTTAGAATTATGAGGCTGTCCAGCCATATTTATACTTTTGTTATGTCCTTCCTGGTTCTCAGCCTCTACGAATGTAGTCATTTGGCCTGTTCTGCTTAGATAAACACCTGGAAGCTCTCCTGGGAAAGATCCCAAGTCTAGACATAGTTTTTAAAAAATCCACACATGTGTTTCTCATTATGAGGAGCTTTAAGTCTGCAGACAAGAGAAAATTCCCATGCCTTCAAGGAGTTACCAATTATGTCACATTCTGTGAAGAAACACCCATAACTAATATATAAATAATTGTCTTCAAAATCATAATAAAAGCGAAGATAGAAAAGAAAGATGGTTGTACTGAGCTGCTGAGAGTCTTATTTTGAACGCAGGTCTTGGGGAACAGGAAGGAGAGGTGACTTTCAACCTGGTAAGCTGCGTTCTTTTATAATTTTGGCACAATCACTGAGCGCAATCTGAGCATATCCATTGAGCTGCTATTGCTTGAAAATTTTCTTTTCTGTATTCTTCTTTCTCCACCTCCTCCTCTTCTTTGTTCTCTTTTTCTTCATCTACGAACACAATGACAGGCAAACATCTATACATCTCTTCTGTCCCAGTAAAACATATAATGCACTAAAGTAAGAAATTTCTTCATAATACAGGGTGAGTAAGAAAGGACTCGAGGAGAACTGACGTGATGCACTTACAAGTGCAGAGGTGTGGGGAGTCAAGATGTGGCAGATTGGGCTGGAGAGGTGGCTCAGAGGTTAAGAGCACTGGCTGTTCTTCCAAAGGTCCTGAGTTCAATTCCCAGCAACCACATGGTGGCTCACAATCATCTGTAATGAGATCTGGTGCCCTCTTCTGGCCTGTAGGCACACATGGGGACAGAGTACTGTATAAATAATAAATAAAATCTTTAAAAAAAAAGATGTGGCAGGTCCTCATTAGTGTTTACCATCACCTCTTTCTTAGATCATCTAGAATGACTAGCAATAACTTATGAGCAGGCAGGGAGGATGTATGCACATAAAACATAGTGAGAAAGGCCACTCAGATAGGTCACTGTTATATAGCAAACATGTTAAGAAAATCTGGAGAGTAATAATAAAAGCTTAAGAAACGAGAGCAGTGGGTGAGGTGACTAGCTACTATGTTAAACACAATAAAACAAAAGACCGTAAAAAGCACACACAAATCCTATGATTCCATTTGTGGTGGTATTTCTTTTAATGCTACCAGTAATTGGATCCTTAGTCCAACAAACCTGTAGCTAATTGAGCTTTCCCTACCGTTTCTATCACTAGTGTCTAAAAGATCAAAATAACTCATATGTCCTGGGACTCTGAGATGGCTCTACAGTAAAGAGCATTTGCTACTCCTGTGGAGAACCTGAAGCCAGTTTCCAGCACACACACGTGGTGGCTGACCATGGCCTTTAACTCCAGTTCCTGGGGGGCCTGATGCCCTCTTCTGGCCTCTGTGTGCACATGCAATTACACATGCACATAGCCACACAGAGACACACACAATTAAGAATGAAAACATCTTTTAAAAATGAGAAATATGTATGTATAACCTGTCAGGGGTCTATATAAACACGGACATAGGGAGGTCATTGTTCTTAAGTCAACTCTACTGACAACTACAAGCAACATCCAGGACAGACACTTAAGATGAATCCATCGAATATCTTGGAGAACTATTTTTTTTTAAAGATGATAAACTGAAAGGAAAATTCTCCAAACCTTTCATTCAATTTACATTCAGTTATGGAACCACAGCACAGACTAGAAAAGGAAGAACATAAAATCAATATTGTGTACGCACTAGAAATAAAGGAAAGTACCGCATAATAGCAGGATGCAGTAAGGAGCAAAGGCATCATGGGTGTGGTAACCAGTATTCTGGTTCATGGGAAAGAACAGAGAAACCTGAAGAATTTACTGGCTCTTGTAACTGGGTATTTCTGAGGAATGAATTTAGCTTCAGGCATGGCTTGATTCTGGAGCTTTAAATGCCATCAGCTTTATTGATTCTGCGACTTCAGTTATATCAGCTTTGACTTTGATCTTTCTCAGTGTACACAGACTTTCAAAAAAAAAAAAAAACAAACCAACAAAACACTCACCGAGAGCTGAGTTTATATGATTTTAGCTCATAATCTCAAAGGAAAAGAAGAACGACTTCAAATTTCCCTCAAGCCAGGGGAAAACTCAATTGGCCTGGGAAAAGCCACACACCCATATTTGAAAGTATCACTGTGTCTTCTGGGATGGATCAATGTCACTGTCAGATGCCTGCTTCTGTCCCTGCAGTTAGAGTGTGGTACTGTGATTAACAGACATACCAGTACCCTGTGGGACTGAAAACCCCTAAGGAAATCTGAGTAAATGCATTATGTTTTAGTATTTGCTGCAACCAATATTAACTAATCTGCTAGCTTATAAAAAATTCAAAAGTTTTTTGAAAGATTGTTATTAATTTCTCAAAAAACTCAAGTGAAAAGATGAAGAGATGATAATAATCTAACAGGCCAAAAAACATACAGAAAAAGAACTGAGAAGTATGGGGCTAAGAGATGGTTCAGTCAGCGGAATGCTTAACATACAAGCACAAAGACCTAAATGTAAGCTCCAGAATTCATATATATATAATGTTTGGTATGGTGGCACATGATTATAATCCCAGCACTGGGGAGCTAGGAACAGGTAGATACCTGAGGCTTGCTGGCCAATCAGACGAGCTTACTTATCAGTCTATGGACAAGAGAGAGAGAGAGAGAGAGAGAGAGAGAGAGAGAGAGAGAGAGAGAGAGAGAGAGAGAGAGGAGAGGGAGGGAGGGAGGGAGGGAGGAGGAGGAGGAGAAGGAGGAGGAGGAGGAGGAGGGAGGGGGGAGGGAGGGAGGGAGGGAGGGAGGGAGAGAGAGAGAGAGAGAGAGAGAGAGAGAGAGAGAGAGAGAGAGAGAGAGAGAGATCTTATTACAAAGATATGATAGTGGGGCTGAGGAGTGCTCCATAGTAAAGCACTCACCATGCAAGCAAGAGGACCTGAGTTTGGATCCCTAGAACTAGTGCAAAGCTAGACTCCCTGATGTGCATGTCTGATCTCTGTGCTCTTCCAGCAACACAGGAGGCAGAGATAAGATAATCCCAGAAGCCTGTGGGCCAGCTATCCTTGCATGAGCAGCAGTGAAGAATAAACTGCTTCAAGCAGGGTGGGAAGCAAGGACTGACACTAGAGTTGTCCTCCGACCTTCCTGCACATGGCTGTGGCACACATGCACTCACAAACTCACATGCGTGTGCACACACACACACACACATGCACGCACGCACACGCATGCACACATACTTTTGATGTTTCTGTGTACCACTTCGGTGCCCCAACACAGCTAAGCATAAGCATAGATTGCTTAATTGGCTACTGCTTGTGGGCAGGGGCAAAGGCAAGTGGAAACAAAGGTGTCATTCTGTTTATTTTTCTTTCAGTGTGATAGGAAACAAATGAAAAGGATGGAAGGAAATAAACAAGACAACAGCAGCAGTTGCTTTCATAAGGAGATGTCTAAAGGAAACATTTTCCTCTTTTTTCTTCCCATGGTTACCTTTGCAAACATTGTCCGTGGCTTTTGCATACATGATAAATCATAATTATTTAAACATTATCTGCATGGCCTGGGCAGATGTCCCAGAGGGTGAAGTTCTTGCCACACAAGTGCGAGGAGCCCGGGTATGGACTCCCCACAAGCTGTATCAAGCCACACGCAGTAGCACACGTCTGTGACTCCAGTACTTATGCTGTGAGGCAGGAGGCAGAGACAGGAGAACCAGCAGCTTGAGGCACAGTTAGCTTGGCTGTACGTGATGGCAAACCGCAAGAGACCCTGCCTCAAATAAGGTGGAAGAAAGGCACTGACACCAGAGAGTGCCAGCCACCCCCACCTAGAACTGTCTCTACACATACACATATGAGCACACATATTTGCAGCCCCCCCCACATATATGTATGTGTGTGTGTGTGTGTGTATATACATATACACACACAGCACATTGAGATAAGTGCTGGTGCTGTACAAAATAAGAATCCAGAAAGAGAGTGGAGGCGAGGGCATGGAGGAGCAGCAGGGACCCAGGACTCAGAATGAGCTCTGGGAGTACCACCTGGTGTGACCCTTTGCGGCTTCCTGTTGAACGCCAAAGGTAATTGAACACCAACAGAAAATCATACAGGACTGCGCAGAATGATTTCTTGATTTTTCTTTTTCTTTTTTTTTTTTTTATTAAAAGTTATCTTTGTGTCTTAAAATGAAAACCATATTTTAAAAATGGCCCAATTTGCTTTCTAAAAGTCAACAGTGTGGTGAGCAGAGCACTCCTGTACAGCACCTGGTTACAGTTTTCAAAGGTTTGTATCTTAGTCATGTCTGTGGGTGCCGTGTGAGGATGTGTGCACACAGGTTCAGGTGCCCACACTTGGTATGGGGGTTGGGAAGATAATTCAGGTCCTTTGAAAGGGCTGCAAATGCTGCTAAGTACCGAGCCATGTCTCCAGCCCCATGTCCTGCTTTGTTATGGTGTCAGTCTCCAGCATCTCAGAAAACAGCCAGGCACGAGGCCAATCAACTCTGCATTCGCTGGAAGGACTGCTTCTTTCAACTCCAGTGTCCTTGGAGAGATCCGACAATGGGAAATCATGAACAGATGTTCCCATTAGGAATCCTAGCCTTTTATGGTCACAGAGGCTCCTAGCCATCTCTCTACCCCACCCCAGCAGCACAGCCATGGATGGTCTCCTAAAAATTAGAGGTTAGAATGCTTATAAACCAGAAGGCGTAGTGTGTCCAAGTGGATGAGGAACTAATGGAAACATAGCGTGGTCTGTGAACAGACTCGGAGGCCAAGTCTGAAAACAAAATTATTTTAATTATCTGTGGACAAAAGGGAGGATGAAATCATCAAGGGGCTCTTGAGGATGGACATCTGTGCATCACGAAGCAGAGGAAGAGGTGGTCCTGAACTCCTTCAGAGGAGGTGCTCCAGAAACTGTGGCATTTGCAAAGAAAATAGAGAGGTTCTCTGAAACTCTGCAGTTGAAATGAAGAAGCTAAGCTACATGAAAGAGAATGACTAGGTGTAAGGCTAGCTGCAAGGAACACATGAAGATATACTAGAGAAAGTTTATTCCAAATGAAGGAAAACTGGTAAGAATTGAACTCAAGGAAATAGTAGGTAAAATAGAGCCATACCCAAGGAAAGCAGGAAGCAAGTACATACGCACAAATAAAATGAACTGTCACTTACTTAGTCACATTAGCCAGGTGGCTCAGATAATCGAGGGGAAAGTGGGCCAGTTGCAAGTGTCTTGGGGGGGAAAAGAAGAATTCGACATTTCAAAGCTTTGCATCCAACATCTTCCAGATGTTTGCTTCTCACGAGAGTGCCAGATATTTCAACTATACAAAGGATGGTCACACACATATCTGCTTCAGCAACTGAAAAATATTTTTTTTTTTGGAGGCAATAGAGGGCGGGTCAAGAAAATACAGGATTTAATTCAATGAGCCAAGTAGGAAACAAAATTGGCTGTCTCTGATTTCAGAGTACTCTGTTAAAATGGGATTCCATGAGAGCAAGCCAGAAGGTGAATTCCAAAGGAGAGACAAGAAGGGGCGGTGGAGACGGAACACACAACGCTGCAACAGGAGGGAAACCTTTTCCAGTCTAAAGAAAAGGAATACAAACTCAAGTCATGAAAACAGGAGAGAGAGAGAGAGAGAGAGAGAGAGAGAGAGAGAGAGAGAGAGAGAGAGAGAGAGCAGAAAACAAGAAATAACCTATATAAGTAAGAGAATTATTGGGCCAGTAGGGTGGTGACATGAGTAGACATGCTTGTCATGTTGGACAACCCCCAGGAGCCACAGTGGAAGGAGAGTGCGACCTCCCCAAAACTTGTCTTCTGACCTCCCTGGTGTGTCACAAGCATGCACACATATACACACTTGCAAATAATAAACTTTTAAAAACTGTATTTGTTATTATGCAAAGGGTAATAAAAAAGTTAACACTGGGTTAGAATGAAAAAAGTGAACAATTACTGATTTGTGAGTAAGAACTGGTACATACAAGATAGAAAGAAAATGAACTGTGCATTTAAAATTACACTTATTTATTTATTTGGGGGGGGAGTTGCACATACCACAGAACACACAGGAAGCACACACAATAAAAGGAGTCACTCCTCTCCATCATGTGGGTCCTTGGGATCCAACCAAAGTCATAAGACTTGGCAGCAAGGGCCTTTACCATTGAGCCTTCTTGCTGACTTCCCCCTTAAAAGGCTTTGTTTTGCTTATTTGTGTGGGGAAGTAGTCATGCCTTTGGATGACAAGGCTACAGGAGGGATTCAGACACTGCCCTCCTCCCCACCCAGAGCTGGAGTTGTAGATGTTTTACAGGACGTCTGGCATGTTAGGTGGGTGCTGGGGTTTACTCTGGTCCTCATGGTTAAGCAGCAAGTGCTCTTAACCCCCTGGCCAACTCTCCAGAACCTCCATTTTCTATACAATTTGACTGAAACGTGGGCTTCTCTTGAGCCCTACTGAGATGAAAACTTTGAAGTGCAAAATATTTGAGAGTGCTAAGTAAAAATCCAAGAAGTGTGTGAACAGAATAATTAAACACTGGGTGGTCCCTCCCTTCTGTAGTGTATTGGTATTCAGGGAGAAGATGAGTCAAGTACATGTGTCCTGTAGGAAAAGAAGGGGCCGTGACGTTTCAACCTTTCTATGCAGCATGTTCAGGTGTTTGTTTCTGGCAACACTAGCGAGCAATCCTATCTGCATATAAGGGCCAAAATACTGATGATGACTTTCAGCTGAAAAAAAATATTTAAAGACACAATTCCTCTAAAAGTAAGAGCAGGTTCATGAACTTAGAATCAAAATATGCTATGAAAGCCAGGTATTCAACTGAGTCATTAAGCCCAGTAACATCTATTGACCTTTCCCCACCCATCACCTATAGATCACCTGTCTGTGGTTCTCTACCACTCAGTCATCTTTTAAACTCTGTTTATCTCATGTCTATCTATCAATCATATATATCCACTTGATCTTTTGCCAATCCATCTCCATCTATCGTTTTTCTTTTTAAAATTTTAAGATATTTTATTTTTTAAAACATATTTTATTACTTTATTCATATTACATCTCAATTGTTATCCCATCCCTTGTATCCTCCCATTCCTTCCTCCCTCCCATTTTCCCCTTACTCCCCTCCCCTATGACTGTGACTGAGGGGGTCCCTCCTCCCCCTGTATATGCTCCCATTTTTCTTTTAAGTTGTCTCTTCCCTTATGTTGAAAAGCTACCTGTAAGGTTCTATAATCCAGCCAGGTAGAAGTATTGCTTTTCTAGAAGATGGAACAAAATAAGAACCACTGGTGCACAGAACAAAGCTTACTGAAGATGCGTGGAAGGCTGAGAGGCAAGAAGCAGGAACCCAAAGGAACAGAGCAGGCTTGATCTGCTGCTCACGGGTTAGGGGTGGATGAGCATGGATTCGTCAAGGAGAAGCAAAGCTGAGAACAGACATTCAAGGACTTGTGCGTGGAAGATGCAAAGTCAGAAGCATGTCTGACACGGGTCATACAGGATTAAAGGAACTAAGTCAGATGTGGTGGAGATTACAGGAGAGCTGGCCTGAAGGGAAGCAAGGCATACACTTCAGAGAGTGAGCAAGGGACAGAATGAGTCAGTGGTTTGCATGGCTGCCTGGATGGCCTCTGGCTCATTCTTCCTTCTCTTTAATCATTTACACCCTTTAGAGATTTCCAGTGTAACAGGCAGAGTAGAGTGTCAGGTGCAAGATTCTCAGCTTGGTGCTTGGTAGATAAGCCCAATATTTATCTCCAGTATCTCTATGAGCAGCTTTCAAGGACTGGATGGAGAAAATATATATATATATTGTACCAGTAAAGAAGGTCTGAAAACAGCTGACTCATCTGAACTTGAACAACATCGGCAGCCCACTGGGATGTGGAGTCTTACGAAGGGCAGAATCGGCCTGAGCAATTATGACTATCAGTGAAAGAAAAATGGTCCAAATATCAGTGAGAACAAAATTTTCTTTGGATAGAAATTAAAGAAATTGATGGTACAAATGAGTTCACTGCCTAAGAGGAGTCTAACACAATGAGACCCAGGGAAGTTTCTGGAAGGAACATCGTTATTAGAGGAGAAGCTGGAGGTTTCTTGGAGATTGCATATGCCACTAATGACAGGATGACTCATGCACGTCTAAGAATTCTGATAAACAGTATGTTTTTTAGAAAGATAAGCTTCAGAATTTGAGACAGCTTGGTGACAAGTTACAGAGGAGCGCCTCGAGTTCAAACAGCAGAAGTTGGTCATCTGTGAGATTTATAACAGGTTCTTGGAGACAAGAGAGGTCCTGCAGGGTTCAGGAACGCTGCAAGGACTTAGGAAAGCTGACATAGGTTTAGCTGTCAAAGAATAGAAGGGCTTACATGAAAGAAAACATTTACCCTGCTATTTATGGAAAAGTTACAAGCTAGCAGTGGAATGAGCTAATACGCCAGATGTAGAAACATGAATGACAGAGATACAAAGAGCCCCACTTGTGTAAAGTTCATTATGCAAAAAAAGGTTGATTTTGGTTTCAAGGCTATCCATTTAAAAAGCGCAGAGAGGGGCAGAGAAAGCGTCACTGTGCTTTAGAAGCAGCCTGTTTTCACTTGACATCTAATCAGAAACATGGCCGGGTAAAGAAGCAAGTTTTATCATTCACTGATGGCATTCCAAGAGTCGTTCTTTTGGAATAAGAGTGAACGTTATATAATGTTGGATCCCCTGGGGCTGGAGTTCCGAGCCGTTGTGAGCTGCCTGACGTGGGAGCTGGGAACCAAACTCAGATCCTCCGCAAGAGCAACACACGCTCTGGGGGGCACAGAGCCATCTCTCCAGCCCGCCTGCATGACATTCTTAAGAAGGGAATTCCCTTCACTGCCCACACTTACAAGTGTGGAAAGAGAGCTGAGAGATTTTCTGTGCTCCATTGAGAGCTGTCTGACAGGCAGCAACATCATGGGTACAGAGCTTTACCACCAGGCTTTACAAATGAGTCAAGCAAAGAGGGGTGGGGCACTGAGTGACTCTGATGGGGCAAATCTCCGGCAATGGAGGCTCCAGAGAGCTGACATGCTGGGAGGTGACGACTGAAGGGTAGGATATCAACAGCGTGAGATTTCAAAGATGGGCCACCTTTAAGGATAAATCACTGAAATGGCTGCATTTGTGAGTTTTCTGCCCCTAAGCAAATCCCGAGAGCATCAGCTTGTGGCTAGACAAGGTTTATTCTGGCGCATGGTTTCAGAACCTTCAGTCTATCGTTGGTTGCCCTCTGTTGCAGAGTGGAGTGGGTGAGCGTGGCAGAGTAAAACTGCTCATCTCATGTCAAGCCAGGGTATGACAGAGACTGGGAGAGACCAAGTCGTACTGTCCCCTTCAAGAGCACCGTCTCCAGGGACTCCGCCCATGAACACTCCTCTCTGAAGTTTCCAGTACTTCACACGTAGTGCCAAGCTGGGAACTAAACTTTTGTCCCATGAGCCTCCGGGGGCAGTCCAGATCCAAATCACACTGAGAGCTAAATCCACTCTTTAATGTGGGGTTAATTAGGAAGCACACGGAATAAGTGAGGGGTTCTCTAAATACTAATTAAACTGGAAAGCAATGCTGGACCACTTGATGGGAAATAAGGTGACTCACTCAAACAGCAGTCTACAATAAGGGGAGTTCTGAAGGATGTTTCTGTGACTCCCTGAAGGTGAATATTTAGAAAATGAAGAGGAAAAGGCAGGTGTCAGGATGAATATAGAGTTTCCCACAGACTACTGTTAAGGGTGGCACATCCTTAGCAAAGAGCTGTGTTTCTAGCAACCTGAGGCCTGGGGCAGAGTTTGGAGTCTTTCTGGAGACCACGTTTGTGGCATCTATTAAAAGAACCACATAATTTCATGTCTCTCACTGGTAGCCAGGAATATTGATTTATATTCAACTTCATTGCCAGCCTTTTTTTTTTTTTAGACCTTCAGACTAGGCTGTGTGAATGTATGGGCAAAATGTCAAAAAGCATTAGTCCCTCCTCATGGGACAAACTGGGGGACTTCCCTTGTAGGCTTTCTGTCACTCATAGAAAGGATCCTGGAAGCATCCCTGGCTTGGTAAGGAGCAGGGCTGTGTGAATTTGCATATCTTTTCTTTTCAGATAACACAGCGATGTAAAAGCCAGGCTCTCCATCTCTGCCTAGCTGGGTTTTGGCACTGAGCAGCAGAATTATTATCAATGGGCTCCTTTCCCCATGGCACCCGTCCCGAGGATGAAGGCGCCCTTAAACAAGGCGAGCTGCCCCCCCTTTCCCTCTGGAGTAGCAGAGGATGGGAGGTGTTGAGGTTCTCCTTTGTGTTCCTTCCATCTCGTGAATAATATATTTTTGTTTATTTGTTTGAGTATATCTGGCAGACACAAAGCTCCATTTTGCCAGAACCTTCTAACAGGTTTATGAGAGATGGATTGGGTAATTACATTGCCATTTTTTGCCATTATTGTTTATTTGTTTTCTGAAACAGTCTTATTCTGTAGCCCATGCTGACTTGGAACTCGCTATGTAGCCCAAACTCAATTCTCTTGTCACTGCATCCCGAGTGTTTGGATTACAGGAATGAGCCACCATACCTGGCTTCTTTCTGTTATCACACACACAGACACACAGATACACACACATGCATACACACACACTGATTGGTAAATTTATTTATTGGCTTTTGGAGTCAAGCTAATTATGGATCCTAGGTTTACCTTAAGTTCATGGCCATCCTCCAGCCTCAGTATCCTTCATGATACAATTACAGACTTGAGCCACTACCTCAGGCTAAGCCATTGTCTACCTGGAAAATTCACCACCTTTAGATGAAAAAGACATAGTCAACTCAAACACTGTCTTCTGAAGCAATGAGTTAGGTCAGAGCAGGGGTGTCAAATCTCTGATGAGTTGCTTCATTCTGAGGTTAAAAAAGGATTTATCATTGATATGAGGAAGCCCAGTAGGTGCCATAAACAATGGCCAATATCTTAACACATTCTTCTATTTTTTCTCTTTTGAACTTCATTACTTTCTTATTAGAAATTGAATGAAGTTTCCCCTTTGCCTTATTTTGCATGTCCTTTCTGCCTGTTAAATTTCTAAATAATTTATTGTCATTTTAAAGTATTTGATATTAAGGGGGTCTAAGCTATGAGTTTCCCCTCAAGGGTAATTTGGCTTTTAGTGTTCAAACTATCATCTATGATGTTACCATTAATATCCAAATTCTGCTTGTTTTCATTTCACATTATCTGGGAAGCCATGTTGATTTAATCTTTAATGGCAGTTTAATTGTATAGTATTATCTTGCTCACTCTCTTCATTAGATACATTACTAAATGTATTTTCTTGCTATGTCATGATTGTAGACTATGGCACGAACACTTTCTAATTTTGAAGTTTTTCTTCTGCCCTAACAAATAATTGGTTGTGTAACTATTTCACTGGAATTTTTAAAACTATGTATTTAGTCAGTGCCTATTGCTTTCTCAGAAAACTGGGAATAGGACTACCTCAAGACCCAGCTATTCCACTCCTTGGAATATACCTAGAGGATGCTCTACCACACAACAAAGACGTATGCTCAACCACGTTCATAGCACCCTTATTCGGAATAGCCAGAACCTGGAACCAACCTAAATGTCCCTCAGTTGAAGAATGGATAAAGAAACTGTGGTACATTTACACTATGGAATACTACTCAGCTATTAAAAACAAGGAAATCCCGAAATTTACAGACAAAAGGATGGAACTAGAAATGATCATAATGAGTGAGTTAACCCAGAAGCAGAAAGATTCACGTGGTATATACTTACTTATAATTAGACAGTAGCCCAAGAGGCATGTTGCATGAAATTCTTCACTCACCAGGAGACTGGGATAGTTGTGAGAACATCCTATTGGGACTCTAGGTGAGACAAGTATGGGAGAATGGGGAAATAGAAGGATCCAGAGGGTCCTAGAAATCTACAAGAAGAACATCATGATGGTCGGATATGGACCAGGGGGGGTCTGCTCAAACTACTGCACCAACCAAAGACAATACATGCAGCAAACATTTAACCCCTACTCAGATCTAGCCAATGGACAGGACATTCTTCACAGTTGTGTGTAGAGTAGGGACTGACTCTGACATGAACTCTGGTGCCCCATATTTGACCACTTCCCCTTGGTGGGGAGTCCTGGTGGCACTCAGAGAAAGGATAAGCAGGCTACCAAGATGAGACTTGATAGTCTATGACCATATGGTGGGGGAGGAGGTCCCCCTTGGTCACAGACCTAGGAGAGGGGAATAGGATGAAGATGCCCAAGATGGATTTTTGAAATCACTGTGTCTAGGTTGCTTTCTGTTGCTGTGATAAACACCATATCCAGAAGTAATTCAGGGAGGAAAGGGGTTCTTTCATCTCAGAGCTTGAAGTCTATTATTGAAAGAAACCAGGCCTGGAACTCAAGACAAGAACATGGTGGTAGGGACAGAAGCAGAGACTGTGGAGAAATGCTGCCTACTGGCTTGCTCTACATGACTTGCTCCACCTGCCCTCCTGCTCTTCCTGTCCAAGGGTAGTACTGCCCACAGTGAGCTGGGCCCTTCCATGTCAATTGTTAATCAACCCCCCCCCCCCCGACTTACTTACAGGCCAATCCAATGGAGGCAATCCATCACTTGAGGTTCCTTTTTCCTAAGTGACTCTAGTTTGTGTCAAGTTGACAAAAACTAACCACTGGTCACTACATGTGTTTTGTTTCTTTCAAAAGACAAAAGTGAGATAGAATGATGCCCTATCTCTAATATTCCTGAGTAGACTCAGTGTCTTTGTCTTTGCTGGTGTCCTTTCTATTTCTCCTTTCTTGAATACATCTTTGTATTTCTAGTCACTTATTTTGGATCATTATTTGGAAGTAATCATAAGTAACATTGCATTATACACCTTTGATTTTTCTTTACTTCATTTTGTATTCTTTGACAGTTTCACACATGTCTACACTGAATTTTGATCATGTTCATCTCCTTTCTCCTTCTCTCAATCCCCTTTCTTTCCCACCAGAATGATTCTTTTTCTTAGCAGCCCACTTTTAATTTAATATCTTAAAACAAAACAATTCCCCCCCCCCAAATCCTTAAGAACTAAATTAAGGTTGCTTGCATGAGCATGAATGGGAACTATTTATAGGAACACAGGCCACTGATCAGTGGCTACAGGACTGAAGAAAGTGATGCTCCTTCCCTCAGCACTGGGTAGCTACCTTAGGAGCCCCTCCCCCATGCATGATGAAATTATGGCAGGCCTAGTCTTATGCAGGGCTTGCATAAGTGAAACGATGGTAGATAGTTCATGAGTATAATGACATGCCATACCCAGTAGACATTGTGCTATGGCATTCTTCCCCATCTCTGGCTTTTATGTTTCTTCTCCCCCTTTTTCATGATGTTCTCTGAGCCTTGGAGGAGATGACATCGATTTGCAATATAGGGCTGAGCATTCTCTACTCACATATTGTCCATACTTTGACCAGTTAGAGAGTCCATGCTAGCCACCGCCCACTTCTGTTTTGAAGGCAGAGAACAGAGCAGCAGTAGGCTCTATCTACCTCAGAGCTTACGATCTCACCAGCCACCAGATCTTGACCAGGTTTGTAGTTCTAGAGATAAATTCCCTCCTGGGAAGTGGACCTTAAGTTTACTCAGAAAGCTGCTGATAACATTGCACCAATGAGCATACCTTGCCAGGAAGGCTTTGTAGATTGCAGGGTCCTCATCTTGGAGAGGGCTCTGATGACTTATCTCCCAGAATCCTGCACATCACCCTCTGGCATTATGAAAGCTAGCCAACAACTTCCAGGTCAGACCCAGATTGATTTCTCAAGGTCTTACAGCCAGGTAGGTGATGTCTTCAGTAATTGGGTTTTACACTCTCATTTTGGTGGGAAACAAAAGGCATTGGCAGTAGTCTGTGATGTCCTCATAGAGATGACTCTCACGCCTGCCACTGGGGTTTCCTTTTTGTAACCCTTGGCTTCTGTGAGAAGCTTCATCCACTATGCAAGAAGCCTCTATCTCAACTTTTAAAGTTATGTTTTAAAATATTTATTTTGTTTTATTTTATATGTCTGTGCCTGAGTGAGTGTACGTGCACCACATGAACGCAGGAGCCCAGAGAGATCAGAGAAGCATCGGTTGACCTGGAACTGAAGTTAAAGATGGTTGTAAGTTGTCATGTAGGTGCTGGGAACTGAACAAAATGCTCTTAGCCACTGAGTAATCTATCCAGCCCCATAAAATTACATTTTTAGTGGACTTACAAAGTAGTAGGTTTCCATATGACTTTTTCATAAATCCCTAATCTGGTTAAGTCTGATAATTTCTCTTTCCTCTCCTACCCCTCTATCTCTGCTTAAACCCTCCCACCCCAGTACTTAAGCCCTCTACTTTCATATCATGTACCCCCCCACACTTTAAGGCTCTGTTCACCCGTCCCCTCTCTAGAGACCCTTTTATATGTTTCTGGACTTTATTGAACACTTTACTCTAAGAATTCCAAATTAAATTTGTCCATGAGCAAGAACACCTACCTGGGTCTGAATAAGTGACATGATTTCATCATCTATTTGTCAACAGGTGTACACATAGGCCGTTTCCATTTCCCGGCTTTTGTGAATAGAGGAACAATGGGCATGGCTATACAAGCATCACGGTAGGAGCCCGTGGAGTGCTCTTGGTGTATACCCGGGAGTCATGCCACTGGCTTGTATGGAAGATTTATCTTCAGTTGTATGAAAACCCTCCACACCAATTTCCACCATGGCTGTATCAGCGTACACTTCAAAAACACAGTAAATAACTGTTCTCCTTTTCCTACATGCTCATCAGTGTTTGTTGTCATTTATTTTCTTTATAGATATGCTGTCTAGGATGAGATGAAATCTCAGAGAAGTTTCAGTTTACATTTATTTGGTGAGACAGGACGTTGAACGCCTTTACAGATACTTATTAGCCAGGTGTATTTCTTCTTTTCAGAACTCTCTGTTTAGTTCCATAAACTATTTTGATTGAGTTGTCTGTTTCCTTAATGTTTAAGTTTTAAAATTCTTTTTTTATTCTAAATATTAATCATCTGTCCCACTTCTTAATTTGTTGGTCTTATGTCCTGAGCAACTGGGGTCCTGTTCAGAAAGTCTGTACCTATGCCTATATTTTTAAAGGATATTTTATTTCTACCAATACTATAGTCTATCCATTAACAGATTTTATTCATTTGTTCTTATGGTGTCAAAGTATTTGGGAAAATTATACAGCCTTAAAAAAATCACATCACAGCCATGAAGAATATACTTTTAAATGTTGAGTTTGGCATTTTACTTTAACAACTTTTAGTTTGATTGTAATTCTGACATTCTTGAGGTGGGGGCTTGCAGGTAGTACAATTCTGAGCTTATAAGTTTATGTAGGAGTTCAAATGTTTCTAAAAAGAGGAATTTAGTTCAAAAGCTAATTCCAATAAAGAAATTGATGATATTAGCTTTGGAAACCAAGGTGAAAACAGATTCAAATGGTGGGTCTCAAATGGAGAAAGAAAAATCCTTAAATAAAATAAAATAAAATAAAGACTTAAACAGCAGCAGTCTGCATATGCTAGTGCCCTTGCTTTAGTTTTCATTCTCCATGAGGCATTGGGTTTTTTACTTTTTTGACTCTGGGATCAAGTTTTTGTGTCCTCCACGCCCCCTCCCCCTGTGCTTTACAGATAACTAATGTTTTGCTGATTTAGAGCTAATTTCATTTTTTATCAGACAACTGAAGCCAAGTCTAGGATACTAACAGCAAGAATTGAAAATAAAAAGAAAACAAAACAAAACAGAAACCTACAGAGAAATGAATCTAAACGAAAAGCAGCGCACATGAGGTGCCATGGTGCTGTGTGTGGCTGCCCGGCAGCCATCTCAATATAGACGATGATGATGCTCTTTCTCTGCAAAGCCAGGCACACGAATACAGGATGACTAATGGTGGTGAGTATGTGGTCTGCTACCACACCTCTGCTAGCTCAGCATATCTGTGAACCTGCTGTTGTGAGAAAGGACCCATTTCTCCAAACTTTGAGACAGACTCCAACAAGGAGTGGTGGCATGGCGGTGGGGCGGGGTATCCTTTTTCTCTTTCCTGGTGGTCAGGAACCAACAGATTGTACCCCTATATTCTGGGATCATGATGAAATTCTCACCAATTATTCAAATTTAAAAGAGCCACAATTTTATTGGCTCTCAGAGGTGATGAGATATTTATTCCAATGCATTGCAATCCATGGAATTATCATGGATGCCTCTTCTTTTCAGAACAATTTAAAGATTTAGGGTTTTTGTTTGTTTGTTTTGTTTTGTTTTGCTTAGTAACACACAAATATGTGATCTCACCAAAAGTTTAAGTAATGCAAAGTACATGGAATAAAATGGAGTTCTATAATCACTTCCCTGTTTTCCCCAGCAACTGAGTGGGTGCTATGTGGCCGGACCCCTTTCATCACCGGTCACATGACTTTGACTATATACTTCTGTTTCTGCTTCATTCTGCTCCCCTGTAAACAAGGATAGGGCTGTGGCGAAGACAGTTGTGAGCTGCCTGATATGAATGCTAGGAACCAAACTCTGGTCCTCTGCAAGAGAAGCAGTACTCTTAAAGTCCAGGCCATCTGTCCACCCCTTGTTATATCTTGAACAGCTGTGTTTATAAGTAATAACACAATATAGAATTTAGAGATGGAATGATGGAATTAAAAGTGGAATTGCCCTAAACTTTTGTCATAAAAATGGTCCATCAAGAGGTGTTATACTATTTTCAGTTCAATAGTTAGCATGCCACAAGAGTAGAATATGAGACACAGATATGTGACATGCCTGAGGAAACTCATTTATGTTTTTTACCTGGCATTTATTGGGTTAATGTTCTGCCATTTCATGAAGTTCCTCCCTGAAAGGCTGGCTACCTTTGAGAACCCCAAGCTCCAATAGACACAGTGTAAATTGGTGATCACAGCTCAAGTGACATCATCAACACATAGCTGGGAGGTTACTTCCTTAATTATAACTAAAACTGCAGTCAAATATGCAACATGTTAAAAAGAAACCAGAAGCTGCTGAGTTCCAAATCAAAGTAATAGAATAAACAGAGATAAAGAAAACTACTGTCTCATAACACATAATAAAATCAATTTGATAAAACAATAGTAAAAAAAATTCACCAAGAGCATTGAATGTGACAGAAGCTGGGAAAAGGCGATTGCGAACCTGGAGCCATAGCCTTGTTGAAACGTTGCTCAAAAAAAAAAAAAATTCCTTTTATAACTGGGGGGCTCTGCAGTGTCTCCTAATCCCCCACCCCGAGGCATAGAATGATGGTTAGAGTCATTCTTTTAAAAACACATGTTGTAATTCTGGAGGTTGACTGGCTCCCAGGGTGAGAGATGTGACTATCAGCTCTCCCCTCACTGCTCCACACAGCTGGTCTTTTCATTTAGTATTGTTGCAGTGCTGGGTTTTATTTTTACTTTATTTTCCAATTCAATGTACTGTTTTGAGGTATAAAATGTATTGGTAGTATTGAGATCTAAGGAGGGCAATGCAGTGTTTTCTTTTATGCACTTATTCTTAGCCTATGTTCCTTACACTGTGACAAGTTCCACATGACCTTTTGTTCAAGTATACTGTGAACGGTGTGACTATATTAAATGTCCATCACCCCCTCGCGGTGGCCTTCACTGCTTGCGCTCCTTTCTCTATGTGTAAGCATAGAAAGGTATCTGGAATGATGACTTAAAAGTAGGAAATGCTTTCCTAGAATAACATGCAGAAGAGGACCATGGTTCTTGGGGGACGTTCTGTGGCTTGTGGACCATATCATCCTCATCCCTGTGGTGCAAGGAAGCTGCCCCCTAAGGCCCCAACACACAGATTTGGGCTTAGGTTTTCTCCCATTGACTCAAAGCCTCAAAGCATTCCTAGAAAAGGGCTCTGCATCTACAGGTCAAGGACCCAAGACGCTTAGGTGAGAATGTGGCCAACCTCACTCTGCAAGATCATGTGTTTGAACTGGAAGATAATTTGTTTGAAGAGTTAATTGCACTTCACACCACACTTACAACTAACCACGGACATGGCTCAGTTTAACTCTCTACAAACTCCCAGTCTCTCCTCCAGTAGAACTGGCAGATTTCCCATCCAGATGTGGCCAAGAGAAATTTTTTCCCCTCTGGCTCAGACTGAGTCCCACCTTCTTAGGTTCCCCTCCAATCCTACTCTGCATAATCCATGGAATGTTCCTTTTGTTTCTTTACTAGTTCGTTTGCCTAAGGCTGTTGGAATGGCTGCCTCCTGGTATTCCAAAACAAACAAATAAACAGAAAAGCCCCAGTCCCTCTGTGGTCAGTAGCACCAAATGTATTTTGCAAACTCTTTCCAACTTCAAGAATGCCACGTCGTTGCCAGACACACAGGAGATCTTTGCATCATTTACGAAATGTGTACAGCCCCACCCATTTTGCACAGGCAAGGCTTCCCTGCTTTAGCATCCTCTGCCTCTGCCTGCATGCTTGGTCTTCATCTGTGTTATGCTGTGGTGACAGCAATGATTTAATGTGGCTGTGAACGAACCCGCTCTGCCTTTTGTGAGAAGTCAACAGATTTTGTTACAGTTCAATGTAAAACCGATGCTCTGAGCAGAAGCAATTCACTCATGACAGTCCCAATCCTTCCTCCACGTCCTCCCTCCCTCCGTCCCTCTCTCCCTCCCTCCCTCTCTCCCTGCTCTGTCTCTCTTAATCATTTTCCTAGTGTTAACACATCAACCATTCAACTTTGGCTTTTAGGAGTTCATCTTTCTTCTCAATCTTCCCTCAGGCTTAAGGAACCTAAAACAAAGACAAGCTGAGATGTATCAGATAGCAGCTTACTTCTGGTGTTTCACAGAACTTCCTTCTGCAAGGAATTTTTGACCATAGTTTCACAGCACTGCTTATGACCACCAAATGACAGCTCCAGCACCTTCTAAAGTTTTCAGATATACTGAACATCCAAGTTCAATGCAGGTCAGATTCTGTGTGGGAGGAGAGAAGAGAGCACGCGCCAGGCACTCGTTTGAGTCTATTAACAAAAGCGTGCGTTAACAAAAATATGCATTTTTTTCTCATAAGGAAATAGAGGCCAGAAGAGTTTACATGACTAGTCTCTAGTTTTCATCCAATGATGGGCAAAATGGTCCAAGACAGCCTGAGACCAAAGCTTATACAGTTTTATTCCTTGTGTAATGCTCTTACCAGAACTGGGAGGTGTGATGGAGGCTGGGACCAGCTCCTCAAAGACTTTCAAATGTTTACAACAGTCTTTATTGCAGACAGCCCAAGGTTGTTTTTCAAGGCCAATGGGGCTGCTTTCTAGTGAGGGCTAGAAGACGAGTCCAGGTCTGAGCATCACAAGGAAATTCCTAGGAAGATCTCTGGGGTATCCAGGACCCACGTGGTACGCATTAGGAAGGTCTGTGCTAATGAATAGCTTTGAGGATCTCAGCCGAGGAAGTCAGTCTCAGAGCGCCCCACTGCCCATATGGGCCTAGTTTCCCTCAATGGGGTCTTTGTGGCAGCCCAACTCTCGAAAGAGGTCAGCCGGTGGTCAGCGGAGGAAACCACCACTGAGAAGGCTGGCCCTGAGCTGTCACTCCCTCACTTTCCTTTGGACAAGGTACAAGAAATCTTTTATGGGCTGGTGTGGGGGAAAGCCGATGGGAGCCAGCTTTGTTCTATTTTTGTAATGTATTTCTGGTTGAGTTAATTCTATGGAAAAAAATCGTCAGTGCGGTTGTGTGTTTATGTAGGCCCCTTCATCTTGCTGCATGGTGCCAAGTTCCCCGCGTCTGCGAGGAAGTGCAGCCAGACATGTTCAGCGTCCAGGGTCCTCACCCCGCTGACCCCTTAATCTTTCCAAGTTTACCCAGCTCTCTCACAGCAGCGTCTGCATGGAAACTGATCCCTCAGCCCCTGGCTTTTGGCAGGAGGACACTTCCTTCATATGGAAAAGTGTTTAATACCAATTTAATGGTCTGTCTAGCCACTGTATGCCCCAAGCCCGCCCTCCTTTCCTAATGCCCATTGGCACAGAGCACGGAAAGCTGACTTTTAATCACCCATTTCAAATGGCCCCAGCTTACTTTTCAGTATGTCCACTGCTTTTCTAATGAGGGTCTCTCCTCAACCTCAATTCTTCCTTTAGTCCTGTAAAACCAATGGTTGCCATACGTTAAGACGATATTCTTATTTATTATAATTAAATATAATTGAGACAGGGAGGGCATCCCTTTGTTTTCATTTTCTTTTTCGTTTCTTTTTCTTTTATTTATTTTTACTCCCTCTCCTGTTTCTTTCTTTCTTTCTTTTTAACATCCGAGAAGCAAACAAGTAGAAATAATTTTGTTCTTGACTCACAAAATGACTGTTAGTATTTGAGTTTAAGGAGTAAAACTGGGTCTGAGGTGCAGCCCAGTGGGAGAGCGCTTGGCTGGCTTGCACTAACTCCAGCTTCATTCTCATAATAAAATTAACAAATAATAGAACCAATGAAAGCCAACAGGAAGAAAGAAGACTATGCAGGGAAACATTTTGAAGTTGAATCAGTCACTAAATTCCATATGGGAGCAAATCTAGCATTATTTTATCAACGGCCTTTAAACAATATGCATGCTGTATACATAATGGGATATTATTGAAAATGCCAAGAATGCAGGAAGTCCTAATATAAACCCTGCACAGTCAGTCATAAAATACATGTAATGCTGTGCTATGCACTGGTCACCAGCTTTATGGAAAGATGAATTGGCAAGGTCGTGTGGGGTTTTTTTGTTTTGTTTTGTTTTGTTTTGGCCAAGCTTTTCTTTTCTTGATAGTTGTTTTGTTTGTAATGTTAAATATTGTTATCATTTAAACATCCAATTAAAATTTCTTTTCTTGATAGCTTTGTTTTTACTGTTAAATATTGTTATCATTTAAACATCCAATTAAAATTTTAAAATGTATTAGTGGAGGTGGGAGCAAAGGCCCAGAGACAACTTCATGGAGTCAGTTCTCCCCTTTCATCTTTACATAGGTTCCAGGGCTTTAACTCATGTCTCTCTCAGTTTACCCAGCCATCACCTTTACCCACAGAGTCATCTTGTTAATTCCCAAACTGTCAAAATTTTAAATACATTTAACTGTAATCAAAACAGTAATGTGCCTGTGTGGACCACCAGCAGCCCACCAAGTGGTCCTGAGTGAAAGACACACATGGTATCCCTGTTTTTCTAGTAACTCTCTCACTTTCTAGAACATTTATAAAGCTGTTATTTTTAATGAGACACCATTAGTCTAAAAGACCTGAAAAGAGTGTCTTACTCCTGGTGACAATGAGGTACCTTTCTTGCTCATCACTCATGTTTTCATTTTGCATTTTAATAAACTATACAAATACTACTTAATAACACTCAATGACAAGAAAAAACATTGAGAACTTCCCAGTCTACCATATCTTCTCCTTTGCTCTGACATCACCTTTCTTCATGCATGGGAATTTCTGCACATGTAGCTTTCAAATAGTTACAGTCTTAGGAATTTTGTTGTTGTTTCTTGAGACAAAGCTTGACTGTGTAGTCCTGACTGGTCTGGAACTTGCTACCTAAGCTATGCTGGCCCCAGACTCACAGAGATCCACCTGTTTCTGTAATTTAAAGGTGTCCACCACCACACCTGGGCCATAGTTACAGGAAATCTTTTTTTTCCATTTTATATTATTTTCCTAGCATATACTCTGTTGCTGAAAAAGCCACCCATTCAACAACATTCTCTTTTATGGGCTTCTATGGACCAACTAGTATAAACCATTCAATTGTCTTTAGTAAGCTACATCATATCTGCATAATATACCATTAAGACAATTGTTTGTTGAAGTATATGCTTTTCTAGAGGGGAGAGCAATTTTATGCATTAGAAATAAAGCAATGGCATAGATCTTGTACACAGATCCTTTTCCACAGCAGCAGCTCCCACATTCTCCTTGGTGTCATCAACACCCTTTGTCTCCAGGGTCAGAAATCATGGATGAAGATTTCCACTCTTGTTTGCTGCTCTCATAGCATTTGAACTTTAGGGATGGTAAAATGAATGTATACAACTAAAAAATTAGATGCAATGGCCCTGAACAGAACTTAATTTTTTAATACAAAATTGAACTTCAAAAATCATAGATGCAGGCACTTCTAGTAGTATGTAAAACTGTCAATGCTACCAATATCTTACAAATAATATTTATATCTCTCACATATGGAAAATTTGATAAGGCATCCACTGGTATGTGAGGTTTTGGTATTGTTACTGAGTTATACCTTCTATACAGATGTGGAAAAATCAAAACGTAGCCCAATGAGTTTTTATTGTAAATGTACCATGAAACTCAATAGAATCCTCCCATACTCTCGTATGTGAGTAGGTGGATTTGGGAATAGGGAATCTCAATTAAGCAATTGTCTCCATCTTATTGGTCTCTGATCGTGTCTGTGATCATTTTATTGATTAGTGATTGATGTTGGAGGGTCCACTACACTGCAGATGGTGGCACCCTTGCTTAGTTAGCTGTAGGCTATATAAGAAAGCAGACTGAGCAAGCCACGAGGAACGAGCCAGTATTCAGTGTTCCTGCCTGGTTCCTGCATCAGCTCCTGTCTGGAGTTCCCACACTGACGTCCCTCAGTGACCGGCTGTGATGGATATGTGTGAGCCAAATAGACCCTTTACTCTTCAGGCCGATTTTGGTCGTGGTGTTTGCCACAGCCACAGAAAGCAGCACATCAGAAACTTCCTTAGGCCTCTTCCTATCTTCTTTATGCCCCAAGGTAACTGACATTTTAATTTACATTGTTGTGCACTAAATTAGTCAGTTTTGATGTTTTTACAAGTGGCTTGAGCAGTAAGTCCTTCATTTAAGGACCACCCTCTGTGTTTATAAAGCCACATTTCTATAGCCGAATTCATTTATCGCAGCAGTGAAAATATATTCTGTCTTACTTTATAGTTTTTAATGTACATGTTTTATCCATTTCATATGCTTAATTGGTGCCTGCTAATTTTTTGCTTAATTTTTATTGCTTCATAGTTTCATACATTTATATAATGAAGTTCAGTCATTTTTCACAGGCAATTTCTCACTTTCACCTCCCTCTCTGTAGAGTTCATGGACCACAGCTCCAGAGGAATTGGCACAGGACTAGTGAGACGGAACACGTCCAAACCCTGGAAATATCAAACTTGAAATTTAAATTTCTGAGGGGAGGAGGAAGGGAGGAGGAGGGAAGGAGTGTGGGATGGGAGGAGACAAAGAAGTCTACAACCAGGATGTAAAGTGAATAAATTAAAAAAAATTTTTTTATCCTGAGAATGGGAGGTGTGAACTTAGTTTTCTATGCCTGCCTCAGGAGTATGTGACACCACCTCCAAGGTTACAGGCAGGCAGTCACATGAGCCTGTCTCTTTTCATCTTTTCCCCAGGCAAACACATCATCACCAGCATCCTAGTCCCAGGATGAATGACACACATTCATCCTCAAAACGCCTCCCACTGCCCAAGGTTTATAAGGAAATAAACGGGGAAAGCACCTTCTATTTCATCAAAGATCTTCTGAGACTCGTCATTTATTCTGGGGAAGGAAGGGCTTCCCTCTTCCTCAAAGGATTTGTTGAGCTGCTGGACCTCCAGACTTGATTTGCTGGTCAGGTAGCCATTTCAGAAGCACCTCATCACCGGTGGTGCTCATCCAATTGCTGTGAGCCAGGCTGTCCAATTCGTCTGGGTCAGCTGGGACTTGTTGGAGCCTCCGGCTCCCAGTGCGTGGGTCATCCCTGCATTCTGGAGGCCAAGAGTGTTCGGCTGAACCCTCCGCAGTTAATACTGTAGTTTAACCAAAGGGCCGTTACACTGCAGTATCACCTGATCACCTTCAGCTTCCGAGCTCTTGAGTTTCATCTGCTGCCTAGTACCAGTATTCTCATAAAATAAAAAAAAAAAAAAGAAAAGAAAAGAAAGAAAAAAAAAAGAGCTGACTGTAACACAGTGGGAAAACTCTTTTCCGCATCCCTGGTGAGATCAGATGCCTTGGCTCACAGACCTCGCTCCCTGTGCTCCAGAGTTTCTGAGGGAAATGGAACCTGTCCCCAGAAGTGTGCGCTTCCTGCAGCGGGGCTGTGACTGGGCCTCCTGGGAGAGGTGGAGCCATTAGCCGCACCCTGTGGCAGCAAAAATGGAAGGATGCCTCTCCCACTGGGAAACGTCCGTAAATGTCTTTATTCTAGTTCGTATTTTCTAGTGCTCTTGTGTGTGGCCCCTTGAGTGTGGGTGTGAAGTCATTTATAGGAGCAAGCACAACTTGTCAGTGGCAACACGGCTGAAGAAAGTGACACCCCTTTCTTCAATTATTGTTAGTATTTAGGAAGAGGTAAAAACGCCAAACCATCTATATTCATTTTGTTGTGGTGTAGTAGTATCTATTCATTAAAATGTGGGTTTAATTAGCTACTTTTTTTCCCCTATATACATGAAATATATTGGCCTGTAATACATTTTCTCGTAACAAAGTCAAAATAAAATCAATAATAACTCCAAATAGCCCCTTATTAGTGCTTCAAAGGATTATTAACTTAACTACAATTTATTTAAATTTAATTATTGGGAAGAAAAGAGGGTTCAAGTTTCAATATAAATAATTAGAAAATTAAATGAAGAATGATGTATTTTGTAATCATATAAAACCCACAAAATTTACATCACAAAAGCCACGTTGCCACAAAAGAATTCAGATGGTCAGCAATGAAAGACTAGTTACTGTAAATGCTAAGCAGTTGTATGGCCACTAGCTGTTCTTAAATTTATCTTTATTTATGTGTTAATACATCATGTGTGTTCAGGTACCCATGGGTGACAGAAGAAGTATTTGGATTTCCTGGAGCTGCACTTATAGGAGCTACAGGACTTGTGTGCTAAAAGGGAATTCGGACCCTCTGCAAGAGCAGCCAGTGATCTTAACCACTAAGCCAGGCTCTAGTTTTCCTTTAAATATCAGTTTGTTGTTCAAATGAAAAGCTGATGTGTGTATTTTGTTTAGAATTCTTTAAATGTGCATTTAATGACTGTGCCTTTCGGTATAAGTCATTTATACTTCAATATAGTTCATTTTTAGCATGGTCAATACGCAATAGGCCCACAGATTCTGCAGGATTTGGTTGTTTTCCAGTGCCTTTGATGAGATATCTTGTTTGTTTTGAATTGCTGAAATTTAATTCCTTTCCCAGTGAGGGGTGAGATGTCGTGTTAGGGCTCATCAAACTGTAAGTTCTGTCCTTATCTTCCTTCAGAAAAATCATGCTCTTCATGCCTGGAGAATGAGGCAAGGAAGAGATGTGTGACTTGTCACGAGGTCATGCTGCTTCTGAGCTGAGTGCTGGGAGCAGCACTCGGCTGGGGGAGTGGGCAAGGGTCTGATAGACAAACGTGGACTTGGACTGTCCATTTCCAGATCTTTTCTCTGCATTGTGAATTACAGGAGGGAGACAAGACGGGGTTTTCAGGAGGCAAAATCATTTGCTGCATCTGAGGGATGTTCTGTTTTGCAAACCTTACAGTATTCTTTAGGGAAGGGGTGTCCGGGAAGAGCCCCTGTCCTCTGCTATAAGCTAATTGAAACCCTATTCTAAGCCAAGCAGAATAACGGAGAAAAACCAGCTGCCAGAAATGGAAAATACATTCCAGATAAAAGATGCTGGGGTTATCTGAGAAGAGATAATGGAGTGCTGAGAGTATTATGTCATTTTGTTCTAAAATTTGATTCAGTTTTGTGAACCTAACCTTAAAAATAACTTCCAGACGCTTTTCTACTGCTTAAAGAATGCTGTAGTTAAACAAGAGGCTGGGACGCCCTCCAGTAGAAAGGTTCTCCCTCATAGCTCTGGAGCATCTAAGGCAATCCCCGACCCTGGCCTGAATCTTCAGTGAACTGTTGGGTTTATTTTCCTGTACCCCATGTGGCTCCTGAAGGTTATTCTGGAAAATTCTCTGCTTGCGAAGTAATAGACTGACTGCCTATCATAGCGTTGTACCAAAAGATGCTGTAGCATAGAGCGAAAAGATCCCCCACTCAAGGCCAATTGCTGTCTTCCCAATTCCCTCTGCTATTGATGCTGTATTTGTGATCAAGTGGACCAGTTGCCAGCCCGACTAAATACTGTGTTTTGGATGCTCTCCATATTTCACCTAATTTTTGTCCCTCCCAGAATCTTACCCAGGACACCACATTCCAAAGAGCCCTTGTATCTCTTTAGACTCCTTATGGACTGGACAGCCTCTTGGATTTCTTGTCCTAATTTTGAGGAACACTCACTCTCTGAAATTTCTACAGACACGTTTGTTTCCCCCTGTTAGACTGCAGTTTTAAATTCTCTAGAGAAAGACTGCAGAGATAACTGTCATTCTCACCTCAAGTCAGTGGTGGCTACTGTCAACAGAACCTTCCAGGGATGCTGTTGGCCTTGGCCTCCTGATGTGCTTCTGTCTGTTCATTACCCCCGGCTGCACTACGCTGCTCCTTTATCCTCTTTCTACAGGACTCTTTTAGATGGATTTTTTTCTGTCTGCAACTCACACTAGGAGTAAATACTGGGCTCCATATCTTTGACGGTAGAGTATATGCCTAAAGTATTTGGACTTGTCAGTATGGGAGATTCGGGTAGTGCCTCTAATTCCTTTATTTATTCAGTCATTTATTTACATTAGTATGGTCTCATGAATATCTCTTTTTGCCGTGTATTTTGTGACACATTGCTTATATTGTTACTTGGATAGGTCATTGCAAATCTGCAATAATTTTCTTGAAAACCAAAAATGTTAAATGTTTAAAAATTTAAAAAAAAATCACTGTTCTGATTTTTTAAAATCTGTGTGTCACAATCCATTATTTGAGTTATTTCCTCACTTTATTTATTGTTTGCCTCCCTCACTATAGCTACTGGTTTGTGAAGGCAGCCGCCTCCTAACTGTCCCATCACGCTGTCTTTAGGATTCAATATAATTCCTGGTACCTGTAGGTGACAAAGATAGGGAACATCTTATAGACATCTGAAACCTGCTAGCTCACAAGTGCTCTGCTTTCAGACTTGCATTTACCTGTGACCACACCAAGCTAGAACGTGAGCGAGCCTTCCCCACATCCCACATGTCATCAGTATTTGAACTAGTTAGTTTTAATGTCAGCCTGGCACAAGCCACTGTCACCTGGGAAGAGAGAGAACATCAATTGAAGAATTGCCACCCTCAGATCAACCCCAGGGTATGTCTGGGGGAGGGGCAGGCATTCTCTTGTTTACTAATTGGTACAGAAGAGTTACAGAAGAGTTCCACCATCCCTGAATAGGTGACTGAAGGCGGGTTGTAAGTAGAATTCCTCCTCCATGGTTCCTTCTTGAGTTCCTGCCTGCCTCCCTTCAGTGATGGATTATGGCCTGAAAGTGTGCACTGAAATAAACCGTTTTCTCCCCAGCTTGATTTTTGGTCAGTAGTTTATCACAGCAACAGAAAGAAGACTAGGACAATACACCCAGATCTCTCTCATCACACATCTGACAAATGACTCCCTAACCTACCCCAACTCCGACATCTGACCTGTCTGCCTCTGCTGGAGTCTTGGTCCTCATAGCTCTCTGGCCAGCTCTGAGCGTTCTCATGGCCTCTAGTGTTCACTACGGTGTTTCTAACACCTGATCCTGGATTTATTACCCTGGAAAGCAACCCCGGCAGCACCAGCGGCTGTGCTTAGAGACCTCTGTTGGCTTCACTTACAGCAGATTGACTCCAAATTCTTCACATGGAATTTGAAGCCATTCAGAATCTAGCGCATCTTGTCTCCCTTGTCCTATTCTCTGTCGTGCCCTGAAGGCCTCTCCTGGCATTTAAATCTCAAATATTCTCTCTCCACATTCAAGAATACCCTTTCCTTGCCTCTGTGAGAGATACTGTCTCAGCAGAGGTACTGCCTTATTCTTATTTTACCACAGTGGAAACCAAAGCACGCAAGCTAACCAGAGTCACCTCGCTGATCTTATAAGGAGCTCTCAGGTGACTTCATGAGGAAGTGAAGGCAGTCACGTGACTGTTTGCTGCTGATGAGTTGAGATCTTGGGTCCTTCTTCCCAAGTCCAGTGTTGTTTGAGGCACTGTGAACAGATTTGGGGGGGAAGACTAAGATTCATTCAAGTAAGAACATAAAAGTAACAAGAAACCAGGATGGAAATCACAGAGGAAGCCAAGTGTGTGGCCTGTGGAGTCTACCAAGCTGGCATGAGCTAGGGCCAAATTCCTATGCCTCAGAGTCCTCTAATGGCAGCACATGGCTAGTCAAGCCAAAGAATAGATGGGACCCATGCATTTCCTATCACCCACAAGCCCCCCCCCCCCCACCGAAGGAAAGAGCTGTTCTACTAGCACAGTGTTTGTAGTTACTTAGGTGTGCGTATTTTCATCCTTGCACTTTCTAATTTAGGTTTCAAAATTGCAGAGAGTTCACTTAGATAGGATGTGTCTCACAGCTCTTTCCTGGGATCGTAAGATACAGGAGGCGAGAGCTCCTCTTGTAGAAGAGGATCCATAAAAAGGAAAAGGATCCTCCCCCTAGGAAGCTATGAAAATGGGCACACCAGGCACCACGTAGGCCCATTCGTAAGTCTGTTCATGAGACTAGAGTCATGTGAGCCTCAGACTGGCTGGTAAGAATGACTACTCTTAGAAGATGAAAATCTAAAATTTTTAGAGTTAAAGGTACCTTTACTTGCTACAGTTTATTTTATTATTCTGTTTTGGGGGTAAGACTTCATGTATCCTTGTACTTGATATGTAATCTTAAGACCTTGAACTTTTGGTTCTTCTACCTCTGCACTTTCTCCCTATGCCCAGGGCTGGAACTGCAGATGTCTGCCATGTCTGGTCTATACAGTGCTGATAACCAAACCCATGGCTTCCTGCTTGCTACACAAGCGCTCACCAACTGAGCCATCTGGAGATCTATGCTTTGGAAAACACACTCATACACACTATCATATTTTATTTGTATGCAAACTCTGAACAAGCTGTGTCTTTAAAATATACGGGTGTGCATACACCTGTGTTTCTTGTGTATCTTTCTCCTTTCTTTGATCCCTTTTCCTAACAAAGGACCCGAAGGAAAGGTCAATCTCAGAACAACTGATGTTCTCAAAGCTCGGTGAGACTGGCTGAGTTTGAGTTTAACTAGACCCATCTGTGTGACTGCAGGCTTACCACCATCCACTGCGGTTTGGTAAGCATATCCGTGGGAAGGTGACTGAAGGCAATGTCTGTTCTTCCACCAGCAGAGTCCCGCAACATCCAGAAGTTCAGCAGAGAGAGGGAGGAACCTATGAGCCATGATTGACCATTAACAGGTGCAGGCTTGGTGGGCTCATTGCATGTACATATAGCCGCCATGAAACTATGATGTCATTGGCTGTGCATTGCCCAGAAAGAGAGGAAAGGGACTTGTGTGGAGGATAGGAAGTCAAAAATCATTGAAGAATTTACACAGAATGTGTAAAATGTGTGTGGCAGCAAACAGAATGTACTATTTACATGTATAAAATTGTCAAGGAACAAAGTTAATCAGTTATAAAAAATAAACAACTAAAACACCAGATAAGATGGATTTCTTTTTTAGGGGATGAGAAGTAGATGGTGATTTGGATCGGAGAGAAAGAATCAGAAGAGGCAGGGAGGTCTCCTTGCAGGACATGCAGAGGGGCAGAGGGGACCAGGTGCTGCTCTGACTTGTGGTGACAGCCCTTGTTAAGATGCTCCTGTGAAGACTCCTCAACTGACAGATGCCAGCAAGTTCAAAGCTCACAGCAACACATGGGAAACTCATGATTCCCACATTTGTGTGGTGAGCTGGGAAACATTCGCTGAAGCTGAAATGAACAAAGAAATTGCAGTTTTCCTGGATGTTGGGGATAACAGAAATACATTTAAATATTCAAGGGGAAGATTTACATGATTGGGTGCAGTGGTGTTATTATTTCTTTTTTTAAATGTTTTTTATTTATTATGTTTCTTTTTTAACACATACATTTATATTGTTACAGATGAATAAAATAAACTACATACAGCAGGAAGAACCATGAGACAATCATGAGTTATATAAATGTTCCATTTGTAGTGATTTGGCTACTTGTATCTGGCAAACTTGAAGTAAACATCTTTCCTATCTTGTTGGGTCTAACTTTCTGAATGAAAATCAGTATCTATCATATCTCATCTCTATTAACTTAAATCATTTATCATGATCTAAAAATATCTTATCCCCTAACCAACTAAGCTTGATCGTAAGACTAAACTATTTGGTGTTCAACCCCATAATTGACCCTGAAGCCAAAGCCATATGGGAAACTCACTAAAGGTCAGGCAGGAGGCAGGAAGCAGCTAAAACTGTGCTGTGCACTTGACTACAGTTTCTGACTCCTCCTGCGGGGACTAGCTGTTACAGAGGGCCACTACAGAGGTGGGTCCAGGAGGGATGCGCTGGGCTTCAGCAGCCTGGCCCCATGCCTTGCTGAAGGATGAACAGCCAAATGCCAACTACTCCCAGAATCCTTCTTTATTTTCTTCTTGCACTGTGTCTGTACTAGCCAGCTGATGGTTACCAACCTGAGTCTGACAGGAGTTAAGTTGG
Organism: Acomys minous; assembly: GCF_964271855.1. Taxonomy (NCBI): domain Eukaryota; kingdom Metazoa; phylum Chordata; class Mammalia; order Rodentia; family Muridae; genus Acomys; species Acomys minous. The sequence goes on along the minus strand of NC_140484.1, from coordinate 118,703,761 downwards.
CTGAGGTACATCAAGAAAGGAGAATGGAGGACAGAAATAGTTAAGGACCAAAAACCTAGGCTCAGCCTTATTGGAAACTAGGAAAATGCAGATGAAAATGGTAATACAATATCTGTGTTTTAAAACAATTTGTTAATTTTATTATTTATGTGTGCATGCGTCTGATTGAGGGTACCAAATCCTCAGAGGCCAGAACACGATACCTGTTCTCCTGAGCTAGAATGTTAGACCTGACATGGTTCTGGGAAACAAATCTGGGTCTTCTGGAGGAACAGTAAAGGCTCTTAATTACTGAGCTATCTCACCTACCCCATTAATACAGTATTTACTCACTCAATGGAATGAGTGCTCTGAGTGATTCTGAGTGCTCTTTCATGACTGCTAGTGATGAGACTTCCTGGGGAGGCAGTAGAGAGTGATATCTTTTAAGTTAAAAATACATATGCCGTATGCTCCATTAGTCCTCAGCCTCTCCACTAAGAACACGCTACACATTGCCAGTTTCTTTACAGCAGTGAAAACTGGCAGGCATTGTAGAATGTCTAAATTTTATATCTATTGCTCCTTTCAGAAAGTTCATCTCTGTATGTAAACCAAATAAAAATACATCAAAAATCATTTGATGGTCAAGGGAAGTTCCCCCATGAGATGGCATTGGCTAGAAAATGGTAGTATTTGAAATATTACATGCATAAACACAAATGAAAGAAAATAAACCTACATCAAAATTCTAAAATCCCATAGAAGCAAATAAGTATATAATTATAGAAAAATCTGAATGAGCTTGGATTTCACCAGGAGGTACAATAAGGACAAATTCACATCTACCATATATAATTAATCAAGATTAAAAAGAAGGGTTGGGGCTAAAGAAGATACAAGGGTTTAGCTTTTAGTCATTAATGTCTGAGTTTTTACAGGGAGGATACTCATGTATATTAACATATGGATTGTGTACTTAAACATTCACATACATGGAGGCTGTCTCAGGAGAAATCTTAGGGATCTGTGCTTGTCAGAGGCCAGAAGGTGGTCAAAGCAGCAAGCTTCCGGAAACTCCGAGAACTCCCACTAGCCCCAAATCCAAGACACTGTGGTACCCTACTCTGCCTGGCTGGCCCAGGTCTCGTGGGTTTATTTGACTTTATTTCATGATTTGTTACTACAAAAGTACCACATAGTCATTAAAGAGAGCAGTTGGGATATACAGGAGAAACAGGGGAGATCACAAAATCTGCATAGAGCTGTGGTTACCTGCACAGTGCCTGAACAAGATCAAACCAGCACGTGCGGTTGGCCTGCTGAAGGTCACCACTCCATGGGTTACAGACAGAGAGGATGCCATGAAATTGGGAAGGGGCTGTATCAAGGCTTGGGGGCGGAAGAGGGGAAAGAGAAGAGTTTACAGTAGATTTTATCAAGATACGTTGTGTACATTATGACATTGCCACATAATACATAAAAGATACTTTAAAACGCACATATTTTTTGAAGTATAATCAGAAGGACCATTAATAAGTACGAAGTACATGAGGATAGGAGAGGCTTATTTAAAGTGGAGCCCTACACCCAGGACATGAGGATTCCAGGGTTCGGTGCACTGTTGCTTCTTATTATTAAAAAATAATTTTCACCGAATGGCATTGTATCAATATTTGGTGCATGGATTGTTTTTAGAAAAAAATTTAACTACTCCAAATAACAAACGAGACAACCCAGTGTCCCATAACAAAGAAATCCTCCAGGTCAGTGCAGCCTGCCCTGATTCGTCTTGATTTTTTTTTTTTTTATCCATGTGCCATTTTATCTGAGTATCATTTCAAAGAAATTTCTCACTAAAGGAAAGAGGACAATGAATGTTCTAAGCTTTTGTTGATGTGTGAATGCTATTTCTTTGGACTAGTGAACAACATGGATGCCTGCTTTGTTTTTCTCTCCAGCCCAAAGATCTCACCTCATTGTTCTCGGGCACCAACCTCACAGATGCTAAAATCAACTTCTGTTCTTTTCATTGAAACATTTTTGTTTTCCCTGATAGGAAGCTTGCCAAATGTTATTATAACTTTTTTTTTTTAAATTTTGAGACAAAGTTTAGTGCAGCCCAAGCTGGTCTTGAACTGCTGATCTTCCTGTCCTCATATTGCAGCTGCTGCATTTACAGGCACGTGCCACCATGCTCTGCTTATGCACTATGAAGCAAATACTCTACCCATTGAGCAATACTTCTACCCAAATGTCTTCAGCCAGGTTTTCAAGGAGATCTTTGTGAGACTATTTTGACCGCGTCCCAACATGATTTTTTTAAAATCTCAATTCTATAAAAACAGGACTGTTTCTTCCAATTTCTAGGTCATGTGTTCTATTTATTGTGCTGCCTGTTCACTCAGCCCTGTGGTGATGCCCCCTAGTCCTCCACCATCTATAATCATTGTTTGTATGAGGGCCTGAGCTCTCTCAGCCCATTTTGGCTTCCGTTTTCCATATCTAGCCTTGGGGTACGTTGCTCTGAGTAATCCCAGCCCATGTCTTAGTAAGAGTTAATCCTGCCTTCTTAGGGATGCTGCCAGTCCACAAAGAACCCTTCTTCCTATTCTAATAATTTTCCTTTAATTTTCTAAAAGCTGTACCATGCTGATAGACAGTTATGTGGGTAGGAACAGGGGAGCCATAAAAATGAGAGTGGCTACAGGAGTGAAGGGCACCTAGATGACAGTCAGAGTAGAAGGTGAAAGGGCAGGGATTGAAAGCATTGCCCATGGTGGGGCTGCCCTCTCTCCCCCGACACTCCACTGTAAACTCAGCAGGCAGGCACCCAGCATTCAGCACTGAGCTTTTTGATAAAGAGCTCACTCATGCCTCACATGATCCTGTAGTATGGAGGCCGCATAACTACCCCCATTTTACAGGTGAAGAGATTAAGTAAGGAATTGAACAATATTGTTCAAACTGGTAAAGGTGGGAACAGAATAAAGATTTAAGTGTAGATGGTCATGCTGACCCTATCCATCTCTATCTTTATAAAAAGACTCTTGGGTGAGACCAAAATCCCTTGTCAACTGAGGCCATTGGTGTTCAGTGACACCCAGACAGGTGAAATTCTGTTCCTTTGGGGGTCTGTGTGTCTGCGCGCGCGCGCGCACGTGTGTGTGTGTGTGTGTGTGTGTGTGTGTGTGTGTGTGTGTGTGTATGTGATTGCTGCTAGTCACTGCCCCCTCCCCCTCTGAATCTTTTACCTGTTGCTTACAGCTGCAGGAGGCATCTGCTAATCCTCATTCGGCTTCTTCCTTAGGTGTCTCCTAAAACATTATTGTCTTAGGATAGATACAGAGGACAAACTGGGATGGTAAAAGTGAAGGACAGCAGAGGCAATGCAATAGATGAGCTGATGTGTCTTCTATGCAAACATAAAGCTCTGGGATCAGATCCCCAGCATGCCTATAGAACGCCAAGCGTGGCAGTGTGCCTGTGACGCCAGTTCTATGACCCGGGGATGGATGCCTGGTGCTTGAGGAAGGAAGGATTTATTCCAGTTCAAGTCTGAGTAAGGGTGCAGCCTGTGGCGGGAAAGGCATGGTGACAGGAGTGTGAGGTGGCATCACATTGGCTATTGCATCCCAATCAGGAAGCAGAGAGACATGAGTGCTGGCCCCTGGTTCGCTTTCTCCTTTTTGTTGACAAGGACCCTAACTCAATGAAATGGAGCTACCCATGTTCAGGGCTGTCTTTTTACTTCAAATAACCCGATACAGACATTTCTAGGGGATTGTGCAGGATAATTCTAGATCCAGTCTGTTGGAAGATGGTCCAGGAGTGGAGTTCTGTGAGAATTCTAAGTGCTTGTGAGGACACTCCAAAAAGACAGGAGGAGAGTCTTGTGACCACAGTTTCTTCAAAACACGGGATTGTTCTTAGAACGGGTTCTTGAGCTCCTCCCACGGGGAGCAGATAAAGTCAGTTTACTTCCGACATCTGTTACTGAGCTGGCTTTTGTTATTCAGTTAATGTTTAAGCTGTCCTTCCTTTGTGTGCTTCTATAGAAAAACATGCCTGTGCCAGGCACTGCTTGGCTTTGTGGTTGTATATAGATGGAACTCATGTGAAATTTACTCACATGACCTTTTTTAACTCTCAAAGTATAAATTGTCAGATGCTCTGAACAAAGTTGGCTATTTCATGAGACTCGTATGACCTTTTTTTTATTTAATTGATTTATTCAGATTACAACTCAAATTGTTATCCTATAACTTGATCCTCCCGTTCCTTCCTCCCTCCCTCTTTCACCCTATTTCCCTCCCCTAGGTCTATGACTGAGGGGGACCTCCTCCCCCACTATATGGTCATAGGCTATCAAGTCTCATCTTGGTAGCCTGCTTATTCTTTCTTTGAGTGCCATCAGGCCTCCGCACCAAGGGAAGGTGGTCAAATATGGGGCACCAGAGTTCATGTCAGAGTTGTATGACCTTTCTTAACCCTGAAAGTGTACATTGTCAGATGCTCTGAACAAAGCTGGCTATTGCCTTAGACTTTAGTGTGCCTCATTCATCAGCTCCACTCTCCCAGGTCCTACCACTTGTGGAGTGGCGACACCGTCAAGCTGAAAATAAATGTCAACCACACCTTCTATATTTCTTTTATTTACTTTGAAGTGGTAGGAACTTTCTTGAATTAGAACAGTAATATATGATTTATTTTTCCTCTGATAAAACATATTTTCCAGTTTCTCTGCTAATGATATTATACTAACCATTAAGGAAATTTCCTTCTGTTCCTAATTTGCTAAGAGTGTTTTCGTTTTTCACTATTATCTTTAAATCAGAATTTATCAGTTATATTTCTCATTGCTGTGATCAACTTAAAGGGAAGGTTTATTCTGGCTTACAGGGTGAAAGTACAGACTATCACTGTGGGGAAAGTACGTCAGCTGGAGGCAGCTGGTCACACTGCCTCCCCACACACAGGAAGCAGGAAGCAGACATGAAGTAACCTCAAAGTTCTCAACCCGTCCCCAGGGTGTAGTGGATGTACACAATTTTTTTGTTTTGATCCCAAGTGTGGGATATGTAGTGGCTGTAAACATGTTTTTGTTTTGATCCCAAGCTTGGGATGGGGAACAGACTTGTGAGAGAAAAGGTGATGTTTATCCACTAGAAGATGAACCACCTCATGCGCCGGCTTGCTTGGTTTTTGCCAGCTGAAACACATCCTACTACAGACTCTGAGAGGAGATGTACATATGAGCCCCAAATAGGAGGCTGGGGCTTTTTGGGTCTTGATATTGTTTGGCTGTTCATGGCTCCACTTCAAGATGCTCCTAGAGAGAACCACCCCAGAGACCGCTTCAGGGCTCCGGGTTCCGGCTGCCGTTCCAGGTTCCAGCAGCCATTTTGGTTGAATTGCTGGTCTGCTGAAATCTTGCTGACTATGACAAGGGAATCACTCCCATGAACTGAGTCCAAAAAGGTCTACCTCTCCTGTTCCCATTAACCTCTTTTCTTTACTGTCCTAGGGTAGGTGGGTTGGAAGGGAGGTATAAGCATTAATGAACCTCAAATGAAGTAGGTTTGAAAAAGGTCAAAGCCTACACCAGGAACTCGCTCTTAACAAAGAGGCTCCACCTCCTCAAGGCTCCACAGCCTTACCAAATAGAGCTATCAGTTACGGACCAAGAGTTCAGGCACATGAGGCCTGTGGAGAGCATTTCCCACCAAACCACAGCACTATTGTTGACTGCCTTCTTTTGAGTGTTGACGTGGGCTCATATGAGTGTTCTTCTTTCCTTTAAGGGGTGAATGCTATTTCACAAAGTAGGGAATCACATCACTTTCTTAAAATAGATCACTTTCACATTAACCCTACATTTTATTTCTGAAGTGAATGGAAAGTGTCAGCGTCCTACTTATTCTAACACACACTGGTAATTTGAGTTTGCTAATACATTGCTTAGTTTTTTGTGTGTATGTGTGTTTATGAGTGAAGCAGGTTTGTAGTTTTTCTTTCCTGTTTTTTTCCCTAAGCTTTGGTTATTCTAGCTTCTCAAATAATTGAGAAAATTTCTATCTTCTGGAATAGTTTTTGTAAGCTTCTGAAAACAAATTGTCTTTGTATTTAGGTATGAAATTCATTCTCTCTCTCTCTCTCTCTCTCTCTCTCTCTCTCTCTCTCTCTCTTTCTCTCTTTCTCTCTCTCTCTGTGTGTGTGTGTGTGTGTGTGTGTGTGTGTGTGTGTGTGTGTGTGACGTACGTGTGTTTGCAAATATTATTAAAAGAAAGTGTTAAGTGGATTATAAATACAGGACATTGCCATGTTTATCTTTGCTGGTCTTAATAAATGAAAACCTGGAAATATTAACTGCTTTGAAATGTTTTTCTAATCTGATAGATTGTCCCCTCCCTTCCCCACAAGATGATGTCTAGCTTTCTCCTGACTTGTTAAATTTTAGGTAGCTGGGAATGGCTTTGTGCTTACCCTACGATGATAACCACGGAGCCCTAAAAACAGTAGTAACACATTGTGCTGTGTATGTCAGCAGCAGTGGGGTGGATTTCCTTATGCAGGAAGACAAGGAGGTGGGCCAGGTCTCGGTTCATTGTTTCTCATTCAGACTTAATTGTAGAGAAGATCCACGGAGGTCTTTACAAGGTTTTGTTTTGATTCATTACACAAATGGTGTGTGTGTGTGTGTGTGTGTGAGAGAGAGAGAGAGAGAGAGAGAGAGAGAGAGGGAGAGAGGGAGAGAGAGAGAGAGAGAGGGAGAGAGAAGGAGAGGGAGAGAGAGAAAGAGAGAGAGAGAGGGAGAGGGAGAAAGAGACACAGACACAGAGAGACAGACACAGAGACAGTCAGACATAGAGAGAGCACTTTTCACAAAGTCTAAGAGTTTCATCAGTGATGAATGAGATGCTCTGGAAAGCAAGCCAGTGATGTCAAACTTGCCCCTCCTCCCAGCCACAGCTACGGATGGCTGCTTCTGCTTTATAGACCGGAAGAGCACGGTCGCACATCTGTAAGTCACCAAATCTGCTTTCAAAGCTCACTGCTGTTTTGCCTTGTTTCTTGAAAGCCCTCCTGTCATACTCCAGGGTCACATGATTTGGTGACAAGTTATTTCACCAAGACTCAAGTTCTGTCTTTTGCCGTCTAGTCTTGTAGTCTGCCATCATGTTAATCTGTCTGTGTAGTGAGCACATTTCAAAAATCTGTTCTATTCACAGCCGACATTACCACAGTGATATTATGGAAGGCACTACGGGGCACCCGCATGATATTTCCCTTTTCCTAAGCAATAACGTCATCTGGGCTGAGCCAATGTAGATTTCAAGACTCCGCCGCCCCTCTGACAGCCACAGAGGGCCATGTGAGTGCATATTGCCTATGGACGTACGTGGGAGTTGGTATTCTGATTCTGGGGGTACTCTGAATCAGGGCCCACATGTGACCCGTTCCAACCTCTTCCTTGTAGGCTGCAATAGAGATGTGACAGGTGAAGGTGGAGTTAAACTGGGTATTTCAGGTCTCAAGGAAATTCTGGCCAGGAAAACAATGGCTTCCAGGGCAAGAAGAGAAGGACCTGTGGTCTTGCATAATTTGGAAAAGTAAATAAAGTAATACCTTATATAGAATTTTGGAGGGGGTCAGTACAATTTGAGTCCAGATTTAGGCTTCATGGTGAAATGCTATCTTTGAAAAGATCCCAGTTTTGCTTTTTTTTTTTTTTTTTTTTTTGCCACAGCCAAACCTTATCCTTATCCTAGCTAAAGCAAACCCTTACAAAAGAAAACTTTGAAATATTTACCCCAAATTTATTTCTTTCTGAATGTAAAAAATAAGTATTTGCTAAAAGTATAGCTATTTCTTTGTTATTATTTTTCTTTGGAAGTGGAGAAGTTAGAATGGGGCCTAGAAATGATGTCTTGGGGTTTTAATGTGTGTGTGTGTGTGTGTGTGTGTGTGTGTGTGTGTGTGTGTGTGTGTGTGTATGTTTGTGTGTGTGTGTGTGTGTGTGTGTGTGTGTGTGTGTGTGTGTGTGTGTGTTTTGGTGGCTTACGTAATGAAAGCAGGACTCCTGGAGAGCTTTCTAGAAGACCTGGATGAACGGACTAAAGGGAAAGCATGATGCCGTAGCCTGAGCACAGAAGGCCTGCCCGTGGTTCTCCTCCTGTGGCGAAATGGGAAAGCATTTGCCCTCTTTCAGCTCCACTTCCCAGCTCTGTGCTGCACTGCAGTGGTCAAACTGACTGCTGGCTTACACCCCCTGTACATGGGTGACAGAAAAGGCTTTTAAAAATCGTGTTCGCCTTTTCCCTGCCATCCTGAAAGCTCGTCAGTTATAACCACCTTTTTTTTTTTTTTAGCAGAACGGTTTACACATACTGCTGACAGAAAGGTGAGTTCCCTCACAGATTACGTGGAGACTTGGTAAGCTCAGCCTCATGCCAAAGGTTTCATTGACTATACAGTTAACTATTTTCAGTGGCTTAGTTCTCCTCCAGAGATAATGGACCCAGGAGGATGCATCCTTACTTCAGTTGGATCTCATAGCAATTTCAACCAGGGAATGACCTAGAATCCTTTAGGAATGACATAGGCGCTGAGGAGATGGTTCGGTGGGTAAAAGAGCCAGGAGTGTTGCCCAAGCATCCGTACCTCACTGCATTGACGGGAGTGGGAAGTAAAAGACAGGAGGATTCCTGGGGCTTGCTGGCTACCAGCCTAGCTCGGGCTCAGCGAGAGACACTGTCAAGGGAATAAAGCAAGGAGGATTAGGACAGGACAGCCAGTGTCCTCCTCTGACTTCCGCACTGTATTTGCATCCCAAGACCCACAGGGGTATGTATATCACGTCCACTCACATACATAAAAATAAATAAGTAAAACAAAAGAGTGGTGATTTTATAGATAACATATATTCACTGAAACACATTCACACATACATACATTAAATGCATCCTGTCTGAGGAGCCAAATGACAAAACATAAATTCAGTATTTCTAGAAACAATTGAATAAAACTTTGGAACATGGTTTTCAAACTGGAGTGTGCATGGCAATCACCCCGCTGTTAACTGGGTCTTTTAAGAGATTCTGATACAGTAAGATGAGCTGAGCATAAAAGTGCTCAGCGACCAGTATCATTGATCCTGGAACAAGCTGTGGGTATCAGGAACTTAGCATCACTATCCTAGCTCAGATGATGATGACCCTTCAGGGAATCCTGTTAACAATACCCTTACTCTTAAAGCGATCTTCAATGTCTTCACAAGACCTCACGGAAGGGCCTTTAGCCTTTTCTCTTTGCAACTTATCCAAGCTGGTTGGATGAGCAGTTCTTGTTGATGATGTCCTGCTAACACACTGGTTTTGGAGTTTGAAGTCATTCCCTGTATGCTCTGGCCTCGGTTTCCTTTCATCCATTCTCTCTGTCTACACTTGCTCTCCTGATGACTTCCTCCAGTTTCATGGCTTGTATACCGCGCCATGCTGAAAGGGCTCATCACAGGGTGGTCATATTCCCCAGATACATAACAACTTCACAGCCCCCTCCCTGTCAGCATCACCCCTGGGATGTCCAATAGACACTCCACACTTAACACAATTGGCACTGAATGCACTTCATCCCTCTCCTGTGGCCTTCCCTTCCTAGTGAGTGACAGCGGTACCAGTCCTCGGAGTGCCAAGCAGAGATGTAGTCCAAGGCTTCTCAATAAGTGATGCCAAGATTTCCTTCAGTGTACTTCCATCTGGCCACTGGTTGGGTTTCTCTGTCCAATCTAGAAGTGACCTGGCCTCCTCAGTGGTCTTTCCTGCAGTGGCATGAGGCATGAGTTCAAATGCTGTGTTGTATCTCTCATTTTCTCAAACTTGTTTTACCCAGAAACAAGGGGCAGGGGCAGGAGGGGGGCGGAGCAGATCTTATGACAGCCCAAAAGATTCTAGGTGGGTTCATTTTCACTACCCAACACATTCCACCCCCCCTCCACTTCCCTTCTTCCTCTTCTTCCTTTCCTTTCAGGTCCTGCTTTTTCTTCCTCTCACCCCTACCCCACCTCCCCCCCCACACCTCCTCCTCCACCTTCCTGTCAGCTCTGCCTTACTCTTCTTATAGAACAGAAGGTGCATTTGTCCAGGCTCTTCCTTCTTAGCGACCTGTGTGGTTTGCTCCACCAATACACTTAGCTTTTAAATGTCTTTTCCTTGCAGCTCTGAGGTTCAAACACAGGACCTCATTTTTAAACACACACACACACACACACACACACACACACACACACACACACACAGAAAAAAACTTCAAGTGTAAGGCACATGTGAAAAGAAATGAAATATTTTCCCTTAGGTCTCTTAATCTACGCTGTATATCTCCATAGTTTGTTTCCTATGAACAAACCAAATCTGTGACTTAAACTTGAACTCCCTCATAACACAGAACCTCTTCAAAGATGGTGGTTTGGTCTCACTGCTGTATCTCCAGTCTTGGAAAGCAACGTGACTGTAGGATGAGCAACTTATAGTAAATGCACACTTCGTGCTAGATTCAACTTGGCCTCCTGAAAGTGCTAAGGAGAATGATAGTAAAACAAGTCGGAGACTGTGCCAGGCCCATTCAGTGCACATGGCATTCAGTTGGTCTTCATGCTCTTCTGGTCATGACCCTGCTGTGTTACTACTGATCACAATGGAGAAGGGGAATGTTAGAGATGCTGACCAAGGCTATTGTCCTTTTAACCGTGTTAGTTCAAGTTCCAAGGAGAAGTCAATGTGGACATTCATAAAGTCGTCCATGAATTTTAAGAGTGTAGCTACCTGGGTGTATTGGAGCAGCCTGTAACCCCAACACTAGGAGAAGTTGAAACAGGAAGACAATTGTGAGTTCAATGCTAGTCTGAGATACTTGATAAGTTCCAGGCTAGCCTGGGCTACGTAACAAGACTCCACCTTAACCCTTTCACCCAAAATGTAATCAGTGCATTAAACATAAAGTTAAGTGAACTTTATGAAATTTCTTGCTACAATTTTTAATTATAGCTCTACAAATTGGAATGTTAATAAACCAGCCAAAAGTAATATTGTTTCTGAATAATTGTCAGCTTGATTAGTGAGAAATAATGATATTATATTGATCGAATGTTTTAGCCATTTATCGTGATTATTTGTCCATTTGTGTATTATTATTGGTTTTCTCCTTGTTTTCTTTTCTTGCCTAGGCTTCCTCCAAAGGACAATGATAATTGCTAAACTTTATTGAACACCAAAGAAACTAGTCATTTATTTCATATATTTTAAATAGCTCCTTTTACTGTTGCTTGTTTACCATTCACTTCTGTATGGTACATTTTAAAATGTGTAGAAGTGTTTGGTTTTCAGATGTTCAAACTAACAGGCTTTCTGTACTGCTTCCTAAGAGTAGCCTCAGAAAGTCTTCACAAAGGTCCCAAATCTCACCGTGACAGTGGCCAAGTTGCATGACATGGACTCAATGGAGTTGCAGCACCTGGAGGTGACTAGATAGTGGAAGGCACAATTCACACAGTGGGCATCGCTTTATGGAGCCATGCTGGGGTAAAGGTTGGAAAATCCAGATCACCAAGACTAGATGAAAATTATCTCTCTAGGAATGTGAACCACTTCATTGACACCATTCTGGTCATCGTGAGTGGGGTTTCCCAGACTACACAGGAAGCAAGGAAGAAGGTCACTGCTTGGAAACTGACAGAAGAACTTGTTAGTAAAGCAGATCTAAAGACAGCAGGTGAGATGGTCAACCCATTACCAGGTGAGCATCACACAGTTATCACCTCTGTAAGTGCTAAACTTGAACAGATCTACTGCAAAAAGCGAAGTGCATTTGTTCATAAGTATTATCTGAATTTCCAAATTGAGCCATACCAGCTTCTCAGTAAATGTGACTACCTGCTCAAACAACAAACAAACAAGTGTTTCGCTGCACATGATGCCAAAACCTCACACTTGTTCATGGACCTATTATTGGTCCATGTTTTCAGCCTACTAGATGAGAAATTATTTATTGTATGAATTGAAATCTGGGACTAACGTCTGCAAATATACTTACCTAGCTGTCTACACACTGCTTAGGAAGGATCTAGATCAATTTATCCCAGCACTCAGGAGGCAGAGGCAGTGGATCTCTGTCAGTTTGAGGCCAGCCTGGTCTACAAAGCAAGCCCAGGACAGCCAAGGCTACACAGAAACCTTGGCTTGGAATTTTTGGAAAAAAAGAATTCTTCTTGTTACATGGGATGGGGCAGTTTTTAATGTTTTCCTAAGTTTTACACCAGCTAAATTCTCTCTCCTTTCTCTGATAGAATATGATTTGCTTTGCTTTTTAATTTTAATTTTACTTGGATGACTAATCTGCTTGCCAGCTGACCATTTCCACTTGTGCCGATGGAACCTCTCAGTAAATCTTACCTTCTTCTAGCAAGCTGGTAAGCTTTCTTCATGTAGACCAAACACATTTCTGGTTTATTCCTAGTTATTTTGTGGTTGCAGTTGCCATCAAGAATTGGTTTCTTTTTCTTAATCTTCCCTTAATAGATATTGCTAGTCTCAAGGGACACAACTGGTTTGAAATACCTTTTCTATGTCTTGATGCTTTTCTGAACTCTCTTGAAGAAATGCTTGGATGTTTATTAGTTGGTGACTTTGTTCTTTTTTTTTTTTCAAGCTCTTACTCAATGAGTAATGATGCCTTTAGTTTTTATTTGTTCTCCGTGATGAGAATTTGTGACTATAATAGGAAGACTAGGATGAGAAAAAGGCCACAAGCATTTGTTATAGGAAGCAAAATCAATTTAGTGTCATCAAATGTATCAACACATGTGTTGATCACACTGGCAGATCATGAAAAGAGATCAGTTGACAGATGTATTTAATCAGTTCCCACCTCTTCCTAAATTGGAACCAAGATTATAAATAATATTTTTTACATTTTTGTTTATTAATTTTGTCTCTTTTTCTATAATTAGACAGACAGACAGATAGATGATAGGTAGATACATACATAGAGTCGTAGATAGATATGTTTGGTCACACATGTACCACAGCATGCAAGTGGAGGTCAGGGGACAGCCTGAAGTAGTCAATTCTCTCCTTCTACCATGAAGGATCTGGGAATCAGACTCAAAATTTCAGGCTTGGCATTGAGCGTCTTTACCCATGGAACTATTTATTTATCTAAAAAATATATGTGTAGATTTATTTATTTTTGTTTTATATTTATGAGCATTCTGCCCGCATGTGTATGTGCACACCAGGTGCAGGCTGGTACAGTTAGGAAGCCACAGATGGTACTGGGGCTTCAGGAACTGGAGCTGCAGTTGTTTGTGAGGTGTCGCATGGGCACTGAGAATAGATGTGGGTATTCTCCAAGAGCACCAAGTGTTCTTACCCTCTGAGCAACAGGTTTCTATTGTATTTAATTTTAAGGTGTCAATCAATTTAGTAGAAGATATATCTTTGCCTGTACTTCTATTCTTGTCAATAAAAGGAAAATTAAAGAGGCTTACTGGTTGTTTTCATTTTTCCTTTTTCTTTCTTTCTTTCTTCCTTCCTTCCTTCCTTTTTCTTTTTTTGGTTTTTCAAGACAGGATTTCAGTGAGTTACCTTAGCTGTCTTGGACTTGCTTTGTAGACCAGGCTAGTCTCAAAGTCACATAGACATACCTGTCTCTTACTGCTTTTTTTTTCTATCTGAAAATTATGAATTTTATTTCTATTGCAAAGTGCACATGATCCATAATGAGCCATTTAAACATTATTTAATAATTATAAAATAAATTCATGTTGGTAATTACTCTTTTGAAAGTGAGACTCCAAACTGACTTTGCATTTTTTAGTGGTCTTCTTTACACAGCAACTCCTGTAGTCACAGTATGTGAGGTAGACACTCGGACTACTTCCAGAAGTCAGTCCTTTTTTTCTACTTTGGCTTCCATGGATTGAGTTCAGGTCCCAGTGTCCCGATTAACACAAATTTCCTCTGGATTCTGAGCCTCTTGTTTGACAGCCTTATGTCTGAGGCTTGCCTCTCCATCTGGGCTGCTTGCTGAGCAGGAGCCCTCAGTCTCCTGGAACAAGGCACAGCCCATTGAGGTTCGATAGCATCGCCCTGTGTCCCACAGTCTTGCTCACCTCTGGTGCTTATTCTCTTTTCCTCTCACTCAATTTCCATTCCTTTTTAATAAGTCAAATTAAGCTGCAGTTCTACAACATACTCTGGTAATAGTGTATGCTTTTCCCCTTATGTCTTTTCCTTATAATTTCCAATTCTATGTCAATTTGTGTGCAATACACTGTCTCTCGGTCACTAATCTCTACGTTCTGTATTTTGATTACCATTGTGTTCCCAGATGATATTTGAGTGAGTAGAGCATATCTTAAACTTTAGTTAACAACCATCCTCAGCCGGTTTGACCTGACCCCTGTGTAGCACCAATTCCAGTGCCCGTCAGCCGGAAGTGCTTCTTCTGACTGTGTCTTCATGAGAATAAGGAGACTAGTAGGGTCAGTGCAAGAACACATTTCCCACATAACTTCCATCCAGTCAAGCAGGGATGGTGTCTATGGTGCATAAAGGTCTTTGTCCTCCAGAAGAGGAGTGCTGGTGACACAGACTTACAAAATAAGGGATGATCAGAGCATTTGTGTGGAATGTCCCAAGCACATGATTCCTGCCAGAGACTGTTAAAGTAATTGTCAAGGAACACTGGACATCTAGAGAACATCACTGTTGGTGTTTTCCAAGTTTTGTGATGCTCATGCTATTATTCTGCTACTAAGGTGTGACTGAGAAGAGAAAGGCTTCTCAAGCCATTGGGCCTTTTGTGGCATCCAGTAGGAAGGCAGGTTGTTTGACTGTAATTCTCCCTCTAAGGCCGTGGTTTTCAACCTGTGAGTCAACACCCCTTTGGGGGGTGTTAAACTACCTTTTCATAGGCTGGGGGGCGGAGGGCGGGCTGCCCAAGATCAATGGAAAACAAAGATATTTATATGCTGATTCATAATAGTAACAAAATTAGAGTTATGGAGTAGCAATGGAAGGAAGTTTATGACTGGGGGGGTCACCTCAACAGGAGGAACCTTATTAAAAGGTCACATCATTGATAAAGTCGAAAACCCCTGCTCTAAGGGGAGGTTCATGTCTTATTGTGCAAATTGGCTTGTCTGCAATTAGCATATGTTGCCGTTAATTCAACAGTCACTTGGACATTTACTTGTGGCAGTATATTAAAACCAGTTGGAACGTCAAATTTTTGCAAATTTTATAAGCCATGTGTGAAACCCTCAGTAGCTTGGAATCGGCTACGGTGGAAGTTTTACACTATGGAAATTGGCAAATGCTGAAACCGAAGCATTTTTCCCTTTTGGGAGGGAGGAGAGGACAGGCATTTACCAGCATGCCACTGAAGGAGGCTTGGGTTGCGTAAGAGTCCTCTGGAGAGTCTAAAGACATGGTGTTAGATTTGAGTAGCCTAATCCTTCATATGTGTGGTTAACCAAGAGAGACTCTGGAATAATGCTCTACTCTATGAGGGCTTATTATAGTAGGTGCTTGACAGAGGGGCTTCCTTCTGTAGGTTACATAGATTTGAATATTTTAATGAATGATTGAGGCCAAATTGCAAGAGGCCAAGAAGATTAAAGATCAGTCAAATGTTATACAATTGCTCAACTCTTACACACACACACACACACACACACACACACACACACACACACACACATACCCCACATGATGTGGGGAGAGAGAATAGTCAGATATTTGCCTGAGCATTCTTCTTTTTAGGAGGCTAATTCTTCCTGTATTTAAATAGAGCAAAACCCCTGCTGTGTGTGTGGGACAAATGCCAAGGGCTTAGGTCATCTTAACGCACATGGGAGATTATCATTTTTCTTTTACAAAATTAATCCTTGCACAGCAAATATGATTGGCTGTGATATTATCCAATCACAATGTAATTAACGATTGGCACTGATGCCATTTTGTCAGAGTTTTATGATCTCAGGTGAGATTAATGGGTAGCTCCCATCACTTTTTTCAGTAGCCATTGTAAGGAGAATCTGTACATCTTTTAAAATAGATTCCCTCCAGACACTTGTCAGTTATTTTTGTGTCTCTTTGTTCCTGAAGGGTCAAATCAATTTTTCTGATAACAGGCCATACAGATCTCCTAAGACTTGAGTTGAAAACAGTGACTCACCATCACAATTTCCTCCTTCCCTTTTCTCCATGACAAAAACAAAACAAAACAAAACAAAATCCACACGAAAGCACAGAACATACTGTAACCATCAATACAGCACCAGGCCGAGGGAGAGGAAACTGAGCACAGGTGTACTAAAAGATCTGAATAGCTCAGAGCAGCTCAAACCGTAGTTTCAGGTGTAGCCGGGTGTGACCTGATGCGGGCAGTTAGTTCTGCCTTTATCTCTTTGCTGCTCAGTTTTCCTGAAGACTTCCATATAGCATAGACTCCCAAAGTCAGCCACTACCAAATGCCACACATCGAATCTCCTTTCTTTCTAGATAAAGTTTAGCACGTTCTTCTTTATTTAAGTACCTATTTCAAGGACCCCTTGAAATTCCCCACTGTGCTCCAGCAACCTCGCTGTTCCAGGAGAGATATCTTAGGCTTCCACATGACCCCTCACAAATAACATGCCTGACTGGAACTCTCTCATCCTTCCTCTAGTTTCCCTCTCTCTTCATCCTCACCAGCCCAGCCTCTCTTTCCTCCTTGCTTGCCCCATTTTGGTATGTGCCATGTTTATCGCTCTGGGAACTCATGCCATCTGGTAGCCATTGTCCTTCCTCACCACTGACACTCACTTTGTCATAAAATGCTCTTCATGCTGTTTCCTCAAAATGTCTGAAGTCATTCCTTTCTCCTTCCCCAATATGAGCCCTCCTGATTGGTCAACTCACCTAAAGAATCTCCCTTCCTCCTCTCACGCCTCTCTTGCAATCTCACACAACCCAAAAGGCTGGGGGCCACAAGGCCTGGGTCTGCCAAAGAAGCCCAGCCTGTGATTCACTACGCTTCACAATGTCCAGCTGTTGTGAACCTCATTAGTTAAACCAAGCTCACATATCCAAACCGAGTTCTTCATTTAGCTGGATTGTTTCCTTCCTTACTTTCTACACGACTGTCTTCAAATCAGCATGGAGCCTTCAGCCCAAATTACTTTGCCTGGGGGGGGGGGCTCTGTCTACATTAGACCCAGCTGTATCTTGGTTTTTCTCTCCATACACACTAGTTCTGGTACTACTGCATTCATCTCCATGAATGTGTGAAACGCACTTCGCCTCTGCACAGTGGAGTCCATGGGAATTGCAAGTGTCTAGTCCACAATACTGGCAGTACTTAGTAGTTGCTGAGATCCTGGCTCGTTTTATAGTCCCGCAGACTTTCTTCCAGTTTTATAGAACTGGGTTGTGCCTTTTTCCTTTCTAGAACTGTCCTTCAGCCTATATTCTGTGGACACTTTCTGAGAACTTGGCAAGGACTTAGTTCCCTTGGTGGCTCTCGCTCATGCAGGCAGTGGCTCACATCCCCTGACTTAAGTGCTTAGAAGTCATTTCTTTGCTCTGCTGCTTCCTCTCACCAACGTCCATCCTCACAAGCCATCCATGAAGAAGGAAAGGGAAGAGCCATCACACTGCAATGCAAGCCTAAGCCCTGTGGAGATGAAGGGAACAGGGGAGGGGTAGTTAGCAAGGTGTTTAATTCTATGCAAAATTTTAAGAAAATTGTAGTCAGGCCTTTGAAGTCAAAGTTTCATATAAGATGAATTCCATAACGCCAGGAAAATCTTCGCCCTTTAGTATACTAACACAATGAATGATAATTAGAGAGGTTTTTAATTAAATACTGTATTAAAATGGGAACAAATTCCTATGAGCACTTCCTTCTTCTTTTGGGTTTGTGTTCTGTTACACTCTCTCCTCATTTACTTGACAAGAAGTTTATTAATTTTCTTTTCTCCTGTGGTTATGTATACATGCGTATGTATATGTGCATATGTGTGTATGTATGTATGTATATATGTATGTATATGTGGATATAAGAAGCCACAGGTAAAAGAGGTCAATGTTGAATGACATTTTCCATTATTCTCCACATTGTATTTTTTTTCCTCCTTTATTAATTTATTCTTGTTACATCTCAATGGTTATCCCATCCCTTGTATCCTCCCATTCTTCCCTCCCTCCCAATTTCCCCTTATTCCCCTCCCCTATG
This sequence comes from Acomys minous, assembly GCF_964271855.1. NCBI lineage: Eukaryota > Metazoa > Chordata > Mammalia > Rodentia > Muridae > Acomys > Acomys minous. The sequence goes on along the minus strand of NC_140484.1, from coordinate 118,685,506 downwards.
ACTGTTCCTGAGGGGGATTACCTCCCCCTCTATATGATCATAGGGTATCAAGTCTCTTCTTGGTAACCTGCTGTTCTTCCTCTGATTGCCATCAGGTCTCCCCGTCCAGGGGACATGGTCAAAGATGAGGCACCAGAGTATGTGAGAAAGTAATATCCCACTCTACTGTGGAGAGTGTTCTGTCCATTGGCTAGATCTGGGTAGGGGCTTAAGGTTTACCTCCTGTATTGTCCTTGGCTGGTGCCTTAGTTTGAGCGGGACCCCTGGGCCCAAATCTGCCTATCATAATGTTCTACTTGTAGGCTTCTAGGACCCTCTGGGTCCTTCTACTTTGCCTTTCTCCCATGATTCTCTCATCTAGAGTCCCACTAGAATGTCCTCTCCTCTGTCTCAGTTTCCTGGTAAGTGAAGGCTTTCGTGGGACATGCCCATTGGGCTAATATACAGATATAAGTGAGTATATACCATTTGAGTCTTTCTGCTTCTGGGTTAACTCACTCATTATGATCATTTCTAGCTCAATCCATTTATCCACAAATTTCGGGAATTCCTTGTTTTTAATAGCTGAATAGTATTCCATAGTGTATATGTACCACAGTTTCTTTATCCATTCTTCTATTGAGGGACACTTAGGCTGTTTCCATGTTCTGGCTATTATGAATAAGGCTGCTATGCACATTGTATTTTTAACGACTTTTATCATCATTATTATTTATTATTGTATGTGTATGTGATGTAGGAGGGCACATATACACATGTGTGGGGATCAGAGGACTGTGGAGTCAGTTCTCTCCTTCCACCTTTACATGGGTTCCAGAGAGTGAATTCATGTCATCAGGCATGTACAGCTATCATCTTTACATGCTGAGCCATCTTGTGGACCTTCAGCCTTAATTTTTGAGACAAGGTTTTTCACTGAGTGTGGAACTCACTGATTCAGCTCGACCAGCAAGCCCCAGGGATCCTCCTGTCTCTCCCTCCCCATGCTAGGATTACTGATGCATATTACCACACCTGGCTTTTTACAATGAGTGCTAGGTAGGGATCTGAACTCAGGCTGTTGTGTTTATGAAGGAAGTACTTGGGAGAGTTGCCTTCTCCCCAGCTCCTACCTTTCACCCTCTCCTCCTCAATACAGTACAGCCTCACTCAACTGAAGACAGCTGGATAGATGTACCCAATAGCTTTACCTAGCTACCCACTGTGACCACTGAAATAGCAAAACCACCCTGGAGAATAACAGAACAGCTTCAAACTGCATCAAAGAACAGCACCAATGGTGGTGTTGGTGTCTGAATGTCAAGTGGCCTTTGCTAAAGCCCTATAGAATGGTGGTCCATCCCTCTGTTGGGTGGCTACTTCCTCTGGATTGAGACATTGTCTCCTATGAGTACAAGGGAAACTCTTTTCCCAGAAAGCTTTGGAAACTCACAGCCCCTCTTCAGGGCGATGCTAGCAATAAACTATCATGGGGGTGGCAGGAGAGATTATTCTACAGAGCTGACAGCAAGCTCTGCACCTCAGCAAAGTAGCTTCTGTGAGTGCTTACCCATGCTGGGCTTTTCAGAGATGCAGCTACCTAAGAAGTGGCCCCCAAAGCACATGGTTTCTATAGGGAGCGCATAGACTCTGACACTTGTAAGATTTGTCAGGACTCCTGACTAAGTAGCATTGCCCTGGGTCCTGCTCAGAGCAAGCTTCCATCCCTGTATCCCTGTAAGGAGATCGGCACACTCCTCTGCATTTGGGATATGCTGAAAAGGTGTGGTGTGGACTCTGCTTCTCCACCTGATTAGAGCTTGGAGTAAAGGAAGAAATGATGACTTGGCCAGATTCTCACCACATGGCACTTGCTACACAGAACCAAGCCCTTCAAATCCTTCACTCCAGGGAGCTCCGTCTCCTTCTGCGTCACACATCTCTACCCATGTGTCAGAGAATTTTCTTCTCACCCACAGCTCCTATTAACACAAAGCCATCCATTACAGTAGTAGATTAATGTGCCAGTGTCTGAAATGTGCCCAGGCAGACCAGGTACCCTCAGACTGTGTTCTGACAGAGTCAGATGATTAAATAGCCATGAGCAAGGCTATCAGAGAGAATTATTTCTGAGAGACTGATCACAAGCTGATTCTCCTCATTCTTTCTGGAAGGGAGGTGAATTTTTTTTTTCCTGGAAAGACATGAAAAAAATATTTGATTCACTCCAAGTAGGACACTGATGCCAGACCACAGAAGTGATTCTACCCAGTTATAGGTGTGTGTGTGTGTGTGTGTGTGTGTGTGTGTGTGTGTGTGTGTGTGTGTAATGTGGGCATTGGTGTGTATGCCATTGTACACATGTGAATATCAGAGGACAAGCTTTCAGAAGTCAGTTCTCTCCTTCTACTTTATTTTTAAATAGGGTCTTCTACCTCCCTCCCATCTCATCATAGAAATGTTGGGCTTACAAATATAGACCACTGCATCTGGTTTTGTAAGTGGGCTTGGGGATCAAACTCAGGCCCCTGGGCTTTTTCAGCAAACATTTTTACTTGTAAGCCATCTTTCCCACCCAGGATTCAGACTTTGGAAAACCATATTTATTTGAGCATATTTTATGAGCAGTTAAGTTACCATTGTTTAGTATAAAGCACAACGATGTTCGTGAATTATTCACACAGCCAGGTGACTCCAAAGACATAATGTGGAGACTTCCATCACTCAAAGCCCTCTTCTTGGGCTCTGGGTCCACTTCACCTGACACATAGGCAAAAAAGAAAAAAGAAAAGAAGAAGGAAGGGGAAGGAGGAGGAGAGGAAGGAGGAGGGGAAGGAAGGAGAGGAGGAGAGGGAGAGGAGGAAGAGGAAGAAGAAAAAGAAGAAGAAGAAGAAGAAGAAGAAGAAGAAGAAGAAGAAGAAGAAAATCTTTATATAGTTCTTTATTCAGAGAGCTGGCAACTTGAGAAGACAATGGATTAACAACCTGAAAATTTGTCTTATATCTCACCTCTAGCTGGCAGATTACAGAGTGGAGGGATGGATGAGAGTTTGCAATCATTCCTGTCCAGTCTTGTCCCTCTGGTCAGGCGCTGGCTCTGTTTTTGAGACTCGTGATGTTTAGTTCTTCCCTGATTATCATCAGGAGTGTGCTTCTTTCTTCACATGTCTGCGATCAGACATTCGTTGAAAGGCTCTGTGAAGTTAGTTGCTGCTGATGTCAACCTTGTTCTCTTCCTGGGACATCTGGGCTGGGACAAGGACTAACTCAGAACGAGCAGTGTGTGCACAGACTGCTCTTTACGCTACGGAGACAAATATGTCTTTGTAATACAGAACGTGAAAGTGTCCCTCTCATGATCATGAGTCCTGTCCCCACCCTTGGTCAACTCCCTCTAGTTTCGTTTCTAGGTTATTTACCTGTTTGCAGTTTTTGAATGAATGAAAACAAACACTTAGTTTGGCAACTAGTCTTGTGTGCCTGTTTTTCTTGCTTAGCACAATGCTCTTGAAACCCATCCCTGTTGTGCCACACATATCATCTGTGTGGTCATCTTCACTGCTGCATATGGATCCATCATGACTCAGGCACGGAGCTTTGGTTATTTCCTTTCCCTCAAAAGAGAAGTCATCTCCTAGATTCACAACTGCTTCCTCTAATCTCAAATGTCAGTCTCCTGGTTCTTAATGTAGAAATTTTTAAATCAGTCAACATTCCCAGAGCCTGTCCTTCCTTTAATTTGTATCAGAAAATGGTAAGAGCGTGAAGAACTTGGGAATTCAGTTGTGATGCTCGGCCGAGCTCAAGCACAACATCTGCCTCATTGAAAGCTAATTTCTCAAAATATAAACTATACTAACACTCAGTGTTCCATTTGTCTGGAGATTAAGAAGGGGAAGTTCTGGTGTTGATGCACATTAGCTGTTATACAAACTGAAGAAGTAATATAAAGTAAAAACCAGAAAATAAGACACAAGAATGAAAACCAGAAGGCTTTCTTTCTTAGGAAAGTGTAAGAAACAGACTAAATTATAAGCATTGATGTCAATAGTGCAATGGTGGGTTTTATTTAATACTCTGGCCATGTGTCTCTCTTTTACAGGTTTTTGAAAATTCTTATTTAATTGGCCAGTGACAACTATAAGGTGACCCTTAGGCCACATTAGTGGCACAGCTTTATCATTAAGTTTGGTCTTACTGAGATTAAGGCCAGGACAGACCATCTTTCATAGGACCATCAACATTGATTTGTGTCCTGCATGCTCTACGGAAATGGAAGCTCACATCTATTCACCGTGGGATGTGCATGTCTGACACAATCTGTCTCTGTGAAAAGATTGTGCCATTGTTCTTTCCTGGACCCCATTCCGATGCACTTCCTGCATTGGCTTCCAGCCAATCCACAGTATCTCCAAGGAAACCTAGGTCTGGTTGCCATGGACACTCCTTTGCTGATAAGTCACAGAGCACCTCTCCACTTCTCAACGTGCCTGGGAAGCAAGTCCTTTGGGCGGACAGACAATTGTATTCGTTGACATTTCCAAACCCTGCTAGCTCTCGTCTCTTCCACGTGTGTGGAATAGACATACAAGGGAGCCTTTCAAATATTTGTACCTGTCCAAACTAGCATGGAGTGAAGCTATCCTGTCCTTCTATAATTTAGTTTCAAGCCATGGGGGATAAATAAGCTTCAGCAAATATCAAGCCTGAATTGGAGTGATTGTACTGGAGCGATCAGAGCAGCAGGAGGGAGGGGTGCAGAGGGAACTGGCTTGAAATATTATTCTTGGTGCTGCAGAACTCAAGGTCATGCCCTTCTGCATCTGGGAGTGTGCAGAGAGGCCATGATGCCTTTCAAACAGTGGCCGTTGCTTTTAACATGAATATTTTACTTACGATTTAATATGAACTGGAAACCTCATATCAATTTATTACTAGCCAAAGGGAAGTTTTTCTCTTATTATCTTTAGGATTGTAACATTATCTAACAAGGAAAAAAAAACGCATTTCTTTTTTTTTTCTTGGACTCTCATAGTAGTCAAAGAACAGATCGGACCTAGAATCTCTTTTTTGTTTTGTTTTTTGGTTTTTGTTTTGTTTTTGGTTTTGTTTTGTTTTGTTTGTTTGTTTTTGAGACAGGTTTTCTCTGTGTAGCCTTGGCTTTCCTGCATTCGCTTTGTAGACCAGGCTGGCCTTAAACTCACAGCAATCCACCTGCCTCTGCCTCCCGAGTGTTGGGATTAAAGGCGTGCGCCACCACGAATCTTCTAATATGATCTGTCTCTAGCTGATACGATTTAAATCTGTCTTCCATAGGTTTCGGTTTTCAGTTCTGTTCCCAAGCCGAAGAGCCTTTAGGAGACATGGTCCAGCTGGTGGAAGAGGATTGGTCACTCAGGATCCATCTTTGAAGATGACACCTGCCCTGCCCCGCCCCTGCTGCTTGTTTGTGTGCTTTGCTTCTTTTTTGGTGGGTCTGGCAGTTTGAATGAAAAATGTCTCTTCTGAACACTTTGATCCCCAGTTGATAGCCATGGTTCAGGGGGTTATATGGAGGGGCAGCCTCACAGGAGGAAACTCATCACCAGGGATCAGCTTTGAGAGCTTAGAGCCTCCACCCATTTCCAATTGTCTCTGTTTACTGTTTTAGGTCGACCTCGTGATCTCTCAGCTTCCTGCTCCAGCCACATGCTGCAGCATTTCCCTACACTATGGATTCTTCCTCTGAAACCGTAAGCCCAGATACACTACTTCTCCCTTAAATTGCCTTTGGTCACGGTTCTTTACCACAGCAAAAAAGTAAGGAATATACCTGGTATCCTGCAAATACTCCACACCCCCATTCCCCAGGCCACACCCCATTCCCCAGGCCACACCCCTATTCCACAGGCCACACCCCCATTCCCCAGTGGTATACACAGAACTAAACTGCCTTAGACCGTGAACAAAAGCAAACGTTTCTCTTTCAAGCTGTATCTGTCAGGCACTCTGGACACAACAGTACAACGACAACCAATACACTAACAACAAATACTTTGCCATGAGCCCCGTGATTAAAATTTTTACATAACTATTATGAATAAGGCTGCTATGAACATGGTTGAGCAAATTTTCTTGTTGTATGCTGGAGCATCTTCTGGGTATATTCCAAGGAGTGGAATAGCTGGGTCTTGAGGAAGCCCTATTCCCATTTTTCTGAGATAGCACCAGATAGATTCCAAAGTGGCTGTACTAGTTTGCATTCCCACCAGCAATGAAGGAGTGTTCCTCTCTCCCCACATCCTCGCCAGCATGTGGTTTCGCTTGAATTTCATATTTGACCATTTTCCCTGGAGGGGGAAACCTGGTGGCACTCAGAGGAAGGACAGCAGGTTACCAAGAAGAGACTTGATACCCTATGAGCATATACAGGGGGAGGAAATCCCCCTCAGTCACAGTCGCAGGGGAGGGGAATAAGGGGAAAATGAGAGGGAGGGAAGAATGGGAGGATACAAGGGATGGGATAACCATTGAGATGTAACAAGAATAAATTAATAAAATAATATATATCTTGGAAAAAATTTTTACATAAAAACGAGCATGGCTTCTTGTGCTTATGTTTGGTTGGCCAGCCACACCTTCTTTTCTGAGGTCTCTCCTTATTGCCCCAGACTAACTGTGTCACGAAGGAAGTCCAGATAGGAAGCCGATTTACAGTCAACACAAAAATACGAAGAATAATGTTTTTAAATGTTTAACATAAACCGTGTGAACAGAGGGGGAACTACGGAAACACACACTCCAGATTGTCAGCGTGAGTCACCATGTGGAGGAAGGCTGGGTAAAATTAGTGTGTATGGAGGAAAGTTATTAATGGTCCTCTGTGTGTATGTCTTGTTGAATTGTTGGCTTTCTAAAAATGAAAATAGTTTTGCAGTGAAATTGACGAGTTATTATTTTTAGGAAAATAAACGGCAGTCTTAAAAAATCTTCTATATGAGGTTATAAGCCATCGATATGAGAAAACGATAATATAAACTATAAGGAAGGTGTATAATTTCAGCTTGTTCAGGAATAAGGAGTAATGCCAGATTTCTATAAGATAGAAAAGGTGACTCGGCCTGATGACTTTCCCAAACACTGTGGGAATGCCCCTCCCCCAGCACCTCAAACCATGTATGCAAGGGAATCTAGGCGTTCAGCTAGGTACATCCATAGACCACACTTCTTCCAGTGCAAGCAGGCTCTTCTCAGAGGAAGTGACACAGATGGCACTCATAGCAGAGCTTCTAAGCCAGCTCATACAAGTGGGTGTATGTCCCAATGATCAGTCTGCTCCACAGTAAGAGCTTGCAAAGAACTGCAACCGCAGACGGTCAACCAAACCCAAGCTGGGTCTGGACACAGAGGGGCCAAGAAGAGTGGAAGCTGAACGGAGGGAACCTGCCTTCCTGGTGTTAGGCCTGGAGTGTGAGTGCACATGAGAACCGTAGCTGGGTCTGAACTGATTTCCCACAGGAGGTCTAGTGAACTTTGACCCATTCTGCCGCCCAGTGATGTCATTCTTTCTTCCCTACGGTAGAAAGAACGCCTTCTGTCCAGGCTCTCAGCCGGAGCAGCTCAGGTCGTATTTTATATTCCTCTGACTACTATCACTTTCTCTTCTTTTTCTTAATTTTCAAAGAACAGGGTCGCTTTCTGTTTCCAGATGGTTTAATATTGACTTTTTCAATTTACCTCGCTCCCTCCTATTTTTCTTGGATTTATTTTGAAGTTATTTTTCCAATATTTTGAGGTTACTACTTAGATCAAATATTCATATTCTGTCTTGTTTAATAGCACAGGCAGTAGAGGTCTTATAAATTTTATATTGAATAAAACTTTGAGTACATCGAGTAAGTTTTTGATGCAAAATTGCCTTTGTCCTTGTTGGCCAGCATAATGTGTGGTTGCTTCTTTTACTCTATAGTCCAGAAACAACCCAAGTGCTTTTCATTTAGAGGCTCAAAGGAATTCAGTTAAACCTATTGTTTAATTGTTAATGTTTATTAATGTACTCCTTATAATTTTTTATTTTTTAAATGTATGTAGGTTTTCTTCATAATATATTGTAACCTCAATTGCTTTATTAATGCTTAATGATCACTTGAAAAGAATAACATTCTCCATAGAGGAAGTTAAGTAAAGTATTTGTGATTTGCTTATTTATTTTATGGGTGTGGGTATTTTGCTTGTGTGTATGTCTGTGTACCACATGTGGCCCTGGTGCCCACAGAGACTAGAAGAGGAGGCCATCAGATCCCATATATGTATGGGATTTGGAGGAACAGCCATTGGCCTTGCTTCTGAGTCATCTCTCTAGCCTCTGGTTACCTGGTTATTTGCCTCAGTGTGAAGGAGATGAGTTAATAACACGTTGTTTCATGAGACAATGTTATTATTAGACAAGACAGGCTCTCTTCTTTAAGCTAATTTGCACTAATCTAGCTTATATCTAACACACTCATTCCCTCTTCTCTTGTAATACTTTTGTAAAATGTGTCAGTGCATTGCGTGCGCATGTTACAGTTACATCAGTGCTTTGCATGTGCATGTTATAGTTACACCAGTGCATTGTGTGTGCATGTTACAATTACACCAGTGCATTGTGTGTGCATGTGACAGTTACATCAGTGCACTGTGTGTACATGTGACAGTTACATCTGACTGAGTTATTGGTTTAATTCCATCTCTTACCGTTTCTGACTCACCATTCCTTTAAGAGAGTTATTTGCTTGTTTCTAGACAAGATCTGTTCGGCTTCCAACTCACCCTGTAGCTGAAGACAACCTTTGATATTCTGATCCCTCTGCCTGTACCTCTCAAGTCACTTGGATTACTGCTATGTGCCACCCCATCCGGTTTAAGACCTATCTGTATTATTGTGGGTTTTTTTTCATGACTAGACCACACATACAAACACTTGGCATGTGTTATTTACTTCATATTAGACTTGGTGTGTGCCAACTCTGTACTCTACAAAAAACTCTGTGGGAGACTACTACAGTCAAGTCCCTTTCTACATCGTTGCTAAAATTTCTTTGGGGCCGGATTCTAAAGCTACATGGACAGCTCCTGTCTGCTCAGGGCTCTTCTGGACACGGCAGACGTTTAACCTCATTTTTGGGTTTTCCCAGTAGCAGCCAACAACATCCCAATTGTCACAACCAAAAATGTCTCCAAATACAGTTAAATGTCTTATGAAGGTAAAATTTCCATAAGTGGGGATCCCCCTTCTCAAGTGCACCGCCCCTAAAGAGTGATTGTGTATCTGTAATTTCAATACACATGACCACATCCCCGAGATGACAAGAACATTCAATAATCTACCTTTTGTTCTATCCTCCCTTTATATTTCTATATCCCCCCTTTTTTCTTTTCGACTCCTATCTCCTTACCTATAAAAGAAAGATAAAGGAAAAGAGAGATGTCCCTGAGTCCAACCTAGTTTCTTCTCTGTATAAGACCAATAATAACTTATAACCACCTCCCGATGAAAATAAGCATTTGTAGACCAAGAGAGTAAACAGAAACCTACCCAATTCCCCTTAGAGGAAATGGGACGTCGTTCTCTTAAGGCTTCTTCAGGCTGATTTAGGGCAAATGATGGTTCCATATAAATTTTAAGATTTTTTTTCCAATTTCTGTTAAGAATTGTTGGAATTTTGATGGGGTTGCATTGAACGTGTAGAGCGCTTCTGGAAGGATGAAATTTTCACAATACCAAATCCTAGAGCATGGGAGATTATATTGGTTTGTTTTCTGTTGCCGTAATAAACCACCATGACCAAGGCAACCAGTAGAAGTAAAATTTTTATTCCAGCTCATGGTTTCAGGGTACTCTCTCCATACGCTGAGGAGAGATAGGAAGCTGAGAGCTCCCATCTTCTACCACTAGTGTGAGGAAGAATGAATTGGAAGTGACAAGGCCTTAAAGCTTAAAAGCTCTCAAACCCAATCCCATCAATGAACTTCTTCCAACTATGCAAGGCTGCACCACCTAGACCTTCCCAAACATGTCACTGTCTGGAGACGAAGTGGCCCACTACTATGGAAGACATTTCTTATGCAAATCGACACAGAGGTCTTCAGTCTTCTGGTGTCTTCCTCAATTTCAGATGTTCTGTATAAAGTAAAGTAACTAGCTACAGCAGGTAACGTGTGCTTCAAAATAGAGGGTAGAGAGGGTTTGGGGAGTTCCAACAGAAAGAATCGGTAATGTTTAAGGTGATGGCTGTGGTAATTTGTCACACTGTGCTCCCTAATGTGAACAGTTATGTCCACTAACAATAAAAATATATTACTAGAGTATTAAAATTAAGTGAAGTTGGCTGTGATATTAAACATCTTTTAAAGTCTCCTATAATTTTTCTTCTGTCCCTTCCCATCCTCCTTGTGTGTGTTTTCTCAGTCTGGGCTGAATATGTTCTCTCAGTCTCTGTGAGTTGCCTGGTCACTTTATCTGTAGTATTCATTACTAAGCGGGAACAGTGATTTTTATATAAGTCATAGCTAATATTTGACTTATGAAGTTTATGCTTTGGGAAGTTCAAAAAGATCTTGGAGAGGTGAAAATAAATTCTTTTTTGATTGATCTATTTAGAGTTGAAACTTGCTTAAATCACGTAAGAGGATCCCAGAATAATCACGGAGCCTTATAGAGTACTGGAAATGTTTGCTCTGGGATGAGTCTATGAGGGAAAGGATGGCGGGGTCCTCTTCCACTGCGTCTCACTGCACTTCAGCTCTGTTCCTGGCTTCAGCCTCCTTCTGCCTTACTTGAGTTTCTGCCATTCCTCAGTAAACAAATTCTTCCACGTCTCTATTCTTCTTAGAAGAATAAACACATTTACACAAATTTGTATTTTTTTTTGTGACCACCATGGTCTTGCAATGGATGATTGCCTTAAATTCTCTATTGCTTCCGTTGGTAGTCTAATTCTCTCACATTTATTTCCTTAGCAAATCCTTGCTTCTCCTTTTTATGTTCTTATATTCTCTGTTTTGGGGGTTTATGTATCTTTCTCCAAAACCACAAAAAATTATGTTTTCCATTACACAGGAAACAGTCTGTCTGTGGATGGAAAGCTGTAGCCGCTTTGATGTAGTTTGTGTAACTGAGACGTGTTGCTTCGCAAGCTTCTCGTTTGTTCCTATGCTAACATCTATCATGTGGGTCTATGCTGTTTATTACCTTTTCTGTTTATGTGGTTTCAAAAATGTGTTTTCCATATTCTTCTAAATAAGCTTCCTTCCCTCTGTCAGTATTTTAGAAACTGTGCATCCTATTTTTATCTTTTCTAACGGCCTAAACATTCAAAAGCCATCTTTAGCTGATTTGTCTGTTTTGCATTTCTTTTATTCAAATTTAAAATTTCCATATGCCCTGTCCCTCTCCCCCCACCCCCACCCCCAATGCCTTTGATAATATGACCAGGAGTTTCAAACTTCGATCATTATTAATGAATCGCAGTGCCATGGGGTAGGACCTCTATCTAGCACTTCCATATGTTTGGCTGCCATTTTGATTCGTGTGTATTTAGGGGTTCCTCCATCAATGCCACTGTCAAAAGGCTGTGCACGGTTGTATCCATCCTCAAGGCTGACTCACAAAGCATCTGCTACTTTTCTCAAGTTCTCCTTACGACACTTTAATTTTCTCTTTCTTTTAAAAAAATTATTTGTTTATGTATTATGCATACATTGCTCTGCTTGATTGTACCCCCTGCAGGCCAGAAGAGGACATCAGACCACATTATAGATGGTTGTGAGCCACCATATGGTTGCTGGGCATTGAACTCAGGACCCCTGGAAGAGTAGTCAGTGCTCTTAACCTCTGAGCCATCTCTCCAGCCCTAATTTTCTCTTTCAACTCATTTATCCTTAAATTATTAATCAATGTTGTCTGCCTTGCCTCTGACCCTCCATTTCTGTCTCTCATTGCTGACATGTGTCTATCGGAGTCAGTTTTCTTCAGATAAAGAGAATCAATAGGATACATATATAGATAGAGATATTTGTTTTAGGAAATTGGCTTTTTGCAATTATAGAAGCTGTCAAGCCCCTATGGGATGGGCAGGCAGGCTGGAGACACACGGGCAGAGGCTAAGATGAAGTTCAAGTGAGTATATACCATTTAGCTCTTTTTGCTTCTGTGTGAACTCACTCATTAGGACAATTTCTAGTTCAATCCATTTGTCCACAAATTTTGGAAATTCCTTGTTTTTAATAGCTGAGTAGTATTCCATAGTGTAAATGTACCACAGTTTCTTTATCCATTCTTCTATTGAGGGACACGTAGGTTGTTTCCAAGTTCTGGCTATTATGAATAAGGCAGCTATGAACATGGTTGAGCATATGTCCCTGTTGTGTGGTAGTACATCCTCTGGGTATATTCCAAGGAGTGGAATAGCTGGGTCTTGAGGAAGCCCTATTCCCATTTTTCTGAGAAAGCACCACATAGCTTTCCAAAGTGGTTGTACTAGTTTGCATTCCCACCAGCAATGCAGGAGTGTTCCTCTTTCTCCACACCCTCGCCAGCATGAGGTGTCAGTTGAGTTATTGATCTTAGCCATTCTGATGGGTGTAAGATGGAATCTCAGTGTCGTTTTGATTTGCATTTCTCTGATGACTAAGGAGGTCGAGCATTTCTTTAAGTGTTTCTCAGCCATTTGATATTCCTCTGTTGAGAATTCTCTGTTTAGCTCTGCGCCCCATTTCTCTATTGGGTTATTTGGTTTGGTGGTGTTTAATTTCTTAAGTTCTTTATATATTTTGGATATTAGACCTTTGTCAGATGAAGAGTCGGTGATGATCTTTTCCCAGTCTGTAGGCTGTCGCTTTGTTCTCTTGACAGTGTCACCAGCCTTACAGAAGCTTCTCAGCCTCATGAGGTCCCATTTATTAATTGTTGATGTTAAGGCCTGGGCTGTTGATGTTCTGTTCAGGAAGTTGTCTCCTGTGCCTATGAGTTCCAGACTCTTCCCCACTTTTTCCTCTAACTGGGTTAATGTCTGTGGTTTTAAGTTGAGGTCTTTAATCCACTTGGACTTGAGTTTTGTGCATGGTGACAAATAGGGGTCTAATTTCATTTTTCTACATGTAGACATCCAGTTAGACCAGCACCATTTGTTGAAGATGCTGTCGTTTTTCCATTGAATGGATTTGGCTTCTTTGTCGAAAATCAGGTGAGCAAATGTGTGTGAATTCATCTCTGGGTCTTCAGTTCGATTCCATTGATCCACTAGCCTATTGCTGTGCCAGTACCATGCTGTTTTAATTACTGTTGCTCTATAGTACAACTTGAGATCAGGTATGGAGATTCCACCAGCGGATCTTTTATTGTAAAGGATTGTTTTTGCTATTCTGGGCTTTTTGTTTCTCCATATGAAGTTGAGAATTGTTCTTTCAATATCTTCAAAATATTTAGTAGGTATTCTGATAGGGATTGCATTGAATCTGTAAATTGCTTTTGGTAAGATGGCCATTTTTACTATGTTGATTCTTCCAATCCACGAACATGGTAGATCCCGCCATCTTCTGATGTCATTTTCAATCTCTTTCTTCAGAGGTTTAAAGTTTTTTTCAAATAAATCCTTCACTTGCTTGGTTAGGGTTATTCCTAGATATTTTATATTGCTTGTGGCTATCGTGAAGGGAGTAATTTTTCTAATTTCTTCCTCTGCCTGTTTGTCATTTGTATATAGGAAAGCTACTGACTTTTTTGAGTTTATTTTGTATCCTGCCAATTTGCTGAAGGTGTTTATCAGCTGTAGGAGTTCTCTGGTGGAATTTTGGGGGTCACTTATATACACTATCATATCATCTGCAAATAGGGATAATTTTACTTCTTCCTTTCCCATTTGGATCCCCTTGATCTCCTTTTGATGTCTTATTGCTCTGGCTAGAACTTCAAGAACTATATTAAAGAGACACTAGTCCAAGGTGTACGTCCCCATGAAAAACTGTACCTACCAGAATAATGGGTAAGAGGGGAGGACATCCTATTGAAACTTTAGGTGTGAGAAGCCTGGGAGAAAGAGGAAATGGAAGGATCCAGTGGGTCCTGGAAAACTACAGGAGAGTCTGGGCCCTGGGGTCCTCCGCAAACTGTGGCAACAGCCAAGTTAAAAATAGGCAGTAAAAACCTTGAACCCCTACCCGGACTAGCCGATGGACATTCTCCACTGTTGAGTGGAGAAGATCTAACTCTCACACAAACTCTGGTGCCCCATATTTGATCATGTCCCTTGGACGGAGATGCCTGGTGGCACTCAGAGGAAAAATAATAGGTCACCAAGGAGAGACTTGATACCGTATGAGCATATTCAGGGGGAGGAGGTCCCCCTCAGACACAGACTTAGGGGAGGGGAGGGGAGTAGGGGGGAAGTGGGAGGAAGGGAGGGATGGGAGGATACATGGGATGGGCTGACAACTGAGATGTAATATGTATAAATTAATAAAAATGTATTAAAAAAAAAGAAAAAACAAAAAAAAAATAAAGTTAAAAAAAAAAGATGAAGTTCAAGTTTAGGGCAATCTACTGGCACATACTCTCCTTGCTCAGTCAGCCTGTGGTACTACTAAAATGATTACCTCACATGAAGGAGGCCAGTCTGTTAGAGAATTTCCATCTGTTCAAATGTAAATTTCATCCATTAACACCCAGACAATGACACATCAAAATTCACTATCTAAATGGTCACATCCCAGGGACTATTCAGACAAAAATGCACAAATGCTTGTTTTGAACTCTTGAGTCTTTGAGAATGGTCTTCAGGTGACATCATCCTTTAAAGGCAACTTTCATGGGAATGGTTTAGGGCTAGCCCCATTCTCTCCATAAAAAGCATTAGCTATTGTCTTGTTCACTCAATGCCTTTTGGAAAAAATAAACAAATCTCTAATGTAAGTTCCACCAAAATTGATACAATTTTGTCTTAAAAGAAGAATTCCAGTATCTGTGTTGACAAATGGATGGAAAGAAGAGCGAGGACATATTTTCATTCTTTTGAAATAAGATGTGTGAGAAAGATAGACTTGACAACTCAGGCATCAACACATAACTCTCAACGATCAGAATCACACTGAGAAAGAACAAACACATAGCCCGCTGAAAGAAGGGAAGCCAAGATCAGCCGAAATATGCTGGGGGTAAAATATAAAATATTTCACATGTGGCACTTTGAGAATTTATTGATGGTACAAGAAAAATTCGGTTTTGCTTTCAAATTATAAACAGCAGTATCATCTTGGCAATATGATCCGCATTTGAAAAGCTTAGTTTGATTAGAAAAAGTTAGAAGTACATGTACTAGTGAAATGTATGTTTGCAAGGGCAGTGGCCTAACTTTTACAGCTATTAATTTTTATATGTATGTATGTATGTATGTATGTATGTATGTATGTATATATATATGTATGTGTGTGCATCTGTCTGTCTGTCTGCCTGTCTGTCTGTCTGCATCTATTATCTATCTATCTATCTATCTATCTATCTATCTATCCATCCATCTATCCATCCATCTATCCATCTATCTATCTATCTATCTATCTATCTATCTATCTATCGATCTATCTATCCATCTATCATCTATTCATGCAGCCCAAGCTAGTCTCAAATTCAGAGAGCTGCCTTTCCCTTCTCAGTGCATCCACCATTGATCCCAATTATGTAAAAAACAGTGCTTCAGGGTCAAAGGTTGTACAGCGACCCTTGCTCTGTTCCACCTACATTTATTGCATATCACTGAAAACTATCTAAGAATATTCAAAAAGGGAAAGAAACCCACACTTTATTTAAAAAAAGAAAGACATTGAATGATTAAGAAAAAGGAAAAGGTGTATGAGTAGCTGATATGAGTAGTTATGCAAATTAGGTCAATTATATTACTTATTCAATTTATTATATTGTATTATATTGAAACAGAGAAATAGATTCTTAAAAATTAGATAATTAAAAGATGCATCTGTGAGTGAAATCTGAAACTGAATAATGCTTACATGGCTCAAATAAATAATCAAGTATAAACAGCAGACTGAATGAAAGTAGAAAACTAAGCCAATTAACCAGAAAATGATTTTAAGAGTATTCCCAGAATTAAAAGAAAGGTTAAAAAGAAAGGCAGATGTCTAGGGAAAAAAATGAAGATGGAAAGAAAGATCACAGAAGGCCTCAGGTGGCCCTGATGTCCTGGTGGCCTCCATGCCAGTCTGTGTCCTCCCTTGGATCTACCTTGAAGACTTGGAACTCCTCCCATGAGGCTTTGGCACTGAGCATCAGTGCGTCTTTATCACCCACATCTCTCTTGCTGCCAACTGTTGAGAAATTCCACATTAGCTCAGCCTGCAAGTCCAGATTCACTCAAATTGACTTGGAACCATCCCATCAAAAATATAACAGGAACCACAAGAGAAGAGAGAGAGCAAGTGGAGAAAAATGAGTTTTAAAAGTAGTTATCGTTTGAGAGTGAAATGTTCCCAAGGGGCTCATGTGCTTGAACACTTGGTCCCCAGCTGGTAGCACTGTTTTGAGGCTGTGGCATCTTTAAGAGGTAGGGTCTTACTGAAGACAGTTGCCACAAGGTCTTGTGAAAGGAAGTGGTCACTGAATGGTGCTTCACTTCCTGTGAGCAAGCAAACAGCTGCTTTATGTGATTGCTGCCACAGTCCTGAGCAGCTTCCTGACTCACATGAAGACAAAACCAACCCTTTCCCCATAAATTGTTTCTTGTATTTGGTCACTGTAATGAGTATCTCATATAGAAACAAAGCTGGAACAACATTCTCTACTCAGAAAGTCCCCTGATGCCAAATGGAGGACTTTATAGGAGGGTGTGAGGTCACCACTAAGTACTCTGCTAACACATAAGAGCTGGATTCTCTCAACTGCTCATCTTCATCATCTATGTTGGGAAGTGGGTCAACCTAAAAAGCAATAAACACAAGTGAGAAACTCAGATATAGAGGGAGGTGGGAAGGAGGGAGGTGGGATGGAAGGAGAGACAGAGGTGGGAGGGATGGAGGGAGGAAGGGTGAGGGGACAAAGAGAAAAGGAGGAAAGGATGGAAGTGGGAGAGACAGAGAAACAGAGACAGAGAGAGATTTTTAAGGGGATTTACTAATTCCTGTTGCTGTGGGGATAACAAGTCTTCCATCCCAAGGGCAAATGAGCAGGATGGAAACTCATGCAAAAATCTCTGCTGTAGTCTTGAGGCAGAATAATGTCTTCCCTGAGAAACTTCAGTTATTGGTCATAAGGCATTCAATGGATTGAACACAATTATTAAGAATAATGTTTGTCCTGATTGGATTTGTTTTTTTGTTTGTTTGTTTGTTTGTTTGTTTTTTGTCATCCTGACACAAGCTAGGGTCATCCAGGAAGAGGGAACTTCAATGAAGAAAATGTCTTCATCAGACTGGCCCATAAGCAAAACTGTAGAGCATTTCCTTGATTAATGGCCTATGTAAGAAGGTCCAGTCCATTGTGGGTAGTACCACCCCTGGGCAGGTATCCTGGGTGTTTAAATTCTTGAATTCTTTATATATTTTGGATATTAGATCTTTGTCAGATGTAGGATTGGTGAAGATCTTTTCCCTGTCTTCAGGCTGTCACTTTGTTCTGTTGACAGTGTCTTCTGCCTTACAAAAGCTTCTCAGCCTCATGAGGGCCCATTTATTAATTGTTAATTTTAAGGCCTGGTCGGTTGGAAGTTGTATCCTGTGCCAATGAGTCACAGGCTCTTCTCTACTTTTTCTTCTAACAGATTTAGTGACTCTGGTTTTATATTGAGATCTTTAATTCACTTCAACTTGAATTTTGTGCATGGTGATAAACATGGGTCTATTTGCATTTTTCTACATGTAGACATCCAGTTAAACCAGCAACATTTGTTGAAGATGCTATCATTTTCCATTGGATAGATTTGGCTTCTTTGTCAAAAATCAAGTGTATGTATGTGGCTTTATTTCTTGGTCGTAGATTCAATTCCATTGATCAACCATCCTATTGTTATGCCAGAACCAGGCTGTTTTAATCACTGTTGCTCTATAGTACAGCTTGAGATCAGGTATAGAGATTGCTCCAGACGGTCTTTTATTATTGAGGATTGCTTTGGCTATTCTGAATTTTTTGTTTTTCCATATAAAACTGAGAATTGATCTTTCAATATCTTTAAAGGATTGTATAGGTATTTTGATAGGGATTTCATTGAATCTGTAAATTGCTTTTGGTAAGATGGCCATTTTTACTATGTTAATTCTCCTGATCCACGAACAAGGGAGATCTTTCCATCTTCTGATGTCATCTTCAATATCCTGCCTCAGAGATTTGAAGTTTTTTTTTCAAAGAAGTCCTTCACTTGCTTGGTTAGAGTTACTCCTAGATATTTTATATTGCTTGTAGCTATTGTGAAGGGTATAGTTTTCCTAATTTCTTCCTCTGCATGATTGTCATTTGTATATAGGAAGGCTACTGACTTTTTTGAGTTAATTTTGTATCCTGCCATTTTGCTGAAGGTGTTTTTCAGCTATAGGAGTTCCCTGGTGGAATTTTTGGGGTCACTTATGTATACTATCATATCATCTGTGAATAGTGATAATTTGACTTCCTCCTTTCCCATTAGGATTCCCTTGATCACCTTTTGTTGTCTTATTACTGTAGCTAGAACTTCAAGAACTATATTGAAGAGATATGGATAAAGTGGGCAGCCTTGCCTAGTCCTCAATTTTAGAGGAATTTTCTTGAGTATTTCTCCATTTAATTTGATTTTGGCTATTGGCTTGCTATATATAGCCTTTATTATGTTTAGGTATGTGCCTTGTATCCCTGATCTTTCCAAAATTTTAAACATGAACGGGTGTTAGATTTTGTCAAATGCTTTTTCTGCATCTAAGAAAATGATCATGTGTTTTTTTCTTTCAGTTTGTTTATAAGGTGGATTACATTGATGGATTTCTGTATATTAAAAACATTTCTTGTATGGCTGGAATGAAGCCTACCTGGTCATGGTGAATGATATCTTTGATGTGTTCTTGTATTCGGTTCACAAGTATTTTATTGAATATTTTTGCATCAATGTTCATAAGAGAAATTGGTTTGAAATTCTTTCTTTGTTGGGTCTTTGTGAGGTTCAGATATCAAAGTGACTGTGGCCTCATAGAATGAATTTGATAATGTTCCATCCACTTCTATCTTTTGGAGTCGTTTGAAGAGTATTATTATCATCTCTTCTTTGAAGGTCTGGTGGAATTCTGCGCTGAAATCATCTGGCCATGGGGCTTTTTTTGGTTGGGAGACTATTAATGGCTGCTTCTATTTCTGTAGAGGAAATAGGGCTATTTAGTTTGTTTACCTGATCTTGTTTCAATTTTGGCAAGTGGGATCGATCAAGAAAATTGTTCATTTCCCTTAGATTTTCAAATTTTGTGCCACATGTGTCTTTGAATTAGGATCTTATGATTCTTCGTATTTCTTCAGTGTCTGTTGTTATGTGTCCCTTTTTGTTTTTGATTTTGTTGATTTGGATAGTGCCTCTTGGCCTTTTAGTTAGTTTGGCTAACAGTTTATCTATCTTGTTAATTTCCCCCAAAGAATCAGCTCCTGGTTTTCTTGATTCTTTGAATTGTTCTCTTTGTTTATAATTTATTGATTTCAGCCTTGAGTTTGATTATTTCTAGACATCTACTCCTCTTGGGTGTGTCTGCATTTTTTTTCCCTAGGACTTCCAGATGTGTCCTTGAATTGCTTATATGGGATGTTTGCAATTGTTTTTTTAATAAAAGCACTTAATGCTATGAATTTTCCTCATAACACTGCTTTCAATGTGTCCCACAAATTTGGGTATGTTGTTTCTTCATTTTCATTGAATTTCAGGAAGTCCTTAATTTCTTTCTTTATTTTTTTCCTTGACCCAGATGTCATTAAGTAGAGAATTGTTTAGTTTCCATGTGTGTGTAGGTTTTTTGTTATTTCTGATGTTGTTGAAGTCCAGCTTTAGACCATGGTGATCTGATAGGATACAAGGTATTATTTCAATCTTGTATCTGTTGAGGCTTACTATATGATCAATTTTGGAGAAGGTTCCATGGGGTGCTGAGAAGAAGGTATATTCCTTTGTGTTTGGGTGAAAAGTTCTGTACATATCTGTTAGACCCATTGATTTATGACATTGGTTAGTGTCTTTATTTCTTGGTTTAGTTTCTGTTTCAGTGACTTATCCTTTGGTAAGAGTTGGGTGTTGAAGTCTCCCACTATTAATGTGTGGGGATCAATGTGTGTTTTAAGCTTTGTTAATATTTCTTTTACAAATGTGGGTGTTCTTGTATTGGGAGTGTAGATGTTCAGAATTGTGATGTCATCTTGGTTGACTTTACCTTTGATGAGTATGAAGTGTCCTTCCTTATCTCTTTTGATTAAATTTGGTTGAAAGTCTATTTTATTCGATATTAAAATGGCTACACCAGCTTGCTTCTTGTATCTGTTTGCTTGGAATATCTTTTTCCAGCCTTTCACACTGAGGTAATGTCTATCCTTGTGGCTGAGATGTGTTTCTTGAATTACAGAAGAATGTTGGATCTTGTTTATGCATCCATTCAGTTAGTCTGTGTATTTTTATTGGAGAATTGAGACCACTGATGTTGAGAGATATTAATGACCAGTGACTGTTAAGTCCCTTAATTATGATGTTGGTTGCAGTAGAGTGTTTATGTCATTGTATTTTTGCAATGGTGCCGTTATCTATTTCCCCATGTAATTTTGGTTGTAACTTGTCCCTTTGGGTGGAGTTTCCCTCTAGTAATTTCTGTAAGGCCATATTTGTGGGTAGGTAGTGTTTGATTTCATTTTTGTCATGGAATATCTTGTTTCCTCCATCAATGGTTATTGATAGTTTCACTGGGTATAGTAGTCTGACATGGCATCTGTGGTCTCTTAGAGTTTGCAGGATCTCTGTCCAGGCCCTTCTCACTTTTATGGTCTCTGCTGAGAAGTCGGGTGTAATTCTGATAGGTTTGCCATTATATGTTCCTTTACCCTTTTCTCTTGCCACTTTTAATAGTTTTTCTTTGTTTTGTATATTTTGTATTTTGATTATTATGTGGCAGGAAGATTTTCTTTTCTGATCTATTCTATTTGGTGTTCTGTAGGCCTCTTGTATGTTTATATGCATCTCCTTCTTTAAGTTGAGAAAATTTTCTTCTATGATTTGGTTGAAGATATTTTCTAGGCCTTGGAGTTGGGCATCTTCTCTTTCCTTAATGCCTATTATCCTCAGGTTTCATCTTTTCATGGTGTCCTAGATTTCTTGGATGTTTTATGCCAGAAAATTTTCAGATTTAGCATCATCTTTGATGATTGCTTCAAGATCTATGATTGTATCTTCTAGTCTCCAGATTCATTCCTCCATCTCTTGGATTCTGTTAGAGAAGCTCACCTCTGTGTTGCTTGCTTTCTTCTCTAAGCTCTCTCATTACCGCTTTTCTTCTGTCTGTGCCTTTATCATTATATCCATTTTCATCTTCAGATTTTGAACTATTTTATTGAATTCCTTCATTTGATTGTATGTATAATCCTGAGTTTCTTCTAGTGCCTCTTTATAGGCCTTCAGATCTTGAACTCTTTTACTGATTTCCTTCATCTGATTGTTTGTATTTTCCTGAATTTATTCCTATGCCTCTCTACAGATCTCTTTTATGTCTTCAACCTGTTTGGGTGTATCTTCCTGCATTTGTTTATGGATTTTATTCATTTCCTCCATTATCATCTTCATTACTAAGGACTTGAGGTCATTTTCTTGTATTTCAATTGTGTTTGAGTTCTCCAGGTTGCTTTCTTTACGATAGCTGGGATCTAGAGATGCTATATTGTTTTGGTTTTTGTTGTTTATGTTTTTTACACTGGTCTTTAACCATCTTGCTATCTGTGATGCTGAGATGCAGCTTCTGGTGTCCTTCACTGGTTGTGGAGAGCAGTGTTTTGGTGAATGATTATAGGTTGAGGGCCTTTACCTGTGGGGCTCAGGGAACTCTTCCCTGGGACAGGCAGGTGACCTGGTTTCATCTCCTGGAGACTTTGTCCCACACCCTAGACTCCCTATTGGGTCAGCAGAGGTAGGTTCTGGTGCTCTGCAGCTCCAGTGTAGGTTTAAGGTAGTGTAAGTAGAGCCAGTTATGCTGTCTTTGGCTGGGCTTTGAATACCCTGCTCTCGTGCCCTGGAGCTTTGGGTCCTCAGCTCAGATCACCATAGAGTGCCTGAACCTCTGCTGTCTTCTAGTAGTTGTTTAGGTTTCTGCCTGATTCAACTATGCAGTAGAGCCTAGGTTCTGTCTGCCATGGAGAGAGCAGCTACTGCCTTCTGATTGTTGTTGGTTGGCTAGATTTCTGTCCTATCCCCTCAGGACTGTCCAGCCTCTCTCTCCAGTTTGGGAGGGCATGCATGGCTGGTTAGTTTTCTTCTCTATCCCCTCTGGCCTGCCCAGCCTCTCCTGAGAGTGTGGGAGGCCCTGCTAGGCTATGGAGCCTGACTAAGCTGGATCCGTTCTGGCCAATTGTACAGGGATAGTCCAATGGTAGCTAGATTCCTGCCTGGACTGTTCAGACCGCACCCCTGAGGTGGCTCCATACTGTTGTGTTGGGCTGGCTGAATAGTTTCTTGCCCTTTCATCTCAAGCCTGCTCAGCCTCTCCCAAGACCGTGGGAGTCCCTGCCAGGCTTTGGAGCCTGCTTAGGCTGGATCCATTGTGACCAATTGTACTGGGACAGTCCTCTGGGACCAGCAGCTAAGCTCAGACCATGCTACTGTGGTTGGACAATGTGTCCACAGCCTTCTGGGCTATTGTGTGACACCTGGGCTTTCTACGGACTGGTGTGGGACTGGGGGGCAGGTCTGATGGTAGATTCACCCATTTCCCTGAGATTTCCCTAGGCCAGGAAATCTGGTGCTTTACTGATGGGAGTTCACTCCCATATACCAAGTTCTTGATGCAGAGCAGGCTGGCTCTGGTCCAGACTCTGGGGACTGGGCTCCCGTTCTCCATGGGTCGCTAGATGACTGGAGACCAGACCCACCTGTAGTCTGCACTTTGCAGATCTCTCTCACCCAGTTTTCCCCAGCTCCTGTAGTCCATGGCTCCCAGTAGCATCCCCGGTCTCCTCCCTGCAGATCAGACACTGTGCATCTTCAGTGCTGCCATCTTTGAATCTCCTGATGCATATTTTTAAGAGGCCCCATGCATGTCGAGCCCTGCAAATGCCATGCCCTTAAAGCTGGAGATATAGCTAAGTGGCAAAGCAGTTCTCTTGCTTAGGTAAGGCCCTGGGTTTGATCCACAGTAATCTAAACAAGAAAACCTCCGTTTTCTCTGAGCCAGAATTTCTATGCCTAAGTATTTTCTTAAAAGAAATAAGATATATAGACTGAAGATATTTGCCTGTATACTTGTGGGGGCAACACTAGACGATTTTTATCCAAGGGCCACTTAATATACAGCATCAAAAAGCCCACCTCTGAATATTATGGCATATACCACAATCACATTTTTACAAACTTTTAAAGATGTAGCTCTATGTGCTGAGAGTGAGAATGGAAATGCATGGAACTGTGGCCATGCTCACCTGTGGCTGTGCAGTTCAGGATGCATGTGCTTTCTAGTTAATGCTTTATTTTCTAAATAATCTCCGGTGGACATGTTCTATCTAATAACTATTAGAAAATGTTATTTTTGAAGCAAGCCATCAGGTTTGATGGCATCTCTGACAGATGGCATGCCAGCCGGCACATGTCCACGGTACAGGGGTCTCAGCATTTCCCCCACGTCGTCCATTGCACTGTGTGACAGTTGGGATGATTAGAAAATGTCCCTATGACTGAGCCCAAATCTGTCACCCTGTTAATGCTGATCAAAAGTGCATCCCCTCCGCCATATGGCGAGTCTTCAGCCTTGTGATGACAGCTGTCCTGTCAGCATTAAGTTTTCCCACTTAACTCTTCTTAGCTTCTTGAGCCATCCCCAGTATGGACAACATCTACTTGGCTTTCACATCACAACTGTGTAAGTAAAAATGTAATGATTGGAGTTCGGTCCGATTTTTCTTGATTTTCGGGGGTGGGAGGGAATCTATTTTTTGAAGTCCAGTGTGGTCACTTCTCAATAACCTAAACTCTTCTTCATAACAACCTTTTATTGGGCTACACCATAAGGTACCATCTCAGCTTCATCCCTCCCCTCCCATTACCACCTCACTGCTGTGCCAGGAGAACGCAGCCAGTTGGTCAAGATATCTTTTTTTTTTAAAAAGGCTGCGTGGCAAGACATTTACTGGGAGAATATTACGTGGCTATCAACACTCCCAAGGCAATGCCCCTGCCCCCACAAACTGCCCATGGATTGAGATTCCATAACTAAAGGCGGATTAGAAGTTTGTATGTTCACAGAGGAGGCCCGCAGCAAAAACAAATGGGTTCAGTCAATGGAAATGGGATGATGATAGAAGGTTTGTGAAATTCTTGCCAAGATGATGCTTCTATGAGTAGATGTGTTCAAGAAGAGTCCTTGAGAATATGCTCGTGGTTTCTGCTGTGCTTCAGCAGTATTACATGGTTCTTGTGTAAAATCTCCCAGGCCTGAGCCAGTAGAATGTCCACTTCTTAGCTAATGGGAGTGTTTCGGGTATTTTTGTTACTTTTAAAGGTAAATGTCATGCCAAAGAAATTAAATGGATTTTAATGTGCTCATTTTGGTAAGTGTTTTAGTGGTCCTAGAGATTACTTGGTCAGAGGACAGGTGGCCATGGAGTGGGCAACCTGCTGAGAGGAGAATCTCAAGCCAGGGGGTCACAGAGATTGAAAATGATCTCAAAGACCAATTTTCTGTCTCAGCTCCGTCCCCCTCCCGTCTTCACCAGCTCTCCATTGTGACAGTGGAATGCAGCCAGTTTGCCTCTCTTCGTATCTTCACACTCTTTCAAAAACCCTTCTGGTTGGAGAAAGAATCCATTTTCAAATACCAGATTCCAAAATGGTTTGGCAAGGATAGAAACTCCATTCTCAGAGAGATGGTGCTGACAGTTCCTGTCCACAGATACGAGGCTTGGATGTTTATGTCCACACGCCCATTCCCATGTGGGAAGCTTTCAAATGCTTTATTACATTTATTTATCCAGTGTGTGTGTGTGTGTGTGTGTGTGTGTGTGTGTGTGTGTGTGCACATACACTTGTGCTACAGTGTGTGTCAGAAAGTCAGAGGACAACCTGTCTTTCTACCATGTGGCCCCAAGGCCTGGCAGTAGTCGCCTAAGCTCATTGAACCATCCCACTCCCCATATGTAGACATCTTAACCCCTTGTGTGGGGAGGCAGAGCCTTTGAGGATGGTGAGCTTTGTGCCCTTTTAACACTACCTCAAGTATAGGTTTTTAGCTGGGCGCAGTAGCACACATCTGTAATCTTAACACTCAGAAAGACAGAGGCAGGCAGATCTCTGTGAGTTTGAAGATAGTCTGGACTACAGTGTGAGTCCGGGACAGCCAAGACTACTCAGGGAAACCATGTCTCAACAAACAAACAAATAAACAAACAAACAAAGAATAGGTTTGTAAGCTGGGTAGTGATGGTAAACAACTTTAATTCCAGCACTCAGGAGGCAGAGGTGGGCAGATTCTATGAGTTCGAGATTAGCCTGATCTACAGAGCTTGTTCTAGGACAGCCAAAACTACACAGAAAAATATTGTAAAAAGAATAGATTTGCAGTTTTCCTCACTGCTAGATTTGTCTAAAAAGCCATTTTACACCGATTAATTTTGCTATTACTATCCCTACTCTAATTCAAGCCATCACTCCAATCATGCCTTTAATCTCAGCATTCCAAAGTAAAGGCAGATGGATTTCTATGAGTTCTAGGCTAGCCTGGTCTACATAGCAAGACCTTGTCATCAGAGAGGGGGGAGAGATAGAGATAGAGATAGATAGATAGATAGATAGATAGATAGATAGATAGATAAAGAGAGAGAGAGAGGTTTTATTGTTATTTTCATTTACTAACACTTTCTGCACCGTGAGGCAATATAGCACATAGTAAAATTTTGCGTAAAGGCTATGACAGCTGTCAGGAGTGAATCCCAGATATTACATTTACTATGTCCTGACTTCCATCTCTGGCCAATTGTCTTGGGGTGATTTTTAATGGAGAAGATGGAGGGTGGGAGAACCCGCAGAACATCTTTCCCACCATGTAAGCACTGAGTGACTAAGAAGTTGGCCAACAGTGAACTGCAAAAGCTAAGCCTCTGCACATGCCAAATCCATCAGCATCCTGACAAGGCACCACAAGAGTCCAGTGTCTACCCATTTAAGCTGCTCAGACCATTGCATTTGTTTCCTGTAACAATCTAGACCGACTAAGTTGGCAGTGGTTAAGACCAGTGTAAGTCATCGGGCAGCTTGATGGGAAGAGAGTGTGGGGCAAGAACAAACGAGGATGTTAGGGTACCCTGGAAGCAACAAAAGCAGTAATGTGTTCCCAGCCTAGGAACTGGGAGCTGGAGCTGAGCAACAGAGGCAGGAACTGCATTGTGGGAAAGTCAAGCCCTTGCTCAGTACCTCTGTCTAGGAAGGAACACGCGGGGAAGACCCCTTGCTTCCTCTCTACCCTAGCCCTCCAGTCTTAGAATGCATCCTCCGCTGGCCTTCACTGACTAGGGGGTTCAGGTTTAATAAGATAAGTCTTCTGAGTCAAAGGCAAGACATTGAATGAAGAGGGAAGAGGGTGAGGAGGACACTTGGGCAACCATCAGGACAGTGTGTTCTTTGCTAAGATGCAGGGAGGATGCTGCTCTAGGGAACATGGCAGCTCCCTCACCGGTAAATCTAATTTGAACTCCAACCAAAAGGCTGTGGCCTCAGTTGTGTGCAGGTCAACTAAAGTTTAAGAGCGAATACGGTTGTCATGACGCACACAGGGCATCGTATTGGATCACTTGGTACTTGACAACTAAAAGTCAAAGGAAAGACAGGGTGTGTTAACCCAGCAATCAGAGGAGCAGTGTATCCACAGAGGGAAAGCTTTCGAAGGTTCCCTTCCGATAGGTCCCTCATCTTGCACAGTCCTCTGAGAAAGGGAGCAACTGATACACTTTGAGTCAAACCTGTGGTTTGAATCCAAAATTCTAGGTCACAGATAACTCACAAAATTAAGAGCAATGAGTGTCACCTAATGGGATATATTCAACCAAACGATGACATGGTTATTGATAGAGAAGTGCGGTTCCCCAGTGCCTCTCTGAGGGCTACTGATTTATATCCGCTAAGACAGTTTCTTAAACTGCTCACAGTCCTGACTCCTTTTCACCCAAGAAACCTTTTTCACCCAGCCCCAGGAATGTAGGTGTACAAAACAAGTGTACAAATCAAACAGCCACTGACCAAAACTTCAAAAATTATCTCCAAATGGAGAGAGGGCTGGAGTGCAGCGTTATAATAGGCTAGTCATGTGGCTTATTTGTTACACAGCTCTTCCAGAGGGAACTGCGCCTGAGGACAATCACACCCTTCTCAAAGACAGAATCCATGACCCCAATCCTCCTCTCCCCAGCAAATGTGCAGAGATGGCCAGGGTTTGGAAAGCTTGCCCCCCACCCCACTCCCCCCCCACCCCCCCACCCCCCGCTTGCCGCTGCTCTTCTTAGAGGCCTTCGCTGGCGCTTTTACTTCACCTTCTAGGATTTCTCTAGGATTTCTGTTAATGATACGAGCTGTGGTTAACAGTTTTATGTGGGACCTGTCACCCCTCAGGTGTGTGCACATCAGACATCTGCTTGACCAACTTCCAGTACCATTTTCTGTTCATTTCATTTCTTTTTTTTTTTCTTGCATTTTATTATTTGAAACAACTTTTAAATTTAAATATGTTTTGATCATATTCTTCCCCTCCTCCAAGTCTTTCCAGATCCTCTCCCCTTAACTACCTGCCCAATTTTAAGTTCTTTCTTAAAAAAAAAAACAACAACAACAACAACAAAAAACCCGAAAATCTAATACAACAACCCTCCCAAAAAGAAAAGAGAAAAACTGTAACCAAAGAGAAAAATCTGTAACCAGATAAAAGTGGGCATGTGTGCACATGCACATGCACAAACAGACACACACACACACACACACACACACACACACACACACACACACACACACACTGTGGAGTCCCCTATCTGTTGCTCAACTACTCCTGAACATGAGGCCTGCCCTGGAGTGGTTGGTATATCCTGGGTCACTCCACTGGAGAAAATTGATTTTCCCTCTCCCAGCAGGTATAAGTGACAGTTCAGTTGTTAACCTTTGCCCTATTGGCTAGGTTTTCTTTCATTCATTCATCTTAAAAATATAATAAAATGAATCATCATGATAAGTTTATATTCAAAATATTATATATTTAAATAATATATCTATATATTTCATAATATATTTAAAATAAAAAGTATTTCATAATGAAACAAAAACTATCACATTGCAGTTTGACAAGACAAATCAACAGAAAGGAAAGAGCCCAAGAGAAGGCACAAGAATCAGATGCACTTATTCTCGCAGCCTGCATCTTTTCCTCCTAAAAGAGTGTGCCAGGGCTTCCACACTGAGAATGGAGACAGCATGGGCGTTGGTACTGGCAGATACACTTCTCCCTCCGGTTGGGTATAGAGGCTGGAATGCTCATCTCTGACTTAACAGTTTTAATAACCCATGGACTTAACAGTTTTAATAACCCATGGACTTAACAGTTTTAATAACCCATGGACAGCTAGAACCAAGTACAAACATATCCTAACTGCTGTTGTTCGTACTTCTCACTTCCTCCGTCGACCCTCCCTCTTTCTCCAAGTCTTCTTGTCCTCTCCTCTTCTCCTCCTCCTGCCATCGTCCTCTTCCTCTTCCTCCTTGTTTTCCTCTTCCTTCTACTCTGTATAAGAGTATTAGAGGAGAGTTGAGAAAGGCCAAGACATTTTTTCCTCCCCATTTCTAGTCCAGCTGAAATCAAATCCTTTCTCTTTTACCAATCTCATTCTGCAGATTTTACTTCCTTAAAGTGGCAAGCTAAGGATCTAAGAGCACCAACTCTTCTGGTTTATGCCTGGCATCCTGAATTTTATCTTTAGCATTTGTCCAGATATGTCTATAACTCTCCAGGTGGAAATGAAGATATTCAAAAGTGACCCTTGTACTCCCTTTCTTCAGCAATAAGACAACTGAGACAATGAACCCCCAAGGAATTGGGGTTCCTCTAGGAGGGAGTCTTTTTTTGTTTTTGTTTTTTGTTTTTGTTTTTCTAGACAGGGTTTCTCTATGCCACCTTGACTACCCTAGGCTCACTTTGCAGACCAGGCTGGCCTCAAACTCATAGAGATCCGCCTGCCTCTGCCTCCCCAGTGCTGGGATTAAGGGTGTGTGTCACCACACCTGGCTTCTTTTAGGAGTCTTGTGCTGGGAGAAGAAAAAGACTTGGGCCCCAGTGCCAGCAAGAGGGAAAGCTTGTCCCGGGGAAAGACATTTCACAGTATTATGGAGCTGAAGATGGTTTCGCCCACACCTTGACCAGGACTGCTTAGTTATACATACTCCTTGCCATTGATTTAAACCCAAACCTAATGGCAGAACCCCAAAGATGGACTTGGAGGAATTTGTCACTAGACCACTTGACACATCCCTCTTTGCGGTGTGGCCTCATTGGAAACACCTCTTTCATCGCTTTTCACTATTGTTTCTGTAGCTATTGAGGGCAGACACCCAAGCCCAGCTTGCTAGGGCTGCCAGGGCATGGGACCTGCCTCTCACAGCTCTGGTAATATTCTGCTTCTTTCACACTCCATGCTGAGCATCCATTCACCTTAGCACCTTAACACTGGTCCCTTCATCCCTCGGCATTACTTCCCACTTCATTTCTTCATCCCATCTCATTCTGTCTTTGTATTCTGAGAAATGTTTCCATGGTAATTGTTTACTGTTTGAGAATTTAATTCATGCACAGAATGATTTTGTGACCCCTTGACTTGGATTCCTATGCTATCCTTCCTAACACTTTTCTCCCTATCTCCCAATTTCTTGTGCCCCTCTTCTCTTAAAGCCCACT
Organism: Acomys minous; assembly: GCF_964271855.1. Lineage (NCBI taxonomy): Eukaryota > Metazoa > Chordata > Mammalia > Rodentia > Muridae > Acomys > Acomys minous. The sequence goes on along the minus strand of NC_140484.1, from coordinate 118,655,401 downwards.
GAGCCTGTTTAGTGCTGCATATGTGACTATGGGTGCAGGGCCATCCAATGGAACATGGAGAGGCTCAAGGGGGTTGAATTCCAGAAGAAAACACACCCTCCCTTTGCCAACAATCATCAATTGCCAATAGCTCTTCAGTTCATGAGCCTTTCCTCCACTATGCTGGGCTTTTGGCTGGCTTGATCTTGTTCAGACCTTGGTCAAGCAGTCCCAGCTGCTGTGAGTTCATGAGTTATTGTGTGCAATGGTGCTATCAGGCCTAGCAAATACTTGTTTGCTGAAGATGATAAATAACCCCAACTATCAGAATCTTTCCACCCCATCCTGTGGATGATCTCCAAGTCTGGGGTGGGGAGAAGGTGGAGGACTGCTTGTGGTCTACTTCTGTCTAATACCCCCTCTCTAAACTGTACTATGCTCTCCCCTAGAGGCTTGCAGCTTTCCTCATTATTGCATTTGGCAAAAATGTCACGTGTATCCTTTACCTGTCTCCTTGCTGAGACAAAATCCCTCGCCAACACAACTTAAGGAAGGAGAGGTTTATTTTGATCACAGGGCAAGGGTATCATGAGGAAAAGTCAGGGCAACAGGAGCTTGAGAGAGATGATTACACAGCATCCATAGTCAGGCAGCATAGAGATGAAGCATATCCAGTCTAGGCCCCCAGCTCATTGGATGATGCTGCCCGTCGCTGAGTCTTCTCACCCCTGTTAACTTCATCTAGATGCTGTCTACCAGGCATGCCCAGAACCTGGTTTCCTGGGTGATTCTACTGGCTGTCAAGTGGACAATCAGTATTACCCATCATGCCATATTATTTCATTTAGTTTGACACCCTTTCCAATTCCAACCATGGTTCTAGTCAGCCTCAGTCACACCATGGGATGACACTGTGTCCATTGCTAACCTCATCTATACCTAGCAATCATATGCTGATTGCTGTCTCTAAACAGCCTTGTTGTTGTTGCCTCTGGCCCTGTTCTAGGCAGTGCAATCTGTGTGCCCAGGTTTTTCTCAGGTGAGAAGATTGAAGAGATACCCCAGAGAAGGTGAGGGGTTTCACCTTTTTTTGACAACCCTGTTTCCTTTGCTAAGTGATAGATACCTTTTACACGTTTTTCTGAGCTCCCCTTCCCCCTAGCTCTTTGTCAGTATTTAAATGGTCAAAGCACAGAGCCACAGCTCTCACACAGCAGCGCTTTCTGCATCTCAAAGGCTTAAGCCACCTGCCTGCTTTGGCTTACTCAAATCTAATCTAAAGATCTTTTTGTGGTCTGGACAAAAAGTAGTCTCCTGAAGCTCCCTTGTGTGCATCTGGCTTAAGGATAAACAGAGACAGGAAGACCGGGGCCCTGACATATTACCTTTTGGTCTCGAGGGACAAGAAGAAGGAAATAGGTTCCAACTCACTGCCCTCCTGTTTGCCCTGTGATCTCTCAGAGGAGTGGGTTTGACAATGCCCGGCCCCCACACCGGAATTCTCTAGCTCTGAGCTCACTCATCTGGGGACATCTGTGTCTTTCTTGATGTCAAGTCTTGTTGGCATTTGAGTTTGGGCAGCCTTCCATTCGTTTTATAGCCATTCAATGGGAAAGTGATGATTTTACCCTTTAGAGTTGGGACCATGACACCTGTGAGAGGTATCAGAGTGCCTCACCTGTCTGGTGCAGCTTCACAAGGGCTATTGGCTGGGAGGGAGATAAGCCTGGTAAAATTTTTCCAGAATTATTTTTTTTAAAGATCTAGCTTTTACATGTAATTTGCAGATGCCTATTTACATAGCTTTACACATGCAGAGGGATGGGACCCAGATGCACACTATACATCTCTAGGAACCGAACTTTTCTTGATATTTCAGCCCAGTACTGCTGAGCCCAGACAAGCTGACCTTACTCACGCAAAGTAAACAGAGTCACCTCTGGTTGCAGATCGAGTCTCCTAGGTAACCACCCAGTAATTTGAAAGAGCCTTTTCAGAATTCTGTTCTTGCTCATCATCCATTCTTCCCAAGGATGACCCAAGTTCTGAGGCTGATGGCAAGGATAGAGACGACATTTGAACCCTACGGTTAATAGGTGGTTAGTTTGAAAACTTCCATGGAGCGACTCACTGTGGTCATCTCTGCTAATTGGGTACATTGGCATAACTGTTCCCATTACCAACTTTCCCATAGACTTTCTTTATTAATGTAGATTTAATTTCACAATGACATTGATCAGAAAGTTTAGGAAGCTTCCATGTAACTCCTGTGTGCATATACACTTACCACATGGCCCAGTGACCCATCTGACAAAGTAGTAGCACTTCTGTTACAATGGAAATAACCTACATTGACACATCATGATCACAGCCTATGGGTTTTCACAAATGTGTAATGACATGTTCCAAACACTGTTGTGTCATGCAGGATAGCTTCACTGCTCTGACATTCCCCATGGGCTGCACTTACTCATCTTTCTTCCTTCTTAAACTCTGATCTCTTCCCTATCTCCACAGTTTTGCCTTTTTCAGAATATCAAATGGTTGGAGACATCAGCACAGAGCTTTTTCAGCTTGCTTTATCTACCTACTAATATGCTTTACCTCTCTTCTATATCTTTTCAAGACTCAATGGCTCATTTCTTCTTAGTACATAATGATGTTCCATTGTATGGATGACCCACAGTGTAGCCACTCATCCTCTTGGAAGGCACCTTGATGGATTCCCAGTTTGGGCAACAATGAACAGTACTGCCATAAATGTCCATGTGAAGGTTCTTGTGTGGATATGAATTTTCAGCCCTTTACGGCAAATACTAGCATGCACTATAGTTAGATTAAAGTGCTAAGGCATTGTTTAGTTCTGTAACAAAGTGTCTAACTGACTTTGAAAACACCTATTCCATCTTTGATTCCCACCAGCCAAGAATATAAAGTTCCTTTGCATCCTTTACAGCATTTGGAGTCGGGGATGGTCTCACTAGCCTGCAATGTATGTCAATGTCATTTTAGTTTGTGATTTCTAGTGGCATGTGATATAGAACACCTTCCCACATGGCTATTTACTATATATATATATTTGATGATATCAGCCGTAGGTTTCACCTGTTTTTCATCAGATTGTTTATCTTTTATTGTTGACATTTTAGCCTTCTTTGTATACTTTGGATAATAGCATCTCCTCAGATGATGTCTTTTGCAAATATTCTTTCCCAGCCTGCACTTGCTTTTTCACTCTCTTGACTTTGTCTTTCACAGAGCAGAGGTTTTAATTTTAATGAAGTCTCGCTTATTAATTCTTCCTGTCATGGATTGTGCTTTTGCTGTCCTTTCTAAAAAGGTTTTTGGCAAGCCCAAGGTCATCAAGGTTTTCTCTTACATTATTTTTACTGGCAGGACTGAATATTGAACTTAAACCTTGTGCGTGGTAGGCAAGCCTTCTGCCACAGACCTACAGCCCTAAGCCTTCTCCCATGTCATCTTTTTAGGAATTTTGTAGTTTTGTGTTTTGTATTTGCTATAGAATACACCTTGAGTTGGCTTTTGAGATTTATTTTTTATTTTAATGTGTTCCTGTTTATGTGAATATATGCCACACATGTGCAGGTACCCCTGAAGGCAAGAAGAGAACATGGGTCCCTCGGGAAGAACAGAGCCATCTCTCCAGCCTTGAGATAATGCAAGTTCAGTGTTTCGAGTCATCTTTTCACATGGGGATGTACAGTTGTTTCAAGACTGTTTCTTGGAAACTCTTTCTTTTATTCATTGTTGTTTTTGTTCCTTTGTCAGACATCAGTTGGCTAAAGTTATGTTGGTCTATCTTTTTCTTTAACTCTCAGCCTTGTTACACTGATTTGTTGTGGTACAAATTGCATCCTTACCTCCTTAAGCACTCCATCCTTGGGAGTTGTTGTTCAGTCCTAGATGCTCAAGACCCCAGAATGGCCTCTGCCTCACGCTGTGGGCATGGCATGCCAGTCGTTTCAACTCTATCCCTTCAATATTATTAGGGATGTGGGGCCCCAGTGACAGGTTTAGCATTGCTACTGTGAGAAGCAAGGCTCTGTTCCTAAGTTCTCCTTGCAATTCCTTGGGATCTGTTGCCAGAATCTTCTCTGTGCAGTATGCCTTTCTCTTGCCAGAGTGTTGAATTTTCATTTCCTTCTGGGCAGGAACTAGATACTCTGACACCATGCATACTCTTTTTAATCTATTTTTAATAGATAATTTATCCCTTCCTCCTTTACAATAATTCTTAGCTTATTTATTTGTGAAAGAGCCATTTTCTTAAAAACGAATACTCAAGCAAAACAAAAAGACTTATATTCTTCAGATGGAGGATGTGACTTCGGGATTATTTAGAGTACAACACATCCATTCAGCAACTCTGTTAATATTAGTTGTTCTAGCTCCAGGGACAAGGCCCAGTCATTCCCCTCTGTGACAGTTCATACAGCAAGTTGTCTGGCTCCCCAGCCAGTGGGGAAAGGGAAATGCTATTAAATAGCATAAGGCATGCTCATGTGTGAATATCATGAATATACACAGAGACATGAGCATAGATTTGAAGCAGAGATAGATAAGCTCTAGGATTAGAGGAAATGGAACACCACATGTACATTGGTACAGCTCTCACTAACCTTAACAGAGAGGCAACTCTAGGGTAAGTTCTGCTCAGAGCAGAGCTCCAACTGCTCTTGCAGAGGACCTGGGTTTGGTTCCCAGCACCCACATGGCAGCTCACAACCATCTATATTTATAGGTCCAAGGGATCTAGTGCCCATTTATGGCATCTGTGGGCATCAGATATATATGGTACACTCAAACACATTAAAAAAAAAAGTAGGATCACAAGTTATATCACTAATTAATCATACAACTAAGGGGGAGTTATAGTTTCAATCTCTTTATCTAATTAAATACAATATTCATCAAAACATTTTTTAAAATGTTTAATCGCTACTCTTAACTAGAAGGAACATTGTGGGTTTGTTCATTTTTCTTTATAGTGCTGGGGATTCAACCCATGGCCTTAAACATATTAGGGTAGTATTCTACCAGTGATATGCACAGCCCCTGAGGAATTTCAGTTTTGTTTGCTTTTTTTTTTTGCTTTTTTGCCTATATGTATATACACTTTCAGAACTTTTAATGTATGTAAAGTATTTAATCAGATTTACTCTGAACTTAAAAGCATGTAAAATGCAGTTGGTGGTATAATATCACATGGCTTTCATGTATGACAATAATTTCACTATGCAAGTGTCCCAAAACACCAAGAAAAATGAAAACAAAGCATTTTTCAAATGAACATCACAGCACCCTAGATTTCAATAAATTGTAAAGGCGGCTTTTCAAATACAATCTCTATCATAAAAATCAAGCATAACCAAGAACATGAGATCACGCAACTAAATTGGTAGTACAGGAGAATATCACAGCAGAAAAGGATTTACAAATACTCCAAGTACAGTGTTATCAGGCACTCGATACATGATAATTACCATGACAACGGACATGAAAGCCAAGTTTGAAGTTTTTTTTGCAAGCAACAGAAAACTAACATGATTTAGAAATACAATTGCTGAGATTTTTTTAAATGTAAGTATTAAAATATAAGCACTTCAAGAACACAAGCAGGGCAGAAGTGAACAGCATTATACATTCTAGAATCCAAGCAAAAAGTATATGTACAAATACACAACGCTTTCACAGGTAACAACCAGATGAACAGCCAGCTTTACGACTGCCCTAATGAATGCTAGAAGTGATGGAAAGACAAGAGCTGCCAATTCCACATGTACCTAGCAAACACATCCCTTGCAAATGAAAATAAAATAAAATTTAAAAATGTTAGAAATCAAAAATAAATAAATAAAAATATTAGAAATCAAGACTGTATTCTACTAATATTCATTATAAGAAAGTCTAAAGGGTATAATTAGGAGTGTAATCAGGTGCCCCAATGGAGAAATATTGGAGATGTAAAAAAAACAAAAGTGACAAACAATGGAATTAGCAGCGAAGACCAAATATAATTTATTATATAGGCCAAGGAAAGCATTGTTTGGGAAGAGTTAAATTATACAAAGGACAAAAATAGACACCAGGGTATAAATAAGTATGGAGAAACTAGAACTCAAACATTCAGAGGAATTTTCCTTGTTTGGAAGAACATAAAAATAGCAGTTGACATTGTTAGGTTAGATTTTGTAATTTTTAGGGTAACCTGTCTGAACAGAAAAAGATCTACCTTCCAGATCATTAGGTGAAATTATGAATAAAAACGAGACAGATCCAACCCAGAAGAAATTGAAGAAAACTTGAAACGAGGGCCAAACAGTACTCCCCTGTAAGAATTCAATTTAAGTCCAGAGAGAAAAGCATCCCACCATGTGACAATTTAGTGAGTTTTTTTTTCCTGAGTACGTATGCATGCTTATGTGAGGTATGTGTGTGCAGGCGTGTGTGTGTGTGGGGGTATGTGGTGTGTGTGTGTGTGTGTGTGTGTGGTATGGATGTGTGTGAAGGGGGTGTATGTGGTGTGTGTGTGTGTGTGTGGTATGGATGTGTGTGAAGGGGGTGTATGTGGGGTGTGTGTGTGTGTGTGTGTGTGTGTGTGTGTGTGTGTGTTATGGATGTGTGTGAAGGGGGTGTATGTGGTGTGTGTGTGTGTGTGTGTGTGTGTGTGTGTGTGTGTGTGTGTGTGGTATGGATGTGTGTGAAGAACGTGTGTGTGTACAACATCAGGCATCATCCTCACAAATACCATCCACTCTATTTAAGACAGGGCCTCTCACTGAACCGGAGTTCACCAATTAGCCTAGACTGGCTAACCGAGGACCCTCCTATTTCCACCCAAACTAAACATTTTTCGCGGGTGGTGGAAACCCAACTCAGGTCACCATGCTTGTGAGACAACACATTTCAGCAACTGATCTATCTTCCCAGGCCCCATACCGAGACTTCTTAAACAGAAGTAAGACGTGGATATTTCAAATACAGTAAAGTGAAACGGCAGAAGACTATTTCATGACTACCAGCAGAGAAAGGCTGTAGGGAACAGTATCTCACAGCACTCACTCACTTGAGTCCTCATACAGAAGGGCAGAGATGGAGAATTCTGTATGTTGAAACATAAAGTGATCTTGTGCTCAGAGGTTTCTGTGTGCAGTAAAGCTAGACAAAGCTCTCAGCCTGGAGGCCTAGAGTTACCCTTGGGAGAGGAAGTGTCCAGTCCCTGGATCTGTAAGGAGAGGAGCCAGTTCTCACCAGTATCTAGCCAAAATAGACTTTAAACTAGATAATTTCCCGTGGACAATTACCAACACACTGCTCGTATTCTTTTTATGAGTATCTCTTGAAGCCAAGTTAATTGGCATTGCTGTTCACAAGGCATAGCCACGGCACAGCACAAGTGAGTGACGGGTGCCAAGCGTTATTGTCTTACACTGTGCTTCTCACTAGGAGCTTGACATCTGGTTGGTTCACAGAGCAGCCTTCAAGATGGCCATCAGCATAGTGCAGTGGCCTGAAGAGGCATGTTTCTGTGATGAACTCCTCATAAATATTCATCCACAACTTGGCGGTGCCCAATTTAAACTTAAATTAAATTTAAGAAGGAAACCTACTTTGTGGCTATAGATTTTTATTATATCAAATGTGGCAAAATGTGTGATTTTTTTGCACCTGCAAACCTCAATACATCGTTGTTCTCCTTTAAGACTCTGATGGCTTCACACTAGGACTCTTCAAGCTGAAGCTATGTTTAATATTTTTTAATGATTATTCAAAAGTTCACATATCATGAGAGGAAGATAACGTACTGGGAGATGATAGCGTAAGCTTAAAAAGGACTTTCCTTGGAATTGGGGAGATAACTCAGCAGGTGAGAGCACTTGCTGCCCTGTAGAGTACTGGGTTTAGTTTCCAGCACCCTTGTGATGGATCCTCAACAATTTGTCAGTTCCTAGGGATCTGACACCCTATCCAGCCCCTGTGTGTACTTATACACGCATGATGCACATGCATATATGCAGGCACACACACAGAGACACTTAAAAACAAAACAATGAAATCTTTTCTTAAGTGACTTAACTTTGACTGTTAAAATGACTTTATAGAGGCTTCAAGTCAGTTTTGAACATCGCAGACAAAGCTGATGGACTGTCAGATCGTTGAAACATATTGAAACCCTCAATAGTCACCATGAATTCATAGATGATGGTCTACAGATAAATACCCTGAAGAACATATAAATATTATTTTGAAAAGCTGAATTAATATCTGTTGGTCATTCGTTTTTGTTTTTGTTCTTGGGTGTTTTAGTATGGAAGAGGCTTACATCTGAACTGTCATGAACACAATCCATTTCAATAGTGGCTATCTAATAAGCGGCACCAAACATGTGCCCGTATTGGGGCTCAAATGACTCTTTCATTCCAAGAACTGTAAGAAATAAAAATAAATGTGCTCGCTTAATAAAATTTAAGTAATAAACTGATTAGAAACGAATGAATTCATTGAAATATTTCTTAATCAAATCAATTGGAAGAGCAATCAGTGAACTGTAAGTGTAAAAAGAAAACCTCTGTAGTTATAGATTTTTTTTTTATTTTAAGTATGGTAATAACCACCTTATGGTATAATTAGTTTTCTGTTACTGTAACAAAATGCCTGAGATAATCCATGGAGTGAAAGAATTTATTTGGCCTCATCATTTCTGAGTTTTCAGTCCGTGATCAGCTGGTCCTGTTGTTTTGGGCCTACAGTGAGGCAACAACATATGAAGGGAACTTGTGGCAGAGTGAACTCACTCATCTCATAGCCAGGAGGCATAAAACAGTGGACCAGGGTCCCACAATACTCTTCAAGGGAAAATCTCCTATGACCCAAAGATGCCCTAATAGGCCTCCCTTTTATAGGTCCCACCACCTCCCACAAACCCTGAGGCCAAGCTGTTAACACTCAGGACTCTAGGGAACATGCAACATGTAGTTAGAGTGCAGAGTTCTACAAATCAACTCCAACTTTGTTTTTCACCAACTGCAAACATCTCTTTCAGAACAGATTCACCAAAACTGAAACACATTCTGCGTGAGTCAGTTTAACTTGGTGTTAAAAGGAGATTTGCAGATAAGTACAGGAAATGCCATCATTATGAAAAAGAGGGTCCAACTTGCAGGCCCTCTCAGCACACTGACCAGTGCACAAAATACTCACAGGGCATTGGTTAACGGTACCTTTGCTGCCCTTGATTTCACTCTTTCACAGTGGTTACACATCTTCAACTTCTACTGATAGATGGGAACACTTTGCCACTTGAGATGTTCTCTGTAAGATATCTACGGTGACAAGATGATCTACCCAGAAAATGTCATTCAAGCTCTGAAACATGGCACAGCACCATCTTTGGGAGTCCAGAATAAAGCCAAGTAGACCTACAAGACAAGCTGATCACGGCACAATGCAAAGTCATGGTTAAAAAGTTGTCACATTGTCTGGAGAGGGCAGCACGGGCCTTTAATCCCAGTATTCAAGAGATGGAGGAGGGTAGCTAGATCTCTGACTTGGAGGTCAGCCTGGTCTACAGAGCAAGTTCCAGGACAGCCAGGGCTACACAGAGAAACCCTGCCTCAAAACCGAAAAACAAACAATCAATAGAAAGCTATTACATTACCCACATGCCTCACCCAGCAGCACTGCTCCACTTGCTGCCTGAAATAAAATAAAATATGAACTAAAGTTGACACAATAGGAAGCGGCTCTTGCTCCCTCTTCCTTCCTGCTCGTTTTTAGCTGGAGGCGAGTCACTCTCTTTTCTCTACATGTTAGGTCTTTCTCTGAAAACCTGATGTACCCAAAACTGCAAGCATGATGTCTATCATGTTGTCACACTCACCCAAGTTTGCTTGGTAAAGAGCACGTATGTTCATGAATAGGAGTCTGTGGGTCTCCACATAAAAGGCCTCATCCCTCAATATTAGATAGAATATGTAGAGTTACTCTTTCTGTGACTGATACTGGGGGCCATAGAATGACTTTGACCAGTGCTGACAGCCAGGGGTATATGTCCTGTGCACTCTCTGTGGTAGCTTAAATGAGAAATGCAGCCAGGGAGCTCAGGGTATATCTCCTGTGAACCCTCTGCAGTGGCTTAAGTGGGAAATGTAGCCCATAGCCAGGGAGCTCACCCAAAAGATGCTCCACCACAAAACAAGGACATATGCTCAACCATGTTCATAGCAGCCTTATTCATAATAGCCAGAACCTGAAAACAACCTAAATGTCCCTCAGTCAAAGAATGGATAAAGAAACTGTGGTACATCTACACTATGGAATACTACTCAGCTATTAAAAACAAGAAAATCCTGAAATCTGTGGGCAAATGGATGGAATTAGAAATGATCATCCTGAGTGAGTTAACCCAGACCCAAAAAGAGTTGCATAGTTTATACTCACTTATAACTGGACACTAGCCCTAAAGGGGTGTCCCATGAAATTCTTCACTTACCAGGGGATTGGGATAGATGCAAGGACCTCCTATTGGGACTCTACGTGAGATAAGTATGGGAGAATGGGGAAATAGAAGGATCCGGAGGGTCCTAGAAACCTACAAGAAGAACATCATCATGGACGGATCTGGACCTAAGAGGTTCTACTCAAACTACTGCACCAACCAAGGACAATACATGCAGTAAACATTGAACCCCTACTCAGATCTAGCCAATGGATAAAACATTCTCCACAGTTGCGTGGAGAGCAGGGACTGACTCCGACATGAACTATAGTACCCCATATTTGACCCCTTCCTCTTGGTGGGGAGGCCTGGTGGCACTCAGAGAAAGGATAAGCAGGCTACCAGGATGAGACTTGATAGGCTGTGACCATATGATGGGGGAAGAGGTCCTCTTCTGTCACAGACCTAGGAGAGGGGAATAGGGTGGAAGAGGAAGGGAGGCAGGAACAAGAGGATACAAGTGAGGGGATAACAATTGAGATGTAATCTGAATTAATTAATTATTTTTTTTAAAAAAAGAAAGGAAGTGGAGGAGGCAGCCCAGATGACTGAGTGTATGTGGCACAGCCGACTGGGGCTCATGTCCCTGGGACTCTAGCCTCACAGTCTCTCTAATACAACACATGGTTCTAAATGTCCCTATTTCTGCAACAGGCTATTTTTTGACTCTGTTGTTTTGAGCCTAGTTTGGTTACTATGTGTTTCTAGGAAAACAGACAAATTAACTCATATACGAACTTTTCATGAAATCCCGGAATCATCGCCTGAGGGATATTCAGATGATGTAAGAGACTCCGTAAGCACTTACCTTCGGGACTTCATGAGGCTAGACGGGCCATTTTTGTGGCCTAGCCACCCTCCACTAGAAAAGGTTCACTTGCTTCTGTTTAAAGGATCTCTAATGAGTGACAGACTGGGGACTCTTCATTTAAACACCACAAGTGCTATGTGGCCTCTAGTATTTGTATTTACCTCAATTTTCTCATTTGTGAGGTGGGTGAGACTAAAAATTCTAGAGATGTCCATAGGTTTGAAATCCCAGCCTCCTGCTGCTTCTGTGACCAACACAACCTGAGGCCGTACCTGTTTGCTGAGTTGTTCCAATGATTGGCTCTGAGAGCACTAGTGTGCTTTGGGCAGGAAACACACCTCACGAAATGTGGTGAGATTCAGTGAGTCAGGACTTGCAGTCTCTCTCTGGTGACTGTTTGTTCACCCATGGCTGCCCTTGAGGAAATGAACACTCTTCCCCGAGTCTCCCTTTTCCCCTGTGAACACCACTGAGTTTTTAATCATACCCTGAAACAAACAGTGGCTGGGTCAGAAACAAACAATGTTAATGCATTGCTCAGACCCTCGTGGCAAAGAAAACACACACTTCAGGGTGATTTCTTGTTTTGCAAGGGCCTCTCTTCTGCACCAAAATAGCGAAGTCATGCACCGTTTACCAAGAAGCCTGTGAACACAGGATACCTGACCCACACTCAGAGGGTCTGGAGACCAGGGACTTTTGAACTTTGACCTCTCCAGAGCTGGTTGCTAAAAGCCCTCTTACCTGATTGGGTTTCTTAAGTCCTGGGCTAAAACTGCCACAAAGGGACCTGTGACCTCAGCTTGGCCTCAGGTGAGGTGCTGTGTAGATTACAGGAGCTCTACAAACCACTGAGAGGCAGTTATCAAGTGTGGGACCAGTACTTCATTCCCAAATGAAAGTCACCTTTCAGGCCACATTACCTAAATAATGAAAGCGCCACACATTTCAGAAAGGGCCATTTCCCTTGGGGATTATCCTCCATCCAAGCTGAAAGGGCACCCCTGGCGCTCACCCAGAGGGAGCCCTGGCATGTCTTCATCAAACAGCTGACAGGGATGGAGAGCAGAGCACACACTGCACCCAGTGCCACAGCCACTGTGCGCCTTCTTCTACTCACCCCTTATGATTCACGACCTGTAACTATCTGCCCATCCAACATGAAGACACGGCTGCTTAAAGAGACTGAACCACGCATCTCTGCACACATGGGCAGGGCATTGTGAAATTAGCAAACAAAGGACCCTAGACTTGAAGTTAAAGCTCCGTGAGAAGTGGCTTGCTGACAGAATCATAACCCAGGAGTTCTGCCCCGTCCAGCTCCTCGAAAAGCCCAGGAAACTGAGTTTTGAAGGGCTTGAGAATAAATGCTTTTTTTAAAAGACCAAGATATTTAATCCCCCTAGATTTATGACACTGAGTAAGTTAGTTTGTATTTCCAAGCTCCCATCCTTCATTCTATCCAAAGAAAATGATGCCCGGCCTACAGGATACCTATGGTGGCCGGCCTACAGGGTACCTATGGTAGCCGACCTACAGGGTACCTATGATGCTCGACCTACAGGGTACCCATGGTGCTCGACCTACAGGGTACCTATGATGCTCGACCTACAGGGTACCTATGGTGGCCGACCTACAGGGTACCTATGGTGGCTAACCTATAGGGTACCTATGGTGGCCGACCTACAGGGTACCTATGATGCTCGACCTACAGGGTACCTATGGTGCTCGACCTACAGGGTACCTATGATGCTCGACCTACAGGGTACCTATGATGCTCGACCTACAGGGTACCTATGATGCTCGACCTACAGGGTACCTATGATGCTCGACCTACAGGGTACCTATGGTGGCCGACCTACAGGGTACCTATGGTGGCTAACCTATAGGGTACCTATGGTGGCCGACCTACAGGGTACCTATGATGCTCGACCTACAGGGTACCTATGGTGCTCGACCTACAGGGTACCTATGATGCTCGACCTACAGGGTACCTATGATGCTCGACCTACAGGGTACCTATGGTGGCCGACCTATAGGGTACCTATCTATGGTGGCCAACCTACAGAGTACCTATGATGCCGACCTACAGGGTACCTATGAATAGCGTTCAGTGCAATTATTTAAATCTTCTTTAGCATGGTGGGATCCAGCCTTGTTGAGGGGAACAGCCATGTCTGAGTGGCATGGAGACTTGCTTCGTCACAAAGGCAGAGGGTATTTAGGAAAAAGGAAAGGGTTGATGAAGCCAAGATCTAGTGTAATGTGAACTAAGAAGCAGAAGAGGCACACAGCAGATTGTTACACAGAAGCAGCAACCTCAGCAGGATGTGCTCCTCTCCTCCTCTCTCCCTCACTCTCTGCCTTGCCCCCATCCCCACCACCCATAGCCCTCCTAGAGTAGAGACAGGAGGGATCAGGACATAGGGCAGTGAGTAATTTGTGAAAAGGAAAAACTGTTAGGACTGCAAAGGATGGGAAGTGTAGTCTGCTCAAGAATAGAATATTTGCTTTTTTAAGGCTAGAAACTCAGTTGCGTTTAGTGCCAAAGCAAAGATGGGAAGACCAAGGTTTCCGAAAGTATGGGGCGTAAATCACACACAGGTGATGGAAGTGACCTTTCAGAGAAGTGTGGACACTTGTCTCAAATGCCTCACAAAGAGGAGACGCCCCCTACATCCTCTCCCAGGGCTCCTACTCACACCTGAGGTGGCTGGCCTTTACTGGTATCTGTGGTGACACTGATTTTAAAGGGCTCTGACTCCTAGAATAGGAGATAAGATGGGGCTGTCCCCAGGAAGACAGACTCACTCAATCTGAACACTGAGTCACCTTCCAGCCAACTTGAAGTGACAGGGAAGGTGATGAGGTGTCATGGAGACACAGAGACTATAGGAGATGGGGGGTCCATACCCAACCCTAAGTCACTAGTCCTGTGACTTAGGGCTGATCTCAAGTGGAATGAACATCAGCCACATATTACAGAATGACAGCAACAGCTCCCCTTAAGCTGGGTGTGGTGGCACACCCCTACCATCCCAGCACTGGTAAGCTAGAAGCAAGAGATTCAGAAGTTCGAGTCTAGCCTGAAGGACATCTCAAGTTTGAACTATGTGATACTCTGTCTGAGAAAGAAAGAAAGAAAGAAAGAAAGAAAGAAAGAAAGAAAGAAAGAAAGAAAGAAAGAAAGAAGAAAATGAAACGAAACCATTAATTACTCCTAACCCCCCACTTCCTGGGTATCTTTGAAAATAGGATGATGTGTTTCACAAATATTGGCACTAAGTGTCCTGTGTCACGTTGAGAAGTTAAGTCTGTCAATGGTTAGTACTTACTTGATCCTTAACATGAAGGGTTGGGGCACACTCGTAACCAATGCTCACACAACACACCTGAGAATCATGAGGCCGTGCTAAGTGTTGGTGTTACTCCTCATATCGTCCTCATGTTTGCTTTTGTGTTTTTCTATTTGCCACTAACCATAGTAGGGCTTTTTTTTCTTTTATGCAACGCTGGGAAGCAAACCTTGTGCACTGGGGGCAAGTCTTTATCAAGTGAGCTACACATCTTAGCTCCTGCCCCTACATTTTAAAACACTTTTCTTATTTACTTTACATCCCAATCGTAACCCTTCCTTCCTCTCCTCCTGTACCCACGCTCCTTCTTTCCCCTACTCCTCAGAAAAGGGAAGCCCTGTCCCCACCTACCCACCCAGCACATCTAGTTGTATCAGTCCTGAGTGCATCCTCATTCAATGAGGCCAGGCAAGGCAGTTCCACCAGGAGGCTGTGATTGAAAAGCAGGCAACAGAGTGTATGTCAGAGACAGCCGCTGCTCCCCTTACTAGGGGACCCACATGAAAGCTGGCTGCCCATTGGCTACCTCTGTGTAGGGGACCTAGGTCCAGTCCATGCATGGTCCTTGGTTGGCGCTTCAGTCTCTGTAAGCACCTATGGGTGTAGGTTAGCTGACTCTGTTGGTTGTCTTGTGAAGTTCTTGTCCCTTCCAGGTCCTTCTATTCTTTCCCTCACTCTTCCTCAAGGCTCTCCATGCTCTGCCTAATGTTTAGCTGTGGATCTCAACATCTGTTTCTATCTGCTGCTGGGCGAAGCCGCTCAGAAGACAACTCTGCCAGGTTTCTGTCTGCAAGCATAGCAGAATATCTGTTAATAGTGTCAAGGGTTGACTCTCTCCCATAGGGTGGGCCTTGGGTTGGGCCAGGCATTGGTTGAACATTTCCTTAATCTTTGCTCTATCTTTATTCCTGACGTCTTTTAGGCAGGGTAAATTTTGGATCAAAGTTTTTGTGGATGACTTGCTGTTCTCCTCCCTCCACTAGAAGCTCTGCCTGGCTAGAAGGTGGCTTCTTCAGTCTCCATGACCCCCACTATGAGAAGCCTTAGGTAGAGTCACTCCTATATACTCCCAGGAGACTGCCCTGTCAAAGTCTCCAGCTTGTCTCAGAGATGTTGATCGGTGTGTAAAGTGGATGTTTGCGAAACTCAGATTGTTGGTGAGCACAGGGAGGATTAGCCTAGGTGGGACGAACAGAGATGAGGTTCCCACCCCTCAGGGAACTAATTATACCTCTGACCCTTCTCTGCAGTGACATTCTTATTGAGTAACATGATCCTGGAGGCAGGAAGTCAGAGAAAGAATGGTCAGGTTTGTGACAGGAGAGTCAGACTGGATAGCGAAGTCTTCCATCAGTCACACAGTGGGCCTGGAACTCTCCTGTGGGGCTTCCTGTCTGAGCCTCCTCCAGGGATAGCATAGTGCTATCCATGAGTGTGAGCAGAGACAGAGAACTGGGGTTCTGTAGGTGGCTAATCCAACAGGAGAGAGACCCAAGGGGGAGGTGCAACAACAGGTTACATATACCACATACACACACACACACACACACACACACACTGCATCTCTCACACATATAACACACTATGCATATAACACATGCCACACAGCATACATGTGTGCACTACACACAGACACACATGCTACACACATCATACATAGACCTGAACCATACAGTCTCCCCCAACACACCAAATAGTTTGTACTCATGCATGTTTGTGTGTGCGCGCGCGCACACACACACACACACACAATACCTTCACACACACCACATACAACACACACAGTATTGGCACTACCCCCCACATCACATGCATACCATGTACAGCATATATGTACTACATACCACTCCCACACAGACACACACCCCCTACATACATTGATTCTTCTTTTTTTCATCACTCAAAATTAATTCTTTGAGAGATGGCAATGACAGAGTGTCATTTAAACAGCGTCAACCTGGGCCAGAGTTCTCTCTTAAATGCAGATGGGAATAAACATGATATTTTGTCCCTCCCCATTGTGGCTGAAAAATGTAACCTAATGCTTTCACTCTGGACCTTAGAATGGGAGTGGTCCAGGTGAAGATGATGATGATAGTGATGATGATGATGGCAATGATGATGATGATGGTGATGGTGATTTAGGATAAAGTGTGATGTGTACAAAACACTCATCAGCATGCTGCTCTTGTAGTTGAGGCAAGCCAGGAAGAGCAGAGAGAAGATGCGCTCTGAGCCAAGCCTGGGCCAGGCTAGAGTCTCTTCATACAAAGCTAAATCAGGGCAATCTTGCCATGTCCTACTGCTGAGGAGTTTACTGTGGTGACAGCCATATACAGGAGCCTTAACCCAACAAGCTCAGAGGGACAAGAGCAGAGACCTGAACAAATAACCACTGAGGACAAGTTCCTTGGAGAGAACAGAGCTAGCTATTGACTTGAGTTTCATGGACAAAGGCAGCCTCTGAGAAATCAAGCACGTATGTGGATGCTACTCATTTGTCGGCCATGCCAGGCAAAGCCCACTTAAACAGAATGGGGACATGCATTGCCAGTTATTAGGGTGAGGTTTTGTGTTTTGTATTACCAGTTAATGTGCCACCATGTATTACATGTGCTTGGGATGATCTCAAGATTTAATCACTCAGGAACTTTATGAGACATGTGCTAGGGTTATTCAGTCTTACTGATGGGTAAACTGAAGCGAAGAGCTTCCTACCTCAAGTACCTGGCACTAGGTCTCACCCCTCTGCTTCTAAGACTCTCTCAGGTTTTCCTAACATCCCACCTGTTTGTTTCAGGTGCATGCTAGCTCCAATGGTGCTCCTCAATAGGGGCATTCTGATAGCCAACCTAAATTCCCTTTCCAGACCTCTCACTATACCATTATTTGAAAGGGTATCATATATCCATTTCCCTACTGTATGGCCATTCTTGCTAGAATATAAACTCCACTGGAGCAAAGAACTGGTCCAATTTACATGTTTCCACTGCCCAAGGAAGAGCTTGTCATAATATAGGGGATAAGAAAATATACACAACACAGTTACTCCCAGAAAGACACAGAACACAGGTTCAGACTTGTAGCTTGACTTTGGCACCACTCTCCTAACCACTCCTCCATATTGCCTTTTCAAGTTAGACCAAAGATGCTTTGAAGAACTTCCCTGGGCCTCAAAGTATGAAGCCAACCCCATGCAGGTGAGTTTCCACCCCAGGTCTCTGGTTAACTTTGAGTTAGAGAACCAAGATCATCAAAAGCTGTCTTAGAGATTAAGTTCTGCCAACAGCCTTTCACTGCCTTCTCTCTGCTGTTCTTGTCTATTCTTTCTGGAGCTTCTGCGGTCCAGATATTAAAACTTTATAGAAGCCCATTTCCCCCAAAACATTTGTCTAGATCATATTTCCCCTTTGCGCTGCACTTGGCAGAACTTCATTTGGCTTGAATAGTCACTGTGTGTTTCAGGCTCTGGCTATTTTAAACATAGAAGCTTCTAATTGACTTTTGGAGATGTAGCACATGTCTGTGACTCTTGAAGAAATGAGCACACTCACTGCAAAGGCCCCTAGCCCTTCCCCAGGTGACAGCTGTTCCCAGGTCAGCAGGTCTGTGTGTCTGCTTCCATGTGTCCCATGTGCTCTGAGCACTTGTGGTTCTTAGTCTCTGCCAATCTGGCCACCAAAGGCAGAGTCTTATTTTTCACGGATTGCTTCAAGAACATGGAGGTAGGTGGGTGAAGTGGGGGTGGGGAGAGAATACTGTTCATGCACTTGCCATTAGCTGTTCCTTCTAGAGTTCTCTTCCTGCAGGCCATTGCCTGCCTTTCTGCCCCTTTTCTCCACTCATGCTCTTATCTAAAAACACCTGTCACTGGTGCCCATTCTCTAATGACAGAGCATTTCCTCTATGTACCATGGGCTCCTGCGGTGGTGTGGGTGAGAAATATCCCCCATAGGCAGAGAATTGGAACACTTGGTCCCCAGTAGGTGGCGCTGTTGGATAAGGTACAGGGCTGCGCTCTTACTGGAGGAATCACATCACTGGGGGTGGGCTCTGAGATTAGGAGCCTCAAACCACTTCCAGTTTGCTCCCTTTCTCTACTTTATGCTTAAACGTGAAGATGTGAGCTCAGGAGCCAACTCCTGTTCCTGCCCACATGCCTGCATCTTGCAGCCGTGCTTCCATGACATGATGGTCTCTCGTTCGTCGGGAACCATTAGCCCAAATAAAGTCTTCCGTCTACAACTTACCCGGGTGATGCTCTTTTATCACAGCAACAGGAAATTAACAAGCATAGCTTTCAAACTATCTTCTGGTGGTGCTAAGAGGACACAGCCTCCTGCTGATTGTCCCCAGACCAAATGATGCAGATGCAGAGTACTGGTGATGCAGTCCTCGGGAGCAGCTGTGTTCTTCCACCCTGCATCTCCCATCTGCCTTATCTCTGATGAGCACCCACCAGCCCTGAATATGGAACTAGCCCGCGGCCCTAAAGTTGCCTTTGTTATCTTTCTAAGCCCGTGCTCTTTATACTCACCTTCTAAGCAATGTGTTGGTTCCTAGACTTATTAGTCTTGATTGGGGTATGATATCACACAGCTACAGTCTCACCACTTATCAGGTAGGAGGCAGGAGTGACATAGGAGCTAGCTTCCTGCATGTAGTCAGGAGAAACGTAAGAGGGCCCATGCTGAAAACTGCAAGTTGGTCAAGTGTCTCAGTGAGGACGGAAGCTGGAGTTAAATGGAAGGACAAGGTTAGTGCACCACAGTCTGGCACACTGAGAAAGAGGTAGGAGGGGCTGGCAGCAGCTGAGTGGTAGTCAAGCTAAACAGAAAAGAGGAAGGAAAGGCTCTGGGTCAGTGATGGCACGCCAGTACCCGCCACCCAAGCCCTTGAGGAGCATATGTGAGTCACTATTGTCCTTTCATGTGACCTTGATTCTGATGCAGCTAATTGTAACATAAAAATAACTTCTAGTAAGTATTCGCGTAGGAGGCCACCTCAGGCCACCCAGAGACAAGGAGCTAAATATGAGGTGACCAAAGAAAGATTACAGCTAAAGTCTGGAGGCTGGGATAGAATTATCTCATAAAGCCACAAGCTGATCTTGTAAACCTGAGAACAGAGAGACTTCAGTATGACTTGCAACACCGAGACACCTGCAAGGTCACAGGGGAGTAACGGTGGCCAAGCGACTGACTACTGGCTGATAGACAGTCAAGGTCCTTGATGAACAAAACTGGAGTCTGAGACAAACAGAAGGGGGTGATTCAGCCACCTCAGCTGTCGGGCAGCACAAGAACAGTACACAGTTCTCTCTGGTTGAAAAGATACAGACACAGAGTGTGTGAGCCCTCCACTGACTCAGCCTATGGCGAGCCCAAAGAACTAGGTAGTCTCAGTAGCGATTACCTCAATGGTTGGCATTTCCACCACAGCCCTATAAAAACCCACATACGGAAGTTTGGCAGCTTTTTCCCCGTCTTAGAAATCCATCCCACTCTTGGGAATTTCTCTTACATTTCTGTAATTTCTCATTCCCCCTTCCCCTCCAATTCTCACTTTCTGGAAATGGTTCTTTATTATGTTTATGTCTGCTTTGTGTGCTCCCGTAAGAGTCCACGTCCTCAATGTTTATTAGCAGAAGATAGTCAACTCAATCTTTGATGATCATGTACATCTGGAATTTTGAGTCCTTGGATCAAGCACAACCAGTCTGTGTAAGGTCCTGTCACTTTAAAAACACCTGTCTCAGGAGAGCCAGAATTCAAGGTTAGCCTGGGCTACAGGAGACCCTGCTTCAGAGAGAAGCAAAAGGAAAGGAATTAAAAGAAGGAGGACAAAGAGAAGGATCAGAAATGGGGAAGAGGAGGGTGAGGAGATGTAAGAAAAGGAAGAGAAGAAAAGGCATAGGAAGGAAGAAGAAGAAGAAGAAGAAGAAGAAGAAGAAGAAGAAGAAGAAGAAGAAGAAGGAGAAGAAGGAGAAGAAGGCAAAGGAGGAAACAGGGAGGAGGAGGAAGACTCCTTTAATGCAGAGTGGGGATGGACATCTAAATAATTTGAAAAACAAATAACGTCAATTTCAGTGTCTTTGGCATCTGATCACTAAATGCAGGGTCTGAAGCAGGGAGACCGAACATCGTGACACTTAGCAGTAACTCACGTGGTAAAACTCAGCTCTCAGACGCTGCTACTCTGTTTGAGAGAGACAGCATCGTGCTGTTCACAGTCACTATCTATGTGAACAGCTGCAGAGTCTGAGAAGACAGCATCTCCCAGTGACAGTGGACCAGGGCCACCTTATCCAGACTGCACACAGAGCATCCCTACAGGCCTGCAGAGGCGGTGCCTTATATGTTCTACAGGTGGTGATGATGTTAGTTTCTGAAATTCAGTGATTTTTTCCGTTTTCAAATCTCAAAAATCACATGTTACTTATGAGAACTCATTTGAGTCAATATATTATCTACACTCAGGATTGTGTACCAAGAGAATAGAAAATAATTCATTAGACTTTTTGGTTAGTTTTAAAATGGCTGTTGTACTAGTTTTACACTAAAGAACAAATGTGTCTTTTGATAAAGTCAAAGATCAATTCATTGATATACAGCAGGGCAGCTGTCAATCCCTTTGAGCTGTTCCCTCACCTAAACCCAAGAGTTACAACTTCTGACAGTGCAAACAAGGAAGAGGAAGTAGTGCTCTGAGTGGGCCAAGGGTCACTAAAGTTAAGAGGGGGTAATGAGGACTCATCATAAGAGCTAGATACAAAATTAATATCTACAGGGGAGAGTAAATATGAGAGGGTGGTGCTGGGCATGCCAGGGCATGTGTATAGAGGTCAGAGGACCACTTTCAGGAGTCTGTTTTCTCTGTGCACTCTGTGGGTCCCAGGAATCAAACTCCGGTCGTGAGCAGTCATGGCAGCAAGTAAGTGCCTTTACTCACTGACCCTCTTTGTGAGCCTTCATACGTATTTTATAAAATATTTATTTAAAAATTCTAAGTTCTAATTCAATACTATTTTGCTTTATTTATTCAGTGGGTTATTGAAATCGCTCGCTGCTCAAGTTATTCAGATGTGGCCACTGGGAGCCTCTTCAGCGGTCTCCTATGTCCTTCTGAGACTGCCCCTTCAGTGTGCACTGGCTTTTGTTTAGCAGTCATTTACCACCTTGTGTATTCCTTGTCCCAGACCTAATCCCAGCTATTTCCCCAAGAAGCTATTTTATTTAAATGGTGACTGTTACAGAAACCAAACCAGGCTCGGAGACAAACTTGTTCCTAGTGTGGTGTGATTTCTTCTCTGCCAGTTTAGATGACAGAACAAGATGTATGTGTGTGTCCTGCTAGTCTGTGAACATGTGTCTCATATATATATATATACACACACACGCATACTGAGCTTAGAATGAGTGTAGATTGCTGTTTCAATATAAAACATGATCAAAATTATTTATAAACTCCCAGGATGACAGTGAGAAGCCTGGCCCTTAACCACCACAGCCTGTGGCACACAGTTTTATCACTTATCTCCAGTGTAAACATGCCCTTTCTTCCTAAGCTTTGGGTTTTACACATTCCTCTGGGCTTTAGAGTCACTTTTGTCAGCGTCCTCATCCCCCATAACCTTCAGGAAAGTTCTTTCACACATTTGTATCACAAGAGACTCAGTCAGTCTGCATTCTGTTTTGAAATTCCTACATTAGCAATGCTACATTTGTGTGCATTAGAGCTCATTCTTTGTGCTATGAAATCCAATAGTTTTAAACAACGTGGAGTGTCATTTAGACACATTTAAACATGACAGAACAGTTATCCCACCTTAAAAAAGAAACTTGTCCTTTCTCAACTCAACTCTTCTTCCTCCATCACTAAGTCACCGTCAACCACTAATGCTTTTGCTATCTCTAGATTGGTACATTTTCCAGAATATTATATAATGGAACATATTTTATGTTGCCTTTTGAGACTGGTTTCCTTCATACAGCATCTAATATTTGTTATAATGAGTGTGGTTGTGAATCCCATATTCATACATTGAACTCCTAATCTTCAGTATGATGATATTAGAGGTGACCCCAAGCTGAGCTGAGGAACTGTTGACAGTTTCAGGGTTCCAGGGGAGGGAGAATCAGTGTTCTTTAATAATATGGTCCCTGATAAGTTAGCCATGTTCCAGTTGACGGCTGTACACCCAGGGGTACATGAACAGCCTAAACTGGACTGTGTGGATTTAAAAATATTTGGGATTGGGAAGAGGCTGGGGAGATGGAGCACAGATCTAAGAAGAGTCAGGGGTAAGAGTGAGAAGTAGATATGGCTAAAAATATTTGTATATATTTGTGGAATTCTCAAAGAATTGGTTAAAATATAACATTAAAGAACTTATTTTCTCCACTGGGTTGTGTTTCAGTTTATAGGATGTATAGGCACATCTTACAGCTAGTCTCATCTCCTCTGGTATTTCCCCAAACAGAGGCTGAGCTTTACTCACTTCTTATGCAGAGATGCACTACTGCTTCTGCACAACCAACCCTTCCTGGTCTGTGGCTACAGTTAGAACACCCTATGACCCAGGCACCAAGGAACATTCCTGGGTCAAGACTATAGTCCTCAGGTTCTGTATGGGGTAACTCTTGACACTTTTCTTCTTCCCTTCCCTTCCCTTCCCTTCCCTTCCCTTCCCTTCCCTTCCCTTCCCTTCCCTTCCTTTCCTTCCATTCCCTTCCACCCTCTTCCCTTCCCATCCCTTCTCTTCTTTTCCCTTCCCTTCCACTTTCTTCCTTCCTTCCTTCTCCCTTCCTTCCTTTCTTTTTAGAGAATCTCACAGATTTGAAAATATCCTTAACTTTCTCATTTTCCTGACTCTAGAATCATAGGCCTGTGACACCATGCTTAGCTGAGATATTTTGTCTTGTGTGACAAGACCTTTCCTGGGAAGACACCCATACGTATCTTTTCACCCGCATAGGGAGTCCATGACAGAGCAAAGTATGAATGCCACCAAGGCTCAGCAAGGTGAACCAATAAGTTTTACTGGGGTAACTCACAGGAGTAGAAATGACTCGAAGACTGCTCTATCACCAAAACCCAGCCCAGCATGGGTGACAGCAATGCTGTAAACCTGTGGTGTGGGCAGCTGACAGGCTGGAGAGTGTCCTTTCCAGGTGCCTCAGACGGTCTGAACCACTTGCAAGAAGATGGGCTGGTTTCTCAGAGTTTTCTTTGCACTTTGGCTTACCTAGGAGTGACTCTCAGAAATCTTTATGGCTTACCCTTGGAGGTGAAGACCTAGATAATCTGGTCTTTTCAGGGACTTCCTGAAGCTAGTATGAGTTGTTTACCATTTGGTCTTTAGAACTCCTTTGCAGGGTGGAATGTTTCAGTCTGAGAGGAAACTGTCACATAACATGTCTTATAAAGTATTTTTACTTATAGCTGAATGAAATAAGTCAGGGGAAACTTAGCATTCTCGGCTTTGTCTTGTTCTCTTAGAACATCTTCTAGTTCGGTATAACATACATATACAACAAGCAGAGTTCTCCCCTTAATATATATTAAAATAGCAAAAAAGAAAAGTACATTTGCATGCTACAATAGTTCAAAAACATGTCAGGGCACAGCATAGGCCTTGTCTTCCTTTCATGCCTACTGACTTGACAAGAAGATACAGCTCAGAATAGTTTTAATGTGTATTATTATTGATGATGAGATTAAGCACTTTGATGTGTTCTACACAGTCATACTAATTTGATAGGCAATCTATTTTTATCTGTTGAGCTAGTTAGCTTTACATTTCTCTGACAAAATTCCAGAGATAACCAACTTTGAAAGGAGGAAATACCATTTTAGCTCATAGTTTCGGGGGTCCGTCTTAAATCTGCTTGGCACCATGACCATCATGGATGGGAGTGCATGGTGCAACAGAGATGCCGTTCAGTGGCCAAGGAGACACCAGAGAGGATAAGAGAGGGACCTCAACACCTTACAGGGCAGGCCCATCAACAGTGGTACGACTCCCTTAGACTATGTCCTTAAAGGGTGCAGGACCCCTAAGAGCTAGGGCCAAGCCTTCAAGACTTGAGCCTGTGGGGGACATTTGAGAGGCACTGTCTATTTTTAAAGTGAGACTTCTGCTTGTATGTTGTGAATTTTTCTAAGCTGCTTCTGCGTGGGAGGAATATTTCATCTTATGCATCTTTTGATTTTTGCCTCCAGCGGCCCCTGTAAGGCAGAAGAAGTTTTGTATTTGTGCACAGTAATATCTGTCAGTGATTAATGGCATGTACTGCTCTTTCTTGTCCTAAACATCCAACCTTACCCGTACACTTTCCCTATTGAACTCTATTTCGCCTAATGGTTTTAGATTCCTCCATATGGAATATTAAGTTTGTCTTGTGCTTTGTTTCGTTTCTGCTTCCCAGACTCATTTTTTCCCCAAGGGCCAATATCACATTGTTGTTGGTTTGTTTTTTGTTTGGTTTGTTTTTCTGGTGGCGGGGGTGGGGGTGGGGGGGTGGGGGGTTAAAAGTATTGTCTTATTTGAGAACTATAGGCACCACATACTATGCAGTATTTATGGTTCCAAAGTCAAACAGTCTAACAACTGATGCCGGTGAATGGAACGGTGCTGTCCACCTGTGATGTGTCCAAGATTAGTGTCTGAGCACAAGCAAAGGCAGAGGAGTGTCTAAACCCTTTGCTTTAGTCACATCACCCCTGCTAAGGATCCAGAGGTGTAATTCAGACTGAGGAACAGTAGGACATGTGGGTATAGTCTTAGGAGTATTCATTGTGACAGAGAAAATTAGTGAGGGCTCAATGATCAATAATAAATCAACAGTTAATTTTTAGAAATGATGAAAATTTTTAAAATCTACATATTAAAATAATAATTGTGAACCTATGCAGCATCCTATTAAATATCATTAATGTATTAAGTTGTTGTAGGAAAATGGAAACACCGGAGTAATGCAAACAGGAATCGCACCTGCATAGGAGTGTTTAGCCATGATTAATCTGAGCTCCTTTGCAAAAGCCTGAATTAGGAGGGTGTTTTTTTTCCCATAGTTTTAAATAATGGATGTTAAATATTTTCATGACCCTAAATAGTTTTCATTTGGAGTTTTTCCAAGAGTTATTATTTTATAACATATTTAACCATTATGTTTTATTATGCTATTTTTCTTTAGCCATCAGTCAGGTTAAAGTACTTCAAAGAAACACTGTAATAATGCACTAATTATTTTGCTAAGAAGTGCCTAATGCACAGTTTTCCACAGCAGAGTAACATTAAAATGTGAGTCATTAAAAAGAAAAAAAATCACCTTTTCAGAACCATCTAATTGTCAAACCTATTGTAAAAATGCCCCCACAATTCTTTAAATACAGCATGGGTGGGGGCATGAGAAAAAGGGGGAGACCATGAGATCCTCCATTGCAGTTTCCTCTTTTATCCCAGGTTTCCCCTACCATCCTTGATAGATTTGTCCTGAGAATCAAATAAAAGAAAACATGAGCTTAAATGTAAGTTATTTCTCATAATTATAAAAATATTTGTTAACATGTACTCCCCACCACTAAGCATGGTGAGGAGTTTCACCTGCTTTGAAAGGAAAAAATAAAAACCAAAAAGAAAAAAAGAGAAGACCTAGCAATCCCCCTTCTCCACCTTTCAGAGAAATGGTTTAAAGACAGACCAATTATGTGCAGCTCCACACTTTCTAGGGCACTGGGGTTCCTCCCCCTGACCCCTTTCCGGAAGATCATTGCTTCACAAATCTTGACCTCAGTAAAGACTGAATGAGAAAATGCACAGACTGACACTGACTTTGAAATATCTGAGAGGACACAGAGCGGAAAGCGTCTATCAATAATTCATTTCAGGTTGCCAGGCAGAATAGGATTCCTGCTGGTTCTCAAGCCACTAATTGGTTGTTAGGCTCCATGAAGTCACGTGGATGTGGAAGCATGTCCAAAGTTTTAAAAGACACAGATTTTAAAAGCAATGCTTTTCTTTGCACAACTGCTGTGATTTCTTTGACAGTGAGGGGAAAAAAGGCTGAGGTCAAAAGGGGTTGAAAACTGAGACTTGACATTACATTTCTTCAAGTTTTGTATCAAAAGCTTAAAAACAGGCTGGCCCGTTGTTCTCCAACCATTGCCCTTTCTCCCACGCAGAGACTCAAGTCAGTTTTCCAAAAATATTGATTCTCTTCAAACTTCCTGTTTGTAAAACACTAAGATTCCTTAAATACAATCCAGACACTTTACCAAGCCATTTGATGCTTAAAGCCTATGTGCCTGCAGAGTCCGGGGCATCTCCATGGGAGTCCAGGGATGATGGCAAGTGTTGGGCATAACCATTTGGCAGGGCAGCGATGAGGTGAGATGATCATTCTGTACATTAATTTGGGGCAAATTTTGGGGTTTTAGACCTTAACGCTTTTGTGCCTCATTCAATTAGTGTCCCTCAGCAAGTGGCTTCTCCCTCTGGGTTACAGGAGTCTTACATTGAAATGGAAGGGTCCGAAGAACTCTCAAGAGTCCAACTTAACCATCTTCCTTATCCCATCATGCGTCTTCCAGAACAACCACACCGAGCCCCGTTTCGAGTCACTCATGAGCACATGTGCTTAGGGCTGACCGCTTGGAACTGGACAACATATTAGGATCATTGTCCCGGAGAAAAACTTGATGATTCTCATTCTCTCGGCAGCCATTGATGATGCCCGGCAGCTCTTCATTTAAGAGTGGGGCCTTGGGAGATAGACCCCATTCATGTTGGCACAACAGTATTTCCCATTATGCCAGGCTTGTTTAGGTGACCACATCGGTGTGATTTTTGTGGGTGCCTCTTCCGAGTCATGTCCTGAAGACACTGCCTTGCAGCAGGCATCCTGGTTCTCTGGCTCTTACAATCCTTCCAGCTCCTCTTCCACGAAGTTCCCTGAGACTTAGATATAGCAATATAGCAATTGCATTGCAGATATATCAACTGGGCGGGGGCAGCACATAGCCATTTGTTCCCTGTATTTTGATCAGTTGGGGATCTCTGTAAGGGTCACTATCTGTTGAGAAGAGAAGCTTCTTAGATGAGGTTTGAGAGCTACATTTATGTGTGGGTAGAAGAACAAGCATTTAGAATACACTTAGAAGTTACATTGGTTTAGGAAATGGCATTAGTAAGTTCTCCTCTAGGGAGAGTTGGCTAGATTTAAAGTATCTTGAATGAATTCCCTCCTATTTTGTGTGCCTTAAATATATTTAGGTAACTATTGGTTACCCGCAGGGGATGTAGCTCAGTGGTAGAGTTCATATTTTTTAGAGATTTCTAATGCATTTTTTAAGTGTCCGTGTGATATCCACGGGTATATGTTCATGGGGCTACATGGGCCACAGTACATATGTAAAGGAGAGGATAACTTCGGATGTTGGTTCTCATCTTCTACCTTGTTTGAGACAGGGTCTCTTGTTGTTTGCCACTGTGTATGTTGGACTAGCTGACCTGTGGCCTTCATGGAGTCTCCTGTCTGACTCCTTTCACCCTACATGCAATGGGGTTAATGATGTGTGCTACCACATCCAGGAATCACACAGGATCTGGAGATCCTAAATGTATGACAAACATTATACCCACAGGTCTATCTCTTCAGTCTTACTTTTTTTTTATCTTGATAACTATGGTGGTTTGAATGAGAATTATCCACTTAGTGTTATATATCTGAATATTTAATCACAAGGGAGTGATACTGTTTGAAAGGTTTATAAGGATTAGGAGGTATGGTCTTTTTGGAGGAAGCGTGTCTCTTGGGGTGGGCTTTGAGGTTTCAAAATCCCATACTAGGCTCAGTCTCAGTCTCCCTCGCCCCTCTCCTTATATATCAGAATGTAGCTCTCAGCTACTTCTCTAGCACCGTGCCTGCCCGCCATTGCACTCCTCACTAGCATGTTCCTGGCCATGATGATAATAAAGCAAACCTCAGAAACCAAGCAAACCCCAAATAAATTTTTTCTCTTTGAAGAGTTGTCTTGGTCATGATGTCTCTTCAGAGAAATCTAATAGTAACTAAGACAGAAGCTGGTGCTAGGGGTTGAGTATTGTTGCGACAGGCCTGACCATGCGACTTGTTGGCAGAATGTGAACTGTGGGACTTTGGACTAGAAAAGGGGTTGAATGCTTTAAGAGGGATTTAATAAGCCATCCTAACAGGAGCATGGAAGACAGTGCTTCTGAGAGCAATGTAGATTATGATGGCCTGGTTCAAGAGGTTTCAGAGGGGAACAATATTCGTAAGTATGGCCTAGACACCCATTCTTCTGAAATTTTAACAATGTGTCTGCTTTTGGTCTGTATGAGACAGAATTTGAGAGTTTTTGATTAGTGATGTTGGCAAAAGAGATTTCAAGACAACCTCACATTGATTCTGTCGTGCAGGTATTAGTAATCCCTCTTATGCAGATCCATAATGAAAAGTAAAATACAAAATGTACAGTTTGAGAAGAAAGGGAGCACCAGGGTTTGTAGTGGAACTAAGCCCAGTACTCAAGGAGATAACAGGTTTAAAGAAAAGCCTTATGTTAAGTGAAATAAAGGGAATGGTGATCTCAGGGCAAAACCCTATACAGCTAAGCCTTCAACTTATGGAAACAAAATTAAAGAAAAGTTTAATCATGAAGAAAACCATCAATGAGAAAGCTCATTTAATGTAATTTAAAGAGGAGGCCATGTTTCAGCCCCTCACACAGCAGAACCTGGTAGCTTTGTCCACATGGTTCTGGTTTTAGAGGTCACATGCAAGAAAGGGATTGTGAGTCTCTCCCTCCATGACTAAGGAAAGCTGCTGAGGCTAGCCATATTTCAGAGGTGTCCCTGCATGCAGTGGCAGAGAGGCCATTGAATAAAGCTGTGAATGTCGAGCCTTGGAGACCCCAAAAGGTTGGCGATGAAAGAGTTGTGGGATACCTGCCAATGGAAGCTACAGACCAGTTGTGGAACAAGCCCAAGAGAGAGGAATGTGTTGCAGTCAACAAAGCTGAAAGTTTTTAGATCTGAAGAACACTTTGACATTGCACATGGAGATGCAAAGTTCATCCTGTTGGGTTTTGGTCTTGCTTAGATCTACTGTTTCCTCACTAGACTCCCTTTTGAAATGGCAATGTATATTCCGTGCTATCATGTGTTGAAAGTGTGTGATCTGCTTTTGGTCTTGATTTTACAGGGGATTGCAGCTAAGAGTTTTCCTTGAGTCTCAGATGAGGTTCTAGACTTTAAAACAATGTTGAGACTGTGATAGACTATAGGGACTTTTGAAGTTGGACTGAATGCATTTGCATTGTGCTATGACTCCAGACTGTGGGGGCCATGGAGTGGAATGTGCTGGTTTGGATGAGCATGGGCATGGCTCCCATAGGCTCATATATTTGGATGTTTATTCACCAGCGAGTGGAGCTGTCTGAATTAGAATTGTCCAGTTTCGCTATCTGCTTATGGATCAGGATGCATGACATCCAGGTCTGTTAAACAGGGAAATGCTATCTTGAAAAACAAAACAAAACTTATTTGATTGGGGATTTCTTAGAGTTTTCAGAAATGTAGTTCATTACCCTCATGACAGGGAACATGTAGACACACAGGCAGACACGGTAGCTGAGAGTTCTCATCTGGATCTGAAGGCAGAAGGAAGAGAAAGACTGAGGTTGGCATAAGCCTCTGAAACCTCAAAGCCTACCCTAGAGACACAGTTTCTTCAACAAGGCCACACTACTCAATCCTTTTAAATAGCGCCACTCCCTGGTGATGAGCTGTTGAAATCTACCAGCCTATGGGAGGCATTTTTATTCAAACCACACAAATTAAATGTTTTCTCTTATAAGGATTGTCTTGGCGTGGTGTCTCTTAATAGCAATAGAACAGTGATTAAGACAATAGCATTCCAGGAATCTTGCAAGTCCTTACCTGATCCTTGTGTTGAGGACATTAAGAGTCCATGAAATATGCACCAAGTCCATGCAGTGCTTTCCTAGGTGAAAATAATAATTAAAAAAAAAACCCACCTGGATGTTACCTGATTGTTTGGATAATGGTGAAATAATCTTTGTAGGCTTTCTCTTCCTCCTGCTATTTAAGGATTTCTACATTTCTTCTTTCTTTTCCAGTTGTGTGTTTTATTTCAGCAAACAATTGCACAGGAACAGTGACGTTAGGGTTTTTTTTTTTCTGGATCAGTTTTGCTATGTAGCAGGAACTCACTCTATAGTTCAGGCTGGCCTCCAACCCATGGCTGCTTTCTTATTTCAGCTTCCCAAGTATTAGGATTAGAATATATGTTACCATGCCTTGCTAATGACCTTAGGTTTTTGAATGGATATATTTAAATATTTTTGTTTTTTTAAAAATGTATCATACCTTTCCAGTGTGGATAAACTGCATTGTTCATAAAAGTAAGAATCGTTCATCAAGAATAGCTAGTCCACATGTCCACATAATGCAGTTGCAGCATACTGCCATGTCAGAGGCACCTGTGACAGGATTCAAAGTGCAAGGTTGTGATTTATACATATCTATTACTTTGCACTGGAGATTTGAACTCGGGTTCTTGTGCTTACACAGCAAGTGCTTTTACCCACTGGCCTATACCTATTTCTTCATGTCCATCAACTCCAAAATTATCATTATGATTTTAGTAATGAATATAGAAGTGGATGCCTGAGCAGGCAATTAAAGCTGAGACCATTGCCTTGGCTAAGTCCAGTTACAGAGGAGAAAATGGCAGCCCCCAGAAGACTGTAGCGGATCCTCCAAGTCACACATCACAGGTGACAAAAACTCAGGGTTCTGACACTCATCTCATACAAGTTGCCTCTCTACTCTTCTTGAACCTTAGATATCAGACAAGATGTACTAACCTGCTTGCAAAGTAGTAGTTTCGTTTCCTCTATGGTAATGTAGTCACTTTAAATGATCTGTAAGGCCCATGGATGTGTGTGTGTGTGTGTGTGTGTGTGTGTGTGTGTGTGTGTGTGTATGTGTGTGTATGTGCACAAGCTAACTCATAAATATCATGATGTTATAGAATCTGATCTTTATAGAAGGAGAAGTTGTATCACCACCACCACCACCATCATCATCATTTGAGACAGGGTCCACTTATGTTACCTAGGCTGGGCTCAAGTGATTCTCCCGCCTCAGTCTCTCCAGGACCTGAGACCACAGGTATGCACAGGTGGCGCTTTCAGCAAAGACAAGTTTCCTCACCCTGTGTTCTTTTTCCGCATAAAAGATGACCCTTCACAAAAGCAACAAGATGTATCTATTAACTAGTGCCAGCACAAAATTTATTTAGAGAGATTGTTCAGGGAAAATACAAGGGTATACACAGACTTTCTTGAATGTGAGGTGTTGGAAGAAACCTACTGGCTCCTGGATGTGTCTGATATGTAAGGATGTTCAAAACCAGCTGGAAATTGGCCTCAGGCCATGATAAGATAGCAAAGTCTTCCTTAAGGCCTGTGAACACTGTTATGACAGAACTGGGAGAAAGAATCAAGTCAGGCAAGACGGAAACTTTCTTGATTAGAGAAATTATACATCTTTTTTCTAGTGTCAGGAGTTTTTATGCAGCACAAGTACTTGACATTTTTTTTTTCAACTTAAGAAAGCAGGAGAGGGAGGGGAGAGGATTCATCCTGGGGAACAAGTTAGGTTTTCTTTTTGTTTTTCACATAGAAATGTATGGAGAGAATAAGCTCTGAATGTGCAGAAGTGATTGTTACATCAACAACAGCAAAGGCAGACAGACTCGAAGCAGTGGGACCCAAATTCCCTCTGCACGGATAAGGAAGCCTCACAGAGAAGCAAGGACACCCAAGGAAAGTTTTGCTAAACAGCCATAGCACCCAAATAATGCTTCCCATGAAACTAGGGCTGTAAAAGTCCTCATCCCAGCTTCAGCGTGTGTGGTTTATGTGCTCTGTTTAAGGTTTACACAGACACTTTCCAGTTCCCTGCTGCGAACCTTCCACAACGTCCTTATGAAGCCCTCAGAACCAAATCGATGCACTGTGCCTGAAGCCGACTAGAACCAAGACCAAGAATATCTTGTTCTTTTCCAACACCTGGTTTGGGGTGATTTAGTGTTTATTTTCTATTTTCTATAGAAAACTGTTCACTGACTTACTAATTCCAAGCCACAAGTTTATCAAATACAACAAATTTTCTTTTCACAACGATAATGAATTAGCAGATGTTTGCATTCCATTTGTGGAATGCTATGATGTTAGTACTATAATATCGCTGTATGCCCTTCTATTCTGAGGCCCCATTTTTACATCATGGGCATGTATTGACCTACTCTGCCACACACACATATGCACTCCTGCAACACATACTGCCCATGTGGTCCCAACTATTTTATTCTCTGAATAGTGTTAAAGCTCGCCTTGGTAGAATTCAATGCAGACTGCAACTTTATGCATTATTAAACATTCTGTACTATATTTTTTATATGGATAGCCCATGGTTTGGACAAGTAGTTTCCCCATTGTGAGATATTTATATCCTCCCCTCAAGTTTTTCTTCTAAAATAACTGTGCTATGATGGCTTTTGTCTACACATAGCTACAAGTATCTCTGGTAATTTTCTTGGGATAAACGGGTGGGTTTCGGTTAATGTCCCACCATGCTTGCCAGGATGTCCTTAGTAATTACCCCGTGTGTATTTCTGCCAGGAGTACAATTATGCTCTTTTCCCACATCATTATTACTTTGGGATATTTAATTAACAACAAAAGCTTTAGTGACTATAAAAACCAAAGAAAATGTGAACATTTTAACAATGTGTTTGTGAGGTTAAACACTGGAGGCTATCCCTTATCCACTAACTCATCTCTCTAATCTCATGTTCCACAGGACTTAGATTTCCTTTAGTATTTGATGATGTTTTTAAGCACTGTCCTTCAGTGTTAAATCTTGTCCACGAACCCGTAAGTAACTGTTACCTTGTGTAGCAGAAGAAGTGATTAATCTAAGGCTTTCAAGAGGAAGACTTCTTTTGGTGAGTTATCTATGTGGGCCAGGAATCTAACAAAAAGCATCTTTATAAGAGTAGGTAGAAGGAGGTGTGGATGCACCGAGAAGATAGTGATGTGAAGAAAGGGACAGAAGACGGAGCAAGTGCTCACAAAGCTAGGGAAGCCATAAGGATAGGAAGCACCAAGGAGCCCAGGAGACCTTGTATCCCTGAGGAAGAAGCCACTTCTTAAAGATATTACTTGGATATAAGACAAAATACCCATTTCCAAAGTCCCCAGTTGCTTAAACAATGGACAGTATGGCCAGTTGCCACTGCTTTGCCCAATGATGAAACCTTGACAGAACACAGCCCTTCCCCCACCCCCACCCCTGCCTGCCAGACTTTGAACTTGGATGTTGCTTAGGGATTTATTTTACTTTTAATTTATGTATCTCTGGGTGGGTTATGTGTAAATAACTGCATGTCAGTGCCCACAAAAAACCACAAGAGGGTGTCAGAATACTAGGAGCTGGAGTTACAGGCAGTTGTGAAGAGTCCAAATGTTGGTGCCGGGAACCAAACTTGGGTCCCTCTGCAAGAGCAACAGGCACTCTCAACCGCTGAGGCTTCTCTCCAGCCCAGGGTTTTATCTTCTAGCATTGATGGATAGGGAATGGTTTTAAGGCACGAGGCATGTCAAACTTGTTCCAGCCGCCTTGAGAAATTAATAAATTAATATGAGCTATCAAAATCTCCTTTCCTTCTTCCCTGTTGCTTTTCTTTATCCCCTAATGACTTCAGTGTCATTTTGTCAAGGCATAATGAAAAGCAGAATCTGCTCCTGTTGCTGTGCAGAGGGACAGTGAATGTGCGAGACTGGGTTCATGTGTCCTGGACAGCTCACACCTCCTCACACCTCCTCACACCGGCATAGTCGTGTAGCTGTTCTCACTCAGGCTTTGCAGTAACAGTGTGAGTTTTCTTCCTGCAGGCTTTGTAGCTGAGATTAAACATTTTGGTGAGTGAGCTACCCTGTGGTGCCAATATAACTGAGTGTGGTTTATATCCTTGGGACCTGTGACATTGAGACAGTTCCTACATGGCACTAACCAACACGGCTGCCACTGGACACACTTCTTTATTGAATGCCTGGAGTAAAGTGAATACTACTAAAAAACAGAATTTGAAATAACAACAACAACAGCAGAAATTGTATTTCATTGGAATTAAGATAATTGTGAATATCTAATGTAGTTTTAAAGGAAGTGGTTAGGATAAAAGACACAATAGAAGTGCTTGTTTTCTCCTTATCAGAAGACGAAGACCGGACAGCAAACAGCTAAGGCCTGGATCCAGACAGAACAGTTCCAGGGATGTTAGTTTTGAGGACTTATGCTAAGAAGTAACCTAGTTGTTGGTCTGTAGTTCTAGGGGTGAGGTGGGGAGACTGAAGGAGACCTATACTGTTTGAAGTTCCATCATGGTCTTTGAGGCATATGTGGCAAATGATAAAATTCTTCATCCTCAAAGAGTTTTGGCATCTGGGTGGCTAGGTTCTTTCGGGTACCTGTTCAAACAGCACTGTCCTGAGTCTCAAGGTCTTGCTTCCCTCGTTAGGCCTGGCTTTTACTTCTGGGAATTCTCAGGAATGACCAGCCACTGTTGTCTGGATCTTGCTATTCTGATAATCCAGTCGTGCTCCTGCTCCTCTGGCGAATTCCAATCTCTCTACCTCAGCTAAAGAAAGAGAACTGTGCAGACCAATAGGTGGTCTGCAATAGTGGCTTTAAAAGCCCACCGACCCTATACCTACTCTTCCCCTTACATCTCACACAAGCCAGGAGGGTTATGCTCAACCCAGGGATTAGAATTCATGCGTGTGTTGGGAGAGAGCAGAGAGTCAGGGAAGGAAGACAAGGTGTCCTCTGGAAGCAAGCTCCGGTCTGTCACCCTCAAGGACAACCCCACTGAGAGGAGGCTGCTTGCCCTCTGTGGCGCTGCACCAGTGACTAGTTGTAGGAGAGAAATGGGCACAGTGAAGACAAGGACATTTTAAAACTCAGTGTACGGGGTGGGGCTCATCAACTAAAGCATCAGCTCAGAAAGTCCTAACTGCCCTCGGAGAGAAAAATTTGTGCAGGGTGCCAAGGATGTCTAGTCCTCTCTGTAAAACAAAACAAAACAAAACAAACAAACAAACAAACAAAAAACCGGTAGGGTTTCATTCAAGGACTCGCCTTTTAAAACCATCATGTGTTTCCCACATACACCTATTTAAACAACTTGTGCACTTTTTTTATTTCAGTAGTTACTGGTTGCTTTTCTGTTTGTGTTTTTCAATGATTGATTTAATTCCCACAGCATGCTATTCTGTCTTACTCCTGGCTGGTTAGTATTTTTATTGGCTATTGAAACCAAATGATAAATATTTTATTTAAGTATTTTTTTCATGGTGTGCAGAGGCAGAAAAAAATAGTCTCTAAAATAAATAATGGTTTAAAAATATTTTTAAATATTTTTAAATTTTAAAATACTTTTAAATTTTTAAATATTTAAAAATTTTAAATGTTTTTTTAATT
The DNA here is from genome assembly GCF_964271855.1 of Acomys minous. Lineage (NCBI taxonomy): Eukaryota > Metazoa > Chordata > Mammalia > Rodentia > Muridae > Acomys > Acomys minous. Next base: position 118,619,138 of record NC_140484.1, on the reverse strand, counting down.
TTAAAATGTTTTTTATTAAAGTTTAGCAAGGCTTAAACCAATCACAATAGCCAAAATTTCTTAATTTTTGGTTTGCGTCCGTTTTAATCATCTGCGGTGATGGAACATTTAAAATTAGTCTTTTCTGTGACAAACTGACACTTTATTTGAGGTGGATCAATGTGCCCCCCTCACACCCCAGCTTTCTCTACCTGATTGGCTTGAGTTTCCTCGCAGCATGCCGCTTGGTTCCACTGAGGGCTGTTCAAAGAGGAAAGGCCACAGTATGCCTATACTAACTCTATACTTGTGTGCCATGTGCTAACACTCCTGCCAGAAGCTGCCAGAGTGAGGCTGGGCCTTTCCCTGAGACCCTTGCTGTGTAGCAGGATGCACTTAGTGCCTGGCTGGGTCACCTCATTGCCACACACCTTTCAACCAGGAAGAGGATAATATCCTGGTTCAAATGCTGAGACTTCGCCTCCCCCTACTCAGTAGTGTCTTTAGCGTTGATTACTCCAACCTAATTATTACAATGCTGGCAATGTTTTGGCACCAAAAGTATGATTTAAAAAAAAATCTGTGAGAGTAGCAGATCTGAGCTCTGGAGGGCCAGGCCAACTTAGCCATACTGAGTGTGTAAAGATCTACCCTTAGCCAACCGCTTTCTTTTTCCACCTGTAATAAACATGCATAAATCATAATCAGCGTGCTCTCGAAATGCTAACTTCCCTTCTTGCACGGACCTGTGACAGTTTCCTCCACTCCATTTAGTAATTTAGGGCTCTCTCCCGCATGCAAAAACATTGACTCAAAACACTGAAATATGAGACCTCAAAGACACTAGGCCATTTCAAATTGGAAAAGAAAAAAACTACTTCCAAGCAAGAAAAAAAAAAAAAGATGCATTCACTGTTAATGTCATCATCTTTCTGGCTTTGCATTCCTCCCCCCACTCCCCACCCCTACCCTCAAGTGACTCAACAATGCCTTAGCTCTAAACTTGCAGCTCTAGGCAGCCCCACCCCACTTGAGCTTCCTGAGCACCCCACTGGGGAGTTCCCTCTGCCAGGCTACCTGGGGCTCCCATCAGTCTGGGGCTGCCTGAGCTGTTTTTCTCATTAGTGTTTTAATAGCACACCATGGTTTCCTCGGTGACACCACAGGCCCAGAGCCAATAAACTCCTTCCTAAGTAATGTAAAGCATATCCAAGCCTGGGAATGATTACAGTCTCCATGGCTGAAAACAAGCCTTTGTTTGCATTTTCCTTGAGAACAGGGCTTGTACCTGGTGAGCCCTGCATGCTAAAGTCATTACTACAGGGCGGGGAAACATGGAATGCAAGCTTTCCTTATGCAAAGAAAGGGAAAAGCCCACAGGCAGATCTCTCTTTAATTCTATCCTTTGCCCATTGCTTCACAGTGTTTAAAAACCCGGACTACATCAAGTGGACTGTAGCTGAGAATCAAGACCCACTGGCCACTCTGTGTTCAAAGAATATTTTGATAGTAATGCCCAGTTCTTAGGATGACTTCATTTAATCTTCACAGCACCAATGTAAGATGGGTAACCTCATATCCACAGAAGGGGGACATATTCGGTTTTCTCCAGACACCACAGCCTCACTCTGTTGCAATCCACTTGACTTATCAGAGGAATTTCCTCCCCCTGTTAGGTGTGGTTGGGAGAAACAGTTCTCACCCTAAAGGAGTAAAAGACTTGGTTTATTCTAGAACCAAAACTATATGTGAGCATGGCCCAAGGGCATGCACTTCGGTTTCCCCAAATGTGGAAGCATTTTCTTGGAGTATTATAGTAACAGAACAGAGAGCGCTATAAATCAAGGCATTTTAAAAATACATCAATGGAAAGACAGGTCACAGCAAGGTCAGGGAAGTTTTTCTGTGGGCCTTAGATGCTATCTGATGGCATTCTTAGCTTTTGGGTTAGTGAAATCTAGCAGTGAAGTGGAAGTTTCTGGTTTCTTAGAAGACTCAGTTCTGTCATGTAAATGGTTTTGTTTGTTTGCTTTGGTCCCAAGTATGGGATGTGGAAGTGTTGTTCCACTGCTGAAGACAACCTCATGAGCATTGTTAGCAGGGAAAACAGACCCATGAGAGGGCACCTAATGTTTTGCTGGAAGCTGTCTTGTGCGAGGAACATGGGATTTTCCAACTGCAAAAAAAACACCTTGTGTGGACTCTGAAAGGAGATAGAAGCTCACAGACAGTGAAACAACACTTTTGCATCACTATTCCTTGCAACAGTTTACGTCACTTGGCTGGTCTTCGTTTTTCGATAATTCACTTCGCAGAGAGAAATGCTGCAGAGAACTCCTTGTGGTACCCTAGCTGATCCTGGCCTCTTCTGCTGACTCGTGTCAATTCAGCAAAGTTTTGTTGTTTCTCCTGGAACATACCGCTGCTACTGATTCGTGTTGCTGTTTGGTGTTTGCTATCTGACTGGACTGCTAGTATCCTGACAACACAGAGTGCAATCACCTCAAGAAACTACGTCTGGAAAGGGCCACATCCCCTGCCCCTATTACGTTTGTTCCCTCCTACCTCTGGTTGGTGAGTTAGAAGGGAGATAGAAGCATTTAAGAACCCTAAATAAAGTTCAAGGCCAGCTTGGTTTACAAAAAGAGTCCAGGACAGCCAAGTCTACATAGAGAAACCCTGTCTCAAAAAACCAAAAGAGGAAGAAGAAGAAGAAGAAGAAGAAGAAGAAGAAGAAGAAGAAGAAGAAGAAGAAGAAGAAGAAGAAGAACCCTAAATAAAGTGTTTTTGAAAAATCTAAGCCTACATAGTGGACTACTAAATTAATAAATTCCAAATAATTTTTTATTTGTTAATAACAGAATATTAGGTATTAGGTCCAGTATAGAGTGGTCAAGGGGTGGCTATTTAGGAACAGAAGCCAGCTCAGTATGAAGTGTAATTGGACCCTGGAGCTGTACCAGTCCAATCTTACCCCATCACTGCAATTCTAATTAGTCAATCACCTGTGCAGATCCAGTTCCATCCCATAAATTCTCATCCACGTGGGTTTTCCTGTTGTGGCTGAGAACTGCTAACAAGTGTAGAGGCCATTTATAAGTCACTACCACCTGCATTGTTTCTTACTACTATTATGTTAAATATAAATGTGTGTTTGGGTGTGTTGTACATGTCTTTGTGCCAGAAGGCAATCTTGTATGTCATTCTCCAGTAGACATTGAGCTTAGTGTGTGTGTGTGTGTGTGTGTGTGTGTGTGTGTGTGTGTGTGTGTGTGTGTGTGTGAGAGAGAGAGAGAGAGAGAGAGAGAGAGAGAGAGAGAGAGAGAGAGAGAGAGAATGTCTCTTATTGGTCTGAAATTCACCTAGTAGGCATTTATCCCCAAGGATTTACTTAACTGTCTTCCCAGTGCTGGGATTTCAAAAGGACATATCCGTGGCTGCTTTTTATCCTAGGTTTATGGTACTGAAGTCAGGTCCTTGTGTTTGAAGGTAAGTACTGCACTGATTGTGTCATCTCCAATGTTCTGTAATCATCTCTTCACAACGAAATCATAGAGACCTTCTTTATGTGTTGTAAGGGCTGACGTGTTGATTTGGGGAACACCCACGCATGAAGAAGGACTCTCTACAAATGTTTATGTGATCATAGAGATTTGAAAAGTGTACTCAAACAACAACAACAAATTTTTTTTTAAAAAGCAGAGAAAATGGGTGATTAGGAGTTAGCCTACCTGAGCTGCATATAATTGGCTCAAAGCCATGAATCAGTAAACATAAGCTACTTCAGGAGTCTAATCTAATCCATGTAGTATGAGCTCCAAGACCCCCAGTGTATGACGAGTACCATGGGTTGTCATGCCTGTTGTTCCCATGCAAACCCATGATAAGATTTGTTAGAGACAGTAGAAGGTTAAAGCAGGCCCCAGGAATCTGCTTTAACCAAAAAGCATCAGCTCCTCACCTGGGCTGTGTCTTAGTCAGGGCTACTATTGCTCTAATGAAATATCATGAGTCATGGGACTTGGAGAGGAAAGGGTGTATTTGGCTTACACTTCCACATGACTGTTCATCGTTGAACAAAGTCAGGACAGGGACTCACACCGAGCAGGAACCTGGCAATAGCTGAGACAGAGGCCATGGAGGGGTGCGGCTTGCTAGCTTACTCCTGATGTCTTGCTCAGTCTGCTTTCTTCTAGAACCCAGGACCACCTGCCCAGCTCACAGTAGACTGGGCCCTGCCCCATCAACCAGTAGTTAAGAAAATACTCTACCGACTTGCTGATAACCCTATCTTATAGATGCATCTTCTCAAGTGAAGGGACCACTTCTCTGGTGACCCTAGTTTGTGCTAAATTGACATCAAACTACCCGGCACAGACAGCTGAGCACAGAGTAAAATCCCTGCCTCTCTGCGTTCATACTGTGGAAATCTCCTTTAAGCCAACTGTTCACGTCGCTCTGTGTGTAGAGAAGTTAACCACTCAAGATCTGTCTGTGTAACCTATCTCATACTCTTTGAGGCTGAAGGAACAGGGATAAGTCACCGCCCTGCATCTTCAGTCCCCTTGGATTCTGGGAGAAGCAAAACCTTGACGTCTGTACTCTAGGGTGGACGTCTTCATCTCCCGAGAACCAGATTGTTCCCTTCAAGTGACAGCAGTGATAAGGACCTCTTTGGCCTACCTTAGAGAGGCAGAATGGAGGAGAGGAGCCACCATGCCCACAGTGAACAAGGCTGCGTAATTGCAGATCTCCTCCCCGTTGTCCTCGTTCTCGCTCTAGTTAAACTGGGAGCTCATGTCAACAGCCTGAAGACGGACAAGGGGTCGCTGGACATCTTCCTAATGGCGGCATGGTGGATACATATCCTTGTCTCCTTTCACCATGACTTGTCTCTTTAGTGAGCAAACTAGATGTGGCTGAACCTACCTTGTGGGGGCTTCTGGAGGCCAGCCCTACAATCTCCTATAACAAGACTGACACCAAGAAACATAACAATGTGTGATCATAATACCATTCTCTAATAAAACATGCTCAAAGCTTATGAATCATTTCTGATTTTTTTTTCCATTTAGCATTTTGAATCCATGTTGACTGTAGGTAAAGCAAATAGTAAAAAGTGAAACCATAGACAGAGGGGAAATTGGAGGCCATTGTGTTAGTATCTTGGCCTCCTACATTCAAGTATGTCCTTTATATATGAATCCTAGATAGTTAAAGTTCTTCATCTCAAGTATAAAGGCAAGACTCAGTGGGCCAGCGGCTACATCATACAATCCACTTCTACACGTAGAGAAGTAATGTCTACTCAGCACACTCCCATCATGCCTTTAATGTAAAAGTTTCTGGTTACTTTATCGGGTTCTTTTATCTATCATCCTTCTCCACCACAATCCCTTCCAACCCCTCCCACCCCAACACTAGGTAGGAGAGGAAGAAGAATAGAGAGGAAAGGGGTGTAAATCTTTTTAAACTATTTCCTGTGGATTAGGAGTGTTGAGTTCCTTGGGACAAGTCGCAATCTTCATTTTCATGATATCTCCAACCAGCAAACAGTAAATGGTAATTAGCAACCAGCAATCCAGCAACTAGAAAAAACAGCAGCAGGGACCAGCAGCAGCAGCAGCAGCAGGGACTACCATCACACCACCACCACTACCACACCACTACACCACCAACACCACCACCAATACCCCCACACCCCCACACCACCACCACCATAACACCGACATCAATACCAACACCAACACCAACCCCCCCACACTCCCACACCACCACCACACCACCACACTACTGACAACACCACCAACACCCCCACACCCCCACATCACCACCCACCACCACCACCACCACCACACCACTGACACCAACACCAACACCAGCAGCAACAGGGGCAGCAACAGAAGGAGAAGCAGCTCCCACTTCTACTTTTCTACTACTTTTCTACTCTCTGAAGAGTCCCCAAAATTCCAACTATAAACTATTCCCAGCTTTCAAATTCACATCCATGCCAGAGCAGGAGACAAATTATAGTCAGCTGCTCTGAACATTCTGAAGCAGCCCCATATCATACATATACCTAGGATTAAAACAAAAACATATTCCCAACATGACTATGTCTTTAAAGAAACCAAAATTCTTACTACATGTCACTATTTCCCAAAGCTTCAAGGACGCCATCTTATACCAATGTTCTTACAAAGTGGGTAGTATCTTAGTGTTGCAATGAAGTAAATGAAATTGAGAAGGGCTAAGAATCTTGCTTCCTGTAATATTGATATCATGGGGAAAATTGTTGCAACTGATAACATACAGGAATTGAGGTCATCTTATAGAGCTCTCCTCCTTAAAGTGTGGCCTCTCAGGCCAGCATCACCACACCCTCTGGGAGCTAGCGAGTAAATCAGCACTTTAGGACAAGCCTTGGTTTCATTGAATTTTTAAAAATGTAGAAAATGCTTCTGTAGAAGACTGTCATTTAAATTAAAGTTAATATTTTACATCTAAGGAAATATAGCCATGAAAGAACAATAGCTTCCAGAGCAATGAAATATTTTTTATCAAGCCACACATGATCAAAAGCATTATCTCAGGACCTCCAAATGTGTTTTCCAAAAATTGGTAGAGTGTCTAAGTTAGGCCAATGGGAAGCACAAGTTGACAAGCAAAAGTATTAATGTGATGAAGAAGATGAAGAAGAAGCATCAACAGGAAACATCAGTGCCCTTTGTTTTTTGCTAAACTAGGGATTGAACACAGGGCTTTGTACTCCATGGAAGCACTGTACCACTGAGTCATGTATGCCTTCAAACCTACAAACTGAAACCAGGGATGATTAAGAATAGATCCAGATAATACAAATGGGGCACATTAATGCTTGATGTGGCTGAACATTTATTATGGGATGCATTGCTTCATTTAATGCCCACAGTGATCTTGTGAACAAGCACTAATGTCACTGCTTTTGATTCTATCCTGAAAGCTAGGGTAAGGACCAATTCAAAGTCACCTAACTGGTAAACTGTCGAGTTGGGTTAGAATTCAGGTCTTCTCACCACAGTGCTGGGGTTATCAGTCTCCCACCATTTTGTCCCATCCTGTAATGCACAGGTAGCAGAAAGAAGAGTTGGCTAGCAGTCACTTAAAAGTAAGTGAAGAAAGCAAGTGACCTTCTATTAATGCTTCACAGCAATGAGTGAGGGTGTGTGACAGGCATAGGACAAGAGAGAGTTGCTTCTGAAGTTGCTGTGATGGCTTTTGTTCCGTCATCAAGTCTCTTAGTTAGAAGTGATGGATCAAAGCTGCACCTATCAATTCTTAAGCGATAACTTGTCTTTTTAAATCTCTTATGTATCCACTAATGATTCAGGGCACACATTTTAAAATGACAAGGAGTAGACTTCAACAATGAGAAAGGAAAACATAAAGAAAAGGTCTAAATTCTTACCATCTCACAGTTCTGTGCACACACAGAGCTTTGAAACTGAGAAAACATCCAGATATTCCAGAAAGATTTTTTAAAACAGAAATTTTATTTTTATATGCCGTTAAATTATAAACTGGTATAGCACCTCATTATGGAAAATGGAGAAAAGAGCAAGACATACCCACAACCTACAGAAGTCATTTGGTAAATTGTTATACGCTTCCCTTCTCTGTAGTTGTTCAGTTTTACCTTTGCTTATTTTGTTCTGTGTTCATATTCCTAGTAATGTTTAGTACCTTGTGTGCCCTTCTAACTTTTTGTTTTTGTTTCTTTGGATGGTTGGTTTTTGCTTTCAAAACAGGATTTCTCTGCGTAGTCTTGGCTGTCATTGAGCTTGCTTTGTAGACCAGGCTGGCCTTGAACTCAATGAAATCTGCCTGCCTCTGCCTCCCTGAGTGCTCACTTCTAAGTTTATATTTCTAGAGTTTGCCTTTATGGCAAAACATAACTTAGGGAAGAAAAGATCATTTACCTCACAATTTCTGTTACAGTCCATCATTTTGGAGGCTGAGGCAGGAACTCAATGCATCACAGTCACAGTTAAGAGTGCTGAGAGAATAAATGCATACTTTCTTGCCTGCTTTCACCTAGCTCTCTTTTCCATACTGTTCAGGAGACCCTGCCTAGCGAATGGTGCACACACACACACACACACACACACACACACACACACACACCCTGCAATGGGCATTGCATAATTAGCAATCAAGACAGTCCTCCACAGGCATGCCAATAGAGCAAATTGTCTAGATAACTCCTCCGTGAGACTCTTCTCGGGTGAGTGTACATTGGTCAAGCTCACAGCTAAAACACATCAACAGAACTATACACACATTTAGTATTGTATTTACTACTTCAGTGAACCCCACTAGTGGCTCTGTGGAAAAATACTAATGGCATTGGCATTCATTCTCTTTCAGCAAATAGGCCAAGGGTTAGTTCAAAATTATTAAATTTGACCTGTTATAGAGTTGGACTAACATCCAGTCTTCCAGTCTGCCAGTCTCAGGGTCATCACATCCATGCCACTCTGACTGGCTCTACAGTACAAGGCAATAAGACAGCAGGGGTCCACAGATAGACATTATTTCAAATGACAGCTGTTTGATGTGGTTCACCCAACAACTCTCAACGTGAAGACTTCTTCGTCTTCACATCATCATAATTCCATAATAACTTTTCCTAAACCAGTTTTTCCAGAGACAAATCTGTGTGCGTGTCCACTCAGCACCATTCTTTCTATCTGAGGTTTTGTAGTCCAACTCTGAGTGATGGTGGGCTGACCAGCAGATGCCAGCTGTTGTGTCTCTGGTTTAAGTAACAGCAACATATTTGCTCATTAACAAGGAGAAATGCATCTCTTCTGCTTTATTGGCAACAATAACTATCATCTTGTAAGTTAAAATTTTTTCCTAATCCATTATAGGAAAGGTCTTTATCCATGCAAGCATAGGCTGAAACTCACAGTAAAAATTCCATCAAGCCTCCTATTTTGTATATTGCTGTTTTATCTAAATTTTATGACTGTTAGAAGAAAAACATAAAAGCCTTCTCCCAGACTGGGATTAAATGAGAAATGAGCTTTCAGAAGTCAATGATAGGCTAGCGAAATGGCTCAGCTGTTAAGAGTACGCAGTGCTGTTGTAGAGAAACTGAGTTTAGTTCCTAGACCCTGTGTCTGATGGCTCACAGCCTCCTGTAATTCCATCTCTAGAGGAACTGATCTGGTCTCCATAGGCACCAGCACACATGTGCACACACACACACACACACACACACACACACACACACACACACACACACACACACATCCCAACTAAAAATAAACCTTAAAAATAAGTCAATGTAAAAACAGTATCCAGATTTTGTCACCATTTATTTATCCTTTGAATTTGTCTCTTTGAAACCACATTGCGGGGTTGAAAAAAATAGCTCTGAGATTAATAGTGCTTGTTGTAGCATTATAAAGATGAATTCAGATCCCAGCACCTACGTAACAAGCCAGCCAGCCCACAAAAGCCTGAAACCAGCTCTGAAGGGTTCCCAAGCTCTTTTTTGACCTCATATGTTTATAGTCATGTGTGGGGTCACTATTTTTCACACACCTTTGGGAATATCTACTTATCTATATGTAAACACATTTAATATAATTTTATTATACATCAATCTATACTTTGAACATGTATTTTAATATTTATCTGCAACAATGTATTTTTCAACCGGCTTCCTACTTGTCGGGTAATTATAAACACTTGCTAAATGAATAAGTCAATGAAATGCAATTGATTTGGGAGATGTCAGATTGTTACCATTTTATTTAATACAAATATCTTTAGCATCTATTCATGCTTATGATCGTCACCCACAACAGTTCAATAACAATTCCTGGAGCTTTATAATGTACAATTAGAACCGCTCTGGCACCAGCGCAGCAGGATGATTACATCAAAACGTGTCGGGCGTGAATTCATTGGAAATTTGGAGTATAGATTCTTCACTGTAAAGTAAGAAAGAATTAAAGTGGCTGAAATAAGGGATGGTGTGCCAGAAGCCTGAGGATGCATCATCAAGTCGATGGATGGGTGGAAGTGGGGGAGCAGGAGCACCACAGACTTTAAAACACCAGAGACTAACTAGGTCATACATGTAAGAGCTGGGTCTGCGGAGAGCAAACAGAAAAAGACATCAAATAAAAACAATAGGAAAGTTGGAGAGTGCAACCACTATACATTGTGAGTTCAAAAAGCTCCTAAAATATCAGTACACACTGTGGATGAGGTGGCTTTGAGCCCAAAAGCAAGTGATGCATCAGAAGGATGAGACTGTCCTACGCCAACCCAAGGCAGCAGATTAGAGGACCTTGGTGAGGCCTATGCTCTCCAAGGAATTTGTCACAGGATAAATTGCTGAAAGGTGATGTAGCAAATGTGACTTGAGCAATGGCCTTGGCAATTTGAAAATTCCACCATAGAATTCTTCTTTAAAAGCCAGACACAGGCAGGTTCACAGTCGCTATATCTCAACTAGTCAAAGAAATACTTCCCCACTACCCTGAGCTCCTACAGAGAATCACAAAACCAATATCCACATGTTAGGGTGCGAACAGCAGCCTCGTGATGAAATCTGACAAAAATAACACAAAGAAGAAAATACCGGGCAGTTTAATGAGTGGCGCAAACAGACAAAGTAAAGTATTATTTGGACTCAAAAATTAAAAGGAGCAGTAGATGTTGACCAATTATGGTTTTGCTTAATTTTCAATTTTGCTTAATTTTTCGATGTATTTATTTTTGTTCCCTCTGAGTACTTGCTTTGTCTGCATTTGTGTGCGTGTACTACCTGCATGCCTGGTGTAGGAGGATGGCAGAAGAGGCCATCACATCCCCCTGGAACTGAGGTCGACAATGGCTGTGAGTGTTAGGAACACAACCCAGGTCTTCTGCCAGAGTGACAAGTGAGCTTCACCACTGAGCCATCTCTCCAGTCTTGAATAGTGTTCCAATACAGGATTTCAAAAAAGAGTTCTGCATCACAAAAGCTGTTCGACGAAGGCTTTGAGTTATCCTGACTGCATTAGCCTAGAAATAACTTCCGTACTAAAATAGTGACTCAGCCTACGTGCAACTGGAAACTGCTTAAAAATGCCATTTTCATTAAATCTTTAGATTCTACATGCAGAGGTAGAGTGTTTGGAAGAGTCTGCTAAGCTCCACCATGTCTCCTGTGGGATAAAGCTATCAGAAGAGCCCATACTGTAAGCAACCTGAAGATGACTTATGTGGATCATCACTTAATGTGTTTTGAGGAGAAAGAGGAACTAAATTACGATGCTTCATTGAGATTGACTTGTACAGCAGCGTTCATGGCAGCCGCATCCATGACTGTAAAGATGGGAAACCTCTGAGTGCTCACCCACAGAAGACTGAATCTGCAAGCTTGTATTTTTATGTACTAGGATGCTGCTACCTGGCAACAGGAAGGAATGAATGGCTGATCTGCACGACAATGCCGCTGCATTTCAAAGCCAGCCAGGGCTTTAACAAGCAGGCTAAAACTGGAGAGGAGACACCTAGGGTTCTCTTTACATACAATTTTACACTAGGAAAAAATCAGTCTGTAGTGAGAGTGGAACAGTGACTGCCTTTAGGGGAATGACGAGTGACTAGGGAGGAGTGACCGAGCTTTCTAGATCTTGTTCGGGATGCAATTCCATGAGTTTCTGCAGCTCATGGAAAGTGTATCACTAAACCTGGGCATTCCAGCGGGTGATTCTACCTCACTTGTAGAAGGACCCCGGAATGATAGCAAATAACGACAACAGGATTGTAAAGTCATTTTTCAGTTCTCAAGGTGTCACCAGACAAGCCTAGTCTATGGATTTGCTGAGTTGTGTTGTATTTCTTTAGGATCTGCTAACTCCCAGCCTGGACACCACCACTCCACCCCACCGCTCACCCCATACCCGTCACTCCCCACTGCTCACATCATCCCTACCACCATTCTACTAGGAATGGAAAACGCTGTGGCTTCTGTAAATCTGGAAGGTTTCCTTGGACACAAATAAATCATTGAGAAGCTGTGTACCACCGCAGCTGAGGAAATCAGCTACACAATGACGCTTTAAGGAGGTAACAGCTTTCCAAAAAGGATAGGAGTTTCTCAGATAGGAGTCGGCAGCTGCCTTGTGCATCACTGTTTGGTCCAGGAAACTTGGCTGGAGCAACAGGAGAATAAAGAAAGGACAGAGGCCCACGGAGAAAAACTGGAATAGGGTGGAATGTGCTCTTCAGATGCAGTAGTACCTGCTACTGTGTACCACCCAGGAAACTCAGCCTGTTTATTATGTACAACACAGGAAGTAGGGTTAGCTGGCCTTGGGAAGTCTCCATACAGAGCTCTCAGGATGCACTGAAGGAAGAAGCTGCAGGGCTTGCTTTCTGTACTGTCAGCATTTGAACACAGGCTAGGGAAGGCTTTGTCAGTTCCCACCCAGGGGTCTGAGGCAGAGGAATTCTTAACACAGCTGTGGCAAGATCAGTAAGAAACCTCCGCTCAGTACTTCATCTGCTCCTTACACATTCACTCCTTCACTTCCTCCAGTCAATAGTGCAAGAACACCAGCAATACAAATATAAAATCTGTAGATGTTGTGCTGGCTGGTTTTATGTCAACTTGACACAAACTAAAGTCATCTGAGAAGACAGAAGTTCAATTAAGAAAATGCCTCCAGAGGCTGGAGAGACGGATCAGTGGTTAAGAGCACTGGCTGCTCTTCCAGAGGTCCTGAGTTCAGTTCCCAGCAACCACATGGTGGTTCACAACCATAACGTGACCTGATGCCCTCTTCTGGCCTGCAGGGGTACAAGCAGGCAAAATACTGTATACATAATAAATAAATCTTCAAAAAAAAAAAAAAGAGTTCCTGAAAAGAAAGAAAGAAAGAAAGAAAGAAAGAAAGAAAGAAAGAAAGAAAGAAAATGCCTCCATAAGACTTGGATGTGCACATGCCTGTAGAACAAATTTTTAGTTAGTGACTGATAGGTGAGGGCCCACACCATTGTGAGTGCTGCCATCTGCCATCCCTGAGCTGGTGGTCCTGGATTCTATAAGAAAGCAGGATGAGCAAGCAAGCCATGTGGAATAAGGCAGTAAGCAGCACCCTTCCATGGCTTCTGCATCAGGTCCCTGCCTTGTTTGACTCCCTACCCTCACTGCTTTTAAGGATGACCTGTTATATAGAACTATGAACAAAATAAACTCTTTCCTCCCCAAGTTGCTTTTTGGTTATAGTGTTTTATCACAGAAATAGTAACCCAAATAATACAGAAGTAAATTTAAAGGCAATATATATATAATGGGTTTGAAAAAATTAAACCAAAGCCTGAAGAGATAGCTCAGCAACTAAGAGCACTTGTTGCTCTTGCAGAAGACTTGAATTTGGTTCCCAGCACTTTGGGTGGCTCACAATCACCTCTAACACCAGCTCCAGAAATGTCGATTCCTGTTGACTGCACTCATATACACATTCTCTCTCTCTCTCTCTCTTTCTCTCTCTCTCTCTCTCTTTCTCTCTCTCTCTCCCTCCCTCCCTCTGTCCTTACCTCCTACTCCCTCTTTCCCACTTTCTTTTCCTCTATTTCACATTGCACATATTCACACAAAAATTTTGTCATCAAATTTTGTCACACAAATAAATATTTGGATGATGACAAAAATCACCATTTATTGAATTCACCAATTCTCCTAAAATAACATGGCAGTGATTTTCTACTCAAAATTTTAGTGGGTTTTCTATTTTCCTTTTTGAAAATCTTACTCCATTTTCTCTACACAGTGCAGTGTGGAGAGGAACTGTTGCCAGGATGTACAGGCCAATGGCGCAAAGAAAAGCCCTGAGGTAATTCTACCTTGGGATTTAAACTGAGATATGATAATTTCACCATTTCATCAAGTGCAAAGTGGGAAGAGAGCAGAACAGCTTCAGTGTATGTTGGCTAGCCATTGCTCTTTAGGAAAAATACTAAACCGAAACCTTCCATCCAACCCATCATGCAATAAACTCCAGTCAGTTAAAAGATAAGACAGTCAAGGAGATGTGAATGTTTATACAAGTCTGGAGTGGCAAAAACCTGCAGTAACTACAACAGAAATACTGAATTCTAACATAGTCTGAATATTGACAGATACAAATATATAATACCAGTTCCGTCAGTATGAAAGATAACCACGAAAATAAACTGCAAAGCGTTTGCAATCTCTTCAATAGACAACAATGTGTTCATGATTTTATGACCAATTTTCCAAATCAATGGAAGCCATGCATTTATAATCTTATTTCTTCAGCTTGGCAGAATAGATAAGCACTTTAAGCTAGGTAATTGTTGCTGGGGGTTGGGTGTCTGTCTTGGGTACAATGATGACATCCTTGTTAGCATTTGTGACAAGCAAAAAATCTCTCCTGGGGCTGTCAAATCTTCTCTGCTACATGATAATTCCTCTTAGTCAAGAGACACTGTTCTAGAAGAAAAAAAAATTTCCTGACAATTTATTTTTTTCTGGCAGAGTGAGGTGGTAGATTTAGAGTAAAATGGGTCTCTCTCTTCATTCATCTCCCAAATCCTCATTCTCGAAATGGTACCTACTTCTGTTGCTGAGGCTGCACTAACAGCAATAGCCAAGCCTTCACCAGTGCTTAACTCCTCTTGCTCAGACAAGAGTGAATTCTGTGCCCAGAGCACCCTAGGATGACGGAACATTGCTGGAAAGTGAGTCACAGGTGTATCCGGCCAGGCTGCCCCCATCCTCTCTGCTGCTGTTCTGGCCTCCGAGTTTGTGGTCCATCCTTGGCTCCAGGCCAGCACACTCACAGAACACTATGGTGCCCCACCCAGTCACGTTCCCCTGCAGCCACAGTAGCGATGTCTCAGGTCTCAAAGTTCCATGGAGTTTTGACGTCATGGCATTTTGAGTCCTCCTCTGACACTGCCTGGGGCTGCTGGAGGGGGGGGGGGCTCTCTGTGTCCTGCTGCTGCTGTTGTTGTGGTCCACGGTTCCATGGGGGATGGTTCTTCTAGTCTGACTCACTAGAGTTGATGATGATTATTTTTTTAAGCAGATAAAGTAGGTATAAGAAGTGAATGTGAGAGAATGGCGAGTCTCATTCGCTGTAACGCACATGGTGGTGGAGACCACAAAGCTGTCTGGTTAGTCCACTGCAGAGGAGAGTGTGGATTTTCTTGGCTTATCACTCTTTTCTAAATATTATTTTCAAGTTATGACTCCTTGTATGACAAAAGTGTAAGTAGTCACCTGTGAAAATATGTCATGTTATGTCCCTCGAAGGCAACGTTGTAGTCTACACTTGTGCTAGACCATCCTTGGCAGAATCTATGTTCTGCTTACTTACCTTAGATGGAAGGTATTACCAGCATCATCACCCTGAGCAAAGGCCTTGTAAAGCCTTCAGAGAGAGTGGGGTTAAAATTTAATCTCTTGTCCTTCCTATTAAACTGGCTGAAGAATGAGGGATTGTTTCTGTCCACAATGCCACTGTTTCTTGACCCATACATGGTCTTACCTTAGCTTGCTGTTCTGTAAAATAGCCTGGACACATGTCTTGGAGTGTCACCTACTACCAGGTGGAATCCTCCTTGGGTCATAAGGCCAAGCCCTACAAAGCAAACTGGCAGCACACTCTTACACATCTAAAGGTGAGGCTGAAATCAAGGTAGGCTAGGCGAGACACGCCAGGTTTGGAGTGTTCTGCTTAAGGACCACTGAGCTTGCTGATTCTAACCTATTTACCTGTCATGGATTTAGTGCCTTGTTTCAAACATGCATCCTGATTCCCTGCATTCCTTCAGAAGTCACCACCAGCACGACTGGTCCTATTAGTGATGCTGTGCCTCTGTCTTCTCCCAGAATCCTTGCTTCTTTCTATTCAGAGCTGCCAGTGAAAAGCTCTCTGGCCCCTCTGTTCTGCATCCCTTCCTACTGAGGAAAAGTTATGTGTCAATGCTTCACTATTGCCTTTACTTTGGGAAACAGAAACTCTCCATCAACTGTGGTGTTCAGTAGGAGCCCTTCTGAGTTCTCACTGATGCCACCCTGCCCCTGGAGTTTCCATCAGTTTCTTTGCTAGGAGGGTGGAGTCAGGAGGATGGAGACAAACAGGAGCATTAGGGTCAATTTGTCTTCAGAAAGAGAGGGATGGATAGGCTTGCAGTGGGAAAGAGAGCACCTAAAGCACATCACAAACCATCTACTGCCTCCCTGAGCCCTGACACCAGGAGGCTCTTCCTGCCTGTGCTGATCCTTTGCCACATAACCAGAAATAAAAATAAATAAATAAATTGAAAGCAGAGGATGATCATAAAGATATCCATAAAGATCATAGAGATGCCAAGGAGAGATGTCCAAAGTTCTGCTGTCACCCTGTCACCCTGGAGCACCATCTACCCGCGAGCATTTAAACTGTGGGTCACTGCCTCATAGAGAGTCATGATTGAGTATGGTGAACTATATGCCAACAGTATGATTTTTGAACACATAATGGCCAAATTGTAATTCACAATCAAATATGTAATTTTGGGGGGGGGGCAGGACTCAGCTGTTTTGCTCTTCATGATTCACCCCCACCTTGGTTCTGAACCACGGCATGTTCTGCACATCCCATCATTCCACGTGGCATCAGCAAGTGTGGCATGAAATGCTTGTACTCAGAACAAAGCATTGTGCCCTAGGCTGGCAGCGCTGTTACTGCACATGCAGGTTTTTCCTCTTATAGCAACAAAACGATGAAGAGGCGGATACAAAGACTTCTAATGTTTTCCTAGCACAATCCTCAGCGTGTAAGTATCCAATTAGTGCAGATTAAGATTGTTCTGTGTTAGAATAATTGATTGTAAAAGTTGTGATTTGAGCTGCTGTCTTGAATTTAATTTTTAAAAAAATCATTAAATGAATTTTTGGCTTGATATTAGGGCAGAATTTCCATAATTTCCAAAAGGGCTCTAAAAATACTTCTACAATTTTATACTATTTATTTATGCCAAGTAATTCTCAACATTGATGACTTTGAGATCAAAGCATGGATCATCTTGGAGAAACACTATTGATGTTCTATCAGGCCTGTGCAACCTGTGCCCACGGCCACTTATAGCTAAGGACAGCTACAAATGTAGCTCAACACAAAGAAACTCACTTAAGCCACGAGGAAACATTTGCTTGCTTGTTTGCTTACTCTATTGAGCAGTTCTCAAGCATCAGCTTTGTAGATGGCAAAGTCATGTTAGGAAATCCGGAGAGGTGGTTCAGCGGCGAAAAGTGGAGAGCTGTCCTTGTAGAGGGTCTGAGTTTAGTTCCCAGAACCCACTTTAGGAAGCTCAAAACTGCCTATGACTCCAGCTTCAAGTGATCCAGTGCGCTCATCTGTCCCCCAAGGACACCTAGATTCGTGCGCATATGCCCTCCCACCACATGCACACAGAGACCCACACACAATACTCAATTAAAAGAACAAGTCGTGTTACAATGTCAAAAGGGTGGACATGCCTGGGAGACTCCATTCTGCCATATCAAATATTCAGCCAAAATTTGATACTTCGTTTAAGATGAAACAAGCACACTTATTTCTGTATATAAAAATAACTTTTTTCTTTAATAACAATACGTATGTCAAAGAACTTTTATGAAATAAATTTCTTTATAATTTAATATTAGTAAATGCTTAATTAATTTACCTTTTTATATTTACATCTTTGTGGCCCTGGAAATGTTTTTTTTATGCAAAAAGACATTAGAAACAGGCAAAGCCTAAGAGAGCCTGACCTGTCCTCCTGTGTCTGGTGCTTTCTTCTGTCCTTGGCCCCAAGCAGGCTGTGGGCTGCTGCAGCTCCAGCTAGCCAGCCACACTTAGGCTATGTCTGAGGAGCTGAAGAAGGGCAAAGGGATGGAGTAACAACATTTGGCAATTGCAAACACTTCTTGGAGGTAAGGCTTAGAGCAGGGTGATTCTGAGCACAGCCCATTTCTGTCTAGTTGTGGAAAACGTTTCTAGAAACAAAAGTACTGTCTGTCTACAAGATGAAGGGTCTGATAGATTTTGGCCTGTGTGTGACAAGAAGCCAAAGAAGGATTGGAAGGAGAACAAAGTGAGCTCACACTGCGGACAGATAAGGGGCTAGCCTCGCCTAAAGCTAGAGAAGGTGGTAATGACAGAGCAAGGTGACATCTCAGATCATTGTAATTCCATATCAATACCCACCCCTTCTTTCCTCTCTCTCTCCTTCTCCCTCTTCCTCTCTCTTTCCATCAAAACAAGAGAGACATTGGAAAGGTTGAGATAGATTACACACATAAGTTAATTCAACAACCGTTTGGCAAGCACATACTCCATTCAGGTGCTAGACCAAGCAGTATTAAGTGACAAGATAATACCAACGTGCTGAGAAAACTGGGGGAAAGGTCTCCAGCTCTGACAATTGGTTTTGATTATTCCTCGGTGATATAAGCATCCAAAGTGATGACCTCATCTATTCCACAGGCATGACCAGAGAATTATGGCACAGATGTTCTGAAATAAACAATGTGAGCACAAGCACATAGCTGCACAGCCCTGTAATCACCAAGGAAGAGCTTAGTCCACACTTCCTTTGCCTTTGCATCAACCACAGCAGAGGCTACATCAAAAAGCAGCTAGAAACCTTAACCCATCCATGCTGCTCTTGGCTTCTTATTTTACAGATGGTCCCTGAAACACTCTGCAAACTGACCTCACTCAGAGTGCATGGGCACACAGGTCCTTCTATCCACAGAATTCTGCCAAGGCCTGAGTTTTCTGCCATCTTCCATTACTACCATGTTTGCGCCCCCGAACTGGGAATTTACATTTTCTTGAACTTCACTGAAGACAACGGTTTTTAATGCTCTGTTAATCTTTTGTCTGCACAGAATCCAGTACAAACCGCAGGCAGTAAACAGTAGGTACTTTGTTCTCAGCACTGTGGTAGGTCCCACAGAGGTAAGATACTTAAGATGATGACTATACAGATGAGTAGTTGGGACAGATTGATACAGGTGTCCATCCCACGCCAGTTTATCTTCTCGCTGGAATGGAATTAGGAAAGAGGTCCCGATTCTGACTATTGAGACCAAATTCATAGCCCTAATAGTGAAGAACGTGGTGTGGCTACAGCTTGCTGGTGTACGTTAAGGTCTGCCTAGCCTTCTCACTAAGCTGAGAGTTGAGTTGGACAAAATGCTTTATTGACCCAAGAAAAATGTTCTTGATGATATTGAATGTAATTTACTTCCTGCATAAGAAGATACAATTGCAAAGATTTTTTTATTAGTTATAATATTATACCCTACATTGATATTATTTTTAGAATAACATAATACCTTCCCAGAACAGGCTTCTCTGAAAATATTATTACATAGTAAAGGAACATGCCTTTTTTTTTTTTTTTTTTGGAGAGTAAAGGATTTATTTGGGTAGTGAAGGAGGCAGGCAGGAACTCAAACAAGGCAGGATCATAGAGGCAGGTACTGAACTTAGCCAAGCACAGTGGTGGCAGGGCCTAGCTGCTACTAAGAGGACATGATTTTAGATAATACTCATTATATGGGCAAAAAGAACTCCAGGACTATATTTGTGACTACTTGTATAACAGGGGAACATGACTTTTAAAAATGGTATTTGAACACAGAACATTTTCCCCAGAACTCTTTTTTCAATAGGAACACAGAGCTTTGTTCATGTATATAGTAATTACAAGTGTAATTACAAGTACAGGAACAGAATTGGAGAGTGTAAGCAGGTTGCCAGCAGAATGCCACAGCTCACACCCCATGCTTGCTAAAACACAGTGTGGTATATGTCAGTTTGTGGACAGAGTAGAAGAATATTACCACAGCAAACGATGACAGCATATAAGTTTTATCTCCGTATTCATAAGGACATCTACTTATTTAATAATTTGCTGGATATGGCTTAGTGTTACAATAAAAATCAGTTGAATCCATAGATTCAGAGTTGAAGCAGTCATGGCCATGTACAGTGTCACCTCAGTCTCCCTGTCACGGGGATGTAATCAAGTTACAGAGACGAGGAATGTAGAACTCAAAGGTGTCAGCTTGCGTTTACGAAGAGGAAGACTCTAGTAAAAGGTCTGTGACAGAAGATATATATACCTCATCAAAGCTTGAAGTACAAAAGTCAGTATCCGTTAATTAGGAAGAAATTGAGACCTTTGTTTAAAACTGACTCTCCCATCTCCACAACCACCTCCTCACCTCCTTTCCCAACGACTTTATTCGTAATGCAGGTTTTGAAAGTGGATGATTTTTAATGTAAATTATGTTTATCATTCAAGAAACAGATTCCTCTCTAAGAAATGGCAGAATATTACCTATTGGACAAAATGTCCCAAAGATAATTACTGTAAACTCTGAGGGAAAAAAATTAATAAAAACGTCACTGGGTATTGTAGGTATTTCCCATACAGGGGACCGCCCAAGGCGTCGGTATTTGGAAGACAGACACTACCAGGTGTTTCCATCTGGCGCTGTCGGTTGCCTACAGGAGACGCCAGCCAACATCTCAATAGGCTGATGAAATGGACGGAAATGAATTATCATAAAAAATTGAAACGCTCAGGCTCAGTGACTGGAAGAATGAGAAGGAGCTCAGAACAGACCAGGAAGGCCTGAAGAGGAGCGACCCAGGCTGTCTGTCTGTCAGGAGCCTGGGGTCCACCTCTTCCTTTCAGAGCATGTCCAGGCACAGATGTGGACAGGTGCTGGACTCGAAGGAACAGAGCTTCGTGGGATCCCAGTCTGGTGTGAGCGCCTCCTAATGATACAGCTCTCCTTTGTTGGGGGCATGGGAGTTGGGGGGATGTGTGTGAAGAAGGGCTATCTAAATCTTGGGGAAGTGACTCGGGGTTTTCAGGGGAGTGTACATTATGGGCTGGGACTGAGATGCTAGGCATGCTTTATTTACACGGAGAGGAACTGCAGGTGCTAGGCCACATGGCTACCTCTACATAATGGCGTCTTGAGACTGTGTGCTCTGGAGCATGCAGGCTCAGAACAGCGAGAGAACGATCTTTACTCCTGTGAGTCTCAAGATTGAGGGTTTCGGGGTTTGGGTGTCTCTGCCTCCCTCTAGCTCTGGGCATTTCCCTAGGTGCACAGTCCACATGCTCCACACCAGACAAAGGAAGTGGCTTCTTAAGATGGACCCTTGAGCATATAGAGAGTGTAGCATGGACAGAGTAATCCAAATAATCCATCTGAAAATAAAATTACAAAAGAGAGATGTTTAACTGACTTCCAAAGAAAAATGATTTCAGACAAATTAATGACAGCTGAGACAGATGAAATAAATACCCCCAAATTCTTCAGAGAAATCTAACAGAATACAACCCTTAAATGGACTTACTAACAAGGTTAAATATACTACATAAAATAACCGGCACATGTAGAATCAAGAGAAAGTAATTCATGCCAGAGAGGAAACAAAAAGAGAAGACATTGAGTTCAAGGTGAGACACATGTTGAAATGACCAAATAATGAATTAGTTACCACGACTGTGTTCAAGTATCTAAAGGAAAATATGCTTATAATAAGTCAATAAACATGAAATCTTGAAAATGAATAGGAATTATTAAAACAATGGAAATACGCTTCTGAAGGGCTTATCCAAGGCCGGTGTCCAGATAAAAGAAGCATAGATCAGAATCCCATTGAATTCTCCCAGAGAAAGTAATCAAAAGCTAATGAGAGACTGGGATGTGAGCACAGCCGGTCTAGAAGCTTGTGTGTTGGTGACCGTGAGGTCCTCCTAAGCTTCTCGTTGGGTGGCACTGTCTATTGAAGTGGTCCTTTTCCTACCTTGTCATTGGATGTTGGGTCTGAGCTTGGGCAGAAAATTCACAGTCTTTTGTAATCTTACATAGACTCTGAGCCTAGGATTGTGACCAGCTTCTGGCAGGAGTGTCAGCACATGACACACAAGTATAGAGTTAATACAGGCGCACTGTGGCCTTTCCTCTGAGACAGTGGTGTCCAATGTCTCTCTGACCTTCTTGATTCTAGTAACGGTCTACGGTTGTTTCTCCCCTGCTGGGAGCCTCATCAGTCTCTCATCGACACTTAGCCATGTGTTCCAGGCAGTGCACAAGCAACCCAGAAAAGTGGGAATCTAAAACCCACTGTGGGCACGGGGATAGAAAAAAGCCAATTAGTAAGTAAACCATCAGAAATATGAAAGGAGAAAAATACAAAAAAGTGAAGTGAATGCAAAAGAGCAAAACCAGAGGGCTTTTTTTTTCTTTGAAACAAATAATGTGCCAGACCAAACCCAGGCAAACAGGAGCTGCAGGGACAAGGGGCATTTGTTTAAAAAAACAAAAATAAAACGCACCTGATATGTTTGCGAAGAAAATGTTTGTAAATTTTCAGAGATTCTATGAAGAAAAGCATAATAAATCTGAAAACAGATTTTGGAGAAGGAGAACCAACACTACCCTCAAATTTCCACATTACAGAGGCTACGCTTAACCATTGCTTTTACACTTCCAGTTAGCAGGCTCTGAGCAGCACACTCCACCAACCCCCTTCTCACTGCTCTGTCAACATCCATGGGTCCCAGCCTCACCCAGGCTGGAAATTGCAATAGGATGGGCCTTTCCCCCTATCATCGCTGTTTTCTGTTTCTTCACAGTGGATGACGATCCCTCTACATTGCCTGAAGTCTCAGACAGTGCACATCTTAAGTTCTTCTCCACCAATGCACTAACTCTGGATGGTTTCTATGTCCAAACCATGGGGGTCTAAGGCAGATCAGTACCTCCAGCTCAGTCCATGCCCACACTCAAAAAATGGCTGCAGGATACATTGAAGATGGTAAGCCTGGTTAGCTCAGTGGGGTAGCAGGAGAGTGTTGGTCTCCTTTCTCTTGTGGTTTTCTGTGCTTCTTGAATTCCTGTATGGAGTCTGTATTGTACTTTTTAAAATTATTTCTATTTTAATTCCAAAGGAGGAAATTAGGATATTCTCCCTTTACAGTGCTCAAAACCTAACTTTATAGAATTTGATAAAATTTAAATATATCAATATTCATCTCTCTCATCTATCTATCTATCTATCATTTATATATCTATTTCTTCCAAGATTGATTCTCTACAGAAATTTCATATAATAATTCTTACTCTGTGAATCATTTTTCTCACTAAACACTGCTTTGTAGTCCTTCTCTTATTGGTATATATAGATGTGTTTTGTCTGTTTATAAGCACTATGGTCCACACACACCACCCATGAATGTTAATTTTGGCTTGTATTTTTAGCTTTCTCCATTCCTGACACTGCAGCAGTGAACATGCTAGTACTTTCATAGTGAGCTCATAAGAGTGAGGGTCTGAGGTGAACATAGACACATGTGAGCATTATCATTTCTTTTTTTCATTCTTAAAGACTCAAGGTTGTACTTCGCAGTACCAAAGCAGTGATTGGGGCATTGATTTATTTACATAATCAGTATTAGCTATAATAAACTTTTTTAGATCAATGAATGAAAAATAAAACTACTTTATTCTAACTTGTATCTCATTGTTATTGAGGATTCTGACTATTATTTGTAATGGGGGTTTTGGCTTCTTCGTAAACTAAGTTATGTTATAAAGTGTTTTTATTTTAATTCCAAGTGTGGGATTTTAGTTTGGGCTTTAATATGTCCACAGTTGATAACTGCCTCTTGCAGGGCATGATCCTTGCTAGCTGGTAACAACCTGCCTCATGTGGCATGGAGAGGTGCGTGGTCTAGGACTCTGAGAGAGATAAATAGGAGATCCTAGAGAGAGAGATTGAGAGAGAGAAAGAGAGAGAGAGAGAAAATGCAGTGTGTGATGGTGGCATGTGGTGTGCAGCAGTTTGGAAAGACCTGAGATGGACGGTATGGCAGCTTGGAGACAGACAGAGAGAAACACTTCAACACAGTTGGCTCAGAGGAGAATGCTTGCTGCATTTGCTGTTGACAGAGATTGGTATTGCCTCCAAAGAACCCACTAACCCTAAATGACCAGGAAAAGTAAAGGGGTCTGCGTCCCCTCTCTCCACTAACCTCCTTTCTCTTACTCAGGGTTAAGGGGTTGGTGGAAGGGAGGTAGAAGCTTCAATATCCCAAATAAAATAAATTTTAAAGCAATCATCAATACTTCTTTCATGAAATTATAAATCATGTGCATGTGTGTGTGTGTGTGTGTGTGTGTGTGAGAGAGAGAGAGAGAGAGAGAGAGAGAGAGAGAGAGAGAGAGAGAGAGAGGGAGAGAGAGAGAGAGAGAGTCACATAGTTCAGACTAGCCTCCTCCAACTGGGATTTCAGGCCTGTACCATTCCACGCAGCTTTGTATTAAATCTTTTATGAAAAGACTACTTACTGTTTGTTTGTCCTTTTCTTCATTAGAATTAGTTGTTTCTCTATGAAGTAAGTGTCTTTACTTGTTATGAACATTAATATTGCTTTCTTGAGGTGTCCCTTTATATGTATTCATTCAGTGTGCACATATTTTTGCAGCATTCTTTATCTGTGTTTTATATGTGTGGGGTGTATTTTCAGCCATGACATCTTTGGGCACAAGTGCCTTCCATTCCTCCTAGGGATGCCAAGTGGGGCAGTGCAAGTGTCTCTTGGCATCAGTGAGGATTGGTTCCAGGACCCCCTGCAGAGACACAAATCTGCTTGGGTTCAAATCCTTTATATAAAATGGCACAGAGTATTCGCATATAACATGTCCATTATCTCTAGGTTGTTTATAACAGCCAAAATAATATGCATCCTACCTAAGTAGATGTTACTCTATATTGGTCAGGATGTAATAAATATTTTTCCTCTTTGGTTGGTTGAATCTATCAATGTGAAACCTACATATGCAGAGAGAGTGAGTGCTACAAGGCCTTGCTGGTCAGATAGATGACTGCATCCTGTTGTGTACAGTTTGGTCTAAGATGGTAAGCAGGGGGTAGTCTGCATCCACCTCTGTGGCTTACCAAGTTGGCACCTGCTGATATCCCTGGGCTGGCCGCCCCACCCCTTTGCTCTTTCAACTGCACCTTGGGTTGGCAGCACTCCAGAGCATCCCAAGTCTGTCTCCATCATCGCCTCTCTCAGTGCATTTCGACTCATAGTTTCTATTTTCAAACTGATGCCTGTTCTTTCACCCTTTCCTCACAGGCTCCTACCAAAGAAGGCTAGATTCGTTTTCTGTTGTACACATGACTGATTTAACTCATTCGCAAGCATTTTCTCTTTTATTGTCAGGTCTACTGGATATTCTATTCTGAAATTCCTTTATGATTTAAACATGCCAAGGAAAGCCCAATCAAACATGCAAATCTTTAACTTTTATGTTATCTTTTAAAATAAATCAATTTTGTGTAAGAATACACATTCACCCAGCTACAGCTCTGTGCTTAATCCTGGGCTCTGTGCTAAGGCTGGAGAAGGGACTCAGACCAGCTCTTGCTCTCGGGAGATGCGGAGCCTACGTGAGAACAGGAGGAAACGTACATCAAGTAAGCACTCTTAAAATACACCACATCAGGACTGTTACCCCAGGAAAGGTTCTGCCAAAAAACTCATGTCTAATTAGTCACTTTAATCAGGTGTCTTCCAGGATAATAACTGGAGCTGTACTTCATAATGAGCAAATTCATATTCATCATCCTATTTATGCTGCAAAACAAGCCAGAGGTACCAGCTATTTTTAATCTCACTTTACATATGAGAACTATTTTCACGCTTTAAGCACAGTCTTTATCCCTCCCCTAGGACAATAAACTACCAGCAACATGCAGTGGGCTGCAGCTTTATAGTAACCATCCTGCACAGGGGACCTGAAGGTCCTGAGTGGGAAAACACACCAGGCTGGACTCCTCTCCCAAACTGCTGAGAGGCTTGGCCTACATTTTTCTCTGTGTCATTCTTGCCCTGAATGTCTCATTATTGAATGCTGAGAGTTGGGCGGTGGGAGGATACTGTTATAGCCACACCCCCTCTGAAGCACACAGATCCTCTGTTCCCTTACCAAAGGTTACACGAGAAAGGGTCGAGTTCAGCTCCTCGTCTGGCTGCAGTCTCTCCTCACAGGTAGGCAAATCCTAGTTGGTTTTGGACAACTGTAAGCACGAAGTGTGGGTTTTACATTTTTAGAGTTTATTATAAACAAATACAAAAGCCCAAAGAAATACAAAAGGTAGACAAAATATCTAACTCTCGAGACATTTCCTACCTGGCTCTTTACAAATTAAGCATGCAGATCTTTGCCCTAACCATCTCTCCTGCACAGACCATCTTATGACCTGTTGGGGGTGCAGCCTCATGGGTTTGATTGACTTAAATACTGGCAGGAGGAAGAGGAGGTTTAATCTAGCAACATGGCTGCTCTGGCAGGGGATCACATCTAAAGACCTTCTAGGTCTATCTGATTCCGCTGGAAGGCAGACGCAATCTGGTTACAATATGATGTGGCTGGAATACAGACACGCCCTTAGTACTCACCTTAATCCCAAACAATGAAAATAAGCTTAGTTCATAGGCGGAAGCAGACATGTTTGAAAATGACATCTAATTGAGGGCAGTCAAAGTGATGGATCAGAGAAAGATTAGACAAAATGAGTCAGAGATAAGATACATCCTGCACTCACAAGAACAGGACAGGAAAGAAAAACCACTTAAGGGCAGTGAAGGAGAGAGAAAGCAGTTTTTACAGAGAGTTTTGTTTTTGTTTGTTTGTTTCTTCTTTTTTCTCCTTTATTAATTTATTCTTGTTACATCTCAATGGTTATCCCATCCCTTGTATCCTCCCATTCTTCCCTCCCTCCCATTTTCCCCTTATTCCCCTCCCCTATGACTGTTCCTGAGGGGGATTACCTCCCCCTGTATATGCTCATAGGGTATCAAGTCTCTTCTTGGTAACCTGCTGTCCTTCCTCTGAGTGCCACCAGGTCTCCCCCTCCAGGGGACATGGTCAAAGGTGAGGCACCAGAGTATGTGAGAAAGTCATATCCCACTCTCCACTCTACTGTGGAGAGTGTTCTGTCCATTGGCTAGATCTGGGTAGGGGTTTAAGGTTTACCGCCTGTATTGTCCTTGTTTGTTTGTTTCTTTACTGGAATAGTTTTACTGAAACAGGTTTCAGAGAGAACAAGCTAGACGCAGGTAAAGACAGACTGAGCCAGAGAATGAAAAGGAGACAGAATATTAAAACATACTGCCAGAATTAATTTGAGGCCAGGCCAAAAAAAAAAAAAAAATTCATTCCGAAGCCGGAGACGCCCATTTGAATCAGCCAGCTTGGAGAGGAGTTTAGGCCAGAACTGCA
The DNA here is from genome assembly GCF_964271855.1 of Acomys minous. Classification (NCBI taxonomy): domain Eukaryota; kingdom Metazoa; phylum Chordata; class Mammalia; order Rodentia; family Muridae; genus Acomys; species Acomys minous. Next base: position 118,591,786 of record NC_140484.1, on the reverse strand, counting down.
TGTTGAACCAGGCAGCCAGAGTTCAGAGGCTTGGGAATGACCTTCATCTCTTCCCCTCATCTGAAGAAATTAAAACATTTACAGCAGGAGGCGATGAGGTTTTGTTTTGTTTTGTTTTTTGTTTTGCATAAAAATCGAGGTAGGAGATGCAATCTGTATGAAGACCATTAGTTTAGGTCTCCACATCCTTTCATGCCCCTGTCTATCCCTTTGTGTCTCAGGTGCAAACAAATCTTTTTATTAGGGTTAGCTTCTAACAAAACAAAGACTTGGATCTGTTACATTTCCAGGAAGCAGGCCCTAGAACTTTCTAGAATGTTTTTTTCTTTCGAGCTCCTTCTGTGGCTCACAAGCCTAAATCTCTACCAGGGAAGGATCCTATGCCTCACAATAGAGAGGGAAACAGTGGCAACCTGAGTTGTTGACTCACTTGAACTTTTTCTGCTTCCAAATCAGTGGTCCTCAACCTTCTTAATGTTGTGGCACTTAAATAGAGTCCCTCACGTTGTGGTGACCCCAACCATAAAATTATTTTCATTGCTACCTTATAACTTTAATAATATCTGTGTTTTATAATGGTCTTAGGTGACCCCTGTGAAAGGGTCATTAACCATACCCACACACAAAGAGATTACAACCTGCAGATTGAGAACTGCTGCTATAGACCCAAACACTTTGTCTTAAACTATTCCATTTTCTGACATTATTATATTTAGTACACAGTAAATTAAAACCAACGAATTAGAAATAATTCTGTTATTAGATTGTCATATTTCTTTCCAGTGTATAGACATATATCTATGCATATATAGAAGACAAATATTTACAATTACAATGTTGTGATTATATATATATATATATATATATCTTCCTGTCCTTTTACTTAATGTAGCATAACTATATAACATTTATTCTAGACATACTTTAGTGATATTATATTCTAAAGTAAAAGTCTAGCGCCATTTACTTATCTTTTTAATTAGCTTTGCAAATCAAAGTTATTTCTAATGCTTGATGATTTTTAATAAGGCTTCCATGAAACTTTTCAGTGTGAGGTTCACAGAATTATTTTTCTCAGGCTGGAGTCCTAAAGATAGATATACAGTTTAGACTTGTTAAAAAAAGGTTTTTGTTTTACGTGCTTGAAGTATCTCCTAGGAGAGTTGAATTCCTGTACCCATCACTCATGGGAGTTAATCCATACCACCCATTTCTAGCATATCTGTCATTTTTGTAGACTAGCAACTTTGTAAATTATATTAATATGATTATTTATAAAAGTGCAGTTTTGCTGGAGAAATTAACTCAGAGGGGTGTGAAGGTTCGCCATGGAGGGTGTGTGAAGCTGCCACTGTTGCTCAGCAGGTATGTGTTTCTTAGCAAGCCATGCAGCCTTTTAATAGCCTGTTTCTTCAAGAGTGATGATGGTGCCTGCATTACAGTGTTAGCTATAAAAGCCAGAGCTGCCAGATGCAGAGGGATGTTGAGGTTAGGCATCACACTTCCGCCACCAACTTACTCTCTCCATTTGATTGCTGCCCCTCCCTTCGTCCATTCAGATTCTTGGATTTGGGTTTCTTTCTCAACTCCTCCCCACCTGTGCATAGAGAGAGTGTCGAGCCAGTTAATCACAATATTACATTATGTATAAGACTATGCAAGTGCATGTGCAGATCTGCAATGTTATATGAAGGGGTATATATGCATGCATAAATTATTGGGCATACTTATACAAAATTATAGTATGTTTGTTTTATATATATTTTATTGTAAGATTGCATGCATAAAATTACATACATACTTATGTGTGTGATATCTGTGTGTTCACACAATATACTTGCCTATGTAGGGACAGTTAGCCGGTGGATTTACCCATTTACATGTAGGTCTGTATTGATGTGTATACATGTGCACTGCATACATATTGTACCCACAAAGTGGGTCTTTGATTGCATTTTAGAAATGTAATTACAAAATTTTTAAAATTAAGAATGCACAAACATTTTTATTTTCAGACAGGTGAATGCTCCAAAATTGCTAACTTCTGTGACAATAAGTGACTCTCAGCACATTTGCTGGCAGGTGTTATAAAACACACGCTCCTTTCATCTGCTCCATCAAAGTAAAAAGAAGGTTTTAACAGCACATAAAAAGGTAAATACTTCTAGGGAGAAAGTTATGTAATCGAGGGGACATTTCAAGATCTGACACTGGGAAACATTTTATTCTTATATAACTTTGTTCCTGGATATGACATAAGAATGTTGTCCCTAAGAACACTCAGATCAGCAGACTCTGGAGATGCAGAAATACAGTTTTGTCAGGTCAATGCTACATGGCTACAGTGGGCTCTGAGTCCGTTGGATTTAGTGAAAACACAGTAACATGTGACAACTTTAAGAGACATGGTGGGAATGCATTGGTCAAATTTTTAAAAGTAAGCTTACTTCCTTGCAAAGAAGGAGCCTAGTTCCATATGCTGGCTCAAAAATACATACACTACTTGCTGTAAGATCTGTCAGTCTCTCAGGGCTCAAGAGGTGGCTCAAAATTGCTTGATACACAAGCATGAAGAACTGCATTTAAATGCCTAGGACCCATGGTAAAAGAGCCAGGAATCACCTCAGTGTTAGCTCTCAGAGACAGGATAGCTGAGACTAGCTGGCAATGGTTCTGGAAAATAAATGGGAAGTTCATATTCAATTAGCAACCTTGTCTCAAGGGACTAAGGCATAGAGCACACAACCTACATGATTAACTGTATACACATACCCTTAACACACACACACACACACACATACACACACACACACACACACACACACACATACACACCCCTATGTAGACTCATGAAGACTCATCACACTTTTGACCAGTGTTACAAAACTGTATCACAGTAAATTGAAACCATTATCCTTAAATAGTTTATCAAAAATATTAACCATTTCCTTCAAAACTGATGCATGTTTTAAAAAACTATGATTGATAATATTTAGTGAGAGTCAAAAGCACACAGTTTAAAATAATTTTAATTATTTGTTTAATTCATCTTTTTTCATCCTTTAAAAGTTCTCAATATAGTTAATTTATAGAGATACACTTAGATATAAAATTATATACACACATCACTAGTCAGAATGTAAATTGCAGAGCCAACAAGGAAACCAGTATGACAGCTACTCAAAAGTTTTAACAAAGCATTACATGGTCCTGTAGTTCAAATGCTGCATGCATGCAATAAATGTTTGAAAGTGGTAACTTAGATACATGTTTTACATCAATGTTCATAGTGACATCACTCACAACAGCCACAAGATAGAAACAAAATGGTCATTGACAAATGAATGGATGAACTCATGTTCATCCATTTTTATTTCATATACTTTATATAATAGTGTATGTTATCTATGGAATAAAATATTTTTAAAAATAAAATTATTGGTGGTGCACACCTTTAATGCCATCATCCAGAGACATCTGTAGGCAGATCTTTCTGAGTGGCAGGCCAGCTTGTGTAATATAGTTAGATCAGTGTTCTAAAAATTCTGACATGTGGGTGAACCATTAAGACATTATATTAAGGAAAATAAATAAAACACAAGAAGAATTATGTTTCGTAATCCCATTTACACTTAGTGCCTGCAGTAGTCAAGTTCATAGAAAGCAGGACAGAGAATGGGGATGACTAGCATGGGAAGTTACTGTCTAACAGGGACAAGATCTCAGCTGAGATAAAAGAATGTGGAGAGGGATAGTAATGGAGCTTGTACCACATGAATTATATGACGATATTAATCTGTGTATGAACACTGATTAAAATAATAATTTTAACTGGTGTATAACTTACCACAATAAAAAAGAAGTTTTGAGGACTATGAAAAAATAAATTATATGAGCATGCAATCCCAGCATGCACCTATGTAATAATTTGCATAATACATGTATGTATGAATAAATATGTGGAATCAGGCTTTGGTGGGACAGCAGTGAGGCTGGAACATGCGGGATGCTGGAGCAGATGGGTCAGTGTCTCTGCGTCCTGGAAGATGAACCTTGTCAGGTCTGATGCAACATTATCAGCGTCCAGTTCTTTTGTTCTAAAAACATATAATTTCTCACAAGCATTATATAGTTCTAAAATAATAAACATATGAGATGTACAGGATGCACAGATCAATTAAGGATGGTTTTCTGCTCTTTGTATGAGCAGCAGAAAAGACATCTTTCCATAAGCCAGTCTGTACTGTAAACCAAACTGTAAACCAAATAATCTATTCCATTTAAAAGAATGGCATGATAAGTTTTGAGGCTATTGTAGACAAAGGTTTATTGACCATGTAATATGTTGTCTGGATATATCCTCTGGGCCTTTGGGCCTGGTTGTGCCAGATCAAGCTGCCACTTCTCCCCCGCAGGACCACCTCATGTCAAAAGGGATAAGCCAGTTGCCCAGAGCAACAGAAAAGGCATTGTTTTTTTATATATAAACTTTATATAAACTTCTTTCTACCTTTAGTGTTCTTGTGCTGGATTTTTTGCATTTGCTGAGGCTATCTTTGTCTTACCTTTTTCTCCACATGAATGGGTGGCCAGGCTGAGCTGTCACCTGTCCCCCTCAGGAGCCTTACGTCTATGGGGATTGGTCAGCAGCCCAGAGCAGCGTGACGTCTCATCTTAGCCAGTTCTCATAGCTACTGGCGGTGGGAGGTGTGAAGCTTTCATGTTCATCTCCAGCCTAAGCCTGGGTCCTTACATCATTGATCAACAGAATATCTTTTTTTTTTTTTTTTTTTTAGGCCAAAATGGCCTTTGTCACCAGTTTTCTCATGGGAGCGCCACCTTGGAAGGAGACTAGCTGGCCTTTTAGAGCAGTTTGACACCTTACCTCTCTATCTATGCATATACAAATGAAAAACTGCCTATTGCCTGCAAGAGCCCACATAAGCACAGAAAAAAGGACCAAACCCTAATAGAATGAAGACAGACCTGACAGACTCTTCCTCTCCTTATATAAACCCAAGATTGGTATGTATCCGTCCTCTTAGATCAGTAATTATTAAGAAAAAAAACTTACATTGTAACCTTCAGGAAAAAATGTGTCACTTTTGAATCCTAGACTGTCTTGTGTAAGAGGCTTTATCTTCTTAGCAGGGAATCCCACCCCGACTTCATTATGTAAACAAGGCTGGTCCAGAATTTACAGAGATATGCCTGTCTCCGTCTCCTGTGTGTTGGGATTAAAGGTGTGTGCCATCACCATCCTGATCAATTCCAAATCATTGTAACTCTATTAAGCAGAGAAACAAGAAAATTCTAAGTTTTGGACCCAGTTGTGCCATCTCATAGTGCAAGAGCAAAGACCTGTCCATCCTTTTTTGGAATTTAGTTGTTACTAAACTGTACCGGTGAGCCCTTTCCAGACAAGATGTATCTGTTCTCCAGGCCACAGCCCTGACCTACTACAGTGGAAATGTCTCCACCCTGTTCAGGGTGAGGCTTGTAGCAAGATATCACTGGATAACCATCATATGGCATCAAGTGGTTTTTGGACGTATAACCAGGGGAAGTGGGAACAATTAAAATAAGTGAAAATTTAAAATAAAACACACCAGTTGGCAACAGACTCCTATCATATGCCCTCACCTCTTAACCTGTGTTGCTTTACCAATGAATATAAGGACAGACAGAGTTGCATCAGAAGACTTAAAAGTGGCTTCCAAGTCAATCCTTATGAATCTCAAGGCCCAAGTCAACCACTGTTTCAGCTTGGTCTCAGTCTCTTCTGTAAAATGAACATTCACTAACCATTCATCTTAGTTAGGGTTTCTGTTGCTGTGATAAAAGCACCACAATTAAAATCAACTTGGGTTTATTTCATCTTTAGCTTACAGTCCATCATCTAGGAAAGTCAGGACAAGAACTTAGAGACAGATGCTGATGCAGAGACCATGGAGGAACGCTGCTGACTGGATTGCTCTCCATGCCTTACTCAGCCTGCCTTCTCATAACACCAGGACCACCAGCCCAGGGATGGCATCACCCACAGTGAGCTATACCCTCCCATTATCAGTCATCAAGCAAGAAAATGCACCACAGGCCTGCCCACAGGACAATTTGATAGGGGTATTGAGTTTCCCTTTTCCAAAACTACTTTATCTTGTGTTAAGTGGACATAAAGCTAGCTAGCACGCAATCCTATATACTTTCCAGGATCATGCAGAACAAGTGAAATCAAATATACTTTTAAGAAATGTGATGGGAGCTCCTCCCCCACCATATGGCCACAGCGTATCAGGTTGCTAGCCTCCTTCCCTTTATTCTGTGTGCCCGTCCAGTCTCCCCACCAAGGGGAAGGGGTCAAATCGGGGGCATCAGAGTTCACGTCAGAGGCAGTTCCCACTTTCCCCACAACCAAAGAGAATGAGCTGTCTATTGGCTAGAGCTGAAGAGGGGCCGGGATCTAGGTTACTGCATTCATTGTCCTTGGTTGGTGCAACAGTATGTGCAGGCCCCTATGGGTCCAGATCCACCTGCCTTGATGCCCTCTGGGTCCTTCCATGCCCCATTCCTCCATACCACTCTCAGCACTCCAACAGGAATTCAGCAGCAAGTCCCAACATCTGTCATGATCCCCCACAGGGTAGAGTCTCTCAGAGGACATCGATTTGGGACTAATATCCACTTATAAGTGAGTAATCACCATGCATGTCTTTCTGAGTCTGGGTTAACCTCACTTAGGACGATCATTTCTTGTTCCATTCAATTTGGCTGTAAATTTCAAGATTTCCCTGTTTTTATGGGAGGGGAATAAGGACAGAAGAGGGAGGGAGGGAAGGAGGGAGGGAAGGAATGGGAAGATGCAAGCAAGAGGATAACATTCTAGATGTTACCTGAATAAATTATAATAAATTAAAATGAAAAATAAAAAGGTGTGATGATTTTAATGAGAAATACTCCCTAACACCTCAACCTATGAATGCTTGGTCCCTGGCTGGTTGCATTGTTTGGGAGACGTTTAGGTGGTACAGGCTTTCTGAAGGAAGTATGTCACTGGAAGTGGGTTTTAAGGTTAAACAGTCCCACCTTCTGGAAGTTTGCTCTTTAAGTTTCATGTCCGTGGTTCAAGATATGGGAGGCCAGCTTCCTGCTTCTGTATCCATGCTGTCCTCACCACTATGGACTCTAACCCTCTGGATATATAAGCCAAAATAAAACCCTTCTTCTATGAGTTGCCTGGGTTGTGGTATTTTATCATAGCCACAGATAAGTGTTAAATAGAAGAAGAAACCTTTCTTACTGGCTCTGTTCATCAGGGAAATGTTTCTCAGTTGGACCTGATGACACTGTCTGAAAGGAGAACATTCTAGAGCATGAACTTGAAACAAACAGCTAGAGAACATAACGGTGAGCCGTGCGGTGCAGAATGCCACTCCCACTACCTCCTGCAATTAGGGAATCCAGCCCATTTGCTCTTCCTGATTTCTTTAATCATATGTGGCTCTATAATTAACTGCTTACTGCTTTTGAATAGAAAAACTATTTGCTAAAGGCAAAGGCTTAATAATATTCAAACAAATATGTATGCTTCTCTGACACACGCTGTTCTTAAAACCAGCTGCTATTTCTGTATCCATCCTGTATACCAAACCCCTGTGGGAATATTCTAGAGTCACCCACTCAGTGTCTGCCGATTACCTTGTAGGATGTGTATTATTAATGACAGTGATTGCTTTCTGACCTCTTTGCCACGATCCATTTCCATCCATTAAGGAACTACATTATCTGCTTTAGCAAAACATGAATCATAAATGAAATATTGATTTTAAAATTCCAAACTGCTTTACATTTTAAAAAAATCCCTGCAAAGAGAAATCTCTAAACTCCAAGAAGAATTCATGAAATTTTAGAAGTAAAATGAACCAAGACTGTGTGCTAAGGAGGTGAATGGCTTTCTGCTATATTTCCTTTTACAACAAACTTACTTTCAAGACCTTAGCATGATGCATCTTCTAAATCTATGAACACTTTATTGAATGTGTTCGAGTGAAGTTATGTTTTATTAAAAATAAACATGTTTCCAAAACCACAAATCTCCTTTCTCAGTGCTTAACAGGAAATTTAGTCCTCGGTTTCAAGAGGAAACTGAAGACCTTACACTAAGGGGGTGCTTGTGGGCTAGTCTTTCCAAATATGATCTGGTGTCTTTCAATAGTGTTGCGTCTCTTTACAGTATGAAGGAAAGCTGATCTTCAGACGAGTGGGGCATTAGGTAATAAGAGATGTGCAAATGTGTCTCTCTGCACAGGATTACATGAGGGAGGCAAGTGGTTCCGTCCATCACAATAGGTGGGCATCACTTTCAGACAAGAGTTCACCCTTGTGGTCTGGGAGGCACTGAGGTTCATGCAGGAAGGAGTTTGCTCCATCCTTACGAAAAGAAAATCCAGTGCAGAGAAGATGCATCTCTGAAATAGCGTTAGAGTGAAAGACACTGATTAAGGGGATGGAGTGCTGAGCCCTGCCCCAGTTCTGACCTCACTTCTCAAGCAGGGAGAGGTCAGTTGTCATAGATGTGAGACCAGATGCTCCTTCAAGAGGTTATGCAGGCCAGCAGATCTATACCTACATGAGGATCTGCGACCTGACGCATGCAGAGGAAGCACATTCCGCATGAGGTCTTTACATGATAGCATGGCTAAGTGAGTGAGTCGTTAGGACAGAAGACTCAGTATAGTGAAATAAATGAGTGTGCTGATGGGGTCCACACCAGTAAGAAACCCCATGCTCTGTTCAATCATTAAGTTTTTTAAAAAAGCATTTTACTTTCTACATAAAGAATAAATTTGATATGTGAATATTGACCAAACATAAGCAGTGCACTGAGTGACTTGTGCCAGGTGCACCATGGGAAAATTGGAAATATATTTGCTACTTTCAGGGTATTCTCCGGCTTAAAAACTCTGCCTGTTCTTATTTCTTGCTAGTCAGTTATAGCCCCCTTGGAAATACCTCTGAAACTAAATGACAAAGGGAATGACATCAAGATAGCCATAAAAGACAGATATAAAAAAAGAAAAGAAAAGGGAGGTAACAACCAAAAAAGTAAGAGAAGGATAAATATAGAAAATTGATGGTTGAGGAGACAGCTCAGCTGTAAAGTGCTTGTCACATGTAAGCACAGGAACCTGACTTTCATCACCAAAACTCATATGAAAAATTCAAATGCAGTGGTACATGCCTATAATCCCACTGCTGTGAAAGTAAAACAGGAAGGATCCTCAGAACTTCTCAGCCAGCTAATCCAGCTGAATGGGTGAGCTCCAAGTACAGTGAGAGATCCTGTCTCGAAAAAATATGGTGGAGAGTGGCAGAGAAAGACAGCCAAGATTGGTCTCTGGCTTTCCCATGAAGTCTCACACACAAATGGGCACTTGCATATACATGCGCACACAGAAAAGGGAAACAAGTGGCAATACAAAAGCACTACACACCTACCAGAAGGCCAAAATCCACAAAGCAGAAAACACCACACGTGGGCCCAGGTGTGGAGACTGGGAACCATGCATCAGTCGTTTCCAGTACAGACGCAACTGGCAGAGCTACCATGCAAGACAGTTTGGCAACGTAGAAAACTAAGTACACTCTTACCGAACACTGTGGCAATGAAATTTCAGTTTCTTATTAGTTACCCAAAAGAGTTGAAAATCTTTACTGCACAAACCCTCCACACCCATGTTTATTCAAAGAGCAATAAAACTTGGGGGAGGGGCTCTCCCTGGGGGACTATGTGCAGTTAATGGTGGTTTGGGAGATGAGGTGTCATTTTCTTCAGTGGTGTACCCATTGATTAGTTGTCCATGCTCTAGTAAATAACCTTCTTCCACACACACACAAAAATATAACAATATAACAATCATGAAACTTGGACTCAAATAAGACGCCATCCAGCAGGCTACATGCCAACTGTGGCATATGCAGATAATCCAATATTGTTGAACACTACACAGAAATGAGCTACCAAACCTTGAAAAGACATGAAATAAATTCAAATGAGTATTACTCAGCAAAAGACGCCATTTGAAAGAGCTATGTACTGTGTGGTTTTAATTACACAACTCGCTAGAAAAAGCAAAAACCATGGAAACGGTTCAAATATCAACAGTCACCAGAGATTAATTGGGGACAGTGAATAAATAAGGAGAGCACAGGGGATTTTGGTCAGGGGTAGGGGACAGGTAAAATATACAACAGTGGTAGGTGTGTGCTACTTTGCACCTGCACAACCCCACAGGACATATATATCAAGAGTAGGTCCCAATCCAAGTTGTGGCCTTTGCATCATAGTGATGCTGACATACATTCATTAACTGTAGCACCCCAGCTGGAGAATATAAGGCATGAGGAGGTTGAGGGTATGTGAGAGCTGGGAGTTTATGGAAAGTCTCTATACCTGTCCCTTACTTTTGCTGAGAATCTCAAATTCCAGTAAGCATAGAGCACACTTAAGAGCAATGATGGAGACTTAGAAACTCTGCACATGCGTTTGTCATGCAATAGACAGTCAAGTGAAGGACTCTGTTTGTGGGGAGATGCTACAGCCACCCAGGGTTCCAAGTGAAGATGGTGTATGTGCCCTTCTAGCACCCACCCCTCACTGTGCCCGCCTTACCCTGGCATGCAAGCTGTTTCATGGAGACCAGACCAGTAAGCCTCCTCCTGACTCTTGACATCTAGTGGCATGTCTGCAAGATGCCAGTAGGAGATAGAGAGGAGGGAAGTGTATAATCAGGCTGCTTGTTTCCTGGCTCTTCTTTCAAATATAAGTAAAACCAGATAGAACTAAAGGTGGCAGGGGACAATTTACTTAGTATTTATTACAACAGAGAGGAGAGTACAGTATATACTTTCCCATGTACACACACACACACACACACATACACACAAATCTAGATTCCTTTGAAAGGCCAAGGTATGCTGGAAGAACATCACTGAAGGGTCAGATGAGGTTTAGGCCCATGAGATTAGCCCTCAGGCTTTGCTCACTGGTGCACATGTCAGGGCTAGGCTTCATTCCCCCAAAAGAGTTGGGAATAAGGGCCTATCTCCAGATATTAAATTCTGGAAGCTCAAAGCATCCATAGAGGTATATAATCTTCATCTCAGAGGCATGGTATTGAGCTGAGGAAGTATGTTATGAAGAGATTAGTTATATATCTATCTTCTATCAATCATCTATCAATCATCTATCATTTATCTATCTATGTATCTATCTATCATGTATCTATCTGTCTGTCTGTCTATCTATCTATCATCCATCTATCTATCTATCCATTCATATGGCTCCCTAATACTAAGGCCTCAGTTTTGTAATAGCTATTCAGTGAATAGCTAGTAACTTTTGTTCTCCATGCTCACCTCCTGTCCTTTCAACCTCTCAGTGTATTCTGGTTGGCTGCTGCCTGCCAGGACCTGAATATTTTGATTATGAATTTCTTTCTAGGATTTTGGGAGGATGCTCAGCTTGTAAAGCAACAGGCTAATAGAGCTGGAGAATTCACATGAGGGCCAGCTCTCAGTGACTGATACTCGGGAGCTGGTGAGCCAGTATCCCATGTACCTCATCTTCGTGGGGATTAATTTAAGGCACACCCTTTCTACTGTTTTGCAGTTTTCCTGGGCAGGAAGCTCAGGTCATCTGCTGCTAGTGGTGAAGGAATGATTACTTTATTTGCCTGTGTCCCGTGGCTTAGCAATTTTGGCTGGGCTTAGCAAGGCATGTCTTCTGGTTCCATCTGGAGTTAGTCATTTGGTAATAGTCAGCTGGAGGATCGTGTGGCAGCAGGTTTCCGTGGGTACCTGCAGATAGAATGACTCATTTATGTTCTGCATGGCCTCAGCCTAGAAGAGGCTGGTATGTGCTTCTTCCCACAATGCTCTGCAAGCACTCCCAGAAAGACAAAGGGTTAGATCACAAGGTCTCTGGAGATCTGGTCCTAATAGCACTGCTGTCTTAGTTGCTGTTCTATGGCTGCCAAGAGACACCACCACCAAGGCAACTTGTAGAAGAAAGCGGTCAATTAGGGTCTTGTTTAAAGTTTCAAGGTGTTGGTCCATTTCCATCACAGTGGGGAGGCACAGTAGCAGCCGGGCAGGAACGTCCTGGAGGAGTATCTGAGAACTTACATCGGATCCAAAAGCAGCGGTAACAAGACTGGGCCTGGTGTGGGCTTTTGAAACCTCGAGGCTCACTCCTAGTGACACACCCTCTCCAAGAAGGGCACGCCCCCTAATCCTTCCTAAGCTATCCATCCACTAGGAGGCAAACATACAAATGTATAAGCCTGTGACACCACTCTTGCTCAAAGCACCACTATTGCCTCTAGTCATTTGAAGCTGAGCCACTCCTGTAGGCTCCGGTGTTTTAACACTGGATCTACTAGCATGGTCATGCTACTTGAGAAGGATGTAAACTTTCGAAGCTAGAGACTTGGTGGAGAAGATGGGTCAAGGGCATGCACTGAGGCTCTGTAGGCAAGTTCCACTTCTGTTAACTCTGCTTGCAGAGTGTTGATGCAATGTGACCAAGCAGTTGTCTGGCCCTGTCATTATGCCTGCCCTGCCCACCATCACATCTCCCCCATAATGGACTGTACTCCCTGGAATAAGAAAAAAATAAGCCTTTCCTCTCTTATGCTGATTTTTATGAAAAAGTATAAAGCAAGACATTGCCACAGTTCATTGACTCAAAACAAGTCACACCAGCCAGGATTCAAGTGGTAAGGAAACGGACTTATTTTTAATAATTTGAGATTATTTTCAACCTACCACACTCCTTAGAGTGAGCCTTTTTCCTTTCTGACACCTTCAAGCCCTACCGGTGTTCTTAAATCCCAGATAAGTCTGTGCAGTAAAATCCCTGTCTCTGCATCCAAGCAAACACAAATGAACACAGAATTTCCTAAAACTGTGTTAATTCCTGGGCTGCATTTGTTTATTGCCAGTTTAGAACGGCATTACAGACCGTTACATAACTTAGCTGAGGCATGAAAAAGAAATTTTTTTTCGAGATCTATATAGGTGACGGTGTCTCATTGTAATAAACATGACCACCATACAATGTGCTTCTGATCATCCCTTGATTTTAATCACATAAGAGGCTCATGAATCCCACCCATGGCCAAGTAGACTTTCTTTGACCTTGAGAGGTAGGGAAGATTATGTGTGCCTCCTTGGAAAAAGAGGGAAGAAAAAAAAATTAAAACCCAGTACTTCAGTCTTCTCAATTTCCTGGGAACCTAGAGAAGGCAGCAGTTGGGCATAAAGTTCTGAGACAGCGTTCTTACAAAAGTGAGTCAGGTGGGGCATACACAGCTCTCTCAGGGGTGCCCTGGGGCAACCTCATGCCAGGGCACATTTGAAAGTGAAGCAAATCAGGTGTCCCTAGGAGCCTGTCTAGACACTGCAGCTCCACAGAACAACTGTACCCTCCCACATACATGCGGCGGTTTCCAGGGTTAGTCACTTTATGTGAGAAATCAGGCTTCTCTAAGACACTTCTAGATGAAAACTGATCGAGATTAAATATCTTTGGGTGTTACGAAGTTTTTTAATTTGTACCCCAAGCCCCATGGCTGTGAAATTAGCTGCATCTGACAACTATCCCACTCCATCTACACCAGTCATTGAAAGATGGATTGCTGTTTATTTTCTTTACCATCGCAAACACTCTGCCCCTTCCCCAGTCTCTCTCTGTCACCTCAAGCTTCTCGTTGCTTTTACACATCAGTACGGACGTCTGTGACACATTGTGTCACTTGCTTCATGTGTTAATCGACGCAGTAAAACAAAATATGTGTTATCAAATGTTGAAATAAGAGTCATTTCTTGAATCAAATATTTGTGTCTCCTTTGACTACCCTCCGTGCCCACTTTCCATATCTCTCTTCAGAAACAAATATGGGTTAGCAGCCTGTTGCAATATTCTTGCAGATCACATGACACTTACATTTTCTGTATATGTGTGCAAGCGCATGTGATTTATTCTTGCTTTTACACAAAGGGAATTATATTAAAGGTCTATACACTCCCATACTTTTTACATTTCTATTGAGTGCAAGGTGTAGAGATGCTGCTGTTGCAGAACACGCAGAAATGAGGTATTAGGTTAAATGCTTGTGAAAGTATCAGTCACATGACTGTACCACTAACATCTCCCTGCAGAAAGCTGTTCAAGTGTTGTGCAAATTTTCACCATCTTCAACTATCCTAAATTAATAATAGCTTTGTGTTTATACAACTGTGCATATGTTAAAATATTTCTTATAGGTTGTATCATGACTGTTAAAAATTATTTAATAGAATGACACAGAGGTCAAACTCCTTCAAAGAGGCTATCCCACGGACTTCTACAATCTTTGGGCTGTACTAATTTTTAAATCTGTAAATGGAATGTCCAACAAGCTTTTTTTTTCTTTTCATACCACAGCTAAAGCGAAGAATGCTATAGACCCCCAGACCTAAGTGCCACTTGTGTAGTGGAAGCCAAGACACCTGGCATCAGCTTCAGGACCAGGCAGTGGCACATAATAGGTTGAAGCTGGAAAAAAAAAAGTGATATGCCCAGTACACAGTAGTGAAGCATCTGGTCAAACTGTTTCCCTAGTAACCTGGAAAGCAGATGATGTAGCGAGTAAACCAATGGCTTCACACAAAGACAGTGAGAAGCAGGTGTTGATAGCAAATCTTAGTTGTGACTGGCTATGTACAAGGCATTGGAATAAAGAGGTACACTCATAAAAGGGGCGCCAGCTTGCAGAAAGGAAAGGAACGAGAGTCTAGGAATTATAGGACGATAAACTGAGAGGTGCATCTGGTACCCACTGCTAATATTTTGAATAACAAAAGGCTAATTAGTATTAAACACTTTTGGGTAGCAATGAACAGTCTTAGCACCCTTCCATGTGCTGCTGCAAAGACCCAGTCTCATTCAGGCACCATTGCTGTAAGAATGCTAAAACCACCAGACAAAACATGATTGATGGATATTCAACAAAACAGGTGACCCATACTCTGAAAAATCTCCAAATCCTGGAATACAAAGACAGTAAAGATATATGACATTTAAAGGCAGTCTGTGATCCTGAGTTAGAATAATAAACAGTGCTGTTGGAATAATTGAACAAATATGAAAATAAATTATATAATAAATCAGACTGCTAAAAGACAAGTTACATTGTCTGAATTGGATTGGTAAACGCCTTCATTCTATGTGTAATGTCCAAGATTTGATATCACTGCAGCTTACTCTGGAGTGATTTAGTAATAATGTCCAGACATTTTGGTGGACATGTCTGAAGCAAGCCAGAAAGAAGCAGAAAAGTATTTTAAAAAAAATAAAGAGAATATTAATGTAGCAAATTACTAAAATAAATAAATGAAGAAGAAGAAGAAGAAGAAGAAGAAGAAGAAGAAGAAGAAGAAGAAGAAGAAGAAGAAGAAGGAGAAGAAGGAAAAGAATGCAGAAGATCCCACCGTGTAATTTTGTTTATACTCTTTTTTTTTTTTTCAGAAGAAGGGACTTCATTGCAGGGCTTTATAATAAAGTAGTGATATTTTACACCTGATCACTTTGACGTTACAACCTATTGATAGGAAACTCCTGGTGCGTAAGCCATGTTGGCAGAGGGACATGCTGAGGTGAAACTGGAGAAGACACGGTTCTCCACACAGGTCCGCTGGGCTGCATATATTCATACCTCAAACACAACTTGGGGCATCACTCTTTGCACATGGGGGCAACAAAAAAAGCAGATGGGTAAAAGCCTAAAGTTTTCGTGAGTGGCATAATATCTGGACCATCAGTCTTAACTAAAAGGTTCTGACTGAGCAAAACTGAGTGTTCTCTTTGCTCACAAACTATGAACAGGAAGCAGGCTTGAGAAAGATACCTGGCTCCCAGGGAGGTTACATTTTGTGGGGAGGGGTCTTGGTTGTCTGGATATTTCGTTTGTTTGTTTACTTGCTTGCTTGCTTTGTTTTGCTTTGATAACATCTCTATTCTCATACAGGCTGGCATCAAAACTATAACAACCTTCTCATGTGTTAAGATGATGAGCATACATCACGGTGCCTAGCCGCACGGAGTGGGGGGCGGTCTTTAATAACGTCTTCAAAGGATGCGGAGAAGAATCACAGAAAAGCAAGGACCTCCCAGAACTCAGAGAAGAGATTTTGAAGACAACAGACCTAGAACAAAGAAGAGATCCTCAACTCTAAGGAGGGAGTTCTTTAGCCATATCTACAGTACTTTCAGATTCACTATGCTACTGCTGAGTCACATGCTTTCTGATGTTTGTGGTGTGCACTGATTTTAAAGAGCTCGAGGTGCTTAGGTAACTTGAGAGAGGAAAGAAGATACAGCAGAAGGTCCTGAGCGCCGAGCCCCATGCAGTGGCCATGTAAAGTCTGGGGCAGTTTCTTCTGGACAAAGGGTGATTAGCGAATCCCGCATGGGTAAGAGAGGGTAGGGCAGCCACTGTTCACTGCTGTGGGAATAGCTGCAGATGCTCCCTGAGGGAAAGCTGGACTTCACTGGATTTCCTAGGACAAGTAAAACATGGGGACAGGCAGTACCAGCTGTTTTTGAATAGAATATTTTCCCCTTGATCCATATTAGCAAGTATCATCTTTTCTCTTCCATGATAACAGTGACCCCCGACCTCCCAATAAGAGCTGTCTCCTCGGGCTCCATTAAGGGGAGTGAAAAGCTATGAGAGAGTTCCTTTACCATCAAATCATAACAGATCTGCAATGTGAGGAAGAAATAGACTGGGGATTTTCAGACAGGAAGTTTTGAGGTCATTTAGCATTATACAATGACTTAGGACCATATTCAGGAATGGTAATGAAGCATTGTTGTCAAATTAGAAATCTTATATATTGAGATGAATTTTAGACTTCATTAATTATTCATAGTATATTCATAAGGACGACTGTCTAAAATAGAAGTAAAATAAATAAATGTCTAGCTCATTCAGGCGGAGAAAATGGAATCAGAAATAAAATCTTCATTTAAAAATAAAAGTAAAGGCAGGAGAAATCATAAAGTAAAGGACAAAACTCAGCAAAATAGAAGAAGTAGTAAACATATCAACATAGAATAGTAATTATAAATGTAAATGGACTAAACTCATTTAAAAGAGGAAGATAGATTGGAATAAATACAATAAAATTTGGCTACAAGATGTTTGCAAACAGTAAACCTCAAAGAGAAAGACTTGGACAATATAGAAATAAAAGGATTTTAAAAATGGCATATCAGACCCTGATAAACCAAAAGAGAGAAAAGAGAGCTGCACAGACATGCCAGTATTAACCAGGCAGCATAGACTGTACACAAAAGATTCCCTACCCTGTAATAAGAGGTTTAACCATAGGAAGATAGTTCTTAATACAGGTGTGCCATAGACCACAGTTTCAGAAACAGAAGCAAAGCCTATAAAGCCTGTCGGGAAATGTGGCAGATTCTCCACCTTAATAAGGGCTGAAACATATTTTCCTTTCTTACTAATAGAACTGTAGAAAATTTGAACACAAGAAAAAAATAAAACCATATTTTTGCTAATCAATGAGGACGTATATAAAAGTTGATCACATTTGGGGGCTGCAAAGGATGTTTCAGCAAAGCACACATCCATACCTGTTATTGTCCAAACTCTGCTCAAGCCCACTCAACAAAATGCATTCTGGAAGTCAGAGCAGATAAAGAAACAAATCTCTATTATATTTGTAAAATGTAAAACATTCCTCCTAGGGACTCTTAGGTTAAAGAAGAGAAGGAAACCAAGGGTAGAAAACTAGGAGAACTGAATGTTAACTTTTAAAACTGTATAGAGTCGGGCAGTGGTGACACATGCCTTTCATTTCAGTACTCCAAAGGCAGAGCCTGGCAGATCTCTGTGAATCTGAGGCCCACCTGGTCTACAGAGCAAGTTCCAGGACAGCCAGGGCTACACAGAGAAACACTGTCTACACAAACCAAACCAAACCACAATGGAAAAAAAACCCCCAAAACTACGCAGTAAGAGAAGGATGCACTCCCTCTTAGCCCTCTCCAGCTTAAGAGACTGTAGAGCGTTCATCCCCAAATGGGAGGTACATTTCACACCCCTACCCACAAGAATCAAGGATCTTCCCAGGAGATGGCAAAAGACTGCAAGATCACGAGGTGGTAGGTAAGTCCAAGGAAAAGGTGTTTTCCAGACACAGCAAGGCAGTTGTGCGTGTGGAGTCACAGTGACAACAACAGCATGCACAAGACCTGCGTTCAAACTCAAGCAAAATAAAACCCCAGCATGGAGTATGGGGAGGAACATGAAAGGCCACGCTGACTGAGGAGCTGTTGCCCTTGGATAGCTGCTGGCAGAGGGAGAGAGAGCTTCCTATAGTGATGAGACCACCAGTGGATGGGCCACACTACAGAGCCGGCTCCACTCCCAAGCGCAGTGGGAAGAATGGGGGAAGGAATAAATATAATTAAAATACATCTCAAGGAATACAGAAGAATATCGTTAAAACATATCAAATCTGCATGGTAACCACCTGGACTTAAAGGCAAATGTATAAACCAAAACGTTACTGTTTTTAATAAGAAGAAAAGATGAAAATTAAGGCAACCTAAAGGCAAAAGAGTTAGATAGATAGAATGTAAGTTAAAGTCAATGAAAATCACCCTCAAAGCTCAAAGTAGATTATTTAAAAATATAATGAATTTAATAGAACCCTGGGGATAATACACAAAAAAAACCCAGAGAGTCTAAATAGACAATGCTAAGAATAAATAGCTATGTTCAAAGTTAAGAAGATAAAATGTATGCTAATAAATTTGAAACCTAGATCATACATACAGACTCCAAAAGATTAATTTACAAAAATGAAATGCAAGAAGAAACTGAAAGGCTGGTACATCCCACTATATCACAAATATGAAATGGGCAGTTATAACAGCACAAGAGAATAATCCATCAAAGATGATTCTAAATGAGCCCTAAATTTACAAGAAAAGATCATCTCAAGCTTATACAAATTATTCTAAAAGGTTGATGAGGAGGAAATATTCCTAATCCATTCTATGAAGTCAGTGTAAATTTGAGCATGGTAGCTCAGGCCTATGGTCACATGACTCCAAAGCTGAGGCATGGAGGGAGCGGTGAGTCCAAGCCACAAAAACAACAACACAAAGTAGTATGTAACCAGCAAGGTGAGGCTACTGCAGTAATTTCAGTGGTTTCACACTGGTGAATCTGTACACACACAAATGTAGCCTGAGTAGCACAATTGGAGGACGGCCAGGGTTCTATTCCTAAGGAAGTCCTGGGCCTCAGCAAAAGTCAATAGCACTCATGAAGTCACCAGATAGAAAGAAGATGAATGGTCAGGGCCTAATGGGAGGGGCAAGTGACACCTCCAACAGGATCATCAGTTTACCCAACATGAGCACCAAAGTGAGACAAGAGGTTTCAACAAGAGGTGCACAGCATCCTGGGAAGTCTTACTAGAAAAACCCCAACTAGAATCATGTCTCATCTCAAATCAGCATAAACACAGTTCGAGAGAGAAAGAGACAAATGGCAATCAGCCAAAATCTGGGCCCAGTTGCTATAAGCCATTGACACAGAAAAGAGGAAAAGAATATTCTTAACAGAAAAAACAAACAAATGAAAAAAGAACACCAATAAAGTACGTATGGAAGAAAGAC
Organism: Acomys minous; assembly: GCF_964271855.1. Lineage (NCBI taxonomy): Eukaryota > Metazoa > Chordata > Mammalia > Rodentia > Muridae > Acomys > Acomys minous. The sequence continues at coordinate 118,572,030 of NC_140484.1, read as the reverse complement.
ATGGCATCATCTTCACAGACTAACCGGGTGGGTAGGAGCAAGGCCAAGAGAAGACCTAAGAAGTAAAAGCAATGGAATGTTGATGCTGGTGAGCAGGAGGCAGTGGGCACAGACATGTGGAAGGCGCCATGATCACAAGTAAAACGGTTGCAAACTGGGATGCATTATAAAAGGAGAAATGTGATCAGCTCAGTAAATGCCAGAAATGATCCCCAGGAGACAACCTCCAAGAATTGTCACCGTTGTCTGCTGATGCAAAACACAAGAGAATGCTCTGGACCCTTTCTGGGAGAGGGCTTCTGTAAAACAAAAGATAAAACTACATCAAAATGTCATGTTTAATGAAAAATGTTGGTGTGCTTGCCCAATATGAACAATGATAAATACATTTAAGCCAGGTGGTGGCGGCACACGCCTTTAATCACGGCCCTGGGGAGGCAGAGGCAGACGGATCACTGTGAGTTCTAGGCCAGCCTGGTCTACAGAGTGAATCCAGGACAACTAAGGATACACAGAGAAACCCTGTCTCTAAAAAGAAAACAAACAAACATGTATATATATGCGTGTGTGTGTGTGTGTGTGTGTGTGTGTGTGTGTGTGTGTGTAAAGTAAAAAAGGAGCCTAGCATAGCTATCCTCTGAGAGGCTCCACCCATCAGCAGATCAAAACAGATGCTGAGACTCACAGCCAAACATTAGGCAGAGCACAGGGAGACTTGTGAAAAATGGGGGTGAGGGAATGAAGGAATAGGAGGGGACAGGAGCTCCACAAGAAGACCAACAGAGCCCACTGACATAGGCCCGGGGGGTGGGGGGGACTTACAGAGACTGAAGCAACAACCAAGGACTGGACCTAGGCCCCCTACATACATGTACCTGATGGGCAGCTTGATCTTCATGTGGTCCCCTGTAAGGGGAGCAGGGACTGTCTCTGAAAGGAATTTCTTGTTTTTCATGCTTTTCGATCACTTCCCCTAGCGGGGCTGATGTGCCAGGCCTCTGTGAAAGAGGATGCACTCGGTCCCGATGTGACTTGACATTCTTGGATGGGTTGGTGGGGGTGTTCCCCTTTCCTGAGAGATAGAGGAAGGGAGATGGGGGAAGACGGAGGGACGGTAGGACTGGGAGGAGGGAAGGGAGGGGGGTCTATGATTGGGGCTATATATATGATATAGAATAACATATAGGTACATTTTTATTGACTTTGACTACAGAGACCCATATCTTAGCCTCCAAGACTTACAGGGAGAAGAATGACACACATGATAATTGCACCCATTGTCACAGACACTCACACACTTCGATGTTAGAGACAAAGATCTGATTCACAGACAGCGTATTAATCTAATTCTTCACTAGATACAAAACCACACTTCCATAGTTCCAAGTAAGATATAAAACGAATGCATACTTCTCAGTAAGTTCAGATCTAGACTTCTACATTATAAGTCCGTGTAGTGTCATGTGTTTAGACATAATGTCAGATGCATATGGAAACTCCATTTACATCATTTTACACGGTAGTGTCTCATGGATGTGTTCATGTCATCATGAAGGAGCAGAAGCTTGTGCTTTACATAACACCATATGTGATGGGTAATTATGTAAGTTGTGGATGTTAACTGATATACACACTCTTATCAATACAGTGTGTATTTATGTACAGCCCATTATAATTACTGACACAGCAATGTTCTTTTAACACTAAACAGACACTGGTGCATTTATGGTGTACTATGCTGAGACTATTCCCTCATTTGCATTCTAAAAAAAACCAGATAAATCTACATAACTTGGTGTAGATATAGAAATCCTTACATAACCGGGTACAGATTCAGACAGGAAAGCTTTTGTGTTACTCTGAAGTCATAGACATATTTGCATACTCTTAAGACAATGCAACCAACATTGCATAATCCAGTTTGCAGCTATGCCATTTGTAGATAGATTTAGATAACCCACCAAAAGTTATGAGTCAGATAGAGATATAGATGGTGGTAGGTAGGTAGGTAGGAAGGAAGGAAGGAAGGAAGGAAGATACATGGATGATAGATAGATGACAAATGTATTAGCTACTTTTCTGTTACTCTAATAAAACATCATACCCAAAGCAATGTAAAAAGGAGGAGATTTTGTTGTTGTTGTTGTTTTGTGTGTGTGTGTGTGTGTGTGTGTGTGTGTGTGTGTGTTTGGGACCTATGGTTCCAGACGAGTAAGAGTTCGTCGTGATGGGAAGCCATGCTGCCAGGAGCAGGAAGCTGAGAGATCAATACTTATCTGCATTCATAAAACAGAGAAACTAGAAGCAGGATGAGGTGGTACACCCCAAAGCCTGCCTGGGGCATATACTTCCTCCAGCAAGGCTTTGCAAGGCTTTCACCTCCTCAATATCTCCAAACAGCACCTCAAGGAATCATATGCCTGATTCAATGCCTGAGCCCACGGGGGTATTTCTTATTCAAACCACCACAAGAACTATGCTGTCGTATTCTTACATGGATGGATTTGTTTACTCAATCCCATATACTGCACATTACAGACCTGTTTACAAACCACTAGTGAAGTGTTGCACTGGCTAGCTTTACATCAACTTGAAACAAGCTAAAGTCATGTTGGATGAGGGAACCTCAAATGAGAAAAAATGTCCTCACTAGATCGGCCAGTGGGGAAGCCTGTGGTGCATTTTCCTGTTTGGTGATTGATGTGGGAGGGCACACTATAGGCAGTGCCACTCCTGGCCTGGGGGTCCTGGGAGCTATAGGAAAGAAACTTCAGCAAGCCATGACAAACAAGCCAGTAAGTGGCACCCCTTCATGGTGTCTGTATCAGCTCCTGCCTGCAGGTTCCTGTCTTGCGTTCCAGCCCTTCCTTCCTTCCGTGATAATTGTTATGTGTAACTGAAATAAACCCTCTCCTCTCCAAATTGGTTTTAATCACGGGGCTTTATCACAACAGTAGAAATCCTGACAAGTATAGAGTCACATATTATATAACATAGATACACTTATGCTCTTATGTTCATAGATTCAACTAGCAAAATCTCCTCAATTATAATTTTAGATATGGAATTATAACCTTAATCATGTACAGATCTAAAAATCCAGTTAATAGTCCTACACAGCTACAAAAATCTATGCTAAACAGATTAAAATCTTTTATATAATAATATAGAAAATAGATAATAATCCAGAATTGGATCCAGCTTTATAAATTCAATCCTGTTAAACTCTAGGCCTGACCTTATTCAGACATGAATCTTTACCTTCACTGGCAGCTACATCTACACAGAAAACCCTGACCGTCTCTTCTCATCGCCAACTCCAGCTCTAATCCAGCTTGATCTCTGTGCAGACTATGCATTAAAAAAATCACACCCATTATCTAATCACGTGTGCTATTCCTAATAAACCAATACATTCTTATTCGAAATACATAAATATCTAGTGATCTCTCTATATAAGCATAGATTTATTTCTAATCATAAATATACACATATCCTTAATCATCCAAACACATGTACACATGCCCTTTATAGTCAGGATATAAACACAGACATATATGTCTAGTACTATGCGTATTTACTGCTGCAACTTACTGTACCTAACTTTTCTATTTGCTCAGTTTTATATAAACACATTTTAATAAACAAGCATAATTTTGTTCACACATACAAACATGTACAGTTTATCTTGTAAAGGGAGAATTTTTTACAATAATTGAATACATTATATATGGCTCACACATTCTTTTCATGTACAAAAATCCTTGCAGGTATCTTTTCAGACCAACTACAATCATCTAACCCAGTTTCTGGGTGGAGAATAAATTTCTTTCTCATTGTCATGACTATTAACAATGCTATACTAAACGCACCCCCATGTGTCAAGGCTCATATACAATGGCTTTTGTTTCTAGAGAACATTTTCCGAGTAGTGAACTTGGGGGTCAAAAGGCATTTATTATTTTAGTACATGTTGTCAGATCGCTTTCCAAAAAGAAGACAAAGCTTACCTTAGCACCAAAAGCACATGAGTCCCTTTACCTCAAGTTCCTGAAGCACCAGTTACAGAGCTTTTGTATTTGTTTTTATTCAGTTTTGAATATGCCACACACACACACACACACACACACACATCATCATCATCATCATCATCATCATCATCATCATCACCACTGGGATTGAGCTCAGAGTGTGTATTGAACACACATTCTATATGTAAGCTATATTCCTATCCCTATTTTATGATTCAACTTTAATTCCTCTGATTATTGCTGACTTACACTTTACTAGTTTTTTTTTATTTTAACCATTTGGAGTGGTTGTATCATAAACTGCCAATGTTTATACTTGCCTTGCTTTTTCTATATATTGGTTTTGATGCATCTTGTGTTTTCTAGTTAAGATTATATCAGTATTCCCAGTATGAAGAGTTAAAACATGTGTACAAAGCATGGGATAGCAAAGGAAGCTATCAGTAGTGTGAAGTAGCAACCTACACCGATGAAAACAAACATTTTAACCATCAGACAGGGCATTCATGCTCAGGATATACAAAGAGCTGCAAAAAAAATTAAAAATTAAAAAACGAAGAATCAAGTAAATAGAGAACTACTAAGCTGTATAGATAGTTTCAGAAGAAGAAACACACATTCCTGAAATTGTGTTCAACCTCTTTACACATCAGGGAAATGCAGTGACACTGTTCTGAGATTCCATCTCATCCAGTGAAAAAGACCATCATCAAGAAACCAGATGGTGCATCTTCAGAGGAAGAGGTCTTACGGGAGCCCGGGCGGAGGAGGGAGTAATGGATGCACTTGACAGGAGGGCAGAAGAGAGGAAGGACCGTGTGTGTGTTTGGGGAGAAGATGGTAAGAGGGAGGAGAGAGGAGGACATGAGGAGTGGATGAATTTGTACAAAGTATAACATACTGTGTGTATGAAAGTATGAAGTGAAACCCACTACCTGTTTCATTTCATACTTTCATACACATCAAAAGGGCAATGGTATCACTTATTTTCCTGTATTCATGTTGTCTCTTTTATTTCAGTTCATTAGCTACAACTTTTTACAATGTTATAAAATAGTGATGACTAAGCACCCTGCCTGATTTTTTCCCCCCAGTACTGGCAGTTGAACCCAGGACCTCCACATGCTGGGCAAGCACTCTATTGTTGAGCTATAGCAAAAGCCTTTTAGAAATTCTAAGACAGGGTCTCCCTAATACGTTTGACTGGTATTGATCTTAAGGACCTTCTGCTTCAGCCTTCTGGGCTAGGGCTTTGAGTGTGCACCAACCACCTGGTTTATTTACTTATTTTATTCATTCATTCATTTGTGTGTGTGTGTGTGTGTGTGTGTGTGTGTGTGTGTGTGTGTGTCTGTCTGTCTGTCTGTCTGTCTGTCTGCAGGTATATATGTGCATGTGCACAGGAAGAAGGCAGAAGAGGACAGTGGATGTTCTGCTCTGCCTTCCTGATTCTCACAGTGCAGGCTTTTCCTTACAGCCACCAAGCCCAGCCATCTTCCCGCCTCCACTCAAACGCAGATTTTCAAGCTTGCACAGCAAGTACTCTATTTGTTAACTACAACTAATTATTTTTTTAATGACTTATAATACATTTGATGTTGGCTTAGGGTAGAATCATTACTTTAAAAATAGTTTTGTACTATGGCTATTTTGTTGTTGGAAGCTAGGGAGAAGGCTCACTGGAATAAAGTGCTTGCTGCACAAGCCTAGTTCAGATCCCTAGAAGTACATAAAAGCCAGAGGTTGTAGCATAAGCCACTGTAATGTCAGTATCCCCTTAGGAGAAGATGGGAATAGAGACCAGGGAATCTTTGTAAGATTGAAGGCCAGCTGGCCTGACGTATGCATTGGCAACGAGACTTCAGCTTTAACAGCTGAAACACTAAGGGTATACAACAAAAGACTATCCTCTGAATTCCCACATGCACTGTGCCATTTATTCCCCAACACACACACACACACACACACACACACACACACACACACACACACACGAACAAGCATGCATACTTACCTAACTCACACATTTGCTACATAGTGTTTTCCTGCAATATAAAACCTTGCATCTTGGAGGGATGCTTTTTATGACACTGGATGTTTTCTGTGGGAGAGCTTGTTAAGCACAGGAGTTAAACAACTCAAAAGCTACAGGAAGTCCCTGAAACTGGCCAGAAAGAATTGATCTCTCCTTCCTTAGTATATGTAAACAGTAAGGACCACTGAGACACATTCTTAGATAAGCCACACTGCCCAAACGAACCACAGAAGCAATAGAAGAGTAGCTAAAATGTCTGAAGGGGCGCAGACCACCTGAACTACCTGAAAAGAACACTCTGCAGCCCGCTAAGCTGTCTGCAGATTATTCCCTGAACACAGGTTTCCAGCTTTAATGAGCTATTATCCTTGCTGGGGCAGGCTTTTGGAACCAGGTATTTTTAAGTAATTTCTGCTTCTATAAGTAACTCCTCATCCATTGTCCTGTAAGTAACCCCAATGCACTCAACGTTTCACCAAGCTGGGCTTTGGGGATTCCTCTACTTTTGTCTGTGGTTGATTCTCTATCTGGGGCATGTGAATGGTTATTTATGTCTTCCCAGGAATAGTGTCAACACACACACACACACACACACACACACACACACACACACACACACATACACACTTACTAAGGAGATGAATAAATCCACTGACATGGGACAGTAGATTCTGTCCCCTACCTTATCTTTTTGGTGTTTAATGTCTTATCATCATACTTGTTTCGTCACAGCTGTTAATAATTATATGGATGTGTTTCCTGTTGCTCAACCACCCTCACAGCCTACACCAAACCTTGCTTTGTTGTGTTGTATTGTCATTTTGGCAAACTATAAAATTCTATTTGAGAATATTTCATTTGAACTTTTGTAACTGTGGTCATCAGTAAGTACGGTCCAAAGTTTGTTCTCTTTCATGAACTATGCTTAGAAATCTCCCCTTTGTGCTGAAAGAATCTCGGCTTGATTAAGTAAGTGACTTTGGAATCTCTCCATATTGGTTTAGAGTTGTGATTCTCAACCTTCCTAATGCTGCGACCCTTTAACACAGGTCCTCGGGCTGTGCTGACTCCCAACCAGAAAGTCGTTTTTATTGCTACTTCATAACTGTATTTCTGCTACAGTATTTTTGCTATGTTATGAATCATAATGCAAATATCTGTGTTTTCTGGTAGTCTTAGGTGACCCCTGTGAACAGGTCTTTCGACTTCCAAAAGGTCATGACCCACAGGTTGAGAACCACTGGTTTAGAGTCTTACTGTTAACTTTGTAGGAAGCCTTGAAAATATTCAAATACTTGGACTACACTCCATTCTCCCTTCCAGGACCTGTGAGGAGCAGCCAGCACAGGTGGCTCCAGTCTGCCATCAAGGCTGGAAGGTGCCAAGCTATAGTGTGCATGGTAGCAATGTGCAACAATTTGTTCTAATGAATGCAAGGGGAAAAGCTGTGCACCTGAACGAACAGCTGTGTGCTCTTCCACAAGCATGTAACAACATGTCACTCTCTAACCTGACATTAGGATCTCACACTTCTCTCTCAACTTACTTTGCTGAGAACCGGCATGTTGTTGTACATTTTAAACTTACTGCTCGGCTGAACAAAGGCTCTCTCACTGCTGTTACGTATGTGTACCTTGTTACATAATTACTCTTATCCGTCTTACAAACAGAAACTCCATAACTCACTCAACGGGTGTCCCAGTGGCTTCCTCTTGTAGCCTCTGTCAACCACCATCCTCCTGCTTGCTTCTATAAAGTTGACGGCTGTAGGAGCTGAACACAAATGGAGTCACTCAGCAGAGGCTTGCTGCTGCCTGACTTATGTCACTCAGCACACAGACCTCCAGGATCACCCGTGCTGTAGCCTGTGTCAGCACTCCCTCTGCTTTTGAAGCTGGGCACTGCTCCATCCAACTATTTGTACCTCAGCAGTCATCCATCAGTCAACATTTGGACTGCTTCTGCATTTGGGGCATTGTAAATAAAGCTATGGATGCACATCCTTTATTTCATCTCAAATGTGGCAAACAAGCCACTGGTAAAAATGTCCTCATTTCAGCCACAGACAAAATTCTGCCTAAAAATGGGCAAGCTTGGATACAGGCACAGTCAGTGGCCAAACTCTGCCAAGACACGGTAAGCAAGTCCTCAATAGTTCCTGCCTCACAAATATGTCTGTCAACTACACTGGGCCAGAAGGCTAAAGATGATGCTATAACATTATAGAGAGTTTTGGGTGACTGTTTAGGTAGCACACTGTCTCTGTCATTCTTTATTTCATTTTGGAAGCTGTTAACCTGCACTTCAGGTTTACTCAGGTAATTAATTTTTATTCCTTCTCGAGTCTCTATTGGGGTTGAAGACCAGACAGTTTAGTTTTATAATCAAGCTTAGTTATTTAAGGATTACAATTTTTTTTAGGTCTAGATAGATGTTTTAAGCTGATAGAGATGAGATATGATAGATATTTACTTACATTCAGAATTTTAGACTCAGCAAGATAGGAAAGATGTTTTCTTCAAGGTTGCCAATACAAATAGCCAAAACATTATCAATGTAACAATTTTATAATTCCTGATTATTTCTTGGTTCTTCTTGCTATATGTAGTTTATTGTATTTTTGTGTAATAATATAAATCTATATGTTAAAAAAGAAAATAATAATAATAAGTGTTTAAAAACTCTCCTGTTTCTTGTTTATATTTTTCTGGTTTTTCCTCTTGATTCAGATCTTTCAAGGATATTTCTTAAAATCTATTGTCCTAGGGCTCTACCTTAAGGAATTAGATTTTATCTCTAAAAAGGCCACTTTTAGTTTCCTTTCAACTTGTTTAGTTCTCAATAATTGCATATGTTCTATTTTTAACTTTTCCTCCTAAATCTTTTTAACTTAATACAGAGTTCTAAAGAGATTTTCTTGCCATCCAGAACAGCTACAACCAAAACCTTACTTTTCATAGGGTAAAAATTGTTCATGTTCATACTTTTCCTCTTAAGTATTCTTTGATTCAGGTATCATTTTAAAGTTTACTCTCATCAAGTATCTTGAGTAATACTAGTCAATGCACACATTTCCACGCACAGTTATTGGACAGCATTAGTCACATTGACCTCCCCACTCACAGTGCTATCATGTGACAAGGCACAGTGCTATCATGTGACAAGGCACACTAATGATTTGATGAATAGAATTCCGCTCACTGGTACCAAACACCCATAAATTGGGAAATGGCAGGATGGCTGGTGGTCATTTTGTCTCAGTGGGCTTTCTTTGCATTCAAAAGATTTCTTGCATTATACACTCACCTGATATATTATATTGAATTATTTCCCTGCTTGGGGGAGTATTACAAATATTAAGTTTATAAATTATATCTCTTATCATTATTCCATATTCCTATTTTCAGGACTTTGTTGGTTTTGACTTAAAACCATCTTACTTAAAATCCAGATTCCACTCTGCTTCTGTTTGTATTTATCTTGGTGTCTCTTCTGCCATTGTTTTGGTTCCAAGCGTTCTCTATAATTCTGCATTAAATGTGTTTCTTCAAAACAGCGTATAGTAGCATTCCTAAAGTTTCAACCAATGTTTACTTTTCATGGAGGAATTCACTGTTTATATTTAGTGCAAAAGCAGAGCCATGAGTTTAATTCCTTCCATATTTTTGTTTGTTACTCACCAAACATCAATGCATTCTAGTTCCCCCTTTTCATTTCTTCTGCTCATAGGTTTCATCAAACACTTGAGTTCATTCTTCATGGCTCTTATGTACAGTATGTTTTCCATTCCACCACTGATGATCACAACCACCGCCACCTCTGCAGCTCTCCTGATCATATGCAGAGCTTTGAGAGTGACAGGGCCTTTCTCAGGATAGATGTGCTTGGCTCAAGGACTTGGTATTTGGACACTCAATAGTCTCTTACAGTCAACCTGAGACAATGGTCCCCATGGTGGCTGTCTCTTATCAATGATGATTAAAGACATGCACACATGGGATTTAGCAAAGAGAAAGGAGGCTTCATTAAGAAAAATCAAGGAGGCAGGAAACTTATCCAGTGTCCTCTTTACTACCTGTAACCTCTTCCTCCATGGCGTGGTAAGGCCACCCCACCAGGGTAGAAGTGAACAACATTAGGAGGCCTGAATCCATGGACAGAAGTAGCTCCTACTCCGCATATTGTGGGACCCACACTGAGACTGTGCTGCCTGTCTACTACCTTTGAGCAGGAGATATAGGTCCACGCCCCACATGGACCTCGGTTGCCTCGTCAGTCTCTGTATTGTAATGTAGTCAACCTGAATTAAGTGGCTAACATCCACTTATGAGTGAGAATATGCCATGTGTGTCTTTCTGGGTCTGAGTTACCTCACTCAGGATGATTGTCTCTAATTCCCTCCATTTGCCAGCAAATTTCAAGATGTCCTTGTTTTTAATAGCTGAGTAGTAATTCATAGTGTAAATGTACCACAGTTTCTTTATCCATTCTTCAACTGGGTTGTTTCCAGATTCTGGCCATTATGAATAAGGCTGCTATGAACATGGTTGCACATATGTCCTTGTTGTGTGATGGAGCATCTTTTGGGTATATTCCAATTCCTGCCTCGCAAATATGTATGTCAGGTATATTGGGCCAGAAGGCTGAAGATGATGCTCCAATGTTATAGAGAGTGTTGGGTGACTGTTCAGGCAGTAAACTGTCTCAGTCATGTTTTCATTTTGGAAGCTGCTAACCCACACACCAGATTCACTCAGGTACTTAAGTTTTATGCCTTCTCAGTCTCCAATGGGTTTGAAGACCAGATACTTTAGTCTTTCAACTAAGCTTAGTAAGTTAGGGGTTAAGATGTTTTTAGATCAAGATATATGTTTTAAGTTAATAGAGATGAGATATGATAGATATTAATCTCCATTCAGAAATTTAGACCCAATATGATAGGAAAGATGTTTACTTCAAGTTTGCCAAATGCAAATGGCCAACTCACCATGAATGTAACATTTATATAATTCCTGATTGTCTCCTGGTTCTTCCTGATGTATGTAGCTTATTTTACTCATGCATAATAATACAAATGTATATGTTTAAAAAAGAAACATAATAAAAAATGTTTTAGAAAAATCAAGGAGAAGTGAGAGAACTCTCAAGGGGGAGGGGACCAGGAGACAGATAACACACAGCTTCATTGTAGGGGCTTTTTACTGAACTTATTACAGAGACTGAACAAAGACTAAGACATCTCTACATAAGTTGACTAATTCTCTGTGCACAACATGGGCTGAGCTAATGGAAGAGCAGGCACACTCCTGGCCTGGCCTTCTGACCCAATCAGGGAGAAGATCACACATTATCCACGCCTTGCTCACCTGATTAGGATGGTGTCACGTGTTGATGCTCCCATCTTTCATCTTTGACTTCTGGTTTGTTGGCTGTTGACCTTGCCCGGTGTTCTGGCTGCTAGCCCTGGATGACACTGTAGTCGCTGGCCTCACCAGTGTTGCCGGTCTCTGAACTTGGTTGGTATCTTGCTGGCTGTCAATTAAACTATGTTGTCCTGGGTATCTACTCAGATTATTTCACAAAAGAGTTTCGTCAAATCTGCAGGGAGGAGAAAATTCTAAGAAACTGGTCTAGAACATAGAGAAATATGAAGAACATCCCAGTTCATTATATGACAGCAGTATAAACATACAGTAAAATAGAAGATAGAAGAGAGAGTTAAAGAACAAAAAACCAAAGCCCTAATTATAGCTTACTCTTCAAAGTAAATACAAATGTAACAATTAAAACATTATTTAGCATTTACTTCAGTAGAGTATTAGAGTAAATACTACTTAGGCACCAAGTTTGATTTATCTTAGGACAGCAAAGGAATTTCAGCAGTGGGAAACATACCAAAGGCATTTAAAACATGAACAGATGAAAGGAGTGGCAGAATCATATCTAGAAGAAAATATGACTATAATAGCATAGGGACTATAAAAAAAAGAAAAAGACAATAACTCAACAAACAAGACTGAATTTCTAAGCCACTGGCCTAAAGTGTAAAGAAGTCTTAGCTGATGTCCGCATAGTTATGTCACTCAGAAGCCGCAGGAATCAGGACACAGCTTCTCACCCATGTTTACTCAACCACTCATGGGCCATCTGTGTTCACTTGATGATCCCTGGATCACAGAGCTGCCTTGCAGAAAGTGCCATGTGCTCTGGTTCCTCCTGTTGCCTCCTTGTAAAACAGAAGGCCCTTTCCAAAGAATTCTGTCTCATAAGCTAGAATTTCATCATAAGCCCGTTCTCAGACCAAATGCTGCTAATGGAAGTGAGGTCACCATTATTTACTGAAAGGAAATAGGCCCGAGCTACTGTGAAAGAAGCAGAGTTTTATGAGTAAGAAAGCTATGTGAGCTAGAGCACAGAGCTATCTCTGTGAATGTTCTCTATAAGAAATTTGAAATAAACAGTGTGTTTGAAAACATCAGGGCCAGCTAGATAGTCCAATGAATAAAGCCCGGTGCCTGAGGTTTGATTCCTGGAACCCTCATAGTAGTGAGGGGAAACGTGTCTTCCCTAGGTAAGCCTCTGACCCCTCACATGAAAGCCATGGCACATGCACATCCCTTTTCATGCAAGAAATAAATTAAATAAGTGGAGCAAAAATAAAATAAAACCTAACTAAGTGGTAGAAAATGCACAGCATCCCTCCACAAGTTAGAAATGAGGCAAGCGTATGAAGAGTGCTGGTCCTCAACACAGCTCCTCATTGCTCAGGCGCTGGGGCATGAAGGACACTCCAGACACTGGATTGCATACAGGAGGCATAGTCATAAGCAGCTCTCCAGCTCCGCTCTCGAGGAAGACAACATGAGGTGAAAATAAAATAGCTGTGCACTTCACAAATTGATATTAAAATTAAGAAAAAAGTGAGACTCAGGACAGGAACTTTGTTCAGATGGACAAAGTAGAAAGTCTTAGAGAAATATTGAAGTGGAGGTCCAAGAAGAAAGAGGAAGAACTGGAAAGGCTGAGCGGAGGGTATTCCAGGTAGAGGGATACTCACAAGGAAAACCTCAAAGGCAAGAAACCCCAGTGACAATGGTTAAAGACTAATGCGACATCCATGGGAAGCTAAACTTGTGCATACAGAAAGGTGCAGAGCCCCTTCAAAGCAGCCCCCATGCTGTAGAAGAATTTGGATCCTGAGGTCATCAGAAAACCTTCCCACAAAGGTGAAAGAGAGGTGTCCCTCTGAGGACAGGATTCTGTTTGCCTTGAATATCTCAGAATGTGCGGTTTAAGAAACACATATTTACAAAAGTAATAAAATTAAAACCACATCAAAAAGGTGTGTCCAAGGTCAAGGAAACATATCGCCCTTAGAGGAAGAGGAATTTGTGCCCTGTGCACACACAGGTGTGGTGGAAAAGATGAGCTGGTTAGTTTGGAACTTACTATGTAGCCAAGATAGCCTTGGACTCACAGCAATGCTCCTGCCTCACCTTTTCAAGTGTTGGGCTTACACGTGTATATCATGATGCCAAGCTTGATTTAGGGTGTTGTTTGTTTGAAGCCACTAAGCCTATGTTGCTTTGTTATGAAGTCCTAGGAATACAAAGAAAGTAGTCAAACTGAGGTAGGGAGATAAAGTTATCGATTCAGTAGCCAAATCCATAAAGCTTTTGATAGACTCTCAGATGCAATATGGATTACCAGCATAATAATCCAATAGAACAAGGGCTGCAAACATTGGAGAAAAAGAGACAAACTATACTGGCAGGGACACAATTATTGCCCTAGACTACACATTAGACCAACAAGGCTGGTCATTGCAAGCCCTGGCATTTGGACTTTCTTTAGCCAGCTCATTTAATTTTTTCCTTTTACTATTAGTGGCCCAGCAGCATATGAGAGTTTTCTAAAAGACCCAAGGAATAAGAACCCCACTTGCTTTTGGAGGTTTAAAACGCAAGTGGGTGGGTAAGACAGTTCAGCGGGAACACAAGCCTATGATCAAGCCTGATATCATAAGTTAAAGCCAGAGGACCTATATGATAGAAGGAATGAACGCCCACCTGAAAGCTCTCCACTGGCCTCCACATACACACCTGTGACATCAGCACACCCCCACATATACACACAGTCACACTAAACACATACATCCATGTATACAAACATACACATATACACATAAATACATATACACACATATATACGTACATGATAGACACATAAAATATTTCAAAATACAAACAGAGGAAATAGAAATAACAAGAAGGCTGAAGGAGAAAAATTAAGAGGAGGAGGAAGAGGAGGAAAAAAAGGAAAAGAAGAGGAGGAGGAAGAGGAGGAGGAAAAAGATGTAATAAGAGAACTCAACAACAGAAAGGATGCTTAGCTAGATGGCCCACTGCTTCTGAAGGTACCTTGTGCTTGAGAAACAAATGCTGCCTTCGAAAAAGAAACACTTCCTCATCAAAAGGAGCCTGAGATGACCTCTTTGGTCCCTTTAGTTCTCTTTCCATGGTTCAAAATAATGAACTTGTTTGTTATGGTAACTTGATAGCTTATTTGGTGCTGGGGTGCCTGAGTGCCTACGTGCTAGTGTGTGTTTGAAATGTTGATACAAAAAAACCTTGTCCTAGGCTACCAGCTCCACGTCAGTGAAGATGGTGTGATGGCTCTTGTGGAAGACATACTCCCTTGATGAGAATGTCTAAATGCAGCTTCACACCGTGGTCATGCCTTGTTCTTGGACCAGCTGCACTCCCGTCTCCCCTCACTCTACAATGGCCACTAGAGAAGCCACACATGCCCGGAATCCTTATTAACATTGATCCAATGTTCAGTTTCCTTCCAGAAATGTCTCCCACATATGTTTTCATTTTCTATTTAGACTCAAATTATTCTATGGCTGCTTTGTTCCCAGGTCTCAAGACAGGAAGAAAAAAAAAAGGAGTCCCAGAAATCACTGAAAACTGCTCTACACCTACTCTTCTACAGAGGTTTGGTCTGGGCTGTGGTTCATGAACTAGTCAATGTGCGTAAATCCTTCCAGATCTGTCTTGCAGTATTTCTTGCCAGGAAATAGCTTGATCACTAGATAACCGTATGTTTGTGATTTGCAAGAATAAGCCTTCTTTAAGTGAAATAAAGTGTGTGTGTGTGTGTGTGTGTGTGTGTGTGCCTGCAAATTTTCAGTTGGCTTTTGTTTTTAGTTTCAAGAGATTTACAAGGCATTCTTTACATTGCTCCCAAACTTGAAAATTTTAAATAAATAAATGTATTACTTTGTCTGCAAGCCTCTAAATGAAATATTGCGGCACCCTGAACAGCCTACAACTCTATTCTGTAATGAAGTTTTGCTAGAACTCTGAGATATATGGCCCAAGAAGGGATTAAGAGCTGCCCTTCAATGCTCTGACATGCCTGCACTGGAAAGCCACCCAAGTGCCACTCTGAAAATTTCCAGCCCAGATCAATCTAGACAGGAAGCACTTGGAAGGGAAAACAGGAGTTCGGTGACCATATGTGTAATTATTACTCACCCACAAGATGACTGGATAAAGAGACATGTTGGCCTGTCTGATCCCCGATGTGCTGAACCTGCTAGGCTGAGCACACTGAACCCACACACAGATGCTCAGCCACCTGCCTCAGAATCCAGTCCAAAACAACCCATGGAAGAGAGGCACTAGTAGAAGGCCCAGGGCCAGTACTACAAGGCAAACCGTGGTGTCATCCAAGCATATGTGTCCCACATGGAGATTCAGGCCACTTACTTCCTCATTGGTCCTCCCATCTTAGCTCTTTGGCTCTTCTCTGTCAGTTATTCTGTCTATTTAACCTGGCATCCCTGTTCCCCTCTGAGAAAAATGTACACTGTCTTTGTCTTCTGGTTTGTATGTCAAGGCAGGAACCAGATGGAGGAGCCTCATTGCTCTCATAACAGGTGTTCATAATGACAATATGACCAATGAGAGCCAAATTCAGGGTTACAGTTACTGACCTTCTCCAAGTCCAGCTGAACATTGGGTCTTCCCTTCTTTGATCTTTGTCTAATCTCAGGACTGTAAAAATAAAAATAAAAATAAAATATATATATATATATATATATATATATATATATATATATATATATATATATATAAAACTGAAGCTTAGAGTTGTAGTGTGTCTACAGTCTGAGCACCTGAGAGGCTGAGACAAGAGGACTGCCATGAGTTTAAGGTCAGGGTTATAGGGTTATAGAGTCTAGGTTACAGAGTGAGACTTTGTCTCAAACAGACAGGTTAAAAAAAAAAAAAGTAATAGTGTGCTGTAACTTACCACAACCCGAAATTGTCTCAGAACTCTACAAGCTTCTTCATGTGGGCAAGCATTCCTGTTCGATTTATCTACATTTCAAAGTGGTCACTCAACAAACTGCCTTCCCCAACAGGTACAACTCTACATTCAAACGTATGATGGTAACGGTTTGCTGTCAAGTTGACATACTCTAAAACCATTTGGAAGGGAAGTCTCAATAAAGAGCTGTTTGATTCTAGATATGTTTGTCTGTGAGAGACTATCCTAACTGTGCTAATTGAAGTGGGAAGACCTGCCGTGCCCACCATGGGTGGCATCATTTCCTAGGCAGTGAATTCCCAACTGTGTAAAAGTGGAAGAAGCAACTAAGTGCAAACATGCATAAGCATTCATTATGTCTCCACTCCCTGACTGGACCAGCTCCTTCAAGTCCCCGCTGCCTTGACTTCCCTGTGACATTGGAAGGTAACCCAGAGTTGTGATTCAAAAACGATCCCGTCCCCCACTCCCGGCCCCCCCAGTTGTTTTTATCAGTGCATAGTATCACAGCTGAAGGAATTAAAATTAGGACAACATAGAAATGATACCTACCTTTGTCTGTAAAACTTGGAATCTACAACGTGAAGGAAACAATCCCTGTTTATAGACAAAAAAAAAAAAAAATCACAGCTGCCCCCCACCCCAGTCACTAAATATGAGCAGAAATGTCCACAGCTGGATCATTTTTCTTTACTCCCTACTGACTGATTTGACCTCTGCATTCTTTTGTTCATTCAGTCAATCTACAAACACCCACTGAGCCTGCACTATGCGCCTAGCACTGTTGTCCCAAGACATGGAGAAGACACTGGGAAGGAGGCATAAGCTGTCCTGAGGCAGTTCACAGTCTGGCTTCAATGCAACGTCTTATCCACAGAAGTCGCTTTCAGTCAAACTCAGCTACCTCAGGGGCTCGGCTGAGTAAGACATACACATTTCTGCCATGGACAGCTCAGAGGGTGCATCTCAAAGGGCAGCTGTGGCAGACACACTCTGACCCTGAAGAAAATCGGGCTTCCAAACCAAGTCACTCCCCTTCTAACTCGAATGCCTCCCGGTGGCAAGCTGTCTTAGTCTGTTTTCTGTTACTATAAATGAATAGCACAGAACGGTTAGTTTATAATGAAAAGCTATTCATCTGAGTCATGATTCTGGAGGCCGGAGGCTGTAGAGCATGGTGCCAGCACCTGCCTGGCATTCAGGGAGAGCCTTGCTCTGCGTTCTCACATGGAAGGCGATGCAGAGAATGCGCAACATTATGATATGATGCTGTTGTCAATGAACATATAGGGTCCCTCTATAGCTCTCCACACAAGAGGGGCACAGGACCACACACAGTTCGGACTTACCTGGGACGGAAACTGACTAAATGGGGTTGTTTCTCTAATAGAGTCATCAACTAAGTCACAGAGGTCTGCCCTTGAGACCTCGACTAACCCCTCAAGGCCCCACCACCAAATATTATTTTAAAAAGGAATTTGAGGACTAAATTCCCATCCCATAAGATGTTGTAGAACATGTTTAAACCAGAGCCTCCCCCAGTAATGGTGACTAAAGATGGAGCCACCTGGTCATTGCATGCCGCTCCAGGTATCAAAAAACTAAATACAGAGTAAAGAACAACAGTGCCAAAAATAATGTAGGTGTAACATGATTCTTTTAAAGCAGAAACAAAATATTGTCATTCTGTTTTATGTTTATGAAATCGACAGCTCTCTGTTAAAAGACAAATCATGGGCAACAAGATGGCTTGGCCACTAAGTCATCTGCCTGGGAAGTCTTGTGTTCTGGGTTTGGCTCCCAGAGCCCCATAAAGGTGAAAGGAGAGAGCATCTGTATGGCTGTCCTCTGACGCCAACTCATGGAAAATGGCATGCTCACACCCACACACGTGATACGTACAATAATCACAAATGATTTGATTGTATTAACCAGATAATTTGCTTAGAATTTTATTTGGAAAATCTGTTACAGTAAATTTAGGTCAACTGTTTTCCAAGGATTTTTTTCAGATTTATCATTAACAGTGTTTCTCGCTTCCTTTATTCCATCCAAACTGTCCCGTATACATTTATTTGCTCTTTTTTATGTTTGTGGCATTTTAAAAATTAGTTGTTATTCTGTGAATACATACATACATATATACATACATACATACATACACATATATACATACATACATATATATATATATATATATATATATATATATATATATATATATTCCTAAATATAACCTGCTCAGTCTATATAATGTTACTCACAAGTATGTTTTCAGGACTGGCCACTTGGTATTAGATAACTAATTGGGGTGCTCTTCCCCTGGGAAGACTATTTCTCTTGTTCTCACCATTCCTTGGTTGGCTCTAGGTTTTTCGGTGGGGTTGAGACCTCATGA
Source organism: Acomys minous (assembly GCF_964271855.1). Classification (NCBI taxonomy): domain Eukaryota; kingdom Metazoa; phylum Chordata; class Mammalia; order Rodentia; family Muridae; genus Acomys; species Acomys minous. The sequence goes on along the minus strand of NC_140484.1, from coordinate 118,553,225 downwards.
GCTTTTCCCCATGTACTTTGGCATATCTGTTGGTGTTTCCAGGCAGTCATGTTGGTGAGACTTTATGGATGTAGCTTCTGACATCATTAGAAGACACACTATCACAGAGACATCCCTGAACCTCTGACTTCTTCCCCAGTATAGTCCCCATGCCTTAGGAGTGCTTTGTAGGTGTATCTACTAAGACTGAGCTCCACCATTGTGTGCTTTGACTGGATTGTGGTTTTCTGTAGTGCTCTCCATCTGCTGCAAAGACAAGCATCCTTGATGACGGCTGAAGACTACGTTTACGTGGCTATAAGGACTAATGTTTAGATTGTTGTCAGGGATTGAGCTGGTTTAGTCAAGTAGCAGTTGCAGGTTCTTTCCTGGCTCCTGGTAGTAGCTCTAGGTTTTCAGGATGAGGCTTGAATTCCCTCTTGTTAAGGGGGCTATAGGGTTTTGTAGTTAGGTCAGACTACTGGCTACTCTCCTTTTTTGGATGGTGAAAGCTGTCACTCAGGGAGGAGAATTTAAGTCCGTTCCAGCTCTAGGACCTCTGAGACTCCTACCTGAAGTGCATGGTGCCTTCTTCAGTAGGGACTCATCTTCCTCCTTCATAAGGCAAGTACAATAGCCTAAAATGTTTTAGGAGTCTCTTGAACAACCCTGGTCATCAACTCCAAAGAGGGTATGTCTTGTCTGGTGTTGAAGTTTTTGTTAGATGGCCTTTGGCTTTTGGAGGGGGGTTTGTCATCTTAGCTGAGAAAAGTTCATTAAAACTATGCATGTACATTTACACACAGAATTACACCTATTATAGGCTCTTTTAGATAAATAGTTAGTTGCATGATTCCTCGTGTTTTCTTCTGACATCTTTACTGCTATTTTACTCTCCTTCCTCCTTCTTCTGTATTTACCTCCACCCCTCCCCCCAAGCAACTGAATTCAGGTCTCAGTCTCCCTTGGAGGTGTGGGTTCGAATCGCACTCCTGACAAATCATTATTTTTAAAAGGGAAAAACTGCTATAACTGTTTCAGCCACTAACCTTAACTACCTAATTCTGATGTGCTGCACATGGCTACTTCTGTCTGGGCTTGGAAAACTCCTGTTGGGAGGGACGTGGGAGGGGATGTCCCTGGACTCTTAGAAACCGTAAGGCTTGTCTTCATACCCTCTTTACCCCACTTTTCCCTCTTCCACTCCACCCTCATCCTTACTCCTTTAATGCAGGAATTGGCAAAGGGTGGCCCTGGCTCACTGCCTGGGTCTGTACAGCCGATGAGCTAAGAATAGGTTTTACATTTTTAAATAGTTGAGGGGGGAAAAAAAAGTTTATTTTGTGACATATGAAGATGATGTGACATTTAAATCTGTTCTCTAAATACAGTTTTATTAGAAGCCAGCCCTGGCAAGGCCTGTGGCAGCTTTTGCTCTGCAAAGATGAGTCCAAATAGTGGTGAGAGTCCACGACCCTCAACAGAAAAACACGTGACCGTCAACTCCTCACAGAAAAAGTCTGATGACTCCAGGTCTAAGTTAATGTTTGTTTTCTTGTTCCGAGTTGCACATGTTGGCTCTGTTCCCAAATCCCCAGCTAGGTTTGCTTCACTTATCTGGCCAGAGAGTGACTTTATTTTCCCCGTTTCTGTGCCCCTGAGCTCTGAAATTACAACGTGATATGCTCTGCCTTGCAAGCTAAGCAACCAGAGTCTGGTCCTGTGATCCTGACCTGCCCATCTGTCCCACCCGTCGGCCTTTCCTGTCTTGGTGATACCCAGTCATTGCATCTCTGACGCTGGCCTTCTCTCATCCTCCAGGAACTTACCCTTCATGGAGACCTCTGCCTTTCCTTGAACAATGTGGCTATGTGGCTAGCTCACTGCCTCACTTCCCTCCACCTGAGGCGCTTGGCTTCTGCCTGAAATGCCATGAGCTCTCAGGCTGTTTCATGTCATTTAACTGAATTTACCCACCTGCTGGGTAATTACAAAGAGTGCTGAAGGTTTGAAAGTTTAAGGGCCATGTAGTAAAGTTCCTTGCGGATAGAGGGCTCTGCTGAGTGTCACCACTGCTTATGGTATGATAAAATGAGGCAGAGCATCCTAGCTTAGGTCCCTCATCCTCTTCCCTAGGACCCAGAGCCTTCACTGTTACAGCTCTACTTAACCTTGATCACAGAAGGCCCCACCCCCTGCCGTAGTCATTTCTACCCTCTTTCTGCATCACACTTGGAATTGAATTTCAATTTGAGTTTTAGTGAGGACATGCAAACCACAGCAGGCTCCAACATTTTTTTTCCTTCTCTAAATATTTTAACACAATGAATCAAAACAAAACTGTTTTTAGTCGGCACAGGGATTTTTTTTTTCCTCCATGATAAAGTATTTGGAGACTTTTGTCACAGTAGGTCTATTAAAGCCACATGGTTTAAACACACCCATGACTAATGCTCTCAACATTCCTCCTGCTCCTCAAATTTGTTTGTTGTAAACAACTTTTAATTCTCCATGGAAACGGAGAGGCAGAGAGGTGCAGAGGACCCTGAACCAGCCTTATTTACTGATAATGCTTCCTGTGAGTCCTCACCCAACCCCTGCACTCCATGGCAGACTTGACTTGTTGTTTCATTTTCTCCCAGTCTCTACAGATAGAGTCAACAGCCAACCATGAGAGGCCAGTGTAAGGCGAAGGAGGAGAGACTCCGGAGATCCTCTAGGGAATGACGGAGTCTGCAGCACTGGAGGGAGAAGGGTTTGTAGAGGAAGTACGTTGTGCTCTCCGGCAGGTTTGCTGAATTACAAGGCTTTCTGTTACTCTCTGCCAACTAGAAAGGCTGAACCTTTAAGAAGTTACAAATGCTAATTACCCTGATTTGATCATTGCACATTGTATAAATGCATCAAATTATCGCATTTTGCCTCATAAATATGTACAATTATTGAGTCAAATTTGTAATCGAATGAAGGAGTCATTTAAAAAGCAAGAAACAAATTAACTTACATGCAGATGAATGTGAACAGAAATATGGGTTTAAATTCACACACACACACACATACACACACACACACACACACACACACACACACACTTTTAACACACTGGGGTCATGAACTCTAGCCTCAGTTACACCATTCAGTAAGACAATATGGAGATATCTACACTAGGAATGATATTCCTTAGCATTGGCCAGTGTCCTCCACCATCACCAAAAAACAAGCAGAAATTAAAACCAGCAGTGTCGAGGATACAGCCCTGGCAGCAGAGGGCACTGACCTCCTTCATATCTGATAGTATTAGCATCCCACTATATGGGATTGTTGTTCTAAGAATGATAAGTGGACTCCTGTGATTTGAGGATAGTGTTTCCCCACAGGCACATGTGTTTGACACAGCCCCAGCAGATGGCACTGTTTGAAGCACAAGACTTTGTAAAGCTTAGAAAGGACTGGCTCACAGAGGAAGGTAGAAAGGGGCTGGCCTTTGAAGGTCTTCTTTCTTTTCCTTGGATGTCACCAGTCCCCCTCACTTTCCATACTGAAATTCCCTGAAACCATGAGCCAAAATAAACCCCTTTTCCGTAGGGTTTCTAAACTAATCACCTCCTTCGGTCGAGCATTTTGTCTTAGCCGCAGGAAAACGAACTCATCCATCACTCCCACTCCCACGTGACAAACTTGACCTTGTGTGGGCTCCCTCTTCTGGGAGAGAAAACAGTTAAATCACAGGAAGTGATGTTCTGATGTCTCTGGCATCCCAGTAGCCTTCATGGCCCAGACTGAATTCCACCACTCCACTAAGAATGAAGACCTTCACTGTGCTCCCTTTTCTAGTGGCCTTGTATACACAGGTGACAGTTTTCAGCTCTGAAAGAACCTACTTTGTCCCCAAAAAAAGGGAAAGTGGGAAGAAGATACTCATGAATAGTTAATAAAGAAACAAAACTGTCTAGGTAATGTCAATCTGGGTTCTGTAATCAACTAAGCTGCCATAACTGGTCCTACATAGGCAATTAGTTACCCAGGCACCAACTCTTCACAACCCACCAACCTTAACACGTGACTTAGAAACTCTCCACTCGTTACTTCATGGGACAAAAGAAGATGCTCCAACTCCAGCCTCAATTACTGAGTTCTGGGTAATAAAATAAAATAAAGTGGAATACCAGATACAAAACAGAAATAAAATAAAAGGGAAGGAGTAAGACCAAAACACCTCTCAGAAATCTTTTGTGTATGTGTCACCTGAAATTTTATCCTACTGCTATCCCTAGCTTCCGTGTCTGTTACCCATGCTATAGTAGATGTTAGGCCTGTGGCTTCCACAAGTCCACAGGCCACATGATTATCTATAGCTTTAATGCTGGGATTTCAGTCCCAGGCCCTCAGTTTCCATATCAAACACCTAACCATGAAATCCATCTGAAGCACACACGCAACAGATGTTTGGCACCGTGAAACCCCAGTCTGCTTCTGCTGATCTCAACCCAAGCATCTTCAAAGCAAAGGTTCTCCAAGCTACTGGGTTAAAGTGAGACACAAAAGCTCACTGTGCACACGAACCAGTGACTTGTGCCCAAACACGGAAAAATGTGCAGAATGAACTGTGAGAGTAAACCAAGCAAGTTTGGGTTTTATGTCTGATGGAGTCGGGAACTACGCTGAACCTGATGTGGCGGTTGCTCCCTTCATCCGTGGTTTCTGAAGCTCCTGGGTTAGAGACACGTACTCACCTCTTCACACAGAGACTCCAAGTTGCCACTTGAGAAAGGAAAAAGTTCCCGATCCATATGGAAGCTGACAGAAAACTCCAGCCTTCTCAAACAATGAGGTTTGGCAAACTGACTTCGCTACGCCTTTACAGCGTTTTTATTTTATTTTATTTTATTTTATTTTACATCCAGCCTTGTTTGAGGCCATGGAATTCTGATTGCAGCTGAAGTTCATGCAGCTGATACTCATTTCCAGCCACTGACTTAAACACAGGCCCTATCAACCAGCCCTCCTTCTACCAAGAAGTAAATACAATCAGATGAAATGGGGAAAAAATGTGATAGGTCTGGGAAAAGAAATTCGACTTTTATTGAACCAGATCTCTTGTTAAACTCTTCGCATATTTGCAAAGTAAACTGATACCTCAGCTCCCTAATCCCCTGGAAAGATGACATTTGTGTGACAAGGGCATACAGCTGTGCCTTAAAACCCCCTACACAAAGCCAGAGAAGTTAAGCCCTTTAACCCAGTTGAGCAGAACTTCCTTGACATCTTTGCAACTGAGAAAAGCTAGTACCACCAGGCTTCCTGGCCAGCCCAGTTGAGATACTTCCCTCTGGGTCTTTGTCTTCTTACCCTCAGGAAGGATTTTAGGATGTTTCCTTTCCCGTTCCTTATACTGACTTAAACCAGAAGGGTAATTCTATGTCACTTGCTGATGGACAGTGCCACATATGGACCATGTACAGAGATATTGGGAGGGTTTCAATGTGTTGATTTACTTTTAGTTTTTATTACCTTTACCATAATAGGTGGTAGATAAAGACTTGGTTCTTATTTTAGATGCTTATCCCTAAACGTGCATGGATCAGAAAATCTAATCAGGAAGTACCACAAAATTGTCCTCAGAACAGACATTTTTCATATTATATAATGTTTCAAAGAATAGGGAAAAAAAAACTTTGCCTTGTTTTATTGGCCTCTCAAAACCCTTATTTTAAAAAACTAGACAAAGCAACTTTAGGAAGTTACAAAGCACTTCATTTGTTTTTATATATTCTAAATAAAAGGTTGTCTAATACAAGCCATTAGCAAATAAAAAGACTATTACAATGAAATTTTATCCTTCAGAATTATTCAAGTTAGGATATATGGTAAAAATAACTTGAATGTAAATTTACATACAAGAACATAAGATGTTTTCTAGTTGGAGTAGAATAAAGGAGCAGAGAGTTTATTACCCAGTTGAAAAGTTTGAGAAAGAAAGAAAGAAAGAAAGAAAAGAAGAAGAAGAAGAAGAAGAAGAAGAAGAAGAAGAAGAAGAAGACGACGACAAAGGAGAAGAGGAAGCAGCAACCAGCTTGCTGATTTCATTTCTCACTCATTCTGACATAATAGAAAATTATTGATGATGTGCAGGTTAGTCAAGCATGTGGGGAAATAAGCTTTCATGGTGGTCAAAGTGTAAACGCATATTGATGACATCATTATCAAGGAACAACTGGAAGCTATTTGGCAACATTTGAAATGTGTGTGCCCTGTTAGGCCCACAATTCCACAGGGAACTCTATCTTAAAGAAATATTTGAATATGTGCATTAAACTATATAAAGTTTATCTATTTCTGTATTGGGGAAAATTGTATGTCCAGTAAAAAAGGCACTGATTAAATATTGATATGCTCTCAAGATATATATGTATGTATATATGTTCCTTTTCCAGTTGCTATAACAAAATGCCAGACAAAATCAAGTTAAGAAAGGTTTGTTCTCCCACCCCCACTCTCCTCACATCTGGATGCCACCCTCATTTCCCTCAGCATTCCCTCTCTTATCCTGTTCCCTCTCTTCAACTCCTGCTGTCTATTCTATTTCCCCTTCTGAGTGAGATTAAAACATCCTCCCTTGGGCCCTCCTTATCACTTAGCTTCTTTGAGTCTGTTAGTTGTAGTGTGGTTAGCCCGTACTATATGGCTAATACCCACTTATAAGTGGTACATACCATGTGTGTCTTTTTGGGTCTGGGCTACCTCACTCAGGATAATCTTTTCTAGTTTCATCCATTTGCCTGCAAATTTCATTATTTCCTTGTTGTTAATAGCTGAGTAGTATTCTGATTGTGTAAACATGCCACAGGGTCTTTAGCCATTCTTCAGCTGAGGAACATCTGGGTTGTTTCTAGTTTCTGGCTATTATGAACAGAGCTTGCAGAAAGAAGAGAACCCTTGGGTGGGAGCGTCTCTGAGACACACTGGAGGCCTACGACAGGCTCCTGGAAGGGTACGGGGGTGACTCTAGATGAGACCCCCTAGTAGCAGGGCTTGTGGAGACTGAAGAGGCCACCCTCCACCCAGATAGGCTTTCTAGTGAAAGGAGGGGAACTCCAATCTACCCACAAAATTTTCAACCCAAAATTTATCTTGCCTACAAAATGTTCAGGGATGAAGATAGAGCAGAGAGTGAGGGAATATAATGCAATCCCTGGCCCAACCTGAGACCCACACCAAGAGAAAACCAGCCCCTGACACTATTCATGACACTCTGCTATGCTTGCAGATGGGAGCCTAACATCGCTGTCCTCTGAGAGGCTCCACCCTGCAATGGATTGAAACAGCTGCTGAGACTCACAGCCACACGTTGGGCAGGGCACGGGGAGCCTTGTGGAAAAGTGGGGGGAAGGCTAGAAGGACATGGGAGGGGCAGGAACTCCACAAGAAGACCAAAGGAGCCAATCAAGCTGTGCTCAGGGGGGCTTGTGGAGACTGAAGCATCAACCAAGGACCAGGTGTAGACTGGATCTAGGCCCCCTACACCTATGTACTGGATGGGCAGCTTAGTCTTCATGTGGGTCCCCTAGTAAGAGGAGCATGGGCTGTCTCTGATAAGGACTCTGTTGCCTGCTTTCCCATCACTTCTCCCTGTTGGGACTGTCTTGCCAGGCTATTGAGGAAAAGGATGCGCTCAGTCCTGATATGACTTGATGTGCTGGGGTGGATTGCGGGCTCCCCTTTTCTAAGGGATGGGGGAGGAGGAATAGGGAGAAGAGGGAGGGAAGGAGGGTCGGACTGGGAGGAGAGGATTCAAAAAGAAAGATTTATTCTTACGTCCTGTTTAAGGAGGTACACTTCATCAAAGCAGGGACGTCATGGGTGCAGGAAGTCTAGGAAGCATCTTGTCACATTATCAACATAATCAGAGAAGCGGAGAGAAGGAGGAAAATTGGTGCTCACCTGGCTATCCCCCTTTTTATTCAGTTTGGAACTCAATCAAGCATGATGCCACCCACATTCAGGGTGGGCCTTCCCTCCCCTGTTAAACCCAGCTGGAGATACATTAACAGGCACTTCACAGTTGTGTCTCTTTGTCATTCCAAATTCAGTCAAGTTGACAGCTGAAAATTAACCACCACAGTAGAATATTTTGCAATTATAAAATAGTGAGATGTGGACTTACATGAATTGGTGATAGCGACAAGACACTTTGTTTAGTAGTTAAGGATTTTGAAATGCTTAAAATCTCAGTGTATGAGCAGAAGGTCTCTGTGTATGTATGCCAAGTTAAATAACACTGTATGTGTGTCTCCTTGCACTGCACTTAGACCTTGGATGCCTCTGGATATGGCCGTGGAGTTCCTGGTGAGCACATGCTTTTTATAAATGAGAACTTTAATTTCTTGCATTGCAATGAGGATCTCAGAAGCTGTGTGCCTGAAATGTTCCATTAGTCTACCTCACCCTAGACTATGCTGTCAATCAGCCCCCAGAGTACTGCACCTGAAGCATAATAACTTGTCATTATTGGTGGTAATGAACATAGGAGCCCAGAACCTTGCACATGATAGGCAAACACTGTGCTATGGGGCTACACATTTAGCCCTTTTTTTTTCATTCAGAGCCAGGGCCTCACTGTTGCCCAGTCAGATCACGAACTTGTGACATTCCTGCTGCCTCCACAGTGCTGGTATCACAAGAGTGTACCTCCACACTCAAGCTGGAAATTAAGTCATGAAAAGTAAAGGTGTGTTGAGCTCACAGCCTTGTTGGCTGTAACACATGGTGTCTGCATCAGCACAGTTGTAGTGAGGGGCTAGGTGGTCATGGTGGGAGGTTTCTGAACAAGACACACCTCTTCAAATGGAACAGAGAGAGAGACCATAATGCATCTTACAATATTCAAGGGCATATCTACCAAGGCCTTAAAGAGCTTCCAATAGGCTCCACTCTTGAAGGTCCACAGCACTTTTTAATAGTGCCATCCTGGAGACTAAATCTGAACATGTGGACCTTTTGGAGACAGTCATACAGACCACAGCAGGCTAAGAAAAAAAAATGATTGCTCAAAGTATGTGTAACACTGTGGCTTCTGCCTCAGGAAAGCCAATTGGCCCAAATACCTTGCTGTTAAACTCTTTTTGGTTTGGATATAGGCATTAAAAACTGCTCAGCACTTTTTCAAAGTAGTAGGAGAAAAAAGTCACTGGCTCAGCACTGCCAGGGCAAGGCCTCCTGTTGGAGAAATGTCATGAGGCAGGATGATCCAAGAGATCGAGTCTTGAATGGACAGATGCTCCAGTTTGCACGCATTCTGTCACTGTGATAAAACACTGACCAAAAACAACATAGGGGAAGAAAGGGTTTGTGCTAGCCAGTGGTTCTCAACTTTCCTAATGCTGCAACCGTTTAATATAGTTCCTCATGTTGTGGTGACCCCCTAACCATATGATTATTATCATTTCAACTTCATAACTGTAATTTGGCTACTGCTATGAATCTGCTACACAGGGTATCTGACATGTGACCCATGTAACAGGGTCCCAAAGGCGTGGAAACCCACAAGCTATATACAAAGTTTCTGGTTACAGTGTAATGTCAAAAAAAAAAAAAAAAAAAAAAAAAAAAAAAAGTCAGTGCAGGAGTTCAAGGCAGAGACCACAGAAGAACAGAGGAACACTACTTACTGCCTTGCTCCACATTCAGCTCCCTTTCTTAAACAGCTCAGGCCCACCGCCTAGGAATGGAACTGCCCATAGTGGGCTGGGTCCTTCTATTTCAGTTTTCAATCAAAACTTTTTCCATAGACGTGACTGGAGGCCAACCTGATGGTGCCAGTTCCTCACCCGTGGTTCCTTCTCCACAGGTGTGTCCAGGTGACACCCAAGACTAGCCAGCACACTAGAGATCTTCCTTTGAAGGTACTGGCTGCCCCAACCCTCTGGTGAGTAGAATTCCTTCTTGGGCTCCTAAGTTCCTTCTGGCTAATGACAGGGTTTCTTGAGTGTATGATACGGCTTCAGTGGTATTTACAGAACCAGACCAACATGCAGAGATGCCCCAGGGACACTAATGATTTATCACCCTCCAGAGATAATATTGTAAAAGTCTTGATGAACTTTACACGCATCTGCAGACTGTACAAAGAAGGTGGAGAAGTCTAGGAATAGTTGGCACCATGCTGGCCCTTGTGTAGTCCTGAGTAATTCAGCAATTACTTCAGCATGATACACATCGCTCAGTAGAACCAAAGTCCTCAGGTCCCTGAGGCTACTCGCCAGTCATAGCATAAAGGAACTTGCTTCTGAAGAGTCAGCCCCAAAGTCTAAGTAGCTCATGACGTATTTATTCCAACCACACTGTGACTCTTCTGGAATAAACTCCGGCAAACACAATTTTCTCTGTCTGTCACATACACCACACTTGCATTCATTTCCCATTGCAACATAACCACAGGCTCAGAGGCTTGACATCAGGCTGTAGGTACTATCTCTGTAAGCTGGCTACTGACACACAGCCTGATTGGATTCTGTATTTCAGGATGTCTTCTGGCGGCAAGCCAGAGGTCATCAGCCTAAGGTGGTGACTCATTAGAGGCTCAACTGGAGAAACGGTTTTTATCCATTCATCTCTTAATTGGTACATATATTTGCTATTGTGAGGAGTATTTTAATAAACATGGGTATACAAGTGTCTCTTTAATATTCTGACTTCATTTCCTTCATTTTTCTAGCTTGATCTCTGTTGCTGCGATAGAACATTCTGACCAAAAACAACTTGAAGAGGAAATGAGTTCATCTTACTTTTCCAGGTCACAATCCATCAGTCAGGGAACTCAAAGCAGAACCCATGGGTGAACATTGCTTTTTGGCTCCCTCTTTGGCTTGCTTGTGGGCTCATGTCTAGCTTTTCTACATACCCCAGGTCCAGCTGTCGAGAGATGGCACAGGCCACAGTGTGCTGCACCTTCCCACATCAATCAACAATAAGACAGTCTCGCACTGACATGGCCAAGTGCCCATCTGATCTGAGCAATTACTCAATGAACTTCCGTGTTTCCAGATGACTCTGGGTTGTATCAAATTGACAGCTGCAGCTAATAAGACTGGTAGAGACCCAGGTGGATTATATTTTAGGTTTTTTTTTTTTTAAGTTTTTGAAGAACCTCCATAATGTTTTCCACAGTGGAGGTACTAATGTGCATTCTCATCCACAGTGTCTAAGGGCTTCTTCTTAAATCCTCATCAACAGTACTTATTTCAGTTGCATTTATGATTATGATTATTATTGTTATAATTCTGACTGGAGAACTGGAATGGAATTATTACCCTGAAGACTAAAAGATGTGAGCATATTTCATATATTTGTTGGTTATTTTGATCTTTCTTCTTGAGAAATGTCTGGTCAGACCTTTCACTCCCTTCATAGCCGTGCATCTTGCTTTCTTGTTGATGGCTTGAGTTCTTTATAGCTATGCATATGAATCATCTGTCTGGTGAACATCTGGCAAAGACTTTCTACCATTGCATCTGCTGCCTTCTCACTCTATTGACTGTTTCCCTTACCTAGAAGAAGCTTTATAATATGATAGTGTGCTGGCTAGTTTTGATCACCAATTTGATTGGGTTAGGACACCTTTGGGTATTATCTATGAGGGTGCTTCCAGAGGTTTATCTGAAGAGAGAAGACCTATCCTGAATGTGAGTGGCACTCTCATGGGCTGTTGTCTTGGAGTTAATAAAAAGTAGAAAGGCAGGTGGCCAGCTGAGCACCAGCGTTCCTTCTCTACTTCATGGTTCGTGCCACAGACCAAGCTGTTCCTGCCACCATGTCTTCTCCACCATGACAGACAGTGTTTCATCGACTGTAAGCCCAAGTAAGCGCTTCCCTCTGGCCTGAATTTGCCTCATGCCAAATAAGACTTGGTTTAACTAGCAACAAAAATGACTAATATAGATTTAATTCCATTTCCCTATTCTTCTTATCATTATTTTATTATTTCTTTTACGCCTCACTATGTCTTGAAGTGTTTTCCTTCTAGTAGTTTCAAATTTTCCAATATTAAATTAAAGTTTTAGATTTATTTTGAGTTTACTTTTACACAAAGTGAGAAACTAAGAGATAATTTCAACATTGAATATGTTGTTTTTTCTGTAACAAACCTTTTGATTACCTTTGTTGATAAATAGATGACTGTGATTGGATGGGTTTATTTCAGGGTCCTCTATTCTACTCATTGGATTACATGGGTATTTTTGTTAATATGGCAATATAGCATATTTTGAAATCAAGTATTGTGACACTTCTGGAGACTTTATTTGTTTGGGATTGCTCTTGTGTGAATTTTGGGGAGTTGCTCTTGTCATCTTTGGTTTTTTGCTTGTTTGTTTGCTTTATTTGTTTTCTATTTCTATGAAGACTGTCTTTGGAATTTTGAATGGGAATTACATTTAATCTGTAGCTAGATATTATGTTACTTTCCTGAGGGGACATGATCAAATTCTGTTCATCCTCGGTAGGGCACAAATGACAGAACGAAGGAAGTGTTCCACCCAAGCCTAACTTAGTAAGCCAATGAGTCTACTGGGGATTTTTACAGCAGCATGGGCAGCAACTCAGGAAAGTAGCATTCCTACAGCTCATTTCCCAACTTAAAGGCAAGTAAAGCACTTGGAAAGTCTCCTCTCTGCAGAAATTGTTGCGTGTAGAGGATTTTTAATTCAGCAACCTGGCTGCTCTGACCACATCCGAAGACCATTTGTGTGATCTGGCTGGAATATAGACAGGCAGGCCCTTCCTACACACCTTTAATCCCAAACAATGAAGGTAAAGTTAGTTTGTAGATGGAAGCACCCATATTTGAAAGTGATTTTTTACTTGAGGGGTAGACAAAGTGACAAATCAGAGAAAGATTGGACAGAATGAGTCAGTATCAGAAATGCTCAACGTGCACAAGAACAGAGAGGAAAGAGGCAACTTAAGAGCGACCAGCTCAGAGAGACGGGGGAGGCAGTTTTACTGGGAGAGTTTTACAAAGACAAGTTGAAGAGAGAACAAGCTAGACACAGATGAAGACAAAACACAGGACGAGCCAGAGAACGTGGAGCCAGAAGATTAGAACAGATTGCTAGAGTTATTTAGATCCCAAGCAGAGCAATTCAGTTAGAAATGAGAGAAGCCAGTTTGAATCAGTCAGCTTGGAGAGGAGTTTGAACCAGAACAGCTGGGTCGAACCAGACATCCACAGTTAAGAAAGAGGTCGCAATGGATAGCTTATTCAGGGGTAAGTCTCAGAGGCTGAAACATTCTAGGCTTAGATTAGCTTGTATGGAAGTTAGAAACTTCCAGCACTAAGCCTAGGTTAGCAGATGGAGGCAGAAAGCCTCAGAGACAACAATTCCATCAGGCAAATTCAACTTACTTTTACAGTTATTGTTCTCATATCCTTAAAGGGGGATTTTATGAATCCTGTTATTTTCAGGAGCATCCTAAAGCTTGCATATGGTGTTCACTTCCTGAGCTTTGCATATCTTACTTACTCATGAGTCTTATAGACCTCCTTTTTCCCTTCAGGAGGGACTGCTTAAATTCAGAGGAAATAGCTATGGAATAATAGCTTTTGGTAAAATAGCAATTTTCAAAATAGTAATTCTGTCAGTCCACAAGCAAGGGGAAGTCTTTCTATTGTCTACTATCCTCAGTTTCTTTCCTTGACATCTTATAGTTTTTGTTGTAGATACCTTTTGCTCTTTCATCTGGGATTATTTCTGAGTATGTTTAGGTTATTATGACTGGGGTTATTTTCCTGATTTCTTCTCCAGAGGGGTCACATCACCATACAGGAAAGCTACTAATTTTTGTGCCCCCATGTTTATATCCTACCACTTTATTAAGTATATTTATCAGGAATTTTTTAGACATTATAAATTTCTACATATAGAGTCATATCATCTGCAAGATGTATAATTTGACTTTGCTCCTTCCTGTTTACTACTGTACTTATTACAGTAGATCTTTTCAGAATTTTTTAAACCTCATCATACTTGCAAGACAAAAGACTGTTGTAGAGCCTATTCTTAAAATATTCTATTTATTGTATAAGAGAAAGGACCTCTAACTTGTAAATTTTTGAGAATAAATACCCACTGCTACTATATCTACAATCCTCTAATATCAGGAACAAGAGTGGTAAGTATAGTCCCAGCTATTTGATTACTGTATTTTATTATAATTTTATTTAAAATTTTTCATATAATATATTCTAATCATAATCTTTCTCTTCTCCAAACTCCTCAGAAAAATTCTCAGTTTTGACATTTAGTACCACATTGGCTATGAGTTAGGCATAGACAAACTTTGTTACCTCAAAGGTCTTATTCTGTTCTATCTCATTCATTAAAGGTTTTGGGGTTTTTTGTTTGTTTGTTTGTTTATCATGAAAGAGATGTTGGGTTTTACCAAAGGATTTTTTTTTCATCTGTTGAGATGCTCGTTGCTTTTTATCCTTGATTTATGTTGTATTACATCAATTGATTTGTATTTCACCAAGTATCCTTGCATTCTAGGAATGACACCAACTAGATCACACTGTGCTGCTAAATTCTATTTGCAAGTACTTTATTGAGCGTTTTTGTCTCCATACTCATAAAAAATATTGGCACACAGTTGTGTGGCTTTGTTTCTTTTTCTATGTCATAATCCGTTTTTGGTGTCATGGTAAACAGGCTTTATAGAATCAGTTTGGTGCCAGTTTACTTCCTCAAAAACAGCAATAGATAAAGAGTTTTGCTATTGCACAGTCATCCCTCAGTGTCTATAGTTTCTAAGTATCAGGGATGGGTTCCAGGACATCCCCAAAAGAGTGAAGCCTGTGACTGTCAAGTCCCTCATGAAAGATGGCATAGTATTTGCTTACAATCTAAACATAGCCTCCTGTCTGCTCTTTTAAAAAAATCCCTAGATTTCTTCCAATAACTTATACACTGTTGGTCATATATAGACAAACAAAATATCTAAAATATTCAAGTTTATTTTCCCCAAAGTATATAAAATATTCACTGCAAGTGCATTTTCCCTAAATCTTTTCCTGGCTGGGGGGAAGGGCACATGTATGCGAAAGGCTGACTGTACATGCATTCACACATGTAGTACAATGACAAGAAAAACCTCTCATTGTGTTTGCCACGTTCTTCCCTCCCATCCCCCTCCACACACACACACACACACACACACACACACACACACACACACACACACACACAATCGTCATAGGAAGTGGCTTGTCCATCCGCCATAGTGGTGATACCTTTGTCTCTTTCACAGAGAAGTGCCCCAGGAGCCTACTGACTGGTCTTCTTAATCTAGCTCTTGAGAGTTGAAGAAATCAAGGCTAAACAATTCTCTCTCCCTAAAGTCATGACTGCTTCTCCTTTCATTCTCAGAGATTAATGTGTTTACTTACAAATGAGGATGGATTTTCTGCCTGATCATAAGCTAAGTGTGTTAGTGAAAACAAGTATCTAAGCGTTATCCCTTGACCCTTGCTTCTGAGCAGCTTTGGTTAGTGTTTATCTGAAAGTCAACTTGGCTCTGCTTTATCCGTTTTCTCTGAAGGATAAAACTCATTCCTGTTGGTGCATTCGATACTATTGGGAGTGAAAAGGCTGGGAGTGCGGCCTGATGTGCGGAGCCACCCATTAGACCTGAATTTTACTCTCAATCACAGACTGCAAAGTTTCATGCTTCAGCTTAAAGAAATGATGGCTGCAAACACAATTCCGAGAGTGGTCCCCGGAGGGATGAGTGAGCGTGCACCCTTGATGTTGGCTCCCTCTCAAGAGAAGAAAGTTTTTAAATGAGGAGACAGGATGACTAATGTTTCCATGGGTAAAGTGATCACTTATTTCCATAGAAATAAAAAGCCACTTGGCTCCCAGCAAAGATCAGGAGATTGAAACTGAAAAAAACATAATGAATAAACATGGAAAAGGGTATCTGGGGTCAAAAGAGAATAAATCTATTCCCCAAATTGTTAGGACAGATACTCTCAAAAATAAGAACATGAAACTTTAAACTGCATATCTTACTCATCTGAAGCAGACAAGACATCAGCAAGGCAGTAAATTGAGGACCCACTAGCATAGCAAAGAGAAGGCTCATTTCTTGACCAGCTTTTATTGGAGGAGTAAAAGCCTAAACTAGGTGGTGGCATTATCCCATTTCCTCACAGTGGCATTGCTTTATTTTATACCACACTCACCTCTTGGAGCCCAAGAAAATATCATAATCAATACCTGTGTTTGCCAACCTCAGTCTTTCCTCAAGGCTGCTTACAGCATTGACCTCACCTTAGGTGATGTCTGTGGCTATTACAGGAAGCCTTTGCCTCTTCAAGTTCCAAAGGAGTGTGTGTTCACGTGTGTGTGAGCATGCGTGTGTGTGTTTGCATACGCGTGCATGTGTGTGTGTTCATGTGCATTTGTGCATGCGTGTGTGTGTGTGTGTGTGTGTGTGTGTGTGTGTGTGTGTGTGTGTGTGTTTGTGCCTCCATGCATGTACACGAGTTCTAGTGTGTTTGTGTATTCATGAGTGTATGCATATGCATGAGTACATGCGTGTGCATGTGTGGGTGCGTGCATGGTGGTTCTGATGGAGATGCTTTCTACTTCACACTAGTTCCTCTACAGTAAGCCTGGCATTTCTTGAAGATCTGACAGAAGCACCTAACAAAGGTATCTGGACAGCCAGTGTGATAATGTCAGTCATGTTTCCTGTGGCTGTGACAAAATGCCAGACAAAAGCAACCTAAGGAAAGTAGGTTATTGTGGCTCAGAGTTTAAGAAGGATACAGGCTGCTGGGTGGGGGAGGGGGAGGGCAGGGAAGCCAGAGCATCAGTGGGAGGGTCACATTATATCAGTAGTCAGGAACCACAGACATCCTTCTTTTTCTCTTACTGAGTCTGGGACTCCAGCCTCCAGAAGGTGTTGTGCACATTTAGAGTGAGTCATCCCTTCCCAGTTAGGTTTGTCTGAAGCACTCTCACTGACTCCCATAGACAAGTCTCCAAAATACCCTCAATCTATCCAAGGCTCCAGTGAAGGTGGAGCATCTTAGGTGGATACCGTTTTCTAATTTCCAACTCTGTTTGAGTTGCTTACTCCCCTGGTTTCCTTGGGTCCTTCTGTGGGAAGATAAAAGGACGGGGAAGCGAAGATGAGCTCCTGTCAGCATCTTGAGCTGGACACGGCAGGCTCTTCTTGATTTTATGTGTTCCTTCATGTACTTCCTCATGAGTGAGGAAAGGACCTGTGGTCGACTGATGCTCACCTAACAACTGTGTACAACGTGCTTATTGAGTTAGCCCACCATTCAGGCCCTGTTGTTAGCAGACTTTGTGCAAGGCGTTTAAGACCAGAAACACTTAGGTCTGAAACATGAAGGAGGCTCCAGCTAAGAAAGGACCTTAGCATGTGTGAAAAGACAGTTTTCCATCTGGGACTGTCCACTCGCATCTCCGCGCCAGGCATGTGGTATAGTCTTATTGACACTGCTTCAGCTGCCAGGTCTGGGGCAGAGGACCAAAGTGTTCAACTTAGGGCAGGGATCTTGCTCAGGGACATGAATCTATGTAGGATACATTCATTCTCTCAAGAAAAAAAATACAAAGGTAATTAATTATAATGAATTACCACTTTCTGTTTTATAAGAGCAAGCAAGTGAGCCAAGTGGACAAACAAAAAAAGGGGTAGGAAAAATTTAAGCTTTAATCACTGAAGTAGAATTAATTTGATGAACAGAAATGTACACTGTGAAAATAAGACAATGTGTAATATATTTCTGGACTTAAAGGGCTTTGGTTTCCATGTTTTAAATTAAAGTATACTGAGGAAGTAAAAATAATAGATTCCGATTTTTTCTTATGAAAATAACACACAGATGTGGTTAGTATAAACAGTTTTTGCATGAAACTATTCAACTATTATTTGAAATGGGCCCTAAAAAGGAAAAGGCAACACTGTAATTTTTTTATGTTGTTGTCTGCTTTGTTCAGACTTCTGAAAAAGCCACTGAATGTAAGTCAAGCAACTAGTGTAATAGCAAGCTCAGTAAGATGTACTAATTAGTTGCTTATTTTTATATTGCCTGTAAATTTTGGTCAGAAATTGGTGTCAAATACATATTTTCAAATTATATAAAAGTGATATTCTGACTTATTCTGTTTTTCAAATTCTGTGATAACATACCTGTAGTATTTACTAACTGCACTATTTTATGTGTGCACTTCAGTAGTGCTGGGGACACCGACAGTGTTGCCAAACCCATCTCCATAACGTTCCCTCTGCAAAACAGAAACTCTCCTCTGTCCAGCTCCAGGCAACCGTTCATCTGCTTTCTGCCTCTGTGAGCCTACTTAAGCTAAATACCTGTGTAAGTGGAATCAAATCGTATGTCCTGGCTTAGTGGGTGTGCACTCAGCATCATGTGCTCTAGGTTCATTCATAATTACCCACTAGTATATGCCCCACAATGGAAATTTTCCTCCATAATTTCTATTATTATATACTTATTAATATATTTCTTAACAATCCAACTTTCATTTGTAGATTAATCTCTGATTTGTAACAATGCTCTCTTGGGATGTTGTCAAATCACACAGAGCTCTCCTTGGTACATATTAGCCATAATTATCCCTGTGTTAGGAACTGATACCGAGGGCAGGCTTCTTTCACAACTGGGCAGATGTCCATGTTTGTGAATACTCCAGAAGAATTAATTCTATTTAATGGACTCTCTTTCACGGACACGTGTTAGCCTTTTCCTGATTGGCGTAATTCTAATTTTGTTTCCCTTAATTATTTTATCATCTTCCCTTATGGCTGCTTTGGGTTTTTGCTTTTGTAGGGTTTATTTTCTCTCTCCCTTGATAAACAATTATAAGCACGTGGGGTTGTTTTCCTCCATTGTAGAATTGGTAAGCTCCCATTAGTTTTCACATGTAATGCTCTCATTTTCATAATTGCTCATTAATGTACATTTTATTTCCTCCTTATGTATCATAACTCTGATTTTAAGAGGCTCATTTTCTCATATTTTAACATTTTAAACTTGCTTTATGAATTAAATATATAAGGCTCTGAGCAGACATGAACAAATAAATTAACATCTGTTCAAGCTAGCTGGTGGGCGCATGGAATCTGTTAGGTAAATCTTTGATAGCAGTATATATTGAACATGCCTTACAGTTAAAGTGACCTTAACAGATGCTTTAAAAGTGGGCCAGGAGAAGAAAGGCAAGCAAAGGACAATGTGTCCATTGGCGTCTTTTCCCTTGTGAAGAAACTGATGTCACCTGGGAGGAAACTGGTGTGTGGTGTGAAAAACGAGTGCCTTCCTTGAGACAAAGGGCAGCATCTGGGACTCACATGAGCTCCTAGGACCATGCCCTTCATAGAGGAGCAGCCAGCCCTTTCACTGTGCTCTTTAAGTTGGTACCAAGGCATTTCTGGGGAGTCTGAAATGCCCACCATTATTTATCTCTTTGCGCTAAAACTAGGGGAAACTACAAAGAGAAGAAATTCCTAGGAAAGCGAACACTCTAAGGTCCTTGGCCTCGGTTCCTTCCCTAACTGTGACTGTTAGTCATATTTCAGGACACAGAGGACCTAATAATGTTTGAGGACTGTTCTGGAGGAGAGGCCTCTGTGCTTCCCTGTGCCATGTGGTGTGCTGGGAGGGACTGAAAGATGACTGGTTTTAGAGCCAGGCTTTCGTCGGATCCCAGGATTGAAAAAGCACACTCCCTTGAGGGACTGGCTTCACATCTTTTTTTTACAAAACAACAGCTTCTCCCTTAGATTCCTTCTGAATGTAGCTTCAGAAGTTTATTTATGGGTTTAATAATGACATCTTAGTATTTGTTCGCTTACATTTGCCTCCTTTATCCTCCCATCCCCCACATGCACGCTTGCTAACTTCCTGCCCTGGACACGTTCATGTCAGTACATAGACCATCTGTATCTAACTCCACACAGGGCAGACAGGATGTGCTATGTGCCTTTGCCAGTCTGCCTTAGTCTACTACACATTACTGGCTCCCTGAGTTCCATCCAGCTGCTCATAAACGGCCTAATTTCATTCTTCTTTATGAATGAACACAACTCCATTGTGCACATATACACACTAATTTATTATTTTCAGCACATACATGTCTGATTAGGTTATTTTTCATTTCTCCTGCTGAAATTAAGCAATAAAATGTAACCAAGACCCAAGCAAATAAAAGCTATTATGATTTTAAATTAAAAGCAGCCGTCTCTCTTATACTCTTATTCTTGGCTACTAATCTTTGGAAAGGGAATTGGCAAAGCTGCGAAGATATTTGTGGCTACACGCTGCACTCCATGATGGATCGCTTTGGTTGTTGTTCTGAGTCAGAGTCTCATGGAGTCCAGGCTGGACTTGAACACCTGATCTGCCCATATCTACCTCCCAAGTCTAGGCTTATAGATGGTGCCCCACTCTGGTTATAGATTACTTTCCAACTACTTCTTCCAGCTCTGGGATTTAAGAATCAGGAAATTGGCATTTGATCGAGTGTGGCTTTTCTATAGCTACAGGGGCTTGGATGTCGAAAGGCCAGTCCACACACATTTGAGCATTTGGCCACTCATCGTTTTGTTCAGATAAAAGCTAAGGAAGATGACGGTTTGTAAAATGATTGAGAAGAGCCATCCTGGATGGAGGTAGACTTGAGGGGAAAGAGGGAGTCCATGCAATGAGGAAGATTCAAATGGATGAAATTGTCCTATTGCCTTCGTAGCTATGAGCAAGTTCTGCTGGGTTTTGCTTCTGTAATCCTCCTTCCTTTCTCCCTCAGCTGGCCTCCTCCCCCTTAGCCTTGAGAAACAGACACTTGCGAAATAATTTTCTTAACGTCATCCTTTCTGTTTCTGTAAACATGCAGCTCATGAGTCTTAGTCAAAGGGGCTAAAATTCAAATCCCCAAACTACCAGTATTGGAAAAGATCAAAATGATGCTGTATAGCCTATAAATGCAACTGTAAACCAGGGCTGACATTTCTCCAGGGCTCTAGCTCAATATGGTTGTTACAGTAACAAAAATGTATTCTCCATCCATCTCTCCAAATGCATGGCTGATTTCTAGAAGGTCGGATTTCTGCAACATATGTGGGTCCTGTATCAGTCAGCTTTTCCTGCAATAGTGATATGTAACAAACAATCCCAAAGGCTTAGGAGCTTACAATGATAAAACTTTACATCTTTCTCACAGTTCTATGGGATAGCACTGTGACAGCTTGTTCAAGCTTGGAGCACGTGCCTATTTGATATCCATTCTTACAATAGCACCAACCTGAAGGGACATTTACTTAGGACTTGGTATCTCTTGTTAAAAGAGCATGAGGCTATCATGGACTTACGTCTTCAAGTCTGTGCTCAAAAATGACATCCTGTTACCCACCATCATCCTCTTCTCCTCCTGTGTTCCTTAGAGACTGCCATACAGCCCAAGGGGAAAAAGTAGAGTTTGAAAACTGATCATCAAATACAAGTTCATTCCTTTGACAGATTTTGAGGATGGGGTTAGTGATTGTTCAATGTCAAGTCTTCAGCATCCCAAGTTAATGAACCACCTAGAACCAGAACACAATTTTACAAGCTCATTGTCTAGCAAACGGCAATCCAAAAGATGGTTTCTGTCTCATAGCTGATGAAATTTAATGAGGAGTTGTTGTTGTTGTTGTTGTTGTTGTTGCTGTTGTTGCTGTTGTTGTTGTTGTGATGAAATACCATGGCCAAAAGTAACCTGGGGGAGGAAAGAGTTTATTTGGCATTCATATTCTGAATCACAATTCATGGATAGAAGCCAAGGCAAGGACTCAAAAGGGTCAGGAACCTGGAGGCAAGAGCTGATGCAGAAGCCATGGAGGAGGGAGGGCAGCTTACTGGGTTGCTCCTCTTAGCTTGTTCTGCTGAGTTTCTTATAGAAACAACCTAGGACCACCAGCCTTGGGATGACCGCACCCAGGCGTATCTACAGATTGATCTCATGGAGGCAGCTTCTCAACTGAAGTTCCTTCCCCTCAAATGACTTCAGCTTGTATCAAGTTGACCTAAAACTAGCCAGCACAACATGCTGACTGATTAGCTATATTTTTGTATACCAAAAGTCTTGAGACTCAGTGTAAAGCTTAACGTTATGGCAAACACCGTGAAACTATGCCTGGAGCCGATGCTCTCTGTTCGCAGACAGCCTGATTTCTTCCATGTTGACAGCATTTTGGCAGAGTCAGTGGACTTGCCTAAAGCACCAAGATAGAACATGGGATAGAATTTGGAAGGATATCAGGGTTTTGTGGTTGGATTTCTATTGATTTGGGGATTTTATTTTCAAGTGCCTTTGTGCCTTAATTTTTTTTTGAATAGGCAACAGAAAGAAATGATATTTCTTTCTCTTGGGTGAACTTCAAATATGTTCCTGCCTCTATATCTCAGCTCCACTCCTCCATTCCTCCAGCACTTCCTACGTCCCAACTCTCCCTTCCAAATGTATAATCTCGT
The DNA here is from genome assembly GCF_964271855.1 of Acomys minous. Classification (NCBI taxonomy): domain Eukaryota; kingdom Metazoa; phylum Chordata; class Mammalia; order Rodentia; family Muridae; genus Acomys; species Acomys minous. The sequence goes on along the minus strand of NC_140484.1, from coordinate 118,530,685 downwards.
CTTTAATTATTTTTACATATGTATACATGTACACACACATATCAGTAGGCTATACACATACACACATTTATATACAACCTACTGAATCTGTTTAGTGTTTTTATGTATATGTGTCCAAGACTGATCACTTGTATTGGGCAACCTATTCAGAGGTCTTCCTCAGAGGAAGCTGTTTCTCCCTCTATTGGGACTGTTTGCAGCTTTTATCTAGGGATGGGACCATGTAGACATGGCCCTGTTCTCCGTGGCATGTCAACAGTTATTGTCAGTAGGCAGGACTTGTTGAGATTTCATGGGTCCATTTTCCATGTTGTATCTAGGAGGTATTGCCTATCAACAGGCACCCTATAATCTTTCTGCCTCCCTCTTCTAGGATTGCCCCCGAACTTTAGGTGTTATCATTAGGGCTTGGGCACCTCACAGTCACTGAGTCTCTGCATGTTGAGGTTGTAGGTCTCTGTAACTGTCTCTGCTTGTTGCAAAAAGAAGCTCTGCAGACCAGTGTGAATACTGTGCTCATCAAGCGGGGCCGGGGTCTATGGTTCGGCCTTTTCACTGCTGCCACAAGATACCTAACATAAGCAGCTTACAGGAGGATGAATCTGATTGAACCTGGCAGATGTTTCTGCCCAGGGTTGTTGGCTCCACTAATTCAGAGCACCATGATGCTTGGAGCATATAGCAAAGGCTACTTACCTCCTGGTAGACAGGGAGTGGAAGGCTGGAGAAAGGGACCCAGGTCCTGGTAGAACATTTCAAGCACGTGGTCAGAGATTTATCACATTTGGTGAGACACACCTCTTTAAGTTTCCACCACTCCCCCAGTTAACACCTCCAGACATGAACCCAGCTTCAGACACATGAATCTCTGGGGTCTGTTTCATGTTCAAAGGGTAACAATTTGGTAATTTTAAAGATATAAGGGATTTTAGGGTTTTTTTTGGAGGGGAGGGGTTGTTTGTTTGTTTGTTTTGTTTTGTTTTTCTTTCTGATTAGTATGAAAGAGCCATCATTTGGCTTATCCTTTACAAACAAGTTGTGATAGTCACTTTTATATTTCTAAAGATACTCAAAACAACGCTTTCCTTATGTGAAGCTAGCAAGCATTTCCAAAAGGCTTCCAAACTTCCCCTTTCTCTCCTTACCACTGACGTTCTTTGTGTCAGGCTGGGGATCTTAGAGAAAACAGCTTCCTAAATCCTTAGTGCTTCGTTTTAGAAACAAGAGTAGCAGAGCATGAGTTTCCTTTACAATTGCCAAGCGACTTAAGTGAGGATGCTCCACAGCAGAGAGGCAACCCTGGGATCCACCTAGTTCTGAAGGCCTAAGCCTTAGCCAGGTGTGGTGGTGCAAGCCTTTAACCCCAGCACTCCAGGGGTGGAGGCAGGTGTTTTTTCCTGTGAGCTCCAAGGCAACTTACTTGACCTACATAGTAAGTTCCAGAGCTGCTAGGGCTACACAGTGAGACCTTATTAAACAAACAAACAAGCAAAACACGCTTTTGTATTGATAATGTAACGGAAGCCAGAGGCTGTTTTGTTTTAAGTTTTTTATTTTAATATTTCATTTTCATTTCTTTTGCAGGGGTTGTGAGAGTGGAGGGTGGATGTGAAGGAGTGGGCTGGGGGAAATGAAGCTCACAGAGAATAGTTAAAGAGGGAAAGGAGCTTCTTCCATGTTTGTGGGGAGAAACATGACTGCTGATAGTTGGAACTGTTCTTTAGTGAAGGTTAGCCCACCAGCCCAGAAGAAAGCAAAAGCCAAGTAAAACAAACATGTTTCTGAGGATCCCTACACAGGTATGCACGCCCTTTCCTCTCTAGAGGCAGAAGGTACTTCCTCCATCCTTCTGACTGTGTGGTCCCCTGACCTAGAGATCTTACCAACAGTCAAGAGGAAAAGGTTCCATCACAGTAGACATGTGTCTCCCAGTGAGTGCCCAAGGGGGCAAGAAGGACAGAAAGAAGACCAACAGCCAATAGCAGCCTTATCCATTTGTCCTCTGCAGCCTGTCTGGTCTCCTCGGGGTGTCAGATGTACGAGAGCTTCACTCCTAGGATTCCATCCTAATGCTGTCCCAGAGCTTTGCGCTTGCATTACGCTCACAGGACATCAGAAGCCCTCCGGTCTGGGACCTAGGCTGATTCATGTCTTTTAGTTTAAAAACAAAACAAAACAAAACTGGATCAATACAATCCAAAATGTCCTAGTGCCTCAGTATTTGCAAATTTCATCTGTCCCAGAAGTAAACAAAATATGTTTTTGAATAGAGAGCTAGCTTTGTTCTAGAATTAACTTGAGTATCCCTGTCTTCCCACCTGGCTCATCTTGGTGGCTCTTCCAATGTAAAGTCGACTAGTCATTGTAGTCCAAGGCACCTTTGAGGGCCACCTGTACCATGTGCTTGTAATCTAAAATATTGAACCCTGACCAGGAAGAACTTTTAAAAAATCTCTCTGTCCACTGCTGAGTTCTCTTTGGTTCTTGGGCTGAAAGGCTCCAAACCGTCTCACACAGGTCCTAAGTCAAACTTATGATCTGAGGTCCTCTTCAGGACTTCCAGAAGAGCTCAGAGCCCTTGAACATGTGTGAGTACACACTGGAGATCAAACTAGGCGAGTATCACCAACCAGCACCCCCAGTTTAAGCTCAGAGCCCTTAAGAAGGGTTAACAGGGAGCAGGCACGGCCCTCAGCAGGCATAACTCCCGTCAAGCACAAAAATAGAGCTCGTGGCTACATCTTCACTATTTAGGGCAAGAGTCACCCAAGAATGACCCTTGTCTACCCTGGGGGCCTGTAGAGGTCGTTTGCTTGGCTCATATCTTACATAGTGTCCTATTGCTGTGAAAAGACACAGTGTCCATGGTAATTCTTATAAAAGAAAAGCATTTAATTTGGGCTGGCTTACAGTTTTAGAGGTTTAGTTCATTATTGTCATGGCATGAAGTATGGCAGCACACAGGCAGATGCGGTGCTGGAGAGGTAGCTGAGAGCTCTACATATGGATCCACAGGCAGCCAGAAGAGAGCCACTGACTGGGTCTGCCTTAGGCTTTTGAAACCTCAAAGTCCTTCCCCAGTGACTTCAACCTCTTCTAACAAGGCCACACCTACTCTAAGGCCACACCTACTCTCACAAGGCCACACCTACTCCAACAAGGCCACACCTACTCTCACAAGGTCACACCTACTCCAACAAGGCCACACCTATTCCAACAAGGCCACACCTACTCTCACAAGGCCACACCTACTCCAACAAGGCCACACCTACTCTCACAAGGTCACACCTACTCCAACAAGGCCACACCTACTCCAACAAGGCCACACCTACTCTCACAAGGCCACACCTACTCCAACAAGGCCACACCTACTCCAACAAGGCCACACCTACTCCAACAAGGCCACACCTGCTCTCACAATGCCACACCTACTCCAACAAGGCCACACCTATTCAAATAAGACTACAACCCCTAATCCTTTTCAATAGTGGCATCTCCTAAGCATTCAAATACATGAACATATGGGGTCCATTCTTATTCAAATCACCACAGCCTACATGGTGCTTTTAAAATGAGATTTGATGGCCTAGGGTGGTGGTACACAACTGTAACCTTTACCCTAGCATCAGGAGATGGAGGCAGGAGGGCCAGGAGTCAAAGGTCGTTCTAGGCTACCTGTCCAGTTTGAGGCCAGTTCCACGCACCACAGCCCCCTCAAAATGAGAGGCTGGGAGAAGAATAAGATTTGTTGCAAGATGGGAAAGTTTGAAAATGTTCGTATTAAATTAATTCCGGTTGTATTTGAAGATTTCAGATACGAAAACATCAGGCCTCCAACAACAGTACCCTTTCAAAACAGGGTAGCCACCACAGTCCCATGACGCATGTCGGGCACCTAGACAGTTTCACTTATTATATTTAAATTGCAGATGCGGTGGAGAGATTGTTCCTTTGGCATGTAGGTGGCTTCCGTGTCCCCTGCAGGGAACCAGCTGGCCGCTCAACAGCAGAAGGTCCAGAGCACAGGAGTGGGTTGCCAGCCCCACTTGCCTCTTCCTACTTGAGAAAAAGAAAAGACCTGGTCTGTTTGCTAGACAGCTTCTCAAGGCAGGTAAAGAGTCACAGAAAGATGCACCGCTGCAGACAAGATGGGTCGTTGAACAAAAGAGCTGCGCGTGGTTCTCAGCTTGCCCGCCTCTGGCATCTGTCTGTCCAAGACCAGGCTGCGACCCTTTTACACCTGCTGGTCTCTTCTTTGCAACCAAGCAGCCTCTTAGCAACCGCCCACCGCCCTGGCTCCCCCACATCTACTAGAAGCCGCAGAGGTACAAAGGAAACTTGGTGGCAGGCAGAGAGCAGAGGCAGAGCGGAGGGGATCCGGGATCCGGCATGAGCAAGCCGCGCAGCAGGCAGGGCCAGTGGCTGTGCTCAGCAGCAGATCCCAGCAGCTATGGTTGCCACATGGCGTCTTTGCTGGGCCAAGGGAGCCTCCTTGGCATCCAGGTTGCACCGATAAAGCGGCAAGCCTTGCTCCTGGCTCCCTGCTGCACGCAGATTCCAAATGGTCTTTGTCTTCAGCATCGCAGCCTGAAAGACAGAGGTGGCCATTCCACCAGCTGCCGGGGATAGCCTGTGGACTCACAAGCAGAGGCCTCTGGCTGGCGCCGGCGTCAGAAACCACAAACCTCAGTTTCCCTGGAGGGAACGGTAAGGAGGAGCCAGGTTTGGATGCTTCACTTGCCTCCCTCCCTGAAGCCCTTGCTGAGCTCTCACACTGGCTAGAGAAGACATAGCTAACCCGGGGCCCAGTTCCTGTCTCCCCCACTCTACCAGCTCTGCTCTTATTTGGGTGTTGGGTGAAGGCAGACCGACGGAGGAAAAGATGGGGGAGGTTGCGTGACAGAGAAGCCCAGGCGTGTACTTTGGGAACTGTCCTGGGGGGGGGGAGGGCAGGTGCATTCATTAATCGCGACCGTCTGTTCATTTCCCATGGTCTCACTGTCGGCCATCCCATGGGCCTCAGTTTGGGTTTACATACAGGGCACCCTCCTCTTGTGCCCTTTTGTCCCGGAGCCCTGGATTTCCTTTATTACGCAAAGGAGCAAACCACCTGCCACAGGGAGTCTTGTAAGCCTGACCTGTTACTTCTCGTTAACACCAGGATCAGGAGCACTGCTCAAGCTTTTCAGTTCTCTGTCACAGCTTCATTTACATGGGATTTCCAGCCTTCACAGAGATGTTATTAGCCTGAAGGAGCAAAGAACCAAGGCGCTGGCCTAATATAAAGTACCAGAATGAAAGGCCTAGCCTAGACACCATCCAAGTGGAAAGATATCCACTGGGTAAGAAAATGAGGCAGAAATGTTACAATGGTTCCATGATAAGGCACATTGTATGTGATTCAAGTGGAGATTCCCGGGGCTATGGCTTTAGTGCTGCAAGGAGAAAGATAATTCCACATGAATTTCAGAGCATACAACCAGGTGCGCTTTGATTCACTTACATGGGGATGGGGGGAGTTCCCCTTTCTGTTTGGTACCTTTTCATTAGGAGAAGGTGAGACGTGGATTACACACACACACACACACACACACACACACACACACACACACACACACACACACACCACCCCATCACGGGTCATTCAGGATCCCTAAATGGGTTTTTGATGCCTTGGAGCTGCCAAGCTGTTTCATGGATCTCCATGGACAGCCTCAGCCCTCTCGGTGAATTTTCTGGTGTCTGGGTGGAGACTTTTTCTTTCTTCATGGCCATGGCAAAAAATAATTCACAGAGAAACGAGAAGGAGCACCTTCCTCCCAGCGGAGGGAACCAGTGATCCGCACACTAGGGATCTCTGGTCCTCCCCATATCTCTTGGGGGCCAACGACTTCCTTCCTAATTCTCTAGGCTAAGCAAAGGCATTCTTTGTTATGGGTAACTAGCAAACACGGAGCTTAGGAGAACCAATGGCTGAGAGAGCCTTACATAGGAGAGAATCCTTGAATGAAGTTGCTTCTTCAAGGCTCTCCAAGAGGGACCAACCTAAAATGTCTGGTGCATCATACATGCAAAACCAGGAGAGAGGCTGCAATTCACTTCTTAAAAGGTTGCCCTTCTTTTCCTGTTTCTTCCTTAAATAAAAAAATAAAGAGCTAGCCAGAGAGATTTCCTCTGTAAAAGGCAGGCGTGCATTATCTAGTCACAGACTCACACCTGGATCTTTATTCACTCAGCAAACAGTGTTTTGGGATAAGGGATCAGTATGAGTGTGGTACTGTCCATTGAAAAAGAAACACTCCCCATTCATTTGTGTTTGTGTGACAGTCCAATTAAAAGGCAGCCTCCAAGGCCAGGCAGACCCTAATGAGCAGATGCAAGTGTTCAAATCCACATAACCTATGGAACTTGGGAACTGACTTCTCCAATAACTGTGTGGTTTGGACCAATTCCGTTTTTCCAGTGTTGAACAGTAAGCTGATTAATTCACATTTTTTTCAAAGTCAGTTTCAAGCACTCTCTCTCTCTCTCTCTCTCTCTCTCTCTCTCTCTCTCTCTCTCTCTCTCTTTCCTTTCCCTTTTTTCTTTTTCTTCTTTAACAGCTACTGAAAACCTGGAAGGGAATACAAATTCCTTCCTGGAAAACACATCTCCCTTCCTGCCCTCCCTGCACCCTCTGATAAATAACATGAGCATGCAGCGATTTGCCAACAGCAGCTCCAGGCATGAGGCACAACATCTGTTAGCGAGACGCTGGAGAGACAGTGGAAGGCATGCTGGCTGCCTGCCCACCTTCAGACTCCAGATTTTTGCTGACAAGGCTGTCAATAAATGGGCAGATGGCATGGGCTTTGCTGGCAGGAGAGTTCAGATAGCCCAACTCCAGACGTTATCTCCAGTTCGTGGTGCACTTGAGCTGAGCCCTTCACTGGACCATTAAAGCAAGATGTAAGACTAGGAAGGAGGATCCGCTTGCTTCCTTTAATTACATTAACTGTGTCTCCCCTGCAGTTGGCAGGCAGAGTGAGTGAAATTAGCCCTTGTGACCACAGAAGTGGACAGTGGACAAGGGAGCGGGAAGGGCATACACACACACACACACTGTTTCATTCTGTTTAAACCTAGGCACCGGCACCGGCGATCCTCAGAAGCCATGTACTCACTAGGATGGATCTAGGTGTCTCCTTTGCCAGCACGCAGGCTCTCGCATTGTCTTACAGGAACTGTATGCAAACATGCGGCAGGCAGCAGTCTCTACCCAGAAACGGCTCTGCTAATCCACAGTGACGTCCTCTGGTGGCGACTTGGGGGAAAACACCCTCTGCCACCCGAGGATAGTTCAAGCTTGCGGTGACTACAGTTTAATATCAAACTCATGAGGCTAGGGTAGAAGAGCGCCGCAATCTGAAGTGAATTAGGTAAGTAAATCCCCCCCCTTTTTTTTTTACCATCTATGCAGAAATCAGCTGTTGGGAGTAATACGTGCATCGATGCACAATTACAAAGTGACTTTACCAGGGTGGTTTTCAATTGGGAGTGACTTTGCCCCACCCCCACCCTGGGCGCGCAGGCTTGCTGGGGTGGTTGTGTGTGTGCGTGTGTGGGGGGGGTGCCCGATGCCTGGAAACACACTCAGGTCTCTAGGGCAGAAGACAGTGATGCTTTGAGTGTCTCCACTGCACAAGATTCGCCCACAACAAAGAACTCTCTTCCGACCGCAGTGTCAGCAGTGCCAGGGTTGAGACTCCTGCATCAGGACAAAGGAAATAAATGCACATTTCTCACATCCCTTGAAAAGGAGAGCAAAGAAAGAGCAGCTGGTGGGCACACAAAGAGGAAGCTAGGGATTTGCTCTCTGCGTCTCAGGTAGACTCGCTACAGGGTCATTATTCTGAATGCCAGTCACTATTTCACCGAAAAGCCATTCCCTCAGGTTCCTGCAGCTGTCCTTTCCTTCAGATCTGAACGAGGAAACATCATATCCATGAAAGCCAGTTTAGTCTAACTCATGTTTATTTAATGAGACTCTCCACCTGCTGCCCAACTGAGACTGCAGAGGCTTAAACATGGAAGCATGTTTTTAAACTGGGAGCTGGGCTTTGTGGTTCATGCCTATAATCCCAGCACTCAGAAGGCTGAGGCAAGAGAATTGCCGTGAGTTCTAGGCCAGCCCGGAGTGAAGAATGGTGCTCTGTCTCACAAGACACACATACTCACACCTACACACACACACACACACACACATGTGCATATGCACATATGTGGGCACACACACTCACACATGCCCACACACGTACACACCCATGCAAGGGCACACACAAGTGAGTTAAGTTTAATATATAAATAAACACTTAATAAACCTCACTATTAAAGTCTGAGATATAAGTCAGATTGGGGAGGTTAAAAGGGGAATTAAGATGAGTACAGAATTTATGAAGTTAGGGGTTTAGGACTTAGCAGATGTGACCATGTTTTCATTTGTCTTCTATTGTTTGAGTAGCTGTGGACAGATTAATTTTAAATGTATAACACCTCTTTAGAAGTATCAGTAAGGTTAAGCACTGGCCTTGTTTTTAATAGTTTTGTAGAATGAACTGTGTGTTGCCTCCCCTGTCCCCATCCCAAAATATCTTGTGTTATGGAAGTTTGGGTTTATTTGTAGACATGTTTTTGTTTTAATCCCAAGTATGGGATATGGGGGCTGCTGCAGTTTGTCCATAGCTGATAACTGCCTCATGAGAGGTCAAGTGTTCTTTGTCAGATGGGATCTGCCTTGTGTAGGGGCGTGGTCCTTGTCCGTGAGAATAAATGTCAGACCCAGAGAGAGACAGGGGCTCCGAGAAAGAAGAAGACCACTGGTGCTCCCCACTCCACTGTTCCCAGCTGCTGTTGATACAGTTTGATAAAAAGATGTTGACAATGTCCTAAAATGAAGATTGGACTTGCCCCAAGGAGCCAGATGACCCTAAACAGCAGAAAGCAGCTAAGGAAAGCTCCATCCTTTCTCCCCACTAACCTTCTTTCTCTCCTACCTGGTGTTGGGGTGTTGGAAAGGATTGGGGTGGAGAAGGGAAAAAGAGATATAAATACATAAATAAATAAATAAATAAATAATAGATTTTAAACTACACTAACGTGTGTTGAAGTGTTAGGCTTAGTCCTCTCATTAGGGTCACTGAGCTGTCCTAGCTTACATACAATCATACTGAGTGGGCTGAGCCCCTAACCCCATGGGGCTGCTGTTCTTTTTGAGAGGAAAAACTTAAACCCAGATTTCTTCACAGGTCAGATAGGAAAACATAGGTCAGGGCATTACCAACAAGGCCCTTGCGGCCAGGAGACATGCACAAAGCCGAGTACTTCTTGCAGGCCCCTGAAGGCACCCACCTCCAGAACGGAGAGTCTAGACTCTGCTGTGGAAGGCACCCAGGATTTGTTTTTGGTTGTGGTGACAGAAGCTCTAGTTAACCATAGTTATGCAATGAGTTTTAATATTATAAATTCATGTTTTACAGCTCAAGAAAAAATTAACCTTACATTAGATATACCAAATTTTTATGGTAGATAACTTTTCTTCTTGCTGTGACTAAATACCCAACAAGAAGCAACTGAAGGAAGAAAGGGATTGTTATTTTATTTTATTTTATTTTATTTTATTTTATTTTATTTTATAGCTTGTGACTATAGTCCACATAGGAAGGGGAGGCAACAGGAACATGAGTTGACTGGTCACATTTTTTTTTTCTGTAAGCAGGAAGCACAGAGTGGACAGGAAGTATGGCGGGACTATAAAACCAAAAGGCCCACACCGACAGTGACATACGCGTTCCAGAAAGATTGTACCTGATAAAGGTTTCATGGCTTTCCAAAGCAGAGGCACCAACTAGGGTCCAAGCTTTCAAACACATGAGCCTATGGAGGACATTTTACTTTCAAACCACAACACCTAGCTGTGCTACAGACATTTTAATCAGCTCGTTGTGCAGTTGTTTAAAATTCCTTGGGAAGAATTAGACAAGACAAGAATTTATACAATAAAGTGGACAGCCCTGCAGGTTTGCTCTTGACTTGGCTGAGAAGTTGGTGGCCAGTTTGGGGCCTTTATTTAGTTTTCTTCTTTACTTTGATTTTTTTTTTCTATTGTTTCTTTTTGTTGCTACTTTGGTTGGGAATCTTTGAGCTGTTTTTTTTTTTTTTCCCCAGAAAGCCTCATATCTGGGAAGATGGCAGGTTAGCTCCCTAAAAGCAACCTGACATCTCACCTCCAGCCATCAGGCGGCTGGGGACACCAAAGGCAATTGGTCACCCTGGAGCCTGGTCCCAGCCCTCTGGCCAGGGGCTGAGCCGTATCACTGAGACTTGGGATGCTTGTAGCTTCCTCCTTATCATCCCTGTGGTTGTTCTGAGAGAGGCTCCCTCTGTGACCCAGGATGGCCTGGAACTTACTGTGTGACCCCGCATGAGCACTCCTTCTGCATCAGCCTTCCTAGTGCCGGGATTACAAGCATGCTTCATTTTTTATTTGTTTTTTATTTTGTTTTGTTTTTTTGGAGGGGGAAGCATTGTAATTAGTATCTCTTGTCAATTTGACACACCTGGTAAACGGAAACCTCTGTGGAAGACTTGCCTCCATCAGATTGGCCCCTGGCCATGTCTGTGGGGAGTTGTCTTAACTGTTAATTGGCATAAGAGAGTTCAGCTCCCCATGGCCTTGGTTCCTTGAGCAGGTGGTCCTTCGTCCTATAAGGCGATGGTTCTGCCTCTTCTGCTTGAATTCCTGCCCTGACTTCCCTCTATGGTGGGGTGTAATCAGGAAATGTAAATCAAAATAAATGCTCACCACACACACACACACACACACACACACCAAAATAAACAAACAAACAAACAAACGACTATTTTCATTAAGTCTAAGACAATTTCATACAATATGTTTTGGTCAAATTGACTCCTCCCCCAACTCCTCCAAGATCTACCTCCACCTCTTCCCCCTACCTCCCAATTTTGTGTCCTCATTTTATTATTTTTAAATAATGTACTGGCTCCTATTTCCGCTGCCCTTAGACTCCTGGGAGTGGGAGGTCACCCACTGATGCATGCTCAACCTACCAGGGGCCATAGCCTTAACAAAAACCGACTCTCTTTCCGCTAGAAGCCACGTCTGCACAGTTCCTCCTGTAAGGCTAAGTCTCCATAAGCCCCTCCCCCCTCCATGCTAGGACGTGGACTGATTTGAGCCTGTACTGGTCCTGTGCAGGCAACCACCGTTCTTACACGGTCATGAGTGCAGGCTTCTTGTCATACCCACAAGATGCTGCTGAGAAGCTCTGGGCAAGCCATCGCCATCCAGAGCATCCCAGTGCTAAAGTCAGATTTTTGCATCACACCCTGAGCATTTCCTCAGACAGCCAGTGTTCCCAGAGGTTGATCTTCTGTTGCCTGCTCAGAAGTGTGAGCTTGTTGAAGCCCTCATAACTGGGCACCCAGACTGTCTCTGGTAGTCTTGTTTTCTGCCTCATTGCTCTGGGCTAATCTTTATGCTAATACCACGATGAATTTTTTTTCTTTTCTTGTTTTTATCTTTTCTTTTCTTTTAACTCATAACTGATCATGTGATTTAAGCATTTCTCCGGTGGTGGGGGGAATCCTTTCACAGGTCTCCCTCTACTTTTATGAAATAAAACCTAATTCCCAATATGACCTGCAGGAATCCACCCCTTTGTCACCAGCAATGTCCCTCGACTCAGCACTCACTACTCACCCTTTACTCTCAGCCACACGTGGCCCTCTGGCCCTTAGATATCTCTCATCCTCTGTCTCACTTACGCTTTCTGCATCGCCTGAGTTCCCCCTACTTAAAACAAAATGAAACAAAAAACCCACAAAAAAACCTTAGAACTTCTATTCACCCTTCACAACACAGCCTCTCTAACCTTAAGATAAAACTCACACTTCCCTGGAACATCTCACCAAAGTGACCAAGCACCCTTAGCATTGCTCTCCTACCAATTGGCTAGAATTTTGGACTGTGAATTCCTGGAGGACCAGGGCTGAATCTAATTCATCTCCCCTTTCCTGTACCTCCCACAGCTCCTGGCACAGAAGCTGCTTAATCAATGTTTACAGCAGGCAGGATTAAATAGATAAAAGCTTACATCGAATCAAAGACTTCTTCCGGTGGGAAGGGTGCTATTACTTACAGGAGCCTGGAGCTGGAAGCAGCTAGTGTGCTTAAGCTAAGGAAAGGTGGGTGGCCTCCCTCAATGTGAGGACAGATTAGATGGTCTTCCTTTTTCCCACACAAGGACCCTGAGGCAACCACTGGCCTCTTGGCATGAGGGGAGCACCGGTCCTTCGACCCCTCCTCATGTGTGACACACAAAAACTTCAAAGGGTCAGTTTCCCTTACATTTTTTAAAACTCCTACCTAAAGGAGCCTGAAGAAAAGAATATTGGGAACCAAGTCTTCACATATTGATGTGTGTGTGTGTGTGTGTGTGTGTGTGTGTGTGTGTGTGTGTGTTTCCAAAACATGCCAAAGTCAGAAGAGGGAGAAACCTGTGGAGCCGTTTGATCTATAGGAAGGAAATGTAAACACAGAGAAGTTCTGTTAACTTCACATCAAAGTGGTTCTGGGCTCCTCTTTTACAGTGGTAATTAGCATGTCAATTTCTTGATTTATTGTTTAGGTGGAATGGATCCAACTTCCTGTTTATAAAAAAAATAGCAGAAATTTAATCTTACAGAAAAGTGTGCATCAAAAATATCCAATTCTTCATCCTCTTCTTTTCCACATGCAGGAGCATCACCTGCCACACAGTCCACAGCTGCTCAGTGAGAGAAAGGCTGCACAGAAACAAGACGCATCCTGGGACAAGGATGCAGTTGCTTGTTCGGGGAGTCATGGGCGCAAAATTAAGTCTTACTTGCATTTAGCAGTCAGAGTTGGGCCACATTAGTTAAAGATGTTCCTGAAAGGCTCAGGGACCACACAGTCAGAGCCAACATACAGGTCAGAGAGAGACAAACCTAGAAGTAGGAAACAAAGACTCAGTGCCACCATTCTGCCTGCCCACCTCTGTCCACCTGCCCTCCCACAAACAGCAGACTTGACCAACAGAAGGCTTGTCTTGGTTCACTTCAAACACCTCTGGGCCTAGGAAAGCAGAAATCCACCATGCCAGTTCTTAGGAAAGCTACAGGAAGTGCCCTGTCCCACCTCCATGTTGGCTCCAGATACTACGGACTTCTATTCTCTCTGAGGCCCAGGCATCCACCTTTTCCCTTTCATAAAAGTTTATGTCCATTCATCTATTTGGATCCATTGCTACTGGGCAGGCACTCGGCCACTGTTAAAACTGCAAGGCTATGATACCTACTTGACACTTACAGACAGTCTCTGGTTTCCTCTACAAAACAAACATTGGAGCCCTCGTAGGTCAGGTTTTATACAGGATCCATGGCTCTGCCCCAGGCCCAGGTGCTGTTCATGCTGTTCATGTTTCTCACCACGCCTTGAGGGGCTCTGCTTCCACATTCTTGCTGCTACCTCAAGTGTATCTCAGAGCCACACAGCTTCCCATACTGGACCCAGCATCAGCCTTCTCTCTTGGTTTCCTCCAGAGAAGCTACTGGGTATCTTCTCGAGTACTCCTCAGATATCAGGAGAGACTCCGAGAATACAACAAATAAGCCTGGCCTCACTGGCTTGCCGTACCCAGCTATACACCCTCTATATGACCCCTCCTTTCACCTGCCCTGTAATATTCTGCACTGTGTTGCTATCACCCCCTTCCATTTCTCTCAGTAGCCCTAAGTAGGAAAGTAAGGCATCTTCTGGTAGCAAAGTTCTAAGCTGTGTCCTGCAGGAGCTTCTGCCATGTGGCTCTGACAGAATGGAGCCACACAAGGAGATACTAAGAGCTCCACCACAGCCAAGGGTCTCCATGCCTATGCAGAACCACAGTGCTAAGAAAAGAACATTCCAAGTCTCTAGAGTGAAAAAGATCCTATAAAGTCCTTGGCTCTTCATGACATAATCAACCTCAATTACCCAGAGTTCCATGAGCTTATGATCAACATTGAGTCATGTTCCCTCCACCCCTGTCCTATGTCCCAGTATGACTGTCTCCTGTCTCTTCTCTTCCTCCATCTCCTCCTTTCCTCTCTCTCTCTGTCTCTCTCTCTGTCTCTCTCTCTGTCTCTCTCTCTCTCTCTCTCTCTCTCTCTGTCTCTCTCTCTGTCTCTCTCTCTGTCTCTGTCTCTCTCTCTGTCTCTCTCTCTGTCTCTCTCTCTGTCTCTCTCTCTCTCTCTCTCTCTCTCTCTCTCTCTCTCTCTCTCTCTCTCTCCAAACACACACAGACACACACACACTGTAAGAAAAGGGAGTTAACCTGGCCACGGCCATTGGACCAGCTGTTTGGAGCCAACCTTAGTTCAACACTTCCAGTTTTCCAATGCTAACTTTATGCTGTAGCCAACTAACAAACGTCTGTGTTTCTAACCTTTGTCTGTCACACTCTGAAAAGAAGATAGAGCATCCTTCCTGAGTGAGGGGACGGGTGGCATTATGTTCCGTGGGTTTTTAAAAAACAATTATTCATTTATTGTTATGCGTATCAGTGTTTTGCCTGCATGTGTCTACGTATGCCCTGTACTTACAGTGCCCGCGGAGGCCAGGAGTGAGCAATGGAAACCCTGGAACTGGAGTCACAGATGTTTGTGCTGGGAACAAAGCCTGGGTCCCCCGTGAGAGCAACAACTGTTCCTAAAGGCTAAGACACCTTTCCAGCCTCTTACTTGCTTCAACATTGAGACCATCCCTTCAAACATCCACTGGAGATTTTTCCATGGAAGTGCTTGTGCACTCATCTGGCAGAAGCAGATGGTGGCTTTTACAGGAGACCCAAGGGGAGGACACCAGCCTGCCATCCTTGCAGGGCTCCAGGACAGCACAGAGCTGCCCTTCACAAGGTGGGACGAACTCTGTTTGCATTCACTTCACAACATCGCTTTCCTCCATCTTCCCCTCTACTTTGATGCTCTTTTTACGGGCATCCTGTGTTTTGATATTTTGTTTATTTTTTTAAGACTTTGACTTTTCATTAAAATGAGCCCAAAGAAATAAATATTTTAATATATAGTCTTTTTTATTTGGCAGCGTTTTAATGCGATAAATTTGGAATATGTTGTAATTTATTTCAACTAGATCTTCATCCAGTAAGAGAATCTTAGCATGAATCATAGAAGTTTAAAGGAGCTTTTTGGTCTGTGCTTGGAGTAAACTCTGCCTAAATAACAAATACATTTTGAAGCATAAACCTTTCAGCAAGTCAGCCATTGTGAAACAGCTACAACCAGGAGAAAATCTTGAATGTTGTTGTTTACACATAGTTTTTTATGTGGTCTAAGATATGCAAAGGATTTGATAAGTAGCTAAAGTCCACAACATCCCACTCGCCTCTGCCACAGGACCACAAGCCCATCAGTCATTCTGGTGTGTTTTTCTAAAAGTCTGGCAATGGAAAACCCTGGTCCCACTAGTAATGTGGAAAGCCTTGGACAAAATCAGAGTTCAGGGAAACATTTAGTGTCTCCCTGTTTCTCTGTATACAGAGTCCAAAAATCCTATGCTTAGGAGTCATGAGGTATTAATGCTTCTAAACCCAGCTCAGTCTTGTGCTAAGTGTGTGTGTGTGTGTGTGTGTGTGTGTGTGTGTGTGTGTGTGTGCGCGCGCGCGCGTGCGAGAGAGAGGCAGAGATAGAGACAGAGAGAGACAGAGAGACAGAGACAGAGAGACAGAGAGACAGAGAGACAGAGAGACAGAGAGACTCAGGGCAAATCCTGTTCTCTCAAACTTAGACTTTCTTGCCCTGAGCAGCAGGGATCTTAAAGATAATTAACCCTGATCATTTCTTTAAATTGGAAGGATCTGGTAAGTTAATGTGTGATTGTTAGTTTAAATTGTCAACTTGATACAGTTTAGACTCAGCTGTGAGAATTACAGCCGTGAATGTCTGAAGCATTCTCCTGATTACATTACTTGGGCGGGGCACCCACCCATTGTGGGTGGCACCATTCCTTAGGCAGGAAAAATTGAACTATATGAGAGTGGAGAGAGCAAGCTGAGCACTAGCATACAGGCTGCACCTCATTGTTTCTGCTCTTAAAAGCACGTGCAATGGGGCTAGATCTCTTATTTTCCTGCTATTGTCACTTCCTTACTCAGACGGGCTGTGTGTTAAAGTTTCTATTGATGTGATAAAGCACCCATGACCAAAACCAATTTGGGTTGGAAAGGGTTTATTTAAGCCTACAGTTGCACATCACAGTCCACTACTAAGGGAAGTCAGAGCAGGAACCTGGAGGCAAGAACGGAAGCAGAGGCCATAGAGGAATGCTGCTTACTGGCTTGCTTTCCCCAACTTGCTCAGCCTGCCTTCTTGTGGAAGCCAGGACCACCATCTTAGGCATGACACCACCCTTAATGGGTTGAGCACCCCTACACCAATCACTAGTTAAGTGATTAAGCTTGCCCACAGGCCAATCTGGTGGGGGCACTTTCTCAATGGAAGTTCCCTTATTCCAAATGACTAGCTTGTGTCAAATTGCTATGAACAGGAGCCAGCACAGACAGTAATATAGAATTACAAGCCAAATAAGCTCGCCTTGTAAGCTCTGAGTAAGTTTGACAAACCGTCATTATCTTTACCACTCTCATCATCTGCATTTCTTCTTGACCATGGTACAGACTAGCTCTGCGTCAGTGGTTCTAAGGTAGGATCCATCAACTTGGGAAGTTTGACACTCTGTGCTCTCTCTGCCAATAGGGCCCTAGCCTGTGTGTATAGCAGGATGTTTCCCAGCATGCCTTGACTCTCCCCACAGATGCCTGTAACATCCCTTCTTGATTGCTAAGAACACAGAGTTTCTCTAGTCATGGTTAGATGTGCCCTAGAAATAAAATCATTAGTACTACTAGCCTAACAGGCAATCCGTGCCCCAGGTATCAGCTGGAGAGATGGGGGCGGCGGGGGTGGGGGTGGGGCAAGCAATTATGTCCTTTGGGCAGAAGGAAGTTGTGCTCTTCAAATATCTGAGCAGAAATCAAGTGACTCCTGGGAAAGGTTCTTGTGGCTTCACGCTCTCTGAGGAGCTGCAGGCAGCAAATGGTTGTGGCATGAGGAGAGTCATTTTCTTCAGTGATGTAGACACTGGTAAGTTGTCCAGTGTCTACAGTGGGGTAAATAACCGCCCCCCCACCCCACCCCGGCCCATGCTCCTGCAAGCAGACCTAGTTCAATTCACTGAGGAAGAGTTGAAAAGAAGAGATTCAATAACAGTGGGAATGAATGAAAGATGGTAGTAGGATTGAAAGTGGCCAAAATCCAGTAGACATGTGTATGACACTATCAACTATCAAAGAATTTAACATGATAAAAGTGCCCCCTGCATGAGTTGCTGCTGTTGTGTTTTGTTTTTGTTTTTCTCCTTTATCCACACAATTTTTTCCTTCCTTGAACTCCACCAGCCCAGTCATTTTTGGTAGTTTCCTCTCCCAGATGGCCACTGTATTTTACCCAGCTCCCTCTGCCCTTTGGGTGCAGTGTCTCTGTCCACTCTGATTTCTGGTGATTACCGCCTACGACCTAGAAGTAGAAGTGGGCATGCACTGTGGAGGAGCCTGTGGCCCTTACCAATGCTATGAATGGACAACTGCTCAGCAGTGAAGGACACAGCTCAAAGGGCTATCCTGTCTACCCACATGACTTTCACACTCTAAGACAACTGGGCAAACTTAGCCCCTTACCACCATGTGGATTCCTGACTAGTTTGTGTCCTGCTTGGTTCTCTCCCTAAAAATGGGCCTCCCAAGGGACTTCAGCAATCTCTTCACATGAGTGAATTATCCGTTCTTGTTCCATCTTGTCCAGATTCTAAAACTTTATACTGCATTCACTCTGGCCCAGGCTGTAGATCCCAGGTGCTGCTGATCATACCCAGGAATAGTTTTCTAATCTTTCTCCTAAACCCAGCCCATCTCCTTGCTAAGAAAAGGAGATTAGACATCGCAAAAATAACTGGAATTTTTTAGTACCAAAGTACCAAACCTTATCCTTCAACACATTGGCAACTTCATCTTTTTGTGGTTCCATCTAACTCTGTTTCTGTGCAAAAAGAGATTGCATACTTATTAAGGTATAAATATAAATGTGTGCTCCACTTTTTCAGTTAATATCATATCTGAAGTGCTTTCAATTTTGCTTTAGAAGTTGTATTTTAATGACCACTTATGCTTCTATTAAAGTGGTTATAAAATCTTTACTTAACTATTTTTTTTTATAAGACTTGGTTTCCCAGCTAGAGAAATACCTCAGTGATTAGAAAAAAGGCTGTTCTTACAGAGAACCTGAGTTAGGGTCCCAGAACTCCTATTCAGTGGCTCAAGTGCCTGGGGATCTGACACCTTCCTCTGGCATCCTCAAGCGACTATATGCATGTGTACATATTCACTCTCTCTCTCTCTCTCTCTCTCTCTCTCTCTCTCTCTCTCTCTCTCTCTCTCTTAAAAATAAAATATTTTAAAAATAATATTTGATCTTATTTTTTCTTAGTTTATTCTTCAACCAATATCTAACATCTTGCATAACTTCAAATTTTTATATCTTAATTATTTCCCTGTGAAAGATTTCCATAAATAAGTTTAGAGTTCAAAAGTATATGTGGTTTGTGAGTTTAATATAGACAGGCTACCCCAGGTGACCCAAATATGAACAATGTTGCTGTAGTACTTTTGTTATTGTCATGCTGTTTATTTAACTGGGGGGTGGGGCAGGCTCAAGACAGGGTTTCTCTGTGTAGCTGTCCTAGACTTGCTTTGTAGACCAGGCTGGCCTCGAACTCACAGTGAGCCACCCGCCTCTGCCTCCCAGAGTTCTGGGATTACAGGCATGCACCTCTGTTCCTGGCTTTATTTTACTTTTTAAATACCACCTTCATAGTCATTAGTTTCATTTTTATATTTCTTAATTCCTACCAAATAAAAACATATTTTGCTCTGTGTTTGTGGACGGGATACAGGAAGGAGTTTACACAACCAAGTCCTCCTAGAAGCCACTCAGAATCCCACATTCAGTCTGCGTGTTCTGTCAGAAAGGCCAGGCATCAAATGTGCTCTGTAGAGTTGTTCTGCTTGTCTCTCTGACCTCACCTTCCAGGTGGCACCAACTTACTGGCATCTCCCGTGAGCCGCAGACCTCAAATTCCTCAGCCCTTTCTTATCCGGGATCATTCAGCTCAGCCTAAGACATAACTACCAAACCCATGAAGGCTGGGAGGGCCCAGAAGCCTAAGAGACCCAGCAGAAACAGAAAGCAGTTGGAAACACTGTTTTGTGACCTGAGCTGGCATCTCAGTGTCACACGGAAGTCACCGATAGCATGTTCCAGATAGAAGCTGTTCAGAGAATTCTGCTGAAAGATAAATTTCCTCTATGTTACTATAAAGTTCTATTACTGAAGAGAGCCTGTGCAGGTCTTTGTCATAGAGATAAAGAACCACATGGCCCACATCTACATCAGACCTGGGGGTGGGGGCAGGGGTGCTCTGACAGTGTTAATATGGAGCAACAGCAGTGGTAGTGAAGGCTCCCACTTTCGCAGCTTCTGCTGCCTGCTAGGTACCACACTGCATCATTCCCATATATGAATTATAATGCTCTCAAAACCTTCTGAGCAAGGCATGATGATTGGCCCCATTTTGCAGCTGAAGAAATCAAGTCACAAGAGTATCTGGAGCTGGGTTCAGTTACAGGATTCAGTACCCCTGCTGTGTGAGCCACTGGTGACTCTGCAGCTGCTGCAGCATTGAGCCCTAGGGGTAGAAGAAAGGAGCATTTGGGGGAACCTATGGTGCCTCGGGTTCTGTGTTCTGGCTACATGGCTGGCTCTCTACTCCAGGTCACTCAGGAAGGCCCAAGTCCATCATCAAGTGGGTTTTCTTCTGTTCTAAGAGGCAGGACTCACAAACACCCTCACCTCCTACTTCTCTGATGGCTGATATTAAGGTTAGAAGCACCGTGGCAGGATAATGGGTCTCAGTCAATACAGCACACAGTATCACATTCTGCTGCATCTAATGCTTCTGTAAAAATCAATTCCACTGGCATTAATAGAATGTTCTCATCCAAAATACATGAGACATGCTGAGCGGCGTGTGAACAGAAAGTAAACATTGTGAAACCAGGCCTGTAGCAGCCGTGAGTCTACTCATCAATGGCCTGTGCTTGTCGCTAACCTACCAGCAACCCTCTGCTTATTGCTAATTAATGGCTACTTAACCCATCAGTAGAAACGACAGCTCTGTGACGTAAACGGCAACCACACAGACAAGAAGGAATGTGGAGGGGAGTCTCAGCTGTGCAAACAGAGGCAGGCCTTTCAGCATCCCTCAGCCTCCTGTGCTGTAAGTGAAGGGCTGGAGGGATGACTCAGTCATGGAGAGCACTTGCTGCTTGTGCCCGGTCTGCTTTCTATTCCTAAGATAAACACCGTGGCCAAAAACAACCTAAGGGGAAGAAGGTCTTACTTCAGCTTCTACCTCTAGGTCACCGTCCATCACTGAGGCAAGTCAGAGGAGGAACTCAAGCAGGAACTGAACCAGAAATCACGGAGGAATGCTGCTTACAGGGTGCTCTCTGACTTGCTTAGCTTCCCAGACACACCTAAGTAGGGGGTTGGGGATGGTGTCGCCAACAGTGTACTGAGCCCCTTCCGCGATACAGCATCAGTCAAAACAGTCTCTCACAGACACGTCCGCAGGCCAGTCTTACCTGGGCCGTTCTGCCACATAGGTTCCTGATCCCAGGTGTCTCTAGGTTGTGTCAAGTTGACCATAAAGAGTAACCAGCACATCGGTCTTACAGAGGGCCTGAGTTCACTCCGAGCACTCAGATTGGGCTGTTTACAACCAACTGTAACTCAAACTCCAGGGTTTCTACCACCCTCGTCTGGCCTACATGGGCACCCAAACACATCTGCACACAGAAAGAGGCATATACAGACACACATATACATGAATGCAAATAAATTTTTCAAATTTTCAGAAGAAATATAAGTAACTAAAATTCCTTTAACTGCAAGACTTAGGCACATAGAAATCTTGAATGCAGAGATCTGTACCAGATTTACTCATAACTGCTAAAACTTAGAAGCAGCTGAGGTGTCCTTTAGAAAGTGACTGAATAAAGAAACAGTAGATTATTTATTCAGTATGGAGATGGAAATGAGCTCCCAAGCTGTGAAAAGTCATGGAGGAGACTTAAATGTACAATACTAAGTTTAAAAAGCCAAAGTGCAAGGAATGCACACTATATGATGTCTCCATGGAAGTCCAATAGTCACTCTGTCATGGCATGTCATCAGGGAGGGAGGCCATGGATGGGTGGGGCAGTAGGTGGGACATATCTGTACTTTTCTCAGTTTGTCATGTTTCTATATCTAATTTAAGTTTTCTTCTTGAATTATTACTTGGGGTGGGGAGATGGGGTCCCATCAGTAAAGCACTTGCTCTACAGTTTTTATGTGTCTTGTGTATTGATAAGATTTTTCTCTTATTCTCCCTTTAGAAGGTATCTTTCTAGAACTCACTTAATTCTGGTATAAAAATAAAATGTACCTCTTGATCTGCCATATAACCATTGTCCTGGATTTCTTTTCTTTTAATTTTGTGGTTGGTTGTGTGTGTGTGTGTATTTTTCTGGAGTATAGGCTTAAGTATTTCTTCAGAAATGGTGCCTGGCAGACAGTTTTTCCCACTGTTTTGAATACTTAATATGACTTTTATTTACCATTTATATGACTAATAGTTTTGTTAGGTATAAAATCTGGGCTTAAAAAAATCACTTTCCTCCAAAACATTTATAAATTCACTTTATTACCTTTGAACATCTGTTTTCACAAATATAAAACATGCTATGATTCTCTTCTCAAATGTAATTCCATTCAATTCTTGAAACTTTTGTATCATTTCCTTCTATATACTAAGAGCCAGTCTTGTCTGTGTAGATTGTGTTGTTGTCATTGCTCTCTGTGCTCATGAAAAGCGAGTCCTCTTTATTATACCTACTTCCACCTCTTTCCAGATCAGAGTTGTGTAATGTATTTTTTTACTTGATAGTACATATCGACAATAAAATATGTGACACTTTCCTGTACTATTTACATCTCTCCTAATTCGTTTTTTTTTTATCTTTCACTCCTCCATGAAAATATGCTTTTTTGTTTACACAGTATTACTATTAATATTTAATTTTATATAGCTGCAGTTTCTTCACGGTTTGGTTGCATTCACTTTAAAATCAAGCAGTGAGCCAGTGAATATGCCATCTTCACAAAGCCACATTGGGTAAACAGTGCTGAACTTTTGAACTATTTAAATGAATCATTTCCTCTAGTGGTAGGTCACAGGCATGAGAAAATCTGACTAATATTGGAGCCAAGGTACAGCACAGCTACCTCTGCCAGCTGAAGCCTTCTCTGCTGGAACGAGGAGGGGGAGGCTGAGCAGGAGTCAGAAAGTAAAAAAACTAACATTCGTGTCTGAATAAAAGATTTAATATAAAACCTAAATTAGGTGAACAAAACTCACAAGTCTCAGGGAGCATCTGAAACTTACAAGAGTCACAAGGCCCCACAAGATAACTCAGGAAGTAACAAGCTGCTGTGGGACCTAGACTTTCTGGTCAGGCGGAGCTGTTTGCAAACTGCGGAGAGCTCCAGGGGTGCAGTTTTCATGAGTCACCCTCCAAGCTGGGATGTGCCCTCCAGTATAAAGCTGCCTTTAAGTCACCCAGGCTCCTGGAAATAACCTTAATAAACACATTAATTTGCTACACTTGGTTGCAGTCAGATCATTTGCCAACCCAAGAAGAGGAAGAATCTTTGCCAAAGGAACTAGATAAAACTATAAAGAGGAAAACGACATAATTGTTCCTTCGGCTTTATAGCTGTTAATAATTTCTCGTTTGTGTCTTTTGCTACAAAACATTTAAAAAATTGCATTATGGCCCTCATTACATTTCTGCAGCATTTTGAGTGTCATCAGTTAATGTGTAGGGGAAAAAAAGAGTTGACTAAGCATAAGCAGAAAGGGCTTTTTGGGAGACAGAGCTGTGTTTTCAAGGTAAGAACGATGAGGCCACTGAAGCTTGTTGCACAGTGAGTTGCACCTCATACCAGGTGGAGATGTTAGGGGTTCTATTGCTGTGAAGAGACATCATTGCCACGACAACTCTTATAAAGGAGGACATCCAATTAGGGATGGCTTACGGTTTCAGAGGTCTAGACTGGTCCATTTTCATCATAGCAGGACGCATGGGGACATGCAGGCAGACGTGGTACGGGAGAAGGAGCTGAACGTTCCATATTGGGATTGGCAGGCAGCAGCAAGTGAACTGACTTGAGGCGTCGGAGACCTCAAAGCCTGTCTCCCCCCCCCCCCCCCCCCAGTGACACGTTTCCTCCAACAAGGCTACACCTACTCAAACAAAGCCACATCTCCTAACAGGGCCACTCACACTCCACGTGGGCCAAGCATTCAAACACATAAGTCTATGGGGGATACACCTATTTAAATTACTACATTCCACACTTCCTAGCCTGCATAGGCTTATAGTCATGACATAATGCAAAATGCATTTAGTCCAACTTCAAAAGTCCACGTAGTTTATCACCGTCTCAACATTGTTTAAAAGTCTAAAGTTCAAAGTGTCTTGGAGACTTATGAAATCTCTTAACCGTAATCCTCTGTAAAATCGAAATGAAAAAGCAGGTCACCTGCTTTCAACATACAATTGTACAGACTATACATGACCATTCCAAGAGAGGGGAAAGAGAGCATAGTAAGAAAATACTAGATCAAAGAAGACCGAAAACCAGTTCGGAAACTCCAAACTCTGCTACTCCATGTCTGCTGTCAAAGCGTCCTCAGATCTCCAACTCCTTTCAGCTTTGTTGACTACAACAGGATTCTTTTTCTTGGGCTGGTTCCAGTCCCTGTTAATCAGCTTTCCGTAGCAGGTACCCCACAGTTCTGGCATCTCCAACATTTTGGAGTCTCCAAGGTAATCCATGCTCCATCCTCACAGCTTCACACAATTGTTGGCCTCTCTGGGCCTCCATGCAGGGCCTATGCTACCACACACCTGACCTCAGCAGCTTCCCTTAGTCGTGGAGGAATAACCCTTTTATTCTATCCTGGACTCGAAAGACAGAACCATGTGACCAAAGCTGCCAAGTTCTGTCTCTTTCTGGAGCTGGAACATGGCTCCTTCATTTTAATTGCATCTTCAGAAGCTTTCTGTTTTCAATGGTTTCCTTCACTGCCTAAGCCTGGCTGTCCTCAAACTTAATGTTTAGTCAAGGTTTGCCTCAAATTCTGAGTTCTGGTTGCCTCTGTCTTTTCAGTGCTAAGATGTCTGGGCCCAAGCTGTTCTCTAATTCCTGTTCACAACTTGGAAGCTTTCCTAGGTCCCGTCTTGCCCTGAGGTCACCACTCCCTCTTTTCCACTTAATATCAGGGTTTTATTTATTCTGTTTGCCTCCTTGAACTTGGCTCCATTCGACTTCCTGGTGTCCCTTCTCTCTCCAAATTGTACGTTTGTATTTTCCCCTTGCCCAGCTTGCTTCTTTTCACTATAGATCTGCAGAAGAGTGACCACCAATAAACACATGGCAGAGTCAATGCTAAGCTATTTGAGATTGCTTCTGCCAATACAATTAATTCAAAACTCTTCAATTTAGCTTCAGGTAGATTTTGCAAGCAAGGACAAAAAGCAGCCACATTTTTTTTCATCAAAATAGCATAAGGATAGTCTCTAAGCCACATGCTGAAATTCTTCTCTTCTGAAACCTCTTGAACTTGGCCCTACAGTTCAGATCACCCTCATCAACACTGACTTCTGTGCTTCTACTCGTGTGGCCCATTGAGCAGTGCTTAAAATATTCCTGTACTTTCCTAACCCAAAATCCCAAAGTCCACATTTCTCCCAACAAAAAACATGGTGTGGTTTATCATAGCAAAACCCAAGTCCCTGGTACCAACTTCTGTCTTAGTTAGGGTTTCTATTGCTGTGAAAAGGCAATAATGACCACAGCAACTCTTATAAAGGACAGTTAATGGGGGCTTGCTTATAGCGTTAGAGGCTTCATCTACCATTGTCACAGTAGGAAGCATGATGTCATGCGGGAAGACATGGTGCTAGAGAAGATGCTGAGAGTTCTACATCCAGATCAACAGGCATCAGGAAGTGAACTGGCTTGAGCTTCTGAGACCTCACAGCCTGCTCCGCATAGCAACATACTTCCTTCAACAAGGCTGCCACTCCTCATGGTACCACTCCCTATGGGCCAGGCATTCAAACACATGAGTCTATTGGGGCCATTTGTGTTCAAACCACCATAACGAATAAGCCCTCAGTCAGCACTGCTCAGTGCCACTGACAGACCTTACTGAAAACTTAGTGAAAATAGCCATGGCTCCCCTTCTTTCCAATGAGATCCATGTTAACACAGTGAATGTGACTTCTGCAATTCTGGATAACGAAATAAGTCACAGTTGAAATGTAAATAATAAGATGAGCCGGTGGTTTACAAATTACCAGCACACAGCATTCCAAAGCTGTGAACCAAAGACTCATTCACAGGTAGGATAGATAAAGGGATTTTAATGTACAAAAAAAAATGCAGTACACAAAAGGGTCGTTGGTAAGATTTCAGATGCCACTTTACAGACAGCGCAAAAGATGCTACCATGGAGGGCTTTGGTTTTATTAGGATGTCTGCGGTATCCAGGAAAGACTAGAAAGAAGCTCTTCCCTCTTCTAATGACTTATATATGTGAGTCAGATTTTCTCAGATGCTTTAACCGATGGTCATCAGAAATACTGGCAAGTAGTTTATACATCAGTCAAGAGTTAAACAGATTTTTTAAAAATACAAAACGATGCTTCTTTCCTTACCAGCATTTGAGAATATTTATATTTTCAAAAACTTATTACTTATATTAAGACATAATGGCCATATTGATTTATTAAAAAATGACTCAATAAATACTTTAAATATTTCTCAGTTTTCATTTCCAGCGGGTAAATATCAAAGGTGTGACGTAGAAACAAAAACTCTGTAAGGGCTAGAGAAATGACGTGGTAGTTAAAAGCACTTACTGCCCTTTCAGAGGGCCTGACACCCACACAGTAGCACACAACCTACCGTACCTCCAGTTCTAGGGGATCCATCCACGAGATGTAAAAAATAAATAAATTTTTAAAATAAAACCCTCTTTGAGGTCCTTAGTCATATTTAAAGTGGAGTCCTAAAAGGAAAAAAAATTGAAAAATATTAACCTGAAAGAGCAAATACATGGTAGCCCAAAAATATATTGGAGAAAGATGAATAAGAAGGAGGGATTTTTTTTGTTCTCAATTTTAAATCCCTCACTAACATAATACAACTCTGTGAGGTGAAAATAGAAAAAGGAAATAGACGTCACTGTTTATAAAGAGATGTCTAGTAAATTATGAAACAGCATTCAAACGGAAGTATTTTATAAATATAAGATAGAAGGTCATATTTCTACCTCATCCTACTTCAAAAGTATCTTTTTTTCTGCTTTCTCTTAAATAAATTTATATTAATTTGTAGATGCCCTAAGTGTTTAAATGTTTACATTAAAAATAATAAATGATTGGTCAAGTGTTTTTTTATAAACTTGTAATAATTGGTACAAGAAAACAAATACAATGAAAAAAATAATAAAAAAAGATAATTTGAAAATGAACCTGTCTTTTACAATTAAAAAAAAATCCCTAAAGACTTATAAGACAAATAAATACAATGTTGGTAAAACATCTGTAATCTATTTTTTAAAGTGCTAGCATACAGAAATCCTAAGAACTCCCCCTTGCTAATTAGGGAGTGGTAACCATCCCATGGGGATAAAGTGGCGGAGTAATAATTCACAAAGTAAGAGATTCAGAAGACTAATAAACACATTGCATTCCTTTTTACTGTGGTTAAATACAACAGGGCAATTAAAACAAGTATTGTGTTGTATTAATTTTGTTGGCAGGAATGTTTACTATGCAGGCCTGAGAAGAGCATGGGAAAATGAGATGTGCACATTGTCCTCGGGGTCCACCGCGTCAGCTAGTGAAGGGGTTTGTGCAAAGGTGATACGAAACATTTTTTAGTGTGCCTTTGATTTCACCGGAAGCTTTTACTTTGGAATAAAAAGATGATAACACAACATTCTGAAAACAGTGCAAGGCTTTTGCTTAAGATTTTTATTATCAAATCAAATCAACCTAATAATCAACCGTTGATTGATAAGGGATTATTCCAGCACAGTATGATTTGCCCATACAGTGACATTCTATATAACAACAAATAGCAGTAGCCATGAAAGGACACGCATAGCAAATCATTACAGTAGACTTAAATTCATGTGTCTATGCAAGCCAAGCTCATGGGGGAATTACTGGTATTTGAGAATACATATTTCTTCTTTCTTTTCTGGGAATGTAGAAAGCTGACTTTTCTGTTTCCTTGGAAGTGGCTGGGATCTGGATCATGCAGTTAGTTTTAGCCAATGAAGTGTCTGTAAGAGTGACCTGTGTCAAAACGCAGACATGTTGGAAGAGATGCAGCAGGACTCGGTGGAGTGCGCTACTCAGGCGTTGGAGAAGTACAACATTGAGAAGGATGTTGCGGCCCATATCAAGAAGGAGTTTGACAAGAAGTACAACCCCACCTGACACTGCATTGTGGGGCGGAACTTTGGTAGTTATGTGACACATGAAACCAAACACTTCATCTACTTCTACCTGGGTCAGGTGGCCATTCTTCTGTTCAAATCCGGTTAAAAGCATGGACTGTGCCAAACACCCAGTGATCCATCCAAAAACAAGGACTGCATCCCAACTCCCAATACCAGAGACTGAATCTTCAGCCTTGCTAAGGGAACACCTCGTTTGAATCTGTTGTTTTGTACAGGGCATCATCTCTGTACAAGTTTGTGGTTATAAAATAATTAGTAAAACAGCTTACATTTGTATTTATCTTCTAGTCCATACTTCTGTAACCCCCGTTGTTTTCTCCCTTAGGCCGTTCCTTTAAAAATAAATCTGTTGGAGATGTTAAAAAAAAAAGTGACCTGTGTCGTTTCTGGCTGGAGATGTAAAACATTGATGCCTAGTTCTCTTACCTTCCCTCCTCTTCTGCAGTAATTGCAAAGACCATGTGAGCCAGACAACATGGCCATGGGACCATGGGGTCTCCGGTAGCCTGATAGATGAATAATTATAGAAAGCAGAGTCTCTGCCAACCTGTGCTGGAAAAAAAAAAGTATTATGAACTAGGAATAAATCACTTTTATTAAGCCACTGAGAATCCAGAGTTAATTTATTGCTGTAGTAAAACTTAGCTAGTGTGAGCAACACACTATTTTAAAACATTAACTCACAACAAATGGTGTGTGTGAGTCTATACAGGCATGCAAATGTACATGTTTGCTTAGCAAAATCTCTGGAAAATGATATTTTGAAAAGCAAGCAGTGACTTTCTCCGGCTGATGGATATTCAGAATTATATTTTTTATTTTCTACTCTTTTTTCCTGAACTTTCTACAATAAACATGTATTGTTCTCACACACAAAAACACTGAGTCTATTTTCATCTTGGAAAATAAAAATCGCATTGGTACTGTCTCAGGGGAGTCATTTTGGTTGTTCGAGGGCTAATGTTTACACTCTCTCAGCTGATATTTGGTGGGGCTAATCATCTTTCAAGCATGCTCTTCGGAGTAAACAAGCATATCGTGTTTGGGTAGGAATGTTTTCCCCTCTGGATTAGTACCGAGAAGGTTAGCGATGAAATGGAATGTAAGATTGCCAAAGTGGATAGATGTCAAATTAGGCAGGCCTTGAATGTCAGACCACAAAAAGGAAGACTTGGAAGGAGAGAAAGGAGAAGGGATTGATTGAAACCCTGAGGCTAACTGGCCCACAACATCCTGCCTCTGTTCCTTCATGACCCTGGGGTCAACATCCAGAGCTGGAAAGGCGTGGTCACCATCTGTGAAGCCAGTCCTATCACGTAGGGATATGTGTGTTTGTCCATAGAGTGTGATTCATGCGGTGATGGAGTTTCAAAGAAAGAGAAGGGGTGGGGACTATTTTCCAAAATAGGAAATGAAAGCAGAGACTTGGCTGCTTTCATAGAAGATCCAAGCACTTCCTTGTCCCCAAGCCTGTGCTGTGGCTATCCCGGCTCCGGCATGGTCACTCTCACCTTGCTCAGAGCTTCTCTATGTAGGCCAGGGCTGAGATGTTTGAAATCACTGGACAAAAACTGAGCCTGGAAGAGGGCTGGAAGATGAGGCCATGTGTGGCATTGAGTTGTTTTCCTGTGCCACCTGGCAATTTCTAGAGGCTTCTGGAATCTGGATTTCCTGCAATGTCTACACTAACATCTCTTTTCCTATGGATTGAGTAATCAAATAAATAATCATCAACAGGGGCTGGAGAGATGCCTCAGCACTTAAGAGCATATACTGAGGACCCAAGCTCAGTTCCTAGCACCCACGTCAGGGGATCTGGCTTTCTCCTCTGGCCTCCATAGGTACTTACACTCAAATGCACATGCCCCAAAACAGACACACAAACATATACACAATTAAAAATTAAATAAATCTTTGAAGGTGTCTATTAATAAAAGACACTGGGGGGAAATAAGAGGAGAGGTAATAAAACCCATTTTGCCTTTTGTTAAGATGTCTTTCTTTCTTTTTTTAATTAATTAATTTATTTATTCACTTTACATCCTGGCCCCTTCCCTCCTCTCCTCCCAGTGCCGCGCTACCTCCCTCTTCTTCCTATCCCCTTTCCCAACTCCTCAGAAAAGGGGATCCCCCTCTACAACCCGCCCCAGCGCATCAAGTCACGTCAGGAGTGAGCGGATCCTCTTCCCCAGGGGCTTTACAAGTAAGTCCCCCAGGAGGAAGTGATAAAAAAAAAGCAGGCAGCAGAGTCCATGTCAGAAACAGCCCCCTCTCCCCTTACTAGAGGACCCACGTGAAGCCTGAGCTGCCTATCAGAACATTTATTAGAGAGCCTAGGTCCAGCCCACGCATGGTCCCTGGTTGGTGCTTCAGTTTCCGCAAACCCCTAGGACAAAAAAAAAAATGTGTCTCATCTCCAGCTCCATGAGCCTGATGCACAGGGTGATGGCTAGAACTGTGAAAGCCACATTTCTGCTCTCCAACTGCGGTCTGGTAGTTCTAGTAAGAACCGACAAGCCCCTGTAAACGTTTAGAACAGTAGCTGTAGTGTCGGTATATCCCAAACACTGCTTGGAGTAGATTTATACTAAAAGCTCCATCTATAAATCAGCTAAAGTTTAAATGTAAATGGGCTCCCTGTGTTTTTATTTCTAGATCTTACAACCACAAGAGAAATTCCGGCAGTGGCTTCCAGATCCCCTCACTGTCGGTCTGTAACAGGTGACTGCAGTAGAAGCTACTGTTTTCTGGGTGCCAGCCCCACTCCTGTCCATTCCTACCCTCCTCCCGTTGCTACATAGAGGGAGCTCTATACAGGGTTCAGATGGGAGGTCTCAGCTCTCCAGGGTGCTCTTCACAGAAGTCTGAGATTGAATTCAGATCGCTAGGGATGGGAGCTGTATCCTGAACTCACTGCTTCCTGATACACTGAAAACACCAGCAATTTCTTATACCTCTTTATTTCCTAACAACCAATGAGCAATTATTCACATTACGTTTTCTCTGTGAAAATTCAGTGGTGAGGGTTTATGTTTGGACTGGCTGACCTGGTAAATGCATTTGCAGCTAATTCTTGTAATGAAGAAAGTACTATGGGAGAGAGAGAGAGAGAGAGAGAGAGAGAGAGAGAGAGAGAGAGAGAGAGAGAGAGGGGCAGAGAGACAGAGACAGAGAGAGACATACACACACACACATACACACACACACACACACACACAGAGAGAGAGAGAGAGAGAGAGAGAGAGAGAGAGAGAGAGAGAGAGAGAGAGAGACAGACAGACAGAGAGAGAGAGACAGAGAGAGAGACAGAGAGAGAGAGAGAGGCAGGCAGGCAGACAGACAGACAGAGGAGGCTGGTAACATAAGGGACAGGAGAGCAGAACAGAGGAGAAAAGACTTTGGAAGAGGTGAGTCCCAGGGCTTTCTATGTACAACGTCCAGACTTCTTGACATGGGGAATGAATAAGCTCCAGGAACTGGTGTCCAGGTGACACAACTGAGATGTTAGAGTCTGACAAGGGCTTGAGGAAGCCTGGGCACAGACACTCCTCCATGAAGAGCCAGCTAGAGCACAGGTCAAGAGCAAGGTGGTACCCAGATGTTACATTATTTGTAACCTGGCAGCCAGGGTTGTTTGCTCTAGAACAACTGCCATGTTGGCCAGCAGGAGAGGTTTACTGAATATACTCAGCCAGAAGAAGCCATGTCTACTTACTCACAGTCCCTTTGTCTAACAGAGTATGACGCAACAAAAGTCTGATGTTTGGGTACTAGCTTTGCAACCTCAGGAATCAAGGAACACTGAAAGAAGGGAGTTGCTCCAGAGAAACATCTAGAAGGAAGGCCTGACAGACAAGCTGCACCCCAGACATTTATGTCTAAGTCAGCATTTGCTTCTTCCTACATTAGACACACACACACACACACACACACACACACACACACACACACACACACGCATGGTAAACTTATCACCCTCTGCCCTAACTTATTACACGTCCTGCTGCATAGCATCTCCACACATGACAACATCTCCAGATGTTTCTGTTCTTGTCTATTGTCACACCACACCCTTATTTTTCAAATGAAGAAGGGACCTCAAGAGATTAAGTGACCTAGCAGTAATGATCACTGTGAGGATGACTAGCCTCTGTCCACACAAGACACAGAGCCAGGGAAAACCATGGCTGTGAGCTGAGTAGTTAGGGTGTGAAAGTGAACGCATTATATGCAACAGTGGAGATAAAGTTCTTGGGCAAGGGCACTGTCAACAGTGCTAGGCTCAGAAGAAAGCAGAGTAGAGAGGAAGAGGACGAACAGATGTGGAAGGGAGGAGCGGAGATGGAAGGAAGAAGCGGAGATGGATAGAGCCACTGTTTTGCTTCAGGAACAATGAATGAGCCTGCAGTTAAAGTGCTGATGGTTGGTCCTGATTGTCAACCTGACTTGACTAGGCAATGTCTGGGGCATCACTACAGAGGAGTGACGTGGGGAAGAGGGAAGAAACTTGTCAGTAATGGGAATGGTACAGTCTAGTGGTACAAAGAAGTGAGCAACCTTACCTGCAAGCCTCCTTCTTGAATGAGTGAAGTTGTCTATCGTGGCTGCAGTTGCCCATTGATGTCATATTCCAAATGTCTCAGCCTTTCAATAGGGATTCAGTATCAGTGACTCCCTGGGACTCCCCAAGTCTTCTGCATCAGATTGGGGCTGCTAAGGTACCCAGCTTCCTGTATGAGCTTTCCTTCTTACTGTGTCAAAATGCCCAACACCAGCAGAGTTAATTTGCCCCCACAATTTCAGACACTACAGTCTATCATAGCAGAGAAAGCATTGTGGCTAGAGTGGGTCAACCTATGGCCACCAGGGCTTCTCAAGTGACACTAGCCAGCAAGCAGAGAGTTTGGGCTGGAACTAGAAATGTGTTGTAGTAGGAAGTTTTTCCTCCCCGCCCTATAAGCTTCTGGAACAAAGATTCATGTGACTCATGAAATATTATACAAACACCTAGGCTCTATAGCAAGGTTCTTCTGTGACCAGCTTATACCTTTAAAATAACTTATTTATATTAATTTTCCCTCTGCCACATGACTGGTTACCTGGGCTCATCCACCAAGCATCCATCTTCTTCCTATCTTGCCAGCTGAATCTCCAGAACCTGACTCTACCCCAGAATCCACTCTGCCTGCCGGATGTCCCACCTATTTCCTGCCTCAGCCATAGGTTTGTTTTTTTTTTTTAATTGACAGGTGTTGTGTCCATACAATACACAACTTCTACAGAGGAGAGTATAACTTTTGTCATGTCCAGCACTAGACAGGCACTCCTGCTAGCTGGACCACACCTGTCACAGGTTCTACAGCTTCCCCAAGACAGCATCTCCATCTGGGAACCAAGCACTCAAACATAGCAGCCTGAAGGGGATTGAACCATAACAGGCAGCTGACTGGGATCTATCTCTGCCTCACTACCATGTGAGTAGCTACTGTTAGACTATCTCTCATGTAATCCGAATCAACAATTCCTTTTATAACACATATGGTATTTGTTTTGTTCCTCAGATTGTGGCATAGGACCCTATACGGCATCACATAACTGAACATACAACCAAAGGTTTCTAAGCACGCATCCACCAAGAGTTAATTCAAAAGCAGATGCATTATGAATCTGAAGCATCTCTGGCTGTGCCTATGTGTGTTGCATCACATGACTTGGCTGTGGTGCTAGTTCCGAACATGCAACATGCATAGCATGCTCTGTGCACACCAACATGCCACACAGCACCAGCAGATGCTGCCCCAAACACCTCAGTTCAGATTCAAAAACCATTATACACCGCGAATTACACTGTTCTAACTGTATAGACAAACTTGTCTGCTTTTCTAGAAACATGATGATTTAATTACTTCCACTTTGAGCTCGCCATGCCCTTGAGTCAAGAGGCTAAGAAAACAGTTAACAGTGTTACCAGGGCGACTGATCCAGACGTACACGGGGAAACTGGAATAGTGTTTCACAGTGGAACCAAGGAAAAGTGGCTTTTGGAGTACAAGAAATCCCTCAGGGCATTTCTTAGTATCACCTATGGTTAATGTCCTTGGGAAATGACAATACAATCCGGGCAGAGTAAGAAATGGTTCAGATCCTTCAAGAATGACGGAATCCTTCACCTTTCTAGGTAAAGAACAAGATGGGCTGAAGGCTGTGGAATATAGAATGGATAGAAGGCAGCTGTAACTATCAGCCATGGCCAGATGACAGTTACAGAAAAGGATTATAACTGTCATGAATCATGAATCATGAATGTTCCCTTCATATTGTGTTTATATATATATATGTGTGTGTATAATAGTTAATATATATTAATTAATATAACATATATGGTGGTTTTCATAAGAATGGCACCCACAAGCTCATATATTAGAATGCTTAGCCACAAGGGACTGAAACTGTTTGAAAGGGATTGGAAGAATTAGGAGGCGTGGCCTTATTGGAGGAAGTGTATCCCTGGGGGTGGGCCGGCACCAGGCCCAGTTTCTTCTCTCTCCCTTTCTCTCCCTCTCTCTCCCTCCCGCCCCCCTTCTCTCTGTCTCTCTCATCTCTCATCTCTATCTCTCTATGCTTGCTGCCTGTTGGTCAGGATGTAAAGCTCTCGGCTACTGCTTTGGTGTCATGTCTGTCTGCTTCTCGCCCATCCTTTATACATGGACTAGTTAGTTATGTTATGTTAAATTATGACTATCTTACTGTATTATGTGGAAATTAGGTATGCTATGGGAGATGTGGTTAAATGTTATGTTGACACTCTAGTTAAATGTTATTTGACTAGATTAAGAACGGTTTATTCCTCTTAGACAGTTCCACTCCCTGGTGACTAAGCACTCAAATATATAACCCTTGTGGGCACTCTTAATCAAACCATCACATAGAGGTTTTAAAACGAGGAACGGGGCTGAGGAAGCATACCTGTACGTCTGCACGAATGTTACAGGGAGAACTGGCACATGAGACGGTGACTGAAGGAGAAAGTGTTCTAGTCAGCTTTTCCCATCAGCTTGACACAGTGTAGAGCCTTCTGAGAAGGGAGGCTCATTTAAGCCATTGCCCATGTCAGACTGGCCTGTGAGCATTTCTGTGGCAAAGTCATTTGATTACTAGTTGATACAGAAGAGCCCAGCCCACTGTGGGCAGCACTTTTCCCTAGCCAGATGGTCCAAGACTGTATGTAAAACAAACAAGGAAAAAAACCTAGCTAAGTGTGAGCCCGTGAGTGACCCAGAATGCAGCGTTCTTCCATGGTTTCTGCTTCAAGTTCCTACTTGACTTCTTGCCTAGAATTCTCTCAGAGATGAACTATGACCTTTAGGATAAATTAAACTCTTTTCTTGCTATGTTGCTTTTTGTCAGTGTTTTCACAACAGTAACATAAATGAAGCAAGAACAGAAATACTCTCCTTCAATGTGTGACATACCTCCCAGCAGGCAGCAGGTAGCTCAGATAACAAGAAGTCCAAGAAAAAGCAGTCTGCATATCTGTAACATACATGCAGAGAACCTTGGTCAGACCCCTATAGGCTGTCTGATTGTTGTTAGTTCAGTCTCTGTGAGCCTCTATGAGCCCTAGTTAGTTGAATCTGTGAGCCATTTTCTTACGGTGTCTTTGACCCCTCTGGCTCCTATAATCCTTCCTCCTCTCTTTCCACAGGGTTTCCCAAAGCTCCCTCTAATGTTTGTCTGTGGGTCCCTGCCTCTGCTCGCATCAGTTGCTGGGTGAAGTCTCTCTGATGACGATTATGCTAGGCTTTTGGTCCACAAATATAACAGAGTATCATTGCCTTTTTTTTTTTTTTCTGGTCATGTTTGGTTCTATCCTAGGTCTCTGGGCTATCTAGTTCCTACTTCCTGACTCTCCAGGAAGGGTCAGGCATGGACTCCCTCTTGTGGCATGGGTATCAAGTTTGACCAGTCATTAGTTGGCTACTCCCATAAGTCCTGTACCACCTTTACCCCCAGCGAGTCTTGCAGGCAGGACAAATCATAAGTCAAAGGTTTTGTGGCTGGGTTGGTGTCCCAGTCCCTTTACTGGAAGCCTTGCTTGATTACAGAAGATAGCTGGCTCAGGCTCCACATCCCCTGTTACTAAGGCATCTTTGCTAAGGTCACCCTGATTGGTTACTGGGAATTTCCACTGTACGTAGTTTCTACCTTGCTCCTGAAATGACCCTTATCCTACTCTCTTCCAGTACTCCTTCCCCCAACCATCCTCACCTGGTCCCTCCTGCTTCCATCCCCACTTGATCCCTCCTGTTTCCATGCCCACCTGCCCCCAGTCCACTGGTGAAATCTATTCTGTTTCCCCTTCCCAGGGAAATACACTCCTCCTTGAGCCCTCCTTGGTACTTAGCCTCTCTGGGTCTGTGAACTGTAACATGATTATCTTTTGTTTCACAACTAATATCCACTTATAAGTGAGTGCACACCATGTTTGTATGGGCTACCTCACTCGCGGTGATTTTTTTCTAATTCCATCCATTTGCCTGCAAATTTCATGATGAAAATTTTTTAACAGCTAAGCAATACTCTGCTGTGTAAATGTACCATAATTTCTCTATCCATTCTTTGGTTGAGGGTTGTTTTCAGTTTGGAGCTGCTATGAACATTAGTTGAGCAAGTTTCCTTGTGGGAAGATGGAGAGCCCAGGAGAGGTATAGCTAGGTCTCAAGGTAGATTGATTCCCAGTTTCTGATAAACAACCATATTGATTTGTAAGATGGTTGTACAAGTTTGCCTTCCACCCGCAATAGATAAGTGTCCCTCTTGCTCTGCATCCTCAACAGCATGAACAGTCACTTGTGGTTTTTATCCTACCCATTCTAACATGCGTAAGATGGAATCTCAGAGTCGTTTTGATTGGCATTTCCCCAAGGATGTTGAATAGGTTTTTTTTAAGTATTTTGCTACCATTTGAGATTCCTCTGTTGAGACTTCTCTGTTTAGATCTATACTCCATTTTTAAGTTGGATTATTTGGATTGCTGATGTGTAGTTTCTTTTGTTCTTTCTATATTTTGAGTATTAGCCCTCTGTCACATGTGGGGTTGGTGAAAATCTGTTCCTATTCTGTAGGATGCCTAAGCAGAGATTCTTACCAGTGACTCTTTAGGAAAATTTCTGGACTTCCCAGCTGGATCAGAGTGGATGAAAGATCCAGCTTCCAGAATTGGACAGATGCTTGGTTCTCTAATTCTATAGCATTCATAAGGCCATTATTGGCTTATCCACACCCTGTCATATGAAGTAATGTAATTAATACCTCTTTGTAATGTGTGTGTTGTGTGTGTGATGCTTATACTTATGTCTCTCGCTCCTTCTCCTGTTCCATCCCTCCCTCTCTCCCTCTTCCCCTCTTTCTTAGTTCTGTTACTCTAGAGAACCCTGCTGAATATGGGATGCAATATGGGGATCCTTTGGTCTGAGTGGCAGACCAAAGGAAAAGAATCAATGAGACAGGGAGTGGCACTTAGTCATGTTCTTAGTCATCTGATATCTTGAATACAAGTATATAGAAACAAAGCTGTAGAGTGTCAGATTCTGAAAAGTGACTGTCAGACTGAGTGGATGAGTGGGCCAAAGACTCCCAGTCAGGAGAGAGAGAGAGAGAGAGAGAGAGAGAGAGAGAGAGAGAGAGAGGAGAATGAAGAACAGGGAAGAACAAATGTGTTGACCTGCACTTTGAAGGTGTGGGGCACATCTTATTTTGGGAAGTTTAGCAGCCTACGGCCTGCTTTCTGGAGAGTTTCATAATCTATGCAATGATTTCATCTCAAAAGATCCCAGAAGGTTGTAGAATGCCTTGTGAAGGACCTAGAGTTCCATCACAGTGAAGAAGCCTTCAGGGCACAGGAAAAAGGACCATAACGCTTCTATCCTGGTGGGACAGGTGCTGACTACAAAGGCCTAGAAAGACAAGTTCATCAATGTCTGGTCTCCCCTCTGGCCACTTTGGGCTCATGCCTTTGAGTCAATAGGCTAAAAAGTTACTGTGTTAGTTGAGATGACTGAGCCAGACTACCACTGCTGGGAGGAGTTGGAATACCACTCCATAGTAGAGGTGAGAAATTTGTCTGGAGGGCAGATCTGGTAGAGGCAGCTTCTGTTGTCACCATCCCATGAGGAAGGACCATGAGAAACTACAGTGCAATCCTGCATAGTGACAAATGGCCCAGCATATTCAAGAATAAAAGTAGGGTCACCTCCTTCAGAAAGAACCATGATCTGCTGCTACCTTGGCCCTGAGTGAATTTAGGAATCACATCTGGGCACTCAGGATCAAGCTTGTTCCTGAAGTCTTTCCAATTTGCATAAGACATTTGCTACGCAGAGACATAGACCTTTTTGCTTAAAGTGGATAGAGTCACTTGAACACTACAGAAGCTAGCAATATCTCCTACTAGCAAGAGGATGAGAGCAGCCATCTGTGATCTCAAAGCAAGGGTGGCATGGGAGGCCCAATACTGTAGCTACCTCTTACCTCAGAATGTTTCCTTACATGGTGAAAGGGGCTCTACAGGTGTGATTGCATTCTCTGGTTAGACACATGAGTTAGCAGTGGAATCACAGGCTCTTTGTCAGAGTCAGAGAAGGACATTTCACAGCAGGAGTAGAGGTCAGAGTGGTACAAGGACAAACCTAGACCGGCAGGACACTTCCAGAGGAAGAGGCGAGGAAACAGTTTCTCCGTTGTAGCCTCCACATGGCACACAGTCCTGCCAACAACCACTTGATCTTAAAACTGCAAAGAGTCACGTCAGACTTCTGAATGTAAGAGTTTTTCATTGCTTTAAACCTCTAAGTCTGTGGTGATGAGTGACAGGGCTATAAATCTGAGAAAGATGGGGCCAAGAATCAGCCCTACATCCACTGAAAAACAATCGCCACACCCCTGTGTTTTGCAGTCCTAGTGCTGTAGTTACCAGGGGTGAGGGTGGGGAAATAGAGCTCAGAACAACTAAAATACATCCTGGGAGACAGAAATCTAAAACTTGTGTATCCAATAGAGCCACAACCCCTTTGGAGGGGGAGGGGAGGATCTCTGTTCATTGGTTCTTCAGATCTTAGTGGCTCTTGGCATTCTTTGGCTTGTGGTCACAACACGCCAGTGTCTACTGGTGACGCTGCCTTCTCCCTCCTTCCAGAGGGAGGCCACCTTCCAGAGATACATGGGATTGCACTCAGGGCCCCATGGATAATTAAGCCAAGCTCTTCTCGAGACCATTCACGGCTTCCATGGATTAAAGTGTCAATGTGATTTTTGGTGGAGGACACGCAGGCCATGCATGTGGAGGCATCAAAGGGATCCCTGCTGGCATTCAGTAGACATAAGCACTGTGAGAGCTCCTACAGGTCCAGCTTGGGTTGCTCAACCCATCTGGGGCTTCTTTAAAGTGAGCTGAGCTGGAGAGAGAGCCCGAGGAACACCTGAGATGACAGAGCTTGTTAGGTCTCCTCTGCGGCCAGTCTTGCCTGGTTTGCAAACACGAGCAAACCCCAGTTGGAAGCATTTCTTATAAATGGCTACAATAAAGAAAACTCAAACTTAAGTGTTCCCAATTACAAGTGGAATGCAAATATATGACCATATACCTGGGACTTCCCAAGGTGAAAGACCAGACTCGGCAATTGTGTCATTGCGATTAATTTCTTCTTTCTGTGTTTTATTTTCTCAGTGAGTACCTGCTCTACCATCTCCTCACCAGGGCTCCTAAGTTCATTGTCTCACTCAAAGAAACTTTCTGTTGTATTGTGTCTCTAATCATGGCCTGCCTGGTGGGAAAGAACAGCGGAGGAGAAGGAAGGAAGAATGGGAGAAAAATGAGGTTTGGGAAGCAGGTCGTGTGGAAAGCTCTGTTCCCTCTCCTGCTTAGGCCCTGGGCATGGTTCAGTTAATGCCCTGGACTTGTGGAGAATCCAGCAGAGACCTTGGGAAACTCAGGAATTCCTTCCATTGAAGAGCTAACAAAAGACCTGGCCAAAGTGGAGGTCATGTGATAGTTTTCTCTTTAAAACAAAATTAACTAACATGCAATAAAAATACTAACAGATCCGTGGGTGCCAGGAGCAGGAGGAAGGGGGAAATGTGCGTGACTGCTTGGTCACAGAGGTTTTCTTCTGAGTAGGCTAAAATTGCTCTGGAGTTAGATACTGTGATGGTGGCAGCGTTTCACTGTGAAGACACTAAGTGCCACTACATTGTACCCTTTACAATAAAGTGGTAAACACTGAGAATATGAATTTATTTTTGTTTTTACATAAATTTTAATGATAATGTATTTTCTTACAATAGAAGAAGAGATAAGAGAAGAGTCAGCTGTGCACATTTGAGAACGAGCCATGAAGTGTTCTGGACACAGTGTCTCTCTTCACACAGCCTGCTCAGTCCCACAGAGAGCAGCAGCCACCTTGCTTTCTGTGAGCCTGAGGCGCTTTCCTCAGAACAGAGAGATGATCAGAGTGAGGGCTGCAGCCTGCTGGGATGGCTCACACAGACAAGCAGCCAGCAGCAGCCCCTCCCGTAGGTCTGAGGCTGGCAGGACCCACACTAGTCTTCACACTAGAACTGTAAAGTCCAGAAAGGTTTTGGACTCAGCATCCTGGCCTTGTGCCAGCCCCCATCAGGTGGTGAGGGTTAGTCAGAAAGCATGGAAGAGGATGGCAGAATCTGCAGGGCTGGCTGTGAACAGGGGGTAAACAAGTGTGTGCCTTGGACCCTCTTCTCTCTACAGAGATGACCGGAGGTCAGGTGCTCTGACGCTGCAGCCCTGTTTCACAGGAAGGTGTCTGCTCTCTGGAGCCTCTCGAGGTCTGGCGGACAGTCAGTGTTGATATTTAGGAGCGTTGATATTTAGGAGCACCTAACACGCAGACATCTACTCAGTGCTTAGGGTGTGCGGGAAGGTGCACCCCAACATCCTCACTCTCCAGAGGAAGAAAGGGGGCCTCGGGTTATTAAGACCCATGTCCCGTGTGTCACATATATAGAAGTGTCAGAAGTGGACAGTTCTGACTCCAGAGACTGTGCATCAAACTGGTGGCAGGGGAATAGGAAATGGATTCCTAAAAGGTGCACCAAAGCAATGAAACATGGAAAGCTAAAGCCCAGCCTAGGTATCCGTGCCAAACGGCCTGATGGGGTATTCCAGAATCTGGAACTGATCTCCACCTGCAGGCAGTGTGTGGCCAGGCATTGTTGTGCTCCTTATTTTTAGTGGAGAAGGAATGCTGGGGAAGGAATGAGGTTGGAGACAGAGAAGCGAAGTCAGGAACTGTTGCATCGTGTGTTATTCTTCTCCTTGTTCCAGCTCAAACACCAGACAGAAACAACCTAAGAGAGCATTCCGTTTGGTTCAGGGTTTCAGTCCATTGCAGCGCGGAAGGTACTGAGTCCAGCTCAGGGCACAGGGATGGGGGCCTGTGCCAACATCGGTTCACACTGTGTCAAAGAAGCAGAGAGGGGGGCCAGAACCAGGGGCTAGCGGGTAGCCTTCCAAAGCATCCACCGGGGCACCTGCTTCTGCCATCTAAACCCTGCCACCTGAAGCTGCTGCACTCTCTAAACTATCACCACCAGCTGGGGAACAAGTGCTCAAAACAGGAACCCATGGGCGACATTTCAGATTCAAAATATAATTCAGCCCCTAGTCCCAAAGACAGATGGTCATCTAATAACGCAAATCCTATTTAGTCTAACTTCAAATTTTTCCTTACTCTTAACAACTATAATATTGTTCAACAGGCCAAACTTCAGAGTCTCTACAGAGACTCCATCTACATGCCCCTGTAAACAAAGCTACATGGCTCTCATATAGGGTGGCACACAGTACTCATTTCCATCCCAAAAAGGAAGAAAGAAGGCACAGAAGTAAGGAACAGTGTGCTGTAGCCAGCTGTTCCCTCCAGATCGGACACAGTCATCACTGTGTTGAAGCGGCACAGCTGCTACAGTTTGTATAAGACACTCAAGAGAGCACGCCCCTTAATACTTCCCCAGGGACAGAGTGGGTGGATGGTCACAAGACTCAGGAGACTCATGAGACATCCATAAAGCCTTCATGGGGCTGTCATGAATCAGGACACATGTGAGCACTCGCATTCCTTCACGGAAGTATCGGGGAGACGCACAAGTCTCAAGGCTTCCTCCCTTCTCAAGATTCCAATGGCCACTCTAGAGGAGGAAAAGGGTTCACTAGGGTGGGACTTCCCAGTGAGGTTGCTTCCTCTACCTCCTCGGGGGACCTACCCAAGAGTCAGATGCCTTTAAGTCACCCCTGTTTCTATAACTAACCCCGAGACACATATCAATTCACCAGGGTAGACTTGAGTGGAGTACTGTGGTTCTGTCTCTCAGTCCACCCTCATATCAGGGCGAATAGACTTATTTTACGTCTCTCCAGGAGAAGTCACACAATAAATGAGATCAAAGTGGTCTCAAAGACCACCAGGGTAGACCTTATGTCCTAGAACTCAATGGTCAGGATTCAGGACACACAGTGACATTATATACACTCCTTTGTATAGCCGTACTTGTTTTATCTATTTTATTTGGGTTCTTACACTCAGCACCTTTCTCTACCCAAATCCCTTCCAACACCCCACTATCAAGGAAGAGAGAAAGAAGGTTAGAGGTGGAAGGGAGCACTGAGTTCTTTTTAGACTACTTCTTACTGATTAGGGGTATTGAGTTCCTTGGGGCAAGTTCAATCTTCGTCTCGTCAAGACGTATCCAACTTCTTTGTCTTGTCTCTTTTCTCCTGACCACTTGACAAACCAGCAACAGCAGCAGGAGGAGGAGCAGGAGCCATCAGGAAGAAAGAACAGCCGTGCTCTTGAAGGCTCTTGGGCCTCTGGCCTTTTCATACCCTCTAGAGTCTCCAGATTTAAACTCTCTTCAGCTGGCAGAATCACGCCCCTGCCCAAGCACGCACGAGGCAAATAGTCTGCTGCTGTAGACAGCCTGAAATGGCTCCATATCCCACACCTGGGCTTACAACTCACATAGCATGACTAGGCTTTTAAAGAAACCAAAACTCCCACTATACCTTTGGACTTGGTGGCCCTGAGTCTATGACCTTGTCACTTGGCAGGACACAAAGTTCTTCTCTTAGACCAGCTCTACCAGTTGCCTGCAGTTTTCTTCAGTAGATGTTTCAGTAGATTTGTGCCATGCAGCATCCTGGGATCTCCACCACAGCTAATCAAGATGGTTCCATGCACATCACCCTGTAAGACACTCCCAGTGGGGAATCTGACCCCATATACTAAAAAAAAAAAAAATAGTCTTGTTGGCTGTCTTCTCAACTCCATAGTTCTTACATTCTACATGCACCCAAAACCAGCACCATGTTCTAATGACTTGAGATACAGTGGGTCTCCCTCAGACCCTTTAGTTAGAGTAGTCTCCAGCTGCCCGGGCCACTGAGCCTGGACAAAGACTTCCCTAGGTGGCTTGTTGCAAGCAGAGTTCCACAATAGCATGCTTCTTAAAAGAAAGTCTTTTAAATGGGTTTACAGTTTAATATTGCACAACTTGCAGTGACTGAGTGTGTGGTGGCCTGGATATCTTGCCGATCAGTGTCCCAGTGTCAAGCAGGCAGCTCCTTTTCAGTGGAACTAATCTCTCTATCAACCACAACTGCTTTGTTTCCAATTTTATGCATATTTCTTTTCTGCCTAAGTTCCAGGGTTTTTTTATTTTCAAAATTTTGTTGTTTTCTTTTTACTACCAAGTCTTACTATAAGCCTGGCCAAAACAGCCAACGACAACCATGCCACTGCTTGAATTCAGGGAATATGCTTGAACTCCTTGAAATGTGTTCTAGCAAATAAATCAGTCTATTAACTTTTAACTTTGCTTCACTCAAATTTCCATAACAAGAGGGAAAATACAATTTTCTTCCAGAATATAACATCAATGTCCCCTAGTCTAATTTCTGACCAAGTGCTTGCCTCCATCTGAAACCTCAGCAGCAGAGGCTTTACCAATAGTATTTATATTTTAAAATTGCTCTTTATATTTTAGTGTGCATGTATGTGTGTTAAGAACTGAACTCAGGTTCTCTGAAAGAGCAGCGAGTGCTCCTAACTTCGCCATCTTCCAGCCCTACCAAATAGCATTTCTGGTCTCCTGAACCTCTTCTAGAATCATTCATCAAGCTATCCTGAAAGCTCTCTAGGGCTTCTCTAGCTCACCTCCTCAAACCTTTCCAAATTCCTCCCGAAACACAGTAGCAGAGGCCTAAGAACTTCATGGTGAGATTTCATCACACCAGTGACTCTGCTTTTCTGGTATCAAGTTTGTGTACTATTATCATCATCATCATCATCATCATCATCATCATCATCATCATCATCATCATTATTTACTTTGCCAGAAATAATCCAAGGAAGGAAATATTCATTTTGTTTCATGGTTTCAGAGGGTTTCATCATGGCAGGGCAGGCAGAGCAGGAGAGCTGATTTCTA
The DNA here is from genome assembly GCF_964271855.1 of Acomys minous. Taxonomy (NCBI): domain Eukaryota; kingdom Metazoa; phylum Chordata; class Mammalia; order Rodentia; family Muridae; genus Acomys; species Acomys minous. The sequence continues at coordinate 118,486,332 of NC_140484.1, read as the reverse complement.
GGCAGCCAGGGATGTGTGCTCGAAGCTGTTTGCACTCTTATGGGCACAGGCGGGAATCAGTTCCTGAGGACAGGGCTGATCCTCACCAGTTTCTTCTTGGTGTTCGGCTTCCGCCTCTCCAAGGTTCCTACACTTTCCAAATTACCGCCACCCACTGGGGAACAAGCATCAAAATGTGAGCCAACAGGGCATCTCAGACACAAACCACAGTAGGGGCCCACCAGGAAGGCTTTAAAATAAATCTTTTTTTTTTTCTAAATATCACTCTAGACTCTGAAATTTGCTTTTAGTACTTTTCTGTCAAACTGCACTCACTGTACAGGAAGCTTTATAAATCGTCAGCGCACAGCTTGGAGCTATCACAGACTGAATCTCTTCATAAAATAAGATCCTGACTCACAAATGGCATGGCCATCCATCCTTTCCAGGTGGCGGTCCTCTTACCAACCACCTGAAGTGACTATTTTCTTGAACTCATACACCACAGGTAAGTCTGGTGAGACTCTTGAACACAAATAAACTGGATCACACAGTGGTCAGTGCTGCTTTTCAGCTTATGATGGGGTTATATCCCAACCAAACCAAGGTAGACTACAAATATGAAACATTAGAAGGCATCGAGCTCACCCACACCACCAAACATGCCAGCACAGAAATACTTACATGGTAGAGCCTGACGGTTCACTGTCTCCCAATGGATAGCTGGCTGGAAGCTGTGGCTGCTGCTGCCTGGTTTCAAGAGAGAGTATCTGACTGGCTAATGAGAGCCTAGGAATATAAAAGTTCAGACCTGGATGTGAAAACTCTGCTAAACGGGCACCACTTTCTTATCATTGCTAAAGGTGAACAACTGTAAATCAAGACACTGTAAAGTTTGGTGGCTGTCCTTGCTCTTTCCTGCTTCACATCTTTTGTCCAACAATATCTTTGTCCGTTCCTGTTGCTGCATGAGGCTTACTTGAAGTTTGTTCATTTTGTAGTTGTGTGGTTGTTTGTTTTCTTCTATGAATGTAATATCTCTTGTCCATCCTAGTGTTGCAGACGTTTGGGTACTTTCCAGTTTGGTGGGTATTGTACATACTGCAGACATCAGGACACAAATCTTTCTGTGAACTTTGTGTAAACTTTTAAAGCCATAGTATAGTCATGGTCTTAAAAAAGGTTTCTCTCGGTGCCACTTAGCAGCTTCCAGTGAAGTTTCTTACATATGCATGTTAGGCTTAAAGTAAAATAATAAAAAAGAGAATAAAATACCAAATTCTCACAACTCATTGGAGTAGTCAAAGGGCACGGTGCTCTATTACATCATGTCATATTATAGGATGACAAGCAAGCAAAGGAAGTAGCTTTCCTTTGATACTCCTTCCCCAGGCCTGTCTCCCCACGCTAAGCAGATGCTAACTTGTGTTGAATAAAGTGATATTGTTTCTCAATGAGAGCAATCAGAAAGTCTAGGGTTGGAGGAAAACCACTGCACCGCACAGTGCACCTCACAACCCTCACAGTCCAGCTGTCTGCAGCTCCCCTCACTGGATGCTGTGATCTCATGAAGTACTCTCCTATTGTGATCCAAGCCAATGCTCATGCGACTGAGGAAAGGCTTTCTGAGGTAAAGAGGGACTAATTCTTAAGGAGAAGAGTTGGATGGAGATTAAGATGAGAAAGCTTAAAAGAATGTGTGCAGGCCAGAGATAGTTTAGTCAATAAATTGCTTGGTATGCAAGCATGAGGAATTGAGTTCAATCCTAATGTCACGCAAAAACAGATAAATAAATAAATAAATAAATAAATAAATAAATAGCCAGATGTAGTGGTACACACTCATAATCCCAGCACTGGGGACGTAAAGACAGGGAGGCTCCGGAAACTTGCTGGTCAGCCAGCCTAGCTGAATGTGAAAGGCACAGGCCAATGGGAGACCTTGTCCCAAGAACACAGAAGTCGTCTTCTGACCTACACACACACACACACACACACACACACACACACACACACACACACACACGGGCATGCACGAGAGAGAGAGAGAGAGAGAGAGAGAGAGAGAGAGAGAGAGAGAGAGAGAGAGAGAACGAGAGAGCATATGCATATGGTAAGAAAAGAGGAACAGAAAGGCAGAGAGATTACAGAGGAGAAAGAATTGAGCTAAGTAGAAGTATCATATGCTGAAGACTGAAGATTTGAATAGTTGATTCTAAATTCACACTGAGTGTGGTTTACATGCCTAGCAAGAATGAGTCTAAGTCTGTCATCCATTGGTCCATATAAAAGAAAAGTTCCAAGAGGCCAATTAACCAACGTCTCTCCATTTCCCCTTTTCTATTAAAGAACCCATGGGGTTCATAACAGCATTCTGCAATATAAATGAAAATTTTGTTTCCAAATCAAAAGCTGGGAAAGGAAGTCTATAAGGTTTGAAAAACAAAGGTTGAAAAGTGCCCTGAACGTCTCAGAGCTCTGAGAAAATACACATTAATATTGATGCCTCTTCAATAAATGCTGGTGAAGGAAATATCTTTCCCCAAAGGAAGTACACAGAATTGCTTTATTTCGGGTAATTTTTCACATTTCCTCTGAACTTTCCATAATTCACTTCCATCCACCTTTGAGAAGAAAATAAATAAAATCACTTTCCAGGAGCGAGTCTCAACAAACATTTCCACTAGGAGAAGCTATTGGCCCCGTCACCGTGGTGACCATGGTGAGGCTTCCTGAGGCTTCCATGAAGATCAGTTTCACTTGAGAGATGGAGCAGAGTCTCCCAAGAGCACAGTCCACAAAGGGCTGCATACCCCATTTCTTTTCCAGGAAAGACAAATGATTAACTACAAAAAAATAGAGCCCTCCTCTCTGCCACTGCCCTTTGTTTGCATGTTTATTTTTCATCTGTTCCCCAGACACCTAGCCCAAGTTTCCCAGTGCATTTTATTTATGGTAATATTATCAGTGGCCAGGCCATCCATGGGTCCTTTGGCTCCACCTTGGGGACAGTAGAGCAATGGAGCTGTGGGGACTGCCCAGTGTCAATGATTGGAGATAGGATGACCAAATCCGCACACCAAAAGAGAGTAGAATAGACATCGTGTTTTCATCAATGAAACAGCTAGGCACAGCTAATACCTAGGTGTCTTCATGCTCTCATCCGGAACCCGTGAGGACACTGAGGTTTGTGTCCAGAAGATTTATTTGCACCTTAGAGCCTGTGTTAGCCAAGGTTTCACACAGAAGGAAACTGGCAGAAAATATATGCCAGCATCATGGGTACACACAGCAACTGGCATGTGTTTTTCACGCAATGCTTCAGCCACATGTGCTGAGAGGGCACGCCCTGTGCTGGAGTGAAGAAGACACAGAGGAGAATCAGTGGGCTGTGGCTGTACTGCCTTATGGAGCCTACAGGATGACCAGGAGACAGATAAAATGTATAAGAATCCTCTGATCCAGATGAAAGGGGCCTCAGTCAGCAAAGGTCTCTACAAAGAGGTGGCATTTGAGAATCTGAATGGCAGGAGTGAGTGAGCAACCATAAGGAAAGTCATGCCAGGCTGGAACTGACTAAGAGTCTCCTCCCTGAGGACTAGCTTTCATGGTACCAGAAGGCACCAAGCAAGGTTTCAAAGCAGCCAATAGTCCTACCCAGCTATGACACCTATGACTACAAAAATGACCAGCATGTCACGGTAACCCTAAGGTGCAATAGTGGCACACATTCCTTTGCTGGCATACCTACCAATTAGCTCTCTTATTAGACTTAAGACCTACTCAACCAGAGGGAAACCGTGCCTGGTACTGGGGACCTAGCCAACTACCCAGGGCTAGAGACGTCAGGGACCTTGGAGGAGCCTCTGCAACTACCATTTTACTAAAGCAACACAATTCCTAACTACATTATAAACATTCATCCATGTATGCATAGATAAGTATATCTCCCACCTTTCATCAAGAAAACCTCTCTTTGCAACAAACAGAGACAATTACAGAAAATCACAACTAATAACAATTCAGTGCTTAGAGCCCAGTCCTCATGGATGCATCCACAAAACAAACAAACAAACAAACAAACAAAAATAAACCTCCTGTAACTCAGGCTCAGGTAACACTGAGGAAGGGGGGAGGGGTAAAAAGGGTGTAAGATGATCAGGGAGATTACTGTGCGATTGTGTCTCCTAGTAATGTTGGAAACTACACCTGTTAATGTTTCATCAACAGACTGCCTAAGCATTAGCTGAGCAGCCACAATAAGTCTTCTAAAGTGTGTGTGTGGGGGGGGGGGTCGGCCCACTAGGCCATCACCAGATGCAGCTAAGGAATGGTAAATGCAGGAGATGCAGTCTTCTCCAGGGAGGAGAACACCAACTGGTTATCCAATAGTGAATGGTCAGCCATAAAAACACACACACGAGTAACATTATAGAGGCTGAGCAGGTTATATTTAAGAATGATACATGTAATACATATAGAAACATGAAATAACAATTAATGAATAAAAGGTCATAAACTTGAAAGAGAGCAAGGCAGATTATATGCATACGGGAGTGAATGTTACATTGATCAGGGAATAAGAAGATGAATCTGTATATATGGAGCAAAGTTTTTGGAAAAGTGCTTTTGGCCCACAGGTGCAGAGCTCGGGGTACAGAAGAAGACGGACATGATCACAACCATATCTACCATGAGAGGAACATACCTGCTCCATGCCACCTGCCCTGTGCTGCTACAGGTCCAAGGCAAAGAATCCCAGTGATCGTGTGCAGCTCTCAGAACAAGAGCTGAACCAAATGTCTAAGCCTTTTAAAAATTATTTTATTTTTGTACATATACATTTATATTATTACATATATATACAATAGATCACCTATGGCAAGAAGAACCATGACACAATCAGGAATTATATGAGTGTTACATTCTCACTGTTCTGGCTATTTGTGTTTGACAGCCTTGAAGAAGAAGACATCTTTCCTATCTTGGTGCATCTACATTTCTGAATACAAATCAATTTCCATCACCTATTGTCATTATCAACTTACGACACCTATCTAGACCTAAAAACATCTTAGCCCCTAAACAATTTGTTCCATGCATCACGCACACCTCTTATACACTTATAGCTTTAGGCCTGTATAATGCTTGTGAGAAATTATATGCTTTCAGAACAAAAGAAACAGACACTGACATCGGATCAGACCTGACAGGATGCACTCCTCGAAACATACCGGACATTGACATCCTGTTTGGCGAAAGTTGTCTACACCTTTTTAAGGTGTTAGTCGCAGGTATTTGTTAAAGCAATGTAAAGCAGAAGAAATGGAAGCAGACGGCTTCATATGCATGTTCTCACTCGAAAGGGGTATACTTGGTGAAACAAAAGAAATTAGAGATCAGCCTCTGCCACCCACCAGTGATGTCATATCCACAGGACAAACAGTTTCAAGTAGGGGGTGCTCATGTGTCCCAAATGCAGCTGAGAGGATTGGGAATAGTTTGTTGCTTTACAAACAGTAAAGACATTCACAAACTTGGTAGTCATTTGCCTTAGTGGGTTCAATGGACTCAGACAAGCAGGAAATTTTGGAAGGAGAAGGTAATAGGAAAAGGTTGAGTTAGTAAAAGTTTCAAGATACAGCTGCGTGTGTGGCAGAGCTGAGGTAATGGAAGGTGATTACTATTTCCTTCTTATTTGTTATCAGAAAGAGAGAGACTTATATGAAACTACAGACCACAGATAAGGTGACAGGGTGGGGGAGGGGCAGCAACATGGACCGGAAACTGGAAAGAGAAAAATGAAAGCCACTGCTATCTACCTGACAGAGAGAATGGAAGTGAAGCTTTCCTCAGAGCAGAGACTGAGGGAAAAGGCTAATGCCAAAGAAGGAGGGAAAGTACATGTGATCCTGTTGATTGCCACCTAGAAGACAGAGCTGTCTGCTGAGACGGACATGCAAGGTGTGCTGGCTAGTTTTTATCAACTTAACACAAGCTAGAGTCACTGGAGAGGAAGAAGCCTCAGTGGAGAAAATGCATCAATAAGATGATGTAGAAAGACCCAAGCCATTGCGGGTGGTACTATCCCTGGGTAGGTAGGTGGTCCTGGGTTCTATAAGGCTGAGCAAGTCATGGGGACCAATCCAGTAAACAGCACCTCTAAATGGGCTCTACATCATCTTCTGTCTTCAGGTTCCTGGCCTGACTTCCTTCAATGATGAACAGTGGTGTGGAAGTGTAAGTCAAATAAACCTTTTCCAACCCAACTTGTTTCTGGCCATGGTGTGTCATTACACAACAGAAATCCTGACTAAGACTTAGGCAACCTAGTACAGAGTGGGGGACCTTGGTGCCAGCTGCTGACCATGGGAAAAGAAGGTTATAACCAGTTTTTTATACAAGGCTTATAAAACAGAAACCTGTAGTTTTCATTCATTGATGCTTAGTCACTTCTTTACTGGTTTGAGAGTGACTGAAATATTTTAAGACTGGGTCAAACAGGGTGGAAATGAAGGTTGTAGGAAGAAAAGAGATAGCCAGAACTTAGAAAGTAAGCAAGGCATTTGGGTTTTGTTTTTGTTGTTGTTGTTGTTTTGTTTTGTTTTTTACTTTTATTGAATGTCTATGATTCACACATCATGCACCAAAATACCTCTCCTCCCCCCAGGAAAACAAAACAAACAAACAAAAAATCTTGTCGCAAAGGCTGTAGTGTATCACACAGTATAGCATTTTGTCCACATATGTTTACTTACAAATGTTCATTGTTATGAGTCATGGGTCTGGTTGGAGGCCTACACTATTGTTACTGGATCCTTACTGGGACTGCTGTCGGATATCCCATTGTTGCCGTGTGTAAAGGAGCTTCTTAATCTTTGAATCTGCAGGTCCGGCCTCTTCATGTCTTCCAGCAGGTCATACATGGGTAGATGGGGGGAGGTTCACTCAGAGCCCTGGATCAGGGGTCATTTCCTTGTCATCATGGCAGGACCTGCTCTCCTGCTCCCATTTCCTTGGAGCTGGGAAGCTCTCCTGCTCCTGTGTTGTCAGGGCAGGGCCCTCTCTCCTTCTCCCTTGTCATCAGGGCAGGGCCAGCTCACCCACTCCCTTGTCCTCAGGGTAGGACCGACTCTCCTGCTCCTGTGTCCTCAGGGCAGGGCCAAGCAAAGCATTTGTATAGAGGCATTTGGATCTGGCTAGAAAGGAAAGGAAATGAAGTGAGAAGTGATCTGACATTGGGAGAGGGACATGGAAGAACCAGTACCCCAAGCTCTGAGCCATAAGTCAGGAGGTCAAGGTCACTGGACAGGAGGCAGTCACAGAACTCTGACACCAGAATATTGGTGATAGATTCTGTATGGAATTAAGTTCCTAAGCATTGGCATGGATATTGGAGTGGATGCTTGAGTCCTCAATTAATTTTATGATTGTAAACAATAGCATCAAGGCATAGTGAAAGCTTTGCATAAAAACAAGTTTGGTTCAGAATTCAAAAGGGACAGTTGTGCTAGCTAGTTTGTATGTCAACATGAGACAAGCTAGGGTCATCTGGGAAGGAAGGATCTTAAATATGAAAATGCCTCTATAGGATTGGCCTATAGACATGTCTATAAGGCAGTTTCTTAATTGATGGTTGATATGGAAGGGAATTCTAACCCACTGGGTAGGTAATCCTAGATGGTATAAGAAAGAAGACTGAGCAAGCCATGAGGAGTAAGCCCATAAGCAGCATCCCTCCATGGCCTCTGCTTCAGTTCCTTCCTTGAGCTCCTGCTCGGACTTCCTTTGATGATTGACTATGATGTGGAAGTGTAAGCCCAAATAAATCTGTTCCTCCCCAACTTGTTTATTGTCATACTATTTTATCACAGCAATAGACAACCACCAAATTCTCTTTCCCCAGCTTCACTAGCAGTGCAGAAATCAAAGCAGTCCATGCTAATGAAACCAAATAGGCTGAAAAATTCACACCTATAATATGGTATAATATGGTATTGACTGAATCCAAAGATGGCATAGCATTCTGTAGGAAGACTGGAATTTGAGAAGAATGTATCCTTAAAATGGCAAGAGTTCCAGGGGTATAACATATGGAGTAGAGAGATCCTTGCTGAACATAATATGGAAAAACTGATCAAATTATCCCAAATTTTGGAGGGGAACTGGGAATGGATGGACTTAGCAAGGCTCATGATTACAAAGACATACATGATTCTAGTGTTATGTTGGAAGGGCTAGAGATGCTGTGATTCCTCAGTAGGTACTTAACAGGTATTTGCCAGACTAACCCATCTTGCATGGGTGTTGGACCAGTTTCTTAGATACTTCTCTGAATAACCAGCTGCATCTCCCACCCACATCCAACCCCCATAGGCCCACCAGAATTCTTTTCCTAAAATATGGATTCTGGATTCATGAGTCCCTGTTTCGAATGTGTCTTCATGACATTCAGAATAAATGCAAATCTGTCAGTGTGTGACTGAAACCTCATCATCATGTGGAGCCACCCTACCTTCCAGCCAGGTCTCTCTGTGTCTCATTCATGACAATTGCTTTAGAGTGCCTGCCTTGGGGGAGACTTGGAAAATGCAGAGGCAGTCTCCATGGATTGGTATCCCCATGTCCATCACATTAACCAGCTGTATGACCTTACTATGATGACATAACCACTGCAAGTCTATTCCATACACTGAAGAAGGCATCTGTCTCAGAATGTTGTCACCGGATTAAATGAGTTAACATGACAAAACGCCTGCCTGATGAGTGTTAGTGACACCACGGCAGGTGCTCTCCTTCCTGTGATAGTGTCCCCTCACCTCTCTGATGGAAATGGTCTTCCCACCTTGCCCATCTCAAGGTCTTCTCCTCTCAAGCTCACATCACCACCTCTTTTAAGTTTTCCATTTTCTTATTTTCATATCAGCCAAGGTAAAATTAATCACTCACTGCCTTTGTGCTCCCAGGAGATTCATTCTGTCCCAATTAGAGCAATATTAGCATTGTGTTTGAATTAATTCTTTACCACAGCTTTCTGAGCACAAAGCCACAGTAGGCTTGTCCTTTCACTAAGGGCCAGGGGCTAATTTAAGCTTTGCAGTCTTTGATGTACAAATAATGAAAAGAGAGGGTGCGTTCTTAATCAGAAATAAAGAAACATCACTTAGTACATCTTCAAGAAAAAAAAAAGCATGCTTCCCTAACTGATAATAAAAAGCCCAATTACTGTCTTATTTAAAACATCTACTTCTCAAGGGTTTAAAAAGTACTTAGGACTGGGTATCTTCTCAATAAAAATCTTCTTAGGTGGGATGGAACAAAGTTATCTTCCCAGGGATAGAGCTGTCCCAATCCACCACCCTGGTCTTATCATCACAAAGTACATCTATTTTGAAGGAAAATTCTAAAGTGAATCTCTCATAATGTGAACAGCTAAGATGCATTTTAATGAGCAGCAGAAAGCTTATAATATCCCACGGTACTAGCCGACAATATGTCCCTTTTCTTGCCAGTAATATTTTCAATGAGGAAAGCATCTACAAGTATTTCTAGCTCCCTTCATGTTATTAAAAGAACCCCTGTAACTTAGCAACCGCCAAGACACAGATATGAAAACAGACACTTCATGATATATTCCAGTACTTTGCCATCCATTTAGCATAAGTGTCTACATTCTAATAATTACTCACTCCTTATTTGTGAGAATAAGTCTATGTCATTTCCCCTTACTGTCTTTCCCAAAGCCCCTTACTCTGCTCAGAGGTGAAGTGAGTGGAAGATGGTATTGGCTCAAAAGTAAGCAAGTGTCTAAGAGTGTGTTCTGATGGATCAGGAGAAAGTGGTCAGAAAGCAGAGCCCACCCAGTCTGCCAGTAGCACTTAGACCTCCTCTTTTAGTTAGATGTGGTCACTCTGTTCTCTTCGCAGTGAGTGGGTGTCTCTTTGGTTGAAAACTTTACATCATTATGCAATCAGTGAGACCACTGTGATGAATGCCTTCTATTTGTGGTCTCATAATCTCTCAGTTGAGGCATCAGAAACTGGTTAAAACTGTCATGCAACCAACTGTAGAACAATGCGACGAATCTGTGCACTTTCATGGTGAGGGTGGAAGGGTAGGCGCTCCTGGCTTGGGGTAGACAGGAGAGACTGCTGGGAGAGAAGTGAAGGTAACTTGAAGGGAATAAGAACAGCGCCTCCTAGAGGCTGTGGTCATTGACGATGGAGATGTGTTTCTGGAACACAACACAGCTTGCTGTGAAAGGGTGAAGGCTTGAGTTTGGATCTCCAGCACCTGTGGACAAAGCTAGCCGCAATGGTAACAGCATGTATAGAAATTCCCAGCACTCGGGAGATGAAGACAGAAGGTGGCTGGAACTCACTGGCCACCCAGCCCACTTGACTCAGTGACATTTGAGCCTATTGACTCAAATCTAGGTTCAATGAGAAACCATGTCCTCCAAAATAAGGTAGAGAGAAGAAATAAGACTGAGGAAGGGAAATAAGACTGAGCCAGTGTTGCCTTCTGGCCTCTGCATGCACTCCTGCGCATGCGTGGATATGCATGTACTACTACTACACACATTGCACGCGCACAAAACAACCTAACTCTGGCTTACCTTCCTTTATTAAACTCTTTCCACCACATCTTGTCCTGGGTATTAGGGAATAAAACACAAGTTTAATAGCAAGAAGAAACTCAAAATCAGTAACTCAGGGGCCTGTGAGATGGCTCAGAGTATACAATTGCTTGCCACCAAGCCTCGTGACAGGACTTTGATCCCTGGGTCCCACAGGGTGCAAAGAGAGGAATAACTTGACTCTCAAAGCCTGTCCTCTTGATTTCCACAAGTGTGCCACTGCACTAGCACATCTTGCATGCATACACACACACACACACACACACACACACACACAAATTAATTAATTTTTACAGGGAAGAAAATCTGCAGCTGTGATGAGATTAACAAAACAATTAAAATGAGGAATGAGGGGAGGGGTGCTTAACCCAAGCCTCAGCCAGGATGACTTCAAGGGGGTGGCAGTGTGTTATGGTAATAAGGAAGAAAGATAGTTGATGTTATCAGCAAATACACTGATTTGTTTTCTGGTCTCCGTTCTTCTGTGCACCCAAGGAAGATAAAATTAAGGAAGCACACAAAACCTTAACTACACCGAACGGAGCTGAGAGCATCTGCTGCTGCAGCTAATGGACAGCACTTCTTCCAGTGCTTTGCCATAAGAGCCGAGGGTCCTGCTTAGCTCCAGAGGCCAAGGCTTAAGAAGCACAATAAGAAATGATAAAGTTTCAGGAAGTGGAAGACCTAAGAGCTCATGGTGCAAGGAGTGTCCCAGGCATCTCAGTAAGAGGCCTAGCGTGCAGGGGACGGAGGTGAAGAACGATCCTTGCTGAATATGCATATGACCCCTTTCCACATGCCATGCCACCAGCTGGGTCGAAGCATCTGTGCCAAGTCCTCAGCACTGTGTTTGTTTGTTTTGTATTGTTTTTGTTTGTTTGTTTTTGTTTTCCTTTTGTTTTTGTTTTGTGTTGTTATTGTTGGTGTTGTTTTTAGTGACTTCCAAATTAAGTCATGGGAGACTTTCCCAACTCTCTCTTGTAGGCACCTCAGCCCCTGGTGGTGGACTGGGCATAGGATTCAGCTCTTGGAGTCACCTTAGGTCTCTATATTTGTGTTTCTTCCTCCCCGGCTCTCCTTTCCTGTTTCCCTTTCTTATCTCTCTCATCTTCAGGATCCTTGAGCTGGGGGAGAAGATAGACAAAAAGAGTGGCAGCGAACAGCTCGGCTGAGAAGCGGAGGAGGACAGCATAGTGTGTGGCACGACCTTCCCACAAAGCCCACTCCATCCTGTGACTGGACAGCAAATGGGATCCTGGTTGTTTCTGGGAAGGCTCTGCCTCTTGGACCAGACCATCTGCCCCAGGCACAGGATCAAATCCACTGTGCTGAGAGCATTGGCTCCTGCCCTGGAGAGTAGGTATCTAAGTACCCAGGAAATACAGGGAGCTAAGGGAGCCAAAGGAAACTTTCACTGGGGTGAAAGATGGGGAGGATAATTCATCATGGTAGAAACAAGAGACATAGTAAACTCGCAGGGTAGTATAGAGGAAGACTCCAAGCTGTTGAGGTAAAGCAGAGGCCACAGAGAAAACTAGGAAAGAGATAGACCCAGGGCTTTGAGCTTGTCAGAACCAATATCCTAGTGGATAAATGTTGGCACTGGGTTTGGAAAGATGTGGAGCGATGATGGCTGCAAAGACCTGGTGGTGTTCAAAGTTGCCTCTCGTGAGCCTGTGGGGCATACACTTAGATGAAAGAGGCAGAATAAGAAATGAGTATGCACCTGGGCACCAGGAGTCCCTCTCCACCACACCTGCCCATCACCTCCAATTACCTTCTCCTAACAACGTCTTATAGAAGTGACCCAGGCAGCATGTGCAAATGTGAGTCTTGTTGCCACATGCTCTTAACTGTGGCACCTGTTACCAGCTGCTGTTCAGATAGCTCAAGGAGGCAGATCCTGGAAGGTCTTTTGAGAATAAAAAGTTGCTGGGAGAGTTTTCTCTTAGATTTTAGTGTTTCCCTGTGGGTTCGTCATGATCTGAATTGATATTTTTAATGGGAGAACCATTTGGAACGACGTTAAAGAGTTAGAGTGTACCAATACCCTGGGGATAACACCACGTTGAGGGACACAGAAAAATTCTGGAAATGTATGCACAACCTTTCCTCAACTGGAACTCTCTAGAATGGAGGCTTTCAGATGTGTTGAGCCTCAACTACAGGAAAGACTTGTTAAACCAAAGATTACCAATTTCTGATTTGCAAGTATGAGAGTCCATCTTGAAAATTTGCATTTCTAATAAATTACCCAATGGGCTGATGTAGCTTCTCAGAAAAACAAGAAGTTTCAAACATCTCTTTAAGCATATTCTTTCTAGACAGCAGAACTCCGCTTAATAATAATTTTTTTTAAAAAATCTTACTTGGGGTTCATCTGATGCAAAGAAAGGAATAAGGTACAAGCACAATGGGAAGATGGTTCCATAAAGTTATGGAGGGTAAATAAAGAGAAGTAGTGAGGGAAAGGAACCAGGGAAAAAAGGAGTATCATCCAGTTACCACTGTGGCTTCCTTGATGATCTGGGTACCTCCGTGTGAGTCCCTCTGAGAGTGGTCACCAGGGAATACTACACACTAAGTTCCACTGCCCACTAATTGAGGGCCACTCCAGAAATGCTGAGCACTTAGCATGTCCGTCTGGTTGTAGTGTCTGGCAGGCTGACTTGGGCCCTCAAGGTCTGTTGTGATAATAAGAGCCCCCTTGACACAAGGCATCAAGCACAGCGCCAAGGAGGTGGTTGCTTACAAGCAGACACAAAGACCTTTGCACTGGCTTGCCCTCTTTCTAGCTGGAGCTGATTGGCTTCTGTGCCACTCTGTGATACAAGTCATTCTGTCTGGGTTAAATAAACATCTAGAAGGTGTCTTCCACATGATCAATCTGTTCTCGGATCACAAGTACGCACTCGGTTAAAGAAATACAAAACAGTTATACTAGAGAAAGAGACATCGACAGTCATCCTACCCTCAGTGTCTCCATCCAATACGTTTCTGCCTGCACCCTCTTCCAAGCGCCACTGTGGGTGTGTTGGATCAGCTCCATCCTGCCCTCCCACAACACTAGCAATGGGACCCTAACATGAAGACCAGGCCATTCTCCTGTTTCAGCAACAGCCCGGTTTCTCCTGACAAGACCCAGATTCCTGTAACACAGTCATCTCTCCCTTCCCAGTCGCATACCCTCCTCTGTTCCTAAAGGATGTTGGAGCAGATTGAATGAGTAGGTTAAGCTGTTGTCTCAGAATCTTTGCAGCTCCTGTCTTCCCTGCCCAGAATCCTTGGGCTCACCCTGGGCACCTTCAGACACTACCAACTCGGGATATGGAAGAGCAGCCAGGTTGCCTGATATTGCTCTAATTTAAAGCAACAATTTTTGTAAACACATGTTCACCTAACTGCTTAATTGTTTGATTTCTCTTAAATCTGGGGGCAAGGAGTTTTGTGGGGTTATCTCTCTCTCTCTCTCTCCTCTCTCTCTCTCTCTCTCTCTCTCTCTCTCTCTCTCTCTCTGTCTCTCTCTCTCTCTCTCTCTGTCTCTTTCTCTCTGTCTCTGTCTCTGTCTCTGTCTCTCTCTGTCTCTGTCTCTTTCTCTCTGTCTCTGTCTCTGTCTCTCTGTCTCTCTCTCTCTCTCTGTCTCTCTCTCTCTCTCTGTCTCTCTCTCTCTCTCTCTGTCTCTCTGTCTCTCTCTCTCCTTCCTTCCTTCTTTATTGAAAGTGCCGCCTAGTGACCCTGCTACATAAAGTCCTCCTAGCTGCCTGGCACCCTCTACTGTGTCACATGAGTAAATCCAGTTGGTAGTGACCAACTGGCCTGGCAGCAGCCATGTTGGTAACTGCCTGCCTCCTACAGACAACTCAGCTTCCCATGTCTGCTTCTATTTTTATTAGCAAAGGAGGAAAAATAGCATCACTGGCGCTTTATAATTGGAAACATGACCTATATATTCCTGGCTGCCCCAACCTTTTCCTAGAAGGGGCGAAAAGGGAAATGTAATTTCAGAAACAACAGCTTTCTGATCTGTATACTTAGCACTAATACCTCCAGGTCAATTAAGGACAAAATTAATGTGGTTGACAGGGAAACAACGTGGGGCAGAGGCGGGAAAGTTGGAATCTAGAAGTACACGTCTTCCCAGAGGAAACTGAAGAATAGGCAGCGAGCCTGTGACCAGTCACAGGAGATTTAAATAGCTGGCGCTACTCAAGTTGCAGGGTTAGCCTTCTGAACCCAGCACCGGGAGCGGGCAGTTGTGCGGAGCGGACAGTTGTGCGAGGCCTGGAAAACCATCCCCACAGTTTTAATCCAACCCTTAACAGAGGGTGATCCCAGCTCCTGCTCTGGTGACCTAAAGCAGAGAACTTAGTGACAAAGCAGGAAAGACACAGCCTCCCGCTTCTGATTGGCTCCGGGTTGGGAAAGGACACAAATATCGCAGAGAAGTGCCCCTTTGTTCTTCCTGGGAGCTACTATCTGTAACTCTCCTGGTCCTGATAAAAATACGATCTGCCAGCCAAAAGTGGCACGTGCCCCACCCTGATTCCAGGACTTTCCTCTGAAGCCCCAGGGTACCAGCTGGGACTCAGCCTGCTTCTGCCACTGCCCAGGTAGACTGGAGCTGGTGTATTATCATGGACGATAAGCCAGTCTCAGTGGAAGAGAGATGTTGAGGTAAATAGGGCCAGACCTGCCACCAGGAGCAGCTGGCTAGGAAGCCTCTCACAGGTGCCCAACCGCTGGCCTTTCCTGGTGACAGGGGTTTCCTTTCACTTCTTTCTGTGAGATGCTTACAGGTTCTTCACCCAGCCCTACCAGACTACCTCCAGAGTCTTAGAACTGTCACTTTCGGAGTTTGCATTTGCTTCAGGGGAAGTGAGCACAGTGACTCCCTGGATTTGCCTCTATCTACAATTCTTCGCTCTCTACTCTTGTCACGGAGCCTATTAGTGGCTTTCTTTAGCCCTAAGGCAAAAATAAACCTGCCACGAAAGGAGATCATTGACCTTAATTGTAAGGCGACTGGCTGGGAAAGAAGGACAAAAGTGGCAGCTGCTAATGGCCATCATATCTGCTGTCACCCGTCCCGTGCCTGTGATCTGCTCTCGGTAGGCTTTCACTTGGATGGTGCCTTCCTGACCTCTAGGGATTCTGGTGAGCCTGCCAATCAACTGTCTTGTTCTGAGCCCACAGAGCTGGGGTACAAGGCAGGCAATTAACCAAGCATGGACCTTTCTGTGTAGCCTACGCCATAGGAAACCAATCCGGACACATAGACAATCGGTTAATTTTTCCTTTACTTGTAGAAAGTCCTGAGTAATGTACACACATGCCCGATGACCATTTCCTCAGCAACATGGAGGACACTCATGAGAAATGAAGGCAAGCTCAGACAGGCAGAGAATCAGAGAGTAAATGCCCTCATTTTCTGATGCCTGGATCCCTGCTCTTCCCATGCCCTGCCCAGTAGGGCTGCCATCTATTATGCCCCATTTTTGTTTTCTTCTTCTAAGCTAGTGTAATGCAGCTGCTTGATCCTTGAAGCTGGGAGTGTCCAGGGTCATAAAAACTCTTTGCTCAGTTCCAATCTTTCTATATGTACAATCACCTGTCGGAGCTTTCACTCTCTTGGTTTTCTTCACAGCATAAAATCTCCATCACTTGGTCTTTCTGCCAGCCCTCATGTACCTGAAGGTCTTCAACGTCTTTCAAGTTCTTTTGACCCCCTTTCAAAAATAATTTTAGGTTTGTGTGTGTGTGTGTGTGTGTGTGTGTGTGTGTGTGTGTGTGTGTGTGTTATGCATGTATACATATGTATATACATGTATATGTGTATACATGTGTATATGTGTATATGTACATGCATCTAGAGGCTGGAGGTTAATAGTAGGAGTCTTACGCTATTGCTCTCCACCTTATTTTTTTGGTATTGGAACTGACTTTTCATAAAATATATTACGATCGTTGTTCCCCTTTCTTAATCTCCTCCCAGACCCTTCCCAGCCATCTAACTCCAAAACTCCATGTCTTCTTTATTTTTTCTCTCTTTAGAAGACAAACAAGCACTTTAAAGGAAAAAAAAACAGAATTTTCCAAAATATAAAAGAAAAAGGAAAAGCATGAGAAACACATACAGATAGGCACACATTCAGAAACAAAACCCATAAAAACACAAAAATAAAAATAATAATATGCAAGCAAAAGATTAGTAAAGAAAAAGCCAAAACAAAGCAATATGAGACCAAAAAAAAAATGTGGAAAAATTCCTTTAAGTTCGTTTTGTGTTGGCCACCTACTGCTGGGCACCCTACCATTAAATGTGGCTTTATATACCCCGTGAGACTTGATTGGAGAAAATTAAATTTTCCTTTGCAAGCAGATGGCAGTTGTAGATAGATTCTTGGTTAGGGATGGGAGTCTGTGTCCACTTCCTAACCCTCTCAGTGCTGGGACCTTTTCTGCCTTGAACCTGCGTAGACTCTGTGCATGCTCCAATAGTCCCTGTTAGCTTATGTGTATACCAATCCTGTTGTGAGTAGAAGGCCTTGTTTTCCTTAGTGTCTTCCCCCATTGGCTCTTAAAATCTCTCTGCCTTCTCCTCTTCAGGGTTCCATGAGCCCTGAGGGGAGGGATGTGATGGAGACATCTCATTCAGGACTGCATTGTTCAAGGTCCCTTATTCTCTGCACGTTGTCCAGCTGTGGGTCTGTGTGTTAGTTTCCATCCACTGCAGGAAGAAGCTTGTCTGAGGCAATCACTGAGCAACACACTGATTTATGGGCATAGCAGAGTGTCTTTAGGACTCGTTTTTATTGCTTTGTTCCTTTAGCAGAACAAAAGTATTTGGTTTTCTCCTAAGTACATGTCATATCAAATCTCAAGTTTCTTGACTGCCTAAGCACTATTAAGCTGGGTTCCTTCTCATGCCATGGGTCTTAAGTTAAATCAGATAGTGGTTGGTTACTCCCACAATGTCTTTGCCATCATTCTGTCGATATATCATGCAAGCAGGTCACAGTTCTGGGTCACAGGATTTGTACCTGGGCTGGTGGTTACTTTTCTCCTCTGGGAGCATACAGAGTACCTTCCAGTGTCCTGAACACTAATCAGTGGGCATGAAGGCTCTAGTTAGGCACTAGATCCACTTGTTCATGCTCAATGAGATATAAGTGTTGTCTTTGGCAGTAGGGACTTATCAACACTTTGTGGTAAAGCAAATAGTAACCTTGGCAATAGCTTGTGTTGTTGAGTTGTTCATTGTCCACCTTATATTTTGAGACAGGGTTTCTTACTGGACCTAGGGCTCACTGTCTAGGTGATATCAGCTGCCCAGCAAGACCTAGGGATCCCCTTGTCTCTGCTTCCCCACCAGGGAGATTACAGGTTCACACCACTGAGCTTGGGTTTTTATACAATTGCTGAACATCTAAACCGAGATTCTCATCTCGGTATGACAATAGCTCACCCAAAAGTCACTCTTTTGATTCGTGCCTAGATCCAGCACAGCTCTCCAGGCAGCAAACGCTGACCCTGTCCAAAGGGAGCAGTGGTTCTCCGCCTTCCTAACACTGAGACCCTTTAATACATTTCTCATTTTGTAGTGACCCTAAAGCATACAATTATTTCCTTGCTACTTCGTAGCTGTAATTTTGCTACTGTTATGAATCTGATATTCAGGATGTCTGGTATGCAACTCCCACAGGTTGAGAACTGTTGAGCTAGACTAACCAAGGCTACTAATCTCAAAGTCACCTCTGTGAGTGGCTTCTACCTGCCTGTCACAAGGGAAGCAACAGAGACACACTACAAATGTACATTGTTCACGCCAGAAAATGAGTCTCATTCAATCCATTCAAATATGAGCTTTTAGAGCTCCTGCTGCTTTGGGTTGTGAGAAGATCATGCAGTTTTTAGAACCCTAAATTAACATAATCAGATATAACCTCACACCTTAACTTTCCATGAATAACTGCATCTACTTTAAGTGTACCTTTTGGCAAAGCCATAAAGACCAAGGAAGTTATCCTTTAATAAACAATTTTTATTTTAAAAAAGCTCTGGAAAATTATTAAAGCCTTTTGGAATGAAACACACAAAATGCAATTTTATTTTTCCATCTTTCCCCAGGTTTCAGGTCGCAGAAGCAATCTGATGGGCGTAGGACACTCTATCTAGGTCACTGGCACACATCTGCCTGAGAATCATTTTCCGTGAGATTTTTGCTCAGGAAACGAACCTATCTAAAATGTAAAGTCTTTTCAGAGAGCCTGGTTTTTCATGTGGGGAAAGTAGACATTTGTCTTTTAAGCTGTGTTAGCAATGTTGGTTCTGTTTCCGGTGTATGTTGGACCCAATGATAATTACAGATGTGACCGGCAAAGCGTTTGGAGTATCACACAGCCAGAAACTGCCGGGGGGAGGGGGTGGGGTGGGGGACAAATCGTGGCTCCATTTACAATTCACAAGCACCCTTTCTAGATTTATGCCCAGAAGCATCTTGTCATCTGTTGCTTGGCTGACGCTTCCCAAAGATTTCTTGTGTATGTATAATTATTCATGCATCTTTAGAGAACCCTCCTGCTCCCAGATGGTGGTGCCCAAGAAGAGAGTGATGGTGGACACAGAGCCATCAAGCCATGGAACCTGAGTTCTCAAAAGGAGAAGTAGGGACAGTGAAGAAGGGATATGGGGCGAGGTTTTCAATTCTGACCAGAAATGCACTTATCTCCTGGGTATCCAAGGCCAGCAAAGAGGTTCCTTTCGACTTTATTTTCATCTTTTGATTCACTCCCATCTAAAGTAGGGTTAGGTAGAACAGTTTCACTGCATGCCTACTTAACAAACGTCTCCCCAGCACTGAGGATGGTGAGATACCCCGACTCTGCTGTTGTGTCTCTTTAGTCAGGTTATAAATAACTGCCTATACCTGGAAGAAGACAACCATGAACCTAGGTCACAGGAGGACCAACAGCTAACCTTTGACCTTTGGAACAAAAGCAGACAAGGCCAAGGATTCTGTTGCTTGCAGCCATCAAAAGTTCCTGAAGCTAAGAATTAAAGCCCCTGCAGCTCCCCCTACCTTCCCTCCCCACCTCCTCTCCACCCCCACCATGCTACAGGCAACATGACACCATCTTTGAATGGCTTCCGGTTTTCATTGCTCTCTTCCTCCTTGGGACTGCAGCATCATTAGGGTCCATATGAACCTCAGAGCCACAGAACCCTAACATGGTAGCTGAATTCAGCTTGCTTTTCCTGGGTTTCTCCTTGGTCTGTTATATGAACTGAGCCAGTTTTTAAAAGACGCTCCTGGAGTATTCTTATTCTTGATCTAGACCAGAGCGCAGAAGATTGTGTGACTACTGTGGGCTTCAGCTCAGCTCACCCCAGGCAGTTATAACGCGCCATCTTCTGAGCCTGGCTGGCCTGCAGATGCTGGGATCCTGAGAGCCTATAGGTAAGGACCATCAACCCACTTCCCAACCACAGACTCTGACTCTGTGCTCTTCAAGATTTCAAAGTGGCTCTAGAGCCAGACTCAGTAAAAGAAAATATAAATAAGGGGCAAAGATGGGCCAAGGCCTTATCCCAGAGGCCTCTTTATGATCAGACAACTAAAGAACAAGCTCTCCATGCCCAGCACTTAGTAGCTCTAAGAACTTTTACGAGAAGAGCTGGGGAAATGGCACATCAAGTAAAAGTGCTTGCTGCCCAGCTTGACAATCTGAGTTCAGTCCCCAGAAATGACATGGTTGAAGGAGAGACCTGACTCCCAAACACTGTCCTCTGACCCCCACACACCACTGTACACACCGCCTCCCAACTAAACAAACAAATGGCTTGGCTATCAGTGGTGCCTTAAAGGCTCACAGTTTCAGAGCTTGGTCTGTAGCCAGTGGTTCTATTTTAGATGACTATAGAAACAGAAAGATAGGGCCCCAGCCAGTGGCACTAACTTACTAGAGCTAATCCTTGAAGGTTTTACCGTGTCCCCAGCCCCACTTGCCACTCCTTGTCAGTCAGCTCCACCAAGCGTTTTCTGCCATGATGGGTTGAACCTTCTGAACTGCCTGTCAAAGTCAAGAAAAGTAACTAATTCAAGACTATCTCACCTTTAGTGGTGTGGTATTAAATATAACCTCTAGGTATTAAGTATTTTATGCCAAAGGTCAAAAATCTCAATAATTTGTAAATCTCCTTTAACTTATTTTGGTTCATGCTTTTCCCAACCTTTCAGCATCTAAAAAAAAACCACATCTCTTCAAACTTTCTCATTTATAGTTAGTATATATGAAATCTAAGCTATGAGTACATAATCCATATTTGCCTTTCAGCCCAGAATTTCCCGTGAGAAGTCTCCCTCTTTACCCCTAATTTGAACGTCTTGAGGTTTTCTTGTCTAACTGCTCTGCAAATTGGTAGTGCATGAACACGAACTGTTCCTTAGTAGACAGGGAAATTCCAACATTTTAGAAACATGTTTTCAGTTATCTCTGATTTTTTTTTCTTGGCTTTTTTCCCATTTAGTTTACCAAAAAAAAAAAGAAAGAAAGAAAGAAAGAAAGAAAACTTAATTGGTAGAAATGTACAGAATGCTCATGTAATAGGTTAGGAAAAAACAACTTAAAAATTAAAATTAAAAAAAATTAAAAATAAAATCATGCAGAAAAATCCACTCAAAAGCATCTAAAAGAAAAGTGCCATAGTATAGGCTCAATTTTCTTTTCTTTTTTTTTTTTAATTTTTTTTCCTCCTTTATTAATTTATTCTTGTTACATCTCAATGGTTATCCCATCCCTTGTATCCTCCCATTCTTCCCTCCCTCCCAATTTCCCCTTATTCCCCTCCCCTATGGCTGTTCTTGAGGGGGATTACTTCCCCCTCTATATGATCATAGGGTATCAAGTCTCTTCTTGGTAACCTGCTGTCCTTCCTCTGAGTGCCACCAGGTCTCCCCGTCCAGGGGACATGGTCAAAGGTGAGGCACCAGAGTATGTGAGAAAGTAATATCCCACTCTCCACTCTACTGTGGAGAGTGTTCTGTCCATTGGCTAGATCTGGGTAGGGGCTTAAGGTTTACCGCCTGTATTGTCCTTGGCTGGTGCCTTAGTTTGAGCGGGACCCCTGTGCCCAAATCTGCCTCTCATAATGTTCTACTTGTAGGCTTCTAGGACCCTCTGGGTCCTTCAACTTTGCCTTTCTCCCATGCTTCTCTCATCTAGAGTCCCACTAGAATGTCCTCTCCTCTGTCGCAGTTTCCTGGTAAGTGAAGGCTTTTGTGGGACATGCCCCTTGGGCTAATATGCAGATATAAGTGAGTATATACCATTTGAGTCTTTCTGCTTCTGGGTTAACTCACTCATTATGATCATTTCTAGCTCAATCCATTTATCCACAAATTTCGGGAATTCCTTATTTTTAATAGCTGAATAGTATTCCATAGTGTATATGTACCACAGTTTCTTTATCCATTCTTCTATTGAGGGACACTTAGGCTGTTTCCATGTTCTGGCTATTATGAATAAGGCTGCTATGAACATGGTTGAGCAAATTTTCTTGCTGTGTGCTGGAGCATCTTCTGGGTATATTCCAAGGAGTGGAATAGCTGGGTCTTGAGGAAGCCCTATTCCCATTTTTCTGAGATAGCACCAGATAGATTTCCAAAGTGGTTGTACTAGTTTGCATTCCCACCAGGAATGAAGGAGTGTTCCTCTCTCCCCACATCCTCGCCAGCATGTGGTGTCGCTTGAATTTTTGATCTTAGCCATCCTTATGGGTGTAAGATGGAATCTCAGCATTGTTTTGATTTGCATTTCCCTGATGATTAAGGAGGTTGAGCATTTCTTTAAGTGTTTCTCAGCCATTTGATATTCCTCTGTTGAGAATTCTCTGTTTAGTTCCATGCCCCATTTCTCGATTGGGTTATTTGGTTTGGTGGTATTTAATTTCTTGAGTTCTTTATATATTTTGGATATTAGACCTTTGTCAGATGTGGGGTTGGTGAAGATCTTTTCCCAGTCTGTAGGCTGTCGCTTTGTTCTCTTTACCATGTCACCTGCCTTACAGAAGCTTCTCAGCCTCATGAGGTCCCATTTATTAATTGTTGACACTAATGCCTGGGCTGTTGGTGTTCTGTTCAGGAAGTTGTCTCCTGTGCCAATATGTTCCAGGCTCTTTCCCATTTTTTCTTCTAAGTGATTTAGTGTCTCTGGTTTTATGTTGAGGTCTTTAATCCACTTGGATTTGAGTTTTGTACAAGGTGACAAATATGGGTCCAGATGCATCTTTTTACACATAGACATCCAGTTAGACCAGCACCATTTGTTGAAGATGCTATCCCTTTTCCATCGAATGGATTTGGCTTCTTTGTCAAAAATCAAATGACCATATGTGTGTGGATTCATATCTGGGTCTTCGATTCGATTCCACTGATCAACCGGCCTGTTGCTGTGCCAGTACCATGCTGTTTTAATTACTATTGCTTTATAGTACAGTTTGAGATCAGGTATGGAGACTCCCCCAGAGCACCTTTTATTGTACAAGATTGTTTTAGCTATTCTGGGTTTTTTGTTTTTCCATATGAAGTTCAGAATTGAACTTTCAATGTCTTTAAAAAATTGTGTAGGTATTTTGATAGGGATTGCATTGAATCTGTAGATTGCTTTTGGTAGGATGGCCATTTTTATTATGTTAATTCTCCCTATCCATGAGCAAGGTAGATCCTTCCATCTTCTCATGTCATCTTCAATCTCTTTCTTTAGGGTTTTGAAATTCTTTTCAAACAGGTCCTTCACTTGCTTAGTAAGAGTAACTCCTAAGTACTTTATATTGCTTGTGGCTAATGTGAAGGGTGTAGTTTTCCTAATTTCTTCCTCTGCAAGCTTATCATTTGTGTATAGGAAGGCTACAGACTTTTTTGAGTTAATTTTGTATCCAGCCAATTTGCTGAAGGTGTTTATCAGCTGTAGGAGTTCTCTGGTGGAATTTTGAGGGTCACTTATGTAGACTATCATATCATCTGCAAATAGGGATAATTTGATTTCCTCCTTTCCCATTTGAATACCCTTGATCTCCTTATGTTGTCTTATTGCTCTGGCTAGAACTTCGAGTACTATATTGAAGAGATATGGAGAGAGTGGGCAGCCTTGCCTTGTTCCTGATTTTAGAGGAATTTCCTTGAGTATCTCACCATTTACTTTGATTTTGGCTATTGGCTTCCTATATATAGCCTTTATTATGTTGAGGAAAGAGGCTCAATTTTCTTAACTAATATATTTTATTATGAACTTATTAACTGAGAGTACCTCACTTATAACCTGACTAACATTAGGAAAGGAGATAAAAGAATACAATAACGAAACTGTAAGGATATCAGTTCGGAGGAACGATTCTCCTGGCGTAATCAGCAGGATTTCTTCTTCTGGAACCTGGAGCAACCAGACCCAGAACCTCACCCAGAGCCCAGAGCCCTGAAGCCTTCCCTCGAGTAGTTCTCTCTAGGAGCATCTCGAAGTGGAGTGATGAGCAGCCAAAACTATCTCAAGTCTCCAAAGGCACCGCCTCTTGTTTTTGGCTCACATTTATATCTCCTCTCAGAATTTGTTCAAGAATGATTTTCAGCTGGTTAACAACCAATCTCCCACACACAGTGTCAAGTTCTAAGGGGACAAATATCACCTGCTCTCTCACAAGTCTTTTCCTTATCCCCCACTTATGATCTAAACAAAACATATGTTTATCTCTCCCACACCATAGATCTTACCGTGCACGAAGTACAGAACTTTGAGTTATAAAAACAATTTTAAGACAGATAAACTTAAATTTTCTATACAGTTTCTCAGGCAGCAGAACAACATTTGATTAGTGCAAAATTACAAATTCATATGGAATCTCTAGCCCCAAATGAACATTTATAGTAAACCTATTAACATAGTCATTAAAGCTTGAAACCGTAAAACTGCCATTGATGAACACAATACATTTGAGTTGTCACTGATGAGTTGAATTTTGACAGAGTACTTGACAATTCTTTTCTGTCCGAGTGCCTGGTTTTAACAGTACTGGTTTTTCTGACCCTTTGGTGCAGTTTGTCCCCACAACCAGCCTTCCATGGACACTGGTCCTTGTGGTGGTCACCCTCCTATCTGTTCATTCTTACCGGCACTTCTAGCTTGTTCTTGAACCCTGACCACATCCACAGCCATTTTTGGACCCATCAGGTCTGTTTCCTTGTCTCAAGATGCCGCTGGAATCACAGTAGCTCACCATAGCCGCTTCTGAGTCCAGGTCTGTCAGTCCTCTCCTGCATCGATCCTTTAGGACCTGGACCCTTTCTCTTGGCTTAGAAAACTGAAGCACTTCTGTTGAGCCACAGACTTTTACTCTGCAGTAAGTCCAGGCTAAGAAGTCACCCCATGGGAATTGTGGGCCTCAATTTTAAAATCCCCACTTTCATGTTTGCAGCAGCGTTCTTCTCCTTGCTCTGATAATGTCCTCCCAGGGCTACAAAAGGGAAACCTGGAGATTTACCTAGAATTTCAAAATCTCTTGTCGTATCCTAGTACAGTGGATGACAACACAGGAGAGAGAAAAAGACACTGGTAGAAATTCAGGCCGTCAAAGTTCCATCTGAGATGCCACAGCTGTGTGACTGCAGCACACAGTCCACTCCTCTGACCTCGGTTCCTCTCACTGTGCAATTAGGAGTGAAGTCGTCGAGCTAAGTGGCCTCTGAGACCTCTCTCAGCTTTAGCTCTGTTCTTCCAAGTAAGAGCTTGGCCTTTATTCAGAAAGTCAAGGCCTTCCCCAGAAACCACACCTCATCGACCACACCTCATCAGTGATAGCCACTCGCTGTCCCTCTTCTACTGTCTGTACTTGGATTTTGGACTATTTAACTAATGAACCCCAGAAGTGCTCTACGTTGAGAATTGTAACATCAGCGACAGAGATGTCAGCTACACTAGGCCCAATAAGGGTCTGTGGGCAGGCGCTCTTCCGTCTTCAACAAATGGCTCTTCCTGTGCTTCTTCTTTTTAATTATGTGGACATGATTTTATAGAGTATCTGATTATGAAAGGAAAATACACTTACCAAGATAAAATACAGTAGTGGTTGTGTCATTGCATAGCATAGTTATTCACCCTCCACACTGCCTAGATAGATAATTCACTGTTGTGTGTTGCACAGCATTTAACAGCATCTCTGACTGCTACAGGGCAGATGGAAACACATGCCACTTCTCAAAATTGTGGCAACCAAAACAGTTTCCAGACAGTATCAAATGTTACCGGGGGTATCATTGCCTCCACTTGAGAAGCATTATTATATAGAAAACCAAAATAGAAACCTAAGCTTAAGTCGATCATGGAAATGATTTGAGTATGCTAATTTTTCTTGTTTTCTGGAGCTTAATTTTCTAGTCAGAAAACATCACATTAATGCAAAAAAAATGAATTAAATTCTGAATTCCAACCTATTTCTTTTTTTAAAAATTTCTCTTTGTTTAATGTATATAAATGTTTTGCTTGCATGAAAGTACGTGAACCACTTGCATGCCTTGTACCAAGAGGGGTAGAAGAAGGTATGCGGTCCCCTGGAGTTGGAGTTAAAGATGGTTGTGTACTGTTCTGTGGGTTCTGGGAACTGAACCTGGATCCTCTCGAAGAGCAGCAAGTACTCTAAAGCACTGAGCCATCTCTCTGGCCTCTGTACCTACTGTTGGGTGGCAGTGAGAAACCAGAGTGACTTCTCAGAGTCTCCTTATATTTACATGCAATGTAGGATTGGTAGTGAGAGATTAAATTCAATATTGGAGTGCTTGACTAAGTAGCTCTTAGTTGTTGTAGCACCATCTGTTGGCTTAGTTTAACTACTCAGCTCTACTAGAACTTTCAAGTACATTTTTTACCAAAGAGGTGTCATGGGAAGGTGATGTAGACTTTGACTATGTGCTATTTAGAAATGACAAAAAGGAGCCAGGAAGTGGTAGTGCATGCCTTTAGTCCCAGCACTCAGGAGGCAGAGCCAGGTGGCCTGTGAATACTAATTTAGCCTGGTTTAAGAGAGAGGGGGGGGGAGAAGAAAAAGGAAAAGAAAAAAAAAGACAAAAAGTTATTCTTCAAAGTTCTAGAGATGAAAAAAAAAGATGACCAATAAATGCCCACCAGCGATTGAATTTTATTAAGCCCCATGGAGGTGTTTTGTTGTATCTCATCACAGCATAAATCTCTGTTGTGATGTGTTTGAGGTTGGTGTCTACACTAACATCACAAAGACTGACACAGTAATATATCATACTCAGAATAATCGTCAAAGACTACTACAGTTCACCACGTATCTAGACATTGCAAAGAGCTGAGGTCAGATTTCAGAGGACTGTGCATTTCAAATGTACACGACTCTATTGCTCAACATGGATGTCAAGTCAACTCAAAGGAGTCAGCCTCGTGGTGGCGCTCACCACTGTCTGTAACTACTCCTTGATCCCCGGTGTGCACAGGTAGCCTGGGTGGACTGGTTTCCATCAATGCACATGACACAACCATGGCAATAAACAGAGTAAATATGTGTTTCGAGTCTCTGGTAGGTACTTTGTGTTAGCTTGTAAGGAGTGGCAGACTATAATAAATTACCAGACTAGCAGGATTTTAGACTAGCAAGAATCTGTTGTCTCACAGTTACAGAAATCTAAAAGTCTAAACTCAAGATGCTGACAAGGTTGTGCTCTCTCCAAGGATGCTGGAGAAGAGTCTTTCTGTGACTCTTCCTAGCTTCTGACTCCTGCTAGTCCTTGGCACCCCTTGGCTTATAGACGCAATATCTCAATCTCAGCCTTCATCTTCATATGACTCATTTAGTGGTTTGAGTAATAATGGCCCCCATAGACTCATATATTTGAATGCTTGGTTCCCAGCTAGCGGAGCTGTTTGGGAAGGATTGGGAAGTGTGGCCTTGTTGGAAGAGGTGTGTGTCCCTCGGGATAGGTTTGAGATTTCAAAAGCCCAGGCCCAATTTCTCCCTCTCTCTGCCTCCTGCCTGCAGATGAAGATATCAGCTCTCAGCTACTATTCCAGTGCCATGCCTACCTGCCACTGTGCTCCTCACTGTACTGATCATGGACTAACTCTCTGAAACTGTCAGCCTCCTAATTAAATGCCCTTTTTGTAAGCAACCTTGGTCTCGTCTCGGTATTTCTTCACAGCAATAGACCAACACTAAGACAACCTACTTCTCAGTGTCCATGGCATCCTCTCCTCTCGTAAGGACATGTTTCCTTGGATTTAGTGCCCCCTTCATCCAGCGTAATCTCATCGTGATCCTAAAGCCATTACAACTGCAAAGACCTATTGGAAAATAAACTCAGCCGGGCGTGGTAACACACGCCTTTAATCCCAGCACTCGGGAAGCAGAGGCCGGTGGATCGCTGTGAGTTCAAGGCCAGCCTGGTCTACAAAGTGAGTCTAGGGCAGCCAAGGCTACACAGAGAAACCCTGTCTCGAAAAACAAAAAACAAAACAAAACAAGAAAATAAGCTCAAATTTCTGAGGTTCATTGCGGCCATGGTTTTTTACAGTGTGAAAGGCCAGAAGGTTTTAGTAACTGCTGTCTAAATTAAGTGCTCTGCCTTTAATACAAATGTGAATTTTTCTTGAAAGTTGACTGGTAAAAGAAAAATATTAAACAGCTTCCTTTAAACAGCCAGGAAAAGAGGTCATGAGAACCACATTTGACAAACTAATGAAGCCATAATCTGGTCATTCAGGATTAGATTAAACTCTCTAAATGGACACATAAGCAGGACTAATTATTTGCAAAGTGGAAACATCAGTCAGTGTGTAAATGCACATTTTGCCACCCAGAAAGGAAAAACCAATTAAGAAAAATATGATTGAGTAGCTGGGAAGAAAGCTTTGGGATGTAGCAACACTTCTCATGCCATCATCCTTCCTACAGTTGTGTACTGAAGACACACACACACACACACACACACACACACACACACATACACACACACACACACACACACACACACACACATCTTTCCCCTGGTTGTGATGGTACTTTCATTCTCATATGTCTTCTTTCAATAAAGATAATTGGTGAACCTCAGCACAGGAGAAGACCTGATCTTTTCCTTTACTGAATGCGCTTTCTTATAACTTCCTTAGGAAACCCTGCTCCAATATTAGAAAGATTTTGATACATTTTACTTTTAACATTTTCTATACTCTCATCTTTACTTCACTCTATAATCTATTTGTAAAGGCTAAAGGTGGAAATCTAATTTTATTGATTTTGAGAATTTGTTATTAGATGCGCACGTGTGGCGTGGCTCTCCTTTTAACCAAATTACCTTCTCTGGTTTGTGAAAGGATGGGGCTTTGTAATAGTTTCTGCCACATGTGGGCAGGAAGATATGCAAGGATATTTACTATAATACAGTTCATGACAGTAAACAGAATATCCCTCAAGAGTGAAACGAGTAATTCTGAATCTATGTGTGTAGCAATGAAAATAACTCAGTGGGACCCCAGGGGACCTCTTCAGCTAGAGTGTTGAAAGAAAAGTAAAAGTTTAGAATCATGCTTTCTGGAACTATCTCATAGGGAGTGACAGCGCACAACACACAGAACAATGCCATTTGCTTAAAGTTAATCGACTCTCAGTTCTGAAGGGAGCCTCAGGTGGTGAGGAGCAAATCAAGGAAGAGTGTCCAGGGGTGACGATATGCAATGCTTTGCTTTTGAAACAATAGAAAGCCAAGCCTAAAGTGACACAGTTCCTTACGAAACTGAGTAGCTTGTGGGTGAGGAGAAGAGAGACAGAGAGAAGTACAGACAGAGACAGGCAGGCAGGCAGACAGACAGACAGACAGACAGACAGACAGACACATATGGTTTCCTGTCTCCTGCCTCGCCACTGCCCCCCCCCCCAGAGGTCCAAGAGCCCTTGGTCCCCAGGTGGAAAAGGATGAAGCACTTAGGATGAGGTAGGGTAGAGCTCTGAACAAAATCTGCGCAGGGGAGGGGAGATGGGGGACGGGGAGGGGGGGGGGGAGGGAAGGATGGGAAGGGGAAAGGACAGGGAGGGGGGCAGGAGAAAAAGATTTCACTGCAGCCAAGTGTTTCTCTTATAGTTAAACAGTCACTTTCGTGGCAGATGGGTGACATAGTGCACCTGTGCCTGATCAGGTTACAGCTAAAACACTGGTTCAGGACTGGAGGCCCAACTGTAACTATCCCATGGAGACAGCCTGGCTGGCAGTCAAGTCGGGAGGTGGGGGGGAGTGAGGGGTAGAGATGAATTCTTGGGGGGGGGCGATAGGGGCCCCCTTTCCCAAATGCTATGGCTCAGAATAAAGAGCCAGTCTCAGATGATCTTTAGTAAAGTAGGTGGTGCATTTGTGCGTGTTTTATTTCATGTGAAACGGGGACTTATAAACCTTGGGGCAACCTTAGATGCAGGCAGAGTCGACGGCCAAACTCTGCCATGGCGGGGTAAGCAAGTCCTCAATAGTTCCTGCCTCACAAATAGGTCTGTCAGATGTATTAGACCAGAATGCTGAAGATAATGCTTCAGTGTTATAGAGAGTTTTGGGTGACTGCTCAGGTATCAAACTGTCTCTGTCATCTCATTTGGGAAGCTGCTAACCTGCACCCCCTGTATACTCAGGTAATTAATTTTATTCCTTCTCAAGTCTCTATTGGGGTTGAGGACCGGAGAGTTTAGTTTTATAATTAAGCTTAGTTGTTTAGGGCTTAAGATGTTTTTAGGTCTAGATAGATGTTTTAAGTTGATAATGATGAGATATGATAGATATTGATTTACATTCAGAATTTTAGATGCACCAAGATAGGAAAGATGTTCTCTTCAATGCTACCAAACATAAATAGCCAAAACACTAGGAATGTAACATTTATATAAGTCCTGATTGTTTCATGGTTCTTCTTGCTGTAGCTAGTTTACTATATATATGTATAAAAATATAAATGCATATATATATAAAAATAAAAATATATTTAATTAAAAAACAAACCTTGTGTCATTGGCTGGGACCAGGATGCTGGTAATAATGCTCTATTTATATGGGGAAAAATAACAAAGGGGTTGTGTCATGTGCTCCTGAGACAGGCAGCAGGCAAGCAGAAAGCTTTGTCCCATACCTTCTTTTCTCAGAATGAGATTTTAAATTTCAAGTTTGAGATTTTGGGGGTTTGAACATTCTCCATCTTGGTAGCTTTGTTCCACTTCCCCTGGAGGCACAGTCCACAAGCCTCACAGACAGACAGACAGACAGACAGACAGACAGACAAAATTCAGACATGTTCCATTAAAAAAAAAGTTTATGGATTGGGCCAGCAAGATGGCTTAGCAGGTGGAGATATTTCCCAACAAGCTTGAAGCCTGAGTTCAATTCCTGTGATCAACAAGGTGGAAGGAGAAAACTGACTCCTGTAGATTGTGCTGTGGCTTAAGCATGGACACACACACACACACACACACACACACACACACACACCACACACACAATAATATCAATAAACAAATTTAAAAATCAAAATCAACTTATGATATACAGTGAATGGATGCATTCTGACACTTTGAATTCTTCTTTATTTTTTTTTCCTGTCTTAACAATTACTACCTGAAGCTAGAAAGACATGGCTTCATACTTTCTGTTTTGTTTTGTTTTCCATTGATTTAAAATATATCAATATTGTTCAACACTTTGTCTAAATGCACAGTTTGCCTGGAAGGATTACTGATGGTGTGGGCATACACTTTATAGCAAGAAAAACTTACTAATGTAATTTAATGGCTTTACAACTGTTTGCTTTCCCCCATGAAGCCCACTTGGCAAATGAAACACTAATGTATGCAGAGAAAGAGAAATAATGACAACTTTGGCCACACCAGACTCCAAGAATTGTCTTCCTTGGAAGTAATCCCATAATGCATGCATAGAGCGGAAGGTGAGACTCTCCAGGCCTGCCTCCCCTCCTGCAGAGCTAGAGGGTTTCCATGCTCACCTGAAGGAGATCAATCTAGACTCGCCCAGGGATGCTGTGGGGAGCTGGTAAGGATCACGCTGAGTTAAGAGAAACTCTGTAGCTGCAAGAGTAGGAAGGGGCTAGATAGAAAAACATACCTTCTTCCCAGAGCCAACCCCAAGACCCTATGAAGCTCATGGATGTATGGGGTGTATGAAGCATGCCAACTTAGTGTGGCGGAGAATGCTGAGACCCAACAGGCATGGAAGACTGACCGCATCGTTTGCTTTTCTCATCACTGTGACAGAAATGAGTTAAGGGAGGGGGGCTTTATTTTTGCTCACAGTCTAAGAGGATACAGTCCATCATGCTGGAAAGGCACTGCAGCAGGTGGCTCCACGGTACAGAAGTATGCAGTTGGGACTCCCTCCCGGACATCTCAGCAGAACAGGAAGCAGAGAGTAGAGGCCAAGCTATAAACCTCAAGGCCCACTCAGTGAACTGCTGCCTCCAGTAAGGTGCCACATCCTAAAGGTTCCACCACCTCCCACAACTGTACCGTCACCAAGTATTCAAACACACGAGCCAACAGAGGACACTAATACCCACAGCAAAGGACAAATGTTCCCTTAGACAGAAAATAAGCTTGGGGGATAAAATTCACTATTTCAAGTATACTTGGAAAAGTACTAAAGCTCCCAAATGAACTCAGAGGTAGTCTCAACAACTAGCATAGATAAATCCTGGGCTGCTCCGAGGAGTGGGTGGGAGAAAGGAGACTCATGGGAGTGGCTGGGTGGAGCCTTTGCCTTCACTCCCATCCCAGGCTTCCTTGACAGCTAGGGACCTCTGTGAAAATGCAAGCTTAGCAAATCATCTAGCACCCATTTTACAGATTCACACCCAGGCACTGAGCAGAGAAGTTATCAACCCAAGGTGTCCTGGATCCCAGCTCCTACCCTAATGAGGGCCATGTACTGCCCAGTGATGTGACCTGTGTCACCACTGGGAAGAACCGGTAGAATCAGAGCCTTGAGAAAAAAACAGAACAAAACATGAGGATCATCAGCTTTAGGGGAATGGATGTGAAGAGGTTAACACTGAATGGGAGCGAGAAACGGACAGCACCCTACAGGATGGAACCAAAAGCAATGAGTGACATGAAATAAAAGATTCCTGTCTTGCAGTTTTGCTTGGAGCTGGACTGCTGCAGATAAAAGGATGGCGGGAGCCTGCCAAGGCCACGCCTGTGCGCCCTGGAAAGCTCCGGGACAAATAGCCTCCTCCCAGCCTTGCTGCATGCCCAGGGGAAGATTTACAGCTGCAAAGAAACTGCTGAGAGAGGTCAAAAGATAGAGCTGGTGTCAAGACACCAGCAATTTGCTCAGGCTTAATTTCTTCCTGTCCCTTCCAGTCTATTTTCACGGGGCACATAATAAAGCCTCTCAAGAGTGAGTGCAAAGCCAGCAGACAGTGGCTTCCCTGATTGTCCTTGACCTCTTGTCTTCAGATGACTGGGTTGTGTGCTACATACAGAATAAATGACTCCCATCACTGTGCTTTCCGTCTGTCTCCTTGTCAATTTTGTTGGGTCCCAAACTCTGGAGCTGCAACATAACATGACCTTCACTTGCCCTGGCTTAAAGAGCAGACCTGGATAAACTCAAGAGAAGAAGATGCTGTTTGTATGGCCATATTCATCTCGGCTCCTTTCTGGGGCAGCGAGGATCTTGCTCACTGGACAGAGCAAAGGCAATGCTTCTCTGAGAGCAGAGACCATGCTTTCAGACTCAAGATCTTAGTTCAGCATCGCAGTTGGGTCACAAGTGATTGTTCAGTGGTAGAAAATGTGCTTAGCGTCTGTAAGGCTCTCAGTTCAACACCCACCCCCCACAAAACAAAAACAACCTCCCAAACCAAAGTCATTGCAACAATATGAAGCATTTCTAGGTCCCAGCCAACATCTGTCCTCTTTGCTTCACCCACAAAGACTAATTTTCCATGCCCTATGTACCCAGAAGAGCACTTTGGTACGTTGTATTTTCATAGCCAGACCTCCTTTGAATGGTCCTGGATGGCATAGCAGATGTTACTGTGTTCAAATCTACATCATCCTCCATCCTTGGAAACCACCAAAACATGTCACAGGAGTCTACCAAAGTCATCCAGAAGTAAGATGTTCCCACTTTTTAGCTTCTCAGTGGAGGACATCCCAAAGACCACCTGTTTCCTGCACACCAGCCTTCATTCATACAGCTCCTAATCAGGCAAAAAGCCTACAAAATGCATTTTCTGAAAACATACTGTTTTCCAACAGAACCAGTATTTCCACTTTCCAATGCAATGATAGGATGAAAAGAATGAGAAAAAAAACTGAGAAGGAAATATATGTTGTGGTTCACAGATTTCCAGGGCTTAGTCCATGGCCAGTTGGCTTCATTACTTCCGGGCTCATAGTAAGACAAATATGGAAAGGAAAACAGCACAGCAGAGATGCTCATCTCACCGCATCTGAAAGTTCAGGATAGGGGCCAGAGTATGCCAGCCATGTCCTTCAGCCGATAGACACCAGGGAGTGCTGGGAGAACCTGGAGCTTTTTGTCCCGGGTCTGGAGCACACAATTAATTTCAGGCTTTTGTTGATAATAAATGGATAAAGAATGAAGAAATCAATCATCTTTTACTGTTTCCTGCTGACATTGGGGCTGCAGCTAGGCTTAAGAGGCTGAAATGTTGGCCAAGTCTGGGAAGAGCAGGCTGTTGTATTTGCTATCCAGGGTCTGAGAAAATCTGCGACTAGGAGGGGCAAGGCAGGTCCAGCTGACACAATCTGTGAGGTCAGACTGCAGCACCTGTGGGTAGCTGCTTTGGCGCTGTCCTGCATGTAGGAAATCCTGACAGGATACTGGAACATATATGTGGGCAGAGGACAAAGTTAGTAGGTTAGGGAGAAATTTTCCTTTGGTGTGCATTTGAAAGTTTTGGGAGAGTAATTAGAGATGGAAGTTTTGGAAGGAAGAAGAGAAAAGGGTTGAATGTGGGGAACCTGGCAGTACTTAAAAGGTCTCATTTGGGATGTAAGTTTGGTTGCAGAAGCATGTAAGCTTAGCAGCCCTTAATGACGGGCATGGGGATTTGAAATTCTCCAGAAGGTGTCTCAGAGGAGCCTGGAGGGATGGGGAATGCACTGTTCCCTTGGGGGGATGGAATCAGTGACCCCCCCCAGGGCATCCCCCCAGAGCAAGGTTTAACTGAAAAAATGGTACAGTCTGTTCCAGCAACTTGTCAGTAGCTTTCGTTTTCTAATATACCAGTAGAATTGTTTGATGGATAGATATCCTAAAGTTGAAACATGCTTGCATGTCTGAAATACACTGCAGCTAGAAATGATATGCAATTTGTTCAGTTTGATTCACTTCCTTTGGCTCGTTTTCCTACATATGACACAACTTTATTCTTTACTTTGGGCTTTTGAAATTTGCCTTTTGGGGGAGGGGTGTCTTTATTAAAAATAGTATAGAGTCAAATTCCACCTTTGATCAGTTTAGGAACAGTTTATATTTTAACAGGAGCATTTAGTTTCATAACTCACGGAGACGGCATCAGTTCAGTCATCCATACTGTAGTTTTTATTTCAATGCTTTCTTCTTGTTTCTTTTCCATATGTCACTAATTTGATATTCATTGAGCAACTTGGAGGAAAAAAATGTTTTAAAACATGAAAGTGTCATGTTTAAGTTTTCTTTCAGTATACTTAGTACGGTGTAGTATATATTGACCCTGACCATGAACACTGAATAAATTAATACTCATGACCCCTGACGTGGCTTTTCCCCAACCTCTCCAGAATCTAAATGTAACTGGTATTTTCTTCTCACTCAGCTTCTTAATAACAGATGTCATGAATCTTATCTTTGACTAATTGCTGAAAATATTCAAATTATCCACTAAGCCATGATTATAGCAACTATTTAGATTTAGCTCATCCTTAAAATATTTCAGAGATTTCCTTTGTTCTTTCTGTACAGTAAGTTCTCCATGCTCGGGTCCCTGTTTGTTTTATCTCACAGCTGTCTGGAGTGTAACTTCCGGTAACGTGTTGGGGGAAGATGATGGGACTGTGTTTTCTAGGAGCTCATACACCTACCATTGCCTTCCTTTTGCTTCTTTTTTGTTTATGACCCATAAATTAGGCTGTGAATAACATTTTTTGGATCATGGCATTTTAAACTCAAAAGCCTGTCAACTTTACTTCACTGCCTCCTGCCTCTGACTTATGGTCCCTCTTGCTTTATTTATGTCTGTGCTATAGATTTTCTTACATGGCAGAGTGATGTATTTTGTTGATGCCATCCTGCTACCAGACAATAAGCTATGGAGCAGCATGACACAATATCTTAATGATTTTTGGTTCCCATGCAAAGGCCACTGCATTGCAGGAACTCAATAAAGGTTACCTAATTAAGGAATCTATGTGTGAGTGAAGGAGTCTCACAAACTATAATGTTTTATAAATAGAAGGCCATAAGTCTCATGAGATGCTCTTCGGGGTATTTGAAATCATATAGAGTAAGTTCTTTGGATACTTTTCTGTTAAAATTAATATTGATCTAATTCTATCTGTTGGCAAGTTGGCTTTGCAGATGAGAAGGGATTGCGACTCAAAGTAAAGCAGGTAAGAAACCACTTCCCATTAGGGTGATGTCAGTGAAGGCTGTGACTTCTCATTCTGTGGGTGGGCAATGGCAGTTGATTAGTTAATTAGTTAATAATTAAGTTGGGATTACCAGTAGCTTCAGAGAAAAGCAAACTTAAGAGAAAGCTGCTGGACGACTACAACAGTGTCAATCAGGAAACAATGTAAGCCCAGCCCAGGGACGGAGAGCAACATCATAAAGAGACAGGACAGGCATTAAATAAGTGCACATCTGAGTAGGTAATTTAGGCTTGGCAATTATCTCAGTTGTACAGAAGAGTGTTAGAACTTGGCACCATGCTATAAAATTGTTATTTGTGAGAGTTCATCACACCAACAACTACTTAGAATATTCTCCATGTCAGTAGTAAGTCCATACATCAGAGTGGTTCTTCAAAACAGAACTTCATGGGAAAACTAGGTACGAACCTGTGGGAAAATGACACTATATCCCCATCTCTCACCAAGTACCCAAATCAAGTCTGATTGAACCAAAAATCCTAAAATGAAACTTGAAACTCTAGAACCGTTGCATGAAAATGTGGGGAAGATACTTCCAAGACACAGGTTCAGGCCCCACCATCCTGAAAGAGAGCTTCAGTCACGTAGGAAACAGTGACAGTAGTGACAATGGGACCCCATGAAATTAAAAGGCTTCTGTACTGAAAATGAGACAGTAGAGAGAAGAGACGGCCTACGAAATGGCAGAAAATCTTTACTACCCACATATCTGGCACAGTATTAACATTTAGAATGAACAACTAATAAAACAGGGAGAAGAAATCAACCGACCCAATTAACAAATGGTCAAACAAACAGATAGTTCTCGAAAGATGAAGTGTGAACGGTCAATAAATGTGCCGGATGTGTTCAATATCAGTAGCCAACACAGAGGAGCAGATGAAACTGCTTTGGAATGCCATCTCAATCTGGTTAGAAGAAAACCAGTAACAAGTGCTGCACAATCATGAATGGAAACGAACCCTTATGCCTCAACCACGGTAGAAAAACAAAAACAAACAAACAAATAACAACGACAACAGAAAACCCAAACAAAACAAAGGAGATCTTCCATATGACCTGGGATTAGCCATGTCTAGGTATTTACTCAAAGATCCCAGTCAGGGTACCACAGAGACACTTGCATATCGGTGTTTATTGTAGCACTATTCACAACAGCTAAGTTGTGGAAGCAGCCTTGCTGTCCATCAGCAGAGGAATGGTTAAAGAAAATATCGGATGGGATTTTATTTAGCCATAAGGAAGAATGAGATGGCAGGGGAAATGGACACAATTTTGAGTAATCATATTAAGTCAGTTAGGTCATTCTAAGATAAACACTACAGATCCCAGATTTTTATATAGGTAAATAGGATTATGGATGTATACATGGCACGAAAGTAAGAGCAACGCTGTGTAGGGGAATGAAGAGAACAAATGCTGGAGGGAAAAAATAAAAGGAGAGTAAAGGGGTTGGGGTTTGCTCAATGTATGGTATGTAGTTGTATGAAATGTCTTTGTAAAACCCATGCTACATACAATGAATCTATGTCCAAAAGGAAAAGAGGAGAGAAAATTAAAAAATTGACTTTGTAATAGAGAGGGAAAAAAAAATAAAACCTTGGAATTTAAAAGACATCAGTGTGCTTTCAAGTCAACAAGAATAAATGTTCTATTGTCCTTTCTCCTATGCTTATTGTTGTTACAAAATATATTGTGTAAGTGTTCTTCAAGTGCTAAAAAAAAAAAAAAGTTAGAAACAGATAGGTAATTCTTTAAAGATGTAAATTTTGCCTTCCTGGAGCAAAACAATTCCTGAAGAAGTAGCTCAGTTGACAAATAGAATAAACATAAGAAATCCCAGGGCTGGATTGTAGATGAGAAGCTGGGCGCTTGCACAAGCATCCTGAGTTCATTGCTGAGTTCAGTCCCCAGCACCGGATGTTTAAAAAGAGGAAAAAAGAACAAGTAAGTCAGAGTGATTTATAGCTGATAGTTAATGAATTATTAATATAATTATAAAGCATTATGTGTCAAAGATCATTTTTGGAGAACAGGTTCATTGTGCACATATTCATAGTAGTTATTTTATTTACTTACTTTATGTTAATAATCAGTAAATATATTCATGGAAAATATTAGCTCCTCTCATGAAAAATATGCCAATGCTAGAAATGAGTAAAGCATGATAAATTTCTCCTTCCAAGGAAGGAATAAATAAATACATAAATAAATAAACAACAAATAAAAATGCTTACTTGAACAGATGGAAAATAGGTGTTATTAATATATATTTATATTAAAGTAATCAACATAGGTTAAAAAATGTACATATGCTCTAAATTTTTGAAAAGAAAGGATCAATTAAAACTGAGCAAAAGATTACTGGACGATGCTGGTGTCCTGGTCAGTCTTATATCAACTTGACAAGAGCTAAAGTCATCTGAGAGGTGGGGACCTCTACCAAAAAAAATGCCTACATGGAAAACAAAAGAAACATCAAGAAGCCGGGGAGATGGCTCAGTGGTTAAGGGTGTGTGCAGCTCTTGCAGAGAGTCCCAGATAAGTTCCCAGCATCCATGCAAGGCAACTCATAACCACCTATGTCTTCAGCTCCCTGTCTTCATTGGCCTCTGAAAGCATCATCCACCATATAATATACAAACATACATATGATTTTTAAAGATGAAATTTAAAGAAAATATTAAGGAAGCAAAAGTAGAAGGGACAAAAACCATTAAAATGAGGTACACTGATGACCACAATAAGTATGACTGTCTTAAACTCCTAATTAGAAAGATAACATTTCTGTAAGATTGAGTCAAGTAGCAAAATTCAATCTTTCTGTTTGCAATTCACTTAGAGTAAACAAAATTAAACAGACTCAGACTCAGACTCAGCAACACACACACACATGATATATTTATGTATACACATACATATGTCAGTGTGTGTGTGTGTGTGTGTGTGTGTGTGTGTGTGTGTAACAATAATAATTAAAGAAAAGGAGGCTATCAACTTGAGAGTGGGTGGGAACAGGGGAAGGGCTCAAGGGAAGGTAGATGGAAGTGGATGGAGGGAGTAAAAGGAAGGAGCAAAGTGATATAATTCTATGTCAATTAAAAACATTAAGTATATATGCTTTAATAAGTAAAAAAAGATGAGTGAAAGATAGCAAGCAAAAGTTTAAAAACAGCAGTACTACTACACTGGAAACTCCTAAGCAAATCATATTTCATAATGACAAAATTAAATTAGTGATGGATGCATATAAATGAAGAAAATTCATGTTTCACATGATTATCATGAACTGTATGAAAGCAGTCTACCAGAAAGAAAGGCTCTCACAGCCACAATCACAGTAGGAGAGTTTAATTTCTATCTTTTGCACTTGAAAGATCAAGTTAATCAAAATCATATGTTACAGATTATTCTGACAGCAAACCAATAAACCACCGTACCACTGTAATAGGTACAAAAATTAATAAACTCTGCAGTTCAAACACAGAACCTGTGTCTTGCCCAATGATTCCAGCATGTTTACAATGTTTCCAAAGTTAATCTCCAGGCTGGAGAGCTAGCTCTGTAGCCACACGTGTTCTCCTCCTGCAGCCGACCTGAGTTCAGTAACAGCAGCTCCAGGGGGGTACAACACCCTGGATTTCAAGGACACGTGCACATGTACACCTCCCCCACCACAGATATATAATTCAAATGATAACTGGTTTTATTTCAGAGTACAAAAACTCAATAAGGGCAAAGCATAGAGCCAGTACATCTTCTATTTTTTTTTTTTTTTGTGATAATCTTAAAAACATCTTTTCACACCAAAGTCGGAGACTTCACCTTATTCAAAGAGATCTAAGTACTTAGGAACTCC
The DNA here is from genome assembly GCF_964271855.1 of Acomys minous. Taxonomy (NCBI): domain Eukaryota; kingdom Metazoa; phylum Chordata; class Mammalia; order Rodentia; family Muridae; genus Acomys; species Acomys minous. Next base: position 118,446,145 of record NC_140484.1, on the reverse strand, counting down.
AAAGTATCTTGTGGATCTTACTAACAGTGCAGGGGAGATGATGGTACCTTGTATGAGATGGACTTCTGAAGAATCCAGTCACCCAATGTGGGCCACGGTGACACTGCTGGGATGGAAGGGAAACAGCCCTCTTCACACCCGCCCCCATCTGATGTCCCTGCTATTGCCTTCCAGCCCATCTGGGAGTGACTCCCACAGTGGGAGACCAAACAGGCTGCCTCCTCAGTCTCTGAGGAAATTGACCTTAACATCTGCTCCTTCACCCAGGCCACAGCCAGCTCACTTGGTAAGCTTGATTTTTTAAAATATATTCTTTCAAAACTCTGTCTGGGCCCCAACTTCACAGTAATCTTTTTATTTCCTGTCTTTTTGTGTTCCATTTCCTAAAGCTGCAGGCTTTCAAGCATCCAAGCTGTGGACAGGCTGAACCCGGTAAGAAGAGAATAAAAATACATTTTCAATGCTATTTACCTAAAAGGGTAATATAAAAATGTAATTTCTATTATTCAGTGTGAACACAGTCTTGGTTTTGAAATAAAAGCAACCAGGTTCAGTATATCATAAAACATACGAAATAGATCAACCCCAACAGGTTACATATAGACACATGTAGATGTGTGCTCATAGATAAAGATGTAGATATAGATATATATACAAATAACAGTAGTAATTAGAGAAAAGATTGTGAATTTGGGAGAGAAATGGAGGAGTTGGAGGGGAAGAGAAAGGAGCAGGGGTGATGTAGACACAATCCTCATCTATCAAGTTCTCGAAAGTTAAAATTATTTTTATGAAGTATACATATTACCTCATTTATAATTGTTAATATAAGTGGTGATACATAATTAGGAAAAGTATACTAATAAACATAATCTGGATCATGTAAAAGTAGTAACATTTGCTCCAAGCTGAAAATGAGTTGTTATTTGTTGAATTTGGGCATTGAGCTACATTATGCAGCTTTTGCTACTTTTATTCGTTTTTTAAGTTTCTGAGGTAAAACTGTTTCTAAATTATTCTTCCCATAAAGATAGGACAGTATACATTCAATCACACTAAAATTGGCTGGACATAAGGAAATCTACTTCAAAATTTCCTTATATAACTAGAAAAGAAATAATATCTGATACTATCAAAGAGACATTCCTGGGGAAAAAATCCTAGTCATCCCAGGAAAAACTGTTTTTGGTTTTTTGTTTTTTTTTTTTTTTAAAAAAAGCATATTTCAAGCTAGCAGCTAGCATATTTATAAATGGAGGTTCAAACTTATATAAGATTAATTAGGTTTTGTTTTTCCATTTGGGTATTTTGTATGTGTAAACGTCATTTGTTTTTCCTGCTAAACCCATAAGGAGTATATTATTACTACCACTCTCACTTTATATGTGATGGCACCATGAGCAGAGAGGTGAAGCAGCTGGCCCGAGTCACACAGATCATTGGGGAGGACGAGGATACAGACCCAGATGCTTCCACTCCAGAGCCCATCTCTCAGTCTCTGTGCCTTGGAGCATTCCCACTGTGCTTTGCCTCTGGGAAACTGCACAAAAAAATCTATCACTTGTATGAGGACCACACCTACTTTCCCCTGCTGTGATTCCACAGCTACCCGGTGTTATCTGAAAGCTCTAGCAATTAAGAAACATGGCAAAAGAAATCACAAAGAAAAACAAATGTACTGAGAACGAAAATGTATATTTTTCCATTATTTGAACACTGAAACCATTTCCTCTGGGAAATTCAGGATAATCAGTTGGAAAATTATTGGAATGAATTAGCCAATATAAAATAGCTAGTACACAGAAGAAAGTTGTCCTGTGTTTCAGAGATTTTCAGTTAGAGAACGTAATGAAAAATAGATTCCCTTAGGGACGGGAAGAAAAATTTCCAGAATGCCTAGAAACAGAGAGAATTGTAAACAGCAAAACACTGTGTGTGAAGGAAAACATACATTTTTGGGGTTCATAAAATAAAATAAGACCACAAGAACTAAATTATGTGCCATGTCCCTGGAGGCAAACTTTCTATTACGAAGATTTTGATTCCAGAATTAATTTGTAAAGATCATATGTTAATATTTACAACCCCAATACAGTGAGCTGACTGGTGTCTGCCTCCTCCTAGAGCTAGCTGTAGCTCAGACCTTCTAGGGGAGGGGCTTTGGGAGGGAGGGTTTGGAAGGGCTTGGGGTGGATGAGGTCATAGGGGCGGGGCCTTAAGCCAACAAGCTGTGGCTTATATTTTAAAAAGATGCTATCCTGCAAATCTTCCTTCCTCTCAATTTCCCTGCCCTGCCTCTGCTCCTCCCACAATGAGGCTGCAAGAGGAGGCCCTGAAAGATGGCCCTGATAGTGCTAGCTCCTCAGCCCAGACTTCCAATGTCCGGAGCTGTGAGGAAATCAGTTTCTGTTGCTTAAGTCACCCTGCCTGTGTTTTGTTATGATAACCTCAACTCACTCATACACCCTTGGAGATCTTTCTTAAATATGTAGTAAAACTGCTCTTAAGTTCATCTAAAAGACTGGAGGGTTAAGAAATTTATTGTAAGGGGAAAAAAATCAGTATATTGTCATGTTTCGTGATAATATTTTATTCGGGTAAGAGTCATCAGTGCATTCTCAAGCTAGGGGGTGAGGCTTGGTTGTGTAAAGGGGCATTTACACGGTTGTAAAGGATGCCCCCACATGGTACTTACTCGTCATAGAGAGACAATGATGATGTCATAGTAGGATGCCTGGCAGAGTCCACTTTCATTCAGGTGCATATGCCAATTAGCATTACTATCTGGCTGTGGAGGTGCGTGCTGTCAAGCCTGGCCACCCGGGGTTTGATGGGGGACCCACATGGTAGAAGGAGACAACTGGCTCATGAAAGCTGTCCTCTGACTTCCACACATGTGCTGTAGCACACATGCATATATACATACACATACAGGTGACACATGCACACATTTGAGACAGACGGACAGGTTAAAAAAAAAAAAACACTAGCAACAGGATGGTTCAATGTGACATTTCAAAGCAAACACTAAGAACGTAGCACCACGCCTGTGACAACCAGCTCCAGACTGAATGATCTGAATCTACTCAGGATTAGCCTCCCACTGGGCCCCTTCCAACCTGGAGCACATGCAACAACATAACTGACCTGTCTCCTGTCAAAGGTCAAGCTCAGGCTGGGAAAACGGCTCTCTGGGTAAGAGCCCTTGCTGTGCAGGCATAAGGACTTGAATGTAAATCCTCAGCACTCGTGTACAAAAAGGACTCTGTGTGGCCTATACTCCTAACCTGGAAATCAGAGACGGGAGGATTCCCCAGAGCCTGGCAGCCATCCTGCCTGTCTCAAAGGGATAGGTAGAAGGCGATAGCGAGGATAGATGACATCATCTTCTGGCCTGCATATGCAGACTACACACACATGTACAAACACACGCATGCCTTACACACACACACACACACACACACACACACACACACACACACACACACACAGAGTTATGTACTACTAGGAGTGTGGGGTCTGGAGTCAATGTGTGTTACTAACATGAGCACAGCCATGTCAAGGACCCCAATAAACAAAGACCTGTGTCAAGAGCAAAGCCTTCCCCTGTCCCTGAGTGGCTGTTGACAGCGTGTTCACGAAGTATCTACCGAGCTGCCTTCTCCGTGATGTTTACAGCCTAAGACCACTCTCAAATAAAGAGCTCCTCCTTAGCCTGCCTTCCAAAAGGGTTCAATAAACCCGGCTCCTCCAATCAGATGCAGAAAATAAACACTGAGTCTCCCATTGTTGCTGGCACATCTCCATCTGAGCACAAGCCCACCCTGTCCCGTGTGTGTGTGTGTGTGTGTGTGTGTGTGTGTGTGTGTGTGTGTGTGAGACTCTATGCCTGTCCTTTCTTCTCATGGTCCCAGTTAGGTTTCCGGATCCAGCAAAGTAGGTTGTGGCCCAGGAACCTGAGGCATTGCTCATGAATAAAGATGAGCAGAAAGATGCACCAACTTGCACTGTACAATCCAGATGCTCCTTTACCACAAAAGACATTATTGGGACAAGCATCAAAATCTGAGCCTGGAAAGTCACCCACTGTGCTGTGTGGCTATTGCTTTCCTGACTTTGATAGTTGGTTCATAAGAGACCACCTTTGGTTTTAGGAAATATGTCCTAAAGCCCCCAAGGGGAAAATATCTGTAAGTTAATCTCAAACAGCTAAGGAAAATGGTTTAAATATAAAAATGTGTATAAACATTTGAACTTACAAAAAAATATACACAATGTAAGGAAAAAAACAAATAAGGCAACATATTAAAACTTAAGTTGCTGGAGGACACATGGTATTTTTGGTCTCATTCTTACAAATTTTAATAAATCTGAAATTATGAAAAAATGAAAAGTGTAATATATGGATTTCCTTATAAGGATGGGGTTAGCCCCAAGTTTTGACGGGGTCATATCTCTATAGTCCTGATTCTCAGTTGTTTTTTTTTTAATGCATCAAATACTTTTACAAAATTCTTTGTGCATACTTATCTATACTTTTGCATCTCTATGCATATGCATGTGTGTGATAATAGTATCTACACTGTGAAAATAATAGCTAAGTTATGGGGGGAAAAGAGGGAAAATCAAAGTCCAAAGCTAAAATTTTTAAAGCATCTTCCTGTGTTTCCATTTGTGTGTGTGTGTGTGAGACGGGGGGAGTATGTGTGTGTGTGTATACGCACAGGTGGAGGCCAAAGGTTGATGTTGAGTGACTTACTTAGCCACTCTCCACCTTACTTTAAGACAGAGCCTCTTGGCCGGGCATGGTGGCGCATGCCTTTAATCCCAGCACTCGGGAGGCAAAGGCAGGCGGATCGCTGTGAGTTCGAGGCCAGCCTGGTCTAGGACAGCCAAGGCTACACAAAGAAACCTTGTCCTGAAAAAAAAAAAAAAGACAGAGCCTCTTATTACAGTTGAGCTCCCCGATTCAGGTGGGGTGGCTGGCCTGTGAAGCCACAGGATCCACTCGTGTTCTCTCGCCCCAGTATTGGTTTTGTGTGTGCCACCGTATCTGGCTTCTTTATGTGGGTTTGGAGGGTCTGAACTAACACCCTCAGGCTTATGCACCAAGCACTTTACCCCAGAGCCAGCCCCCGTGTCTCCATTCTTAAATGAGTGATTCAGTTGCTCCAGAGGGCTCCAAAACATCACCCTCATCTTGAGAAAACTATAAAAGATGCTGCCTGCTAGTGTCTATTTAAAGTCTCCAGGCCTGGTAGCAAATACCCTCCATCCCAGAACCAGGGGAAGAGACATGCAGATCTCTGTGAGTTCAAGGTCAGCCTTGCGGTTCAGAGGTTAGGAGCACTGTCTGCTTTTCCAGAGGTCCTGAGTTCAATTCTCAGCAACCACATGGTGGCTCACAACCATCTGTAATGAGATCTGGTGCCCTCTTCTGGCCTGCAGAGGAACATGCACAGAAATAACTTCAGAATGTATCTCAGCCATACATGTAAAGAGACATCAGGGCTTTTTTGGGGGGAGGGGGAGGGGTTATTATTGTTATTGCTTTTTTGTTTGTTTTGTGGGTTTTGGTTTGTTTGTTTTGTTTTGCTTTGTTTGGTTTGGTTTTTCAAGACAGGGTTTTCCTGTGTAGCCTTGACTATCCTAGACTCACTCTGTAGATCAAGCTGGCCTCAAACTCACAGCCATCCACCTGCCTCTGCTTCCCTGAGTACTAGGATTAAAGGCATGCACCACCACAACTGGCTGAGACATTAGTGTTAAGTATCCTGTCCTACCGGGTCATGTTAACTCCAGTCTTCTTCCAGATATACTTATCCTGAGACTGCAGTGGGCGTTCTGGGGCACAGCATGAGATCCCAAGGCTTCTGAGGTTGTCTTCCTCCAAGCACCATCTGCAGTAAGTGTTGACTGAAGAAGAGCTATGAGGTGAGTGGGAACGGCATCGGCTACTCTAGAAACCCCACTGAGAGCAAGTCCCAGCAACGAAAAGTAACATGGACCCAGGGATAGCACCAGCCCTTGCAATTACACTCACGTGTTTTAGGAACTTGTTTTAAAGATCTGTTTGTTTTACTTTATATGTATGTGTGAGTGTGTGATTGTATATTTGTGTACCGTATGAGTACCTGGTGTCCCCAGAGAGCAGAACACAGTGTCAGATCTCTTGGGACTGGAGGTATAGATGGTTGTGAGCTGCCCTGGGGGTGCTAGGAACAGAACGTAGGTCCTCTGCAAGGGCAGCCAGCCCTCTTAACCACTGAGCCATTTGTAGTAAGAATTTTAGTGTCTTTAAAAACCCAGTTATGTCATGGCTTTTGTTTTTCCATCCAAATCATCTTTTAACCTTCATTTTATTCTTACAGAAGAATCCACACCACACACATTCTTGATCAAAGGGATACACAAAGGAAGTAAAAGCCTCAGAGGACTAAGGTTTTATAGCCATTTAAATTAAGTAAGTAACTGTAGCTGGAGAGACAGCTCAGTTGGTAAAGTGGTTGCTGTACAACATGAGAAGTTGAGCTCCGTCCCAGCACCCACACAATAAGACATGGGTTGTTGGATGCACCTGTCGTCCCAGGGCTAGGGAGATGGAGACAGAATTCTTAGGACTTTCTGGTCATCCAGTCTGGCTACATCAGCTCTCTCAGGTTCAGCAGAAGACTTTGTTTGAAAAATAAGGTGGCAAATGATTGAGGCAGACAACCAACATCACACACACACACACACACATACACACACACACACACACTCATGTGCTCACATACACACTCATGTACTCACACACACTCAAGTGCACATGCATACTCACGTGCTCACACACACATGCCCACACATATACATACTCATGTGCTCACATATGCACACTGACTGCTTACACATACACACACTCACATGCACACACACTGACTGCTTACACATATATACATTCATATCCACACATATATGTTCACACACACACACACACTCATGTGCTCACATACACACTCATGTACTCACACACACTCAAGTGCACATGCATAATCATATGTTCACACACACATTCCCACACATATACACACTCATGTGCTCACATATGCACACTGACTGCTTACACATATACACACTCACATGCACACACACTGACTGCTTACACATATATACATTCATATCCACACATATATGTTTACACACACACACACACACTCATGTGTTCACATACACACTCATGTACTCACACACACTCAAGTGCACATGCATAATCATATGTTCACACACACATTCCCACACATATACACACTCATGTGCTCACATATGCACACTGACTGCTTACACATATACACACTCACATGCACACACACTGACTGCTTACACATATATACATTCATATCCACACATATATGTTTACACACACACACACACTCATGTGTTCACATACACACTCATGTACTCACACACACTCAAGTGCACATGCATAATCATATGTTCACACACACATTCCCACACATATACACACTCATGTGCTCACATATGCACACTGACTGCTTACACATATACACACTCACATGCACACACACTGACTGCTTACACATATATACATTCATATCCACACATATATGTTCACACACACACACACTCATGTGTTCACATACACACTCATGTACTCACACACACTCAAGTGCACATGCATAATCATATGTTCACACACACATTCCCACACATATACACACTCATGTGCTCACATATGCACACTGACTGCTTACACATACACACACTCACATGCACACACACTGACTGCTTACACATATATACATTCACATGCACACATATATGTTCACACACACATGCACACGCTCACATAGACACACACAAACTGTATGCTATACATGTGATCTAATGTCTGATGCTCTGCAGTAGGACACTGTGGCCCACCACCCAGATAAGATTCCTTTACTGGATCTGAGAGCTATGGGAGTTAGACAAGCCATGGTTCCTCCAAGAATCACAAAGTAAGCTCTTGTATTCCTACAACTTTCTACAAGATATGACTTTCTCCATTTTTTAAAAGTCCTTCCAAAATACTTTCCAGGATTTGCCTCCAGTTTTTCATGTTTCTTGGCTTTGCATCTTTTTCTAATATTTAAACATTTCCTGTTGAAACAATCTACTTCCAGCAATGAAATGAAGTCATCATGATGGATTTCTGTGAAATGTACGGGCCAAATGCAAAAAGAAAAATCCGTGTGTGTGTGTATGTGTGTGTGTGTGTGTGTGTGTGTGTGTGTGTGTTTGCCTGAGAAGGAAGATGCCTGAAAGTTGGCATTCCATCCATGGAATAAAAGAAAAAAGTTCTCAGAATCTCAGAGTTAGAAAGGCCTTACATTGATCTTAAATTCCACTGGCCACGTTCCTACCAACAAGTATTCAGAATATGCCAGGAGACAGGCAGCAGTGGGAACTTATTACTGGCACAGCAAGCCAATGATAATAAAATAAAGGCAAAGGATTAAGCTTTTGCCATGAGCCAAGCCTTGTGCTAAGCACTTTGCCCAGATTATTTCACTGAAGTCTCACAATAATCTCAAGGGGGTGCACAATACACTTCCTACTCCATAAAAATAGAAAGAGAGACTTGCCCAGATCACAGAGCTGGCCTGATGGAAGATCCGGCACCCTCTTCATTTTATCTGTACTAAAAATATCTTCCCTTTATGAATCCAAGTCTCTCTCTCTGCCCACTCATCAAAATCCAGTGCCATGGGGCCTCAGATATTATATCATTCTTCAAACATCTAGAATCCATTAAAAAAAAAAAAAGGAAGCTCCTGGCCCTAAAGAAAAGCTGAGCATAGAGGAACTTAAAGTATGTAGGGAAACTGAGGCCTGACACCAAAGGGAAAATTCAAAGCTAAATGAAGGAAGGAAAGGCCAGTGGTCTGGGAAGAGGACAGATGTGAAACAGGATGTGAGAGACCCTGAGGCCACTCTCTGAGAAAGATGGGTTGGCCGCTGGGACATCATCCGGGTGTCTTGGCAAGAAGTCAGCAGTTGAAAATACACGCACAATGTCGGAAAGTCAATGGATCATGCCTAGGAGTTACATGAAAGATGCCTTAATTTTTTCAAATGCTCAATGGTCAGATGACTTAAGAAATATTATGCTGGGAGCCAGCTGACTTTGGCAATCCCCGTCATGGTGTTGGAAGGAGGCAGCATTTAGCCTCTTGGAAATAAACAGAAACCAGTCATAACCTCAGCACATTTTACAGATTAAGTAGCTAATGTTTAAAAAATGCTTAGTATGCAGTGAATAATTAATAATATGAATATTAGGGGGCTTATTGTTTTTTTTATCTCAAGGAGGATGTGGAGGGGTCCAGGTACCTTATAGAAAAAGAAATAAGTAGAGGCATACAAGAAGATGACTACATAGAATACAGAAAAAAAGCGAGTTGCAGGCCTACAGTTGGGCTTGCTGTGGCTAAGAGATTGGGAAGAACAGATGCGTGAGGACTCCAAGGCCAGCATCCAGGCACCTCCTCTCCAACACCCACATCTTCCTCTCCATAGTGCAGGGTCTCTTCTTCATGTCTCGGGTCCTCTTCCTCCCCGTGGTGGGATTGGCATGAGCACACCAGCTCTCTTGTCCGCCTGGTCCAGGCATGTGTTCTGGGTGGTGTCCTTCTTTGACTTCTTTCCATTTTGTTTGAAACAGATCCCACCCAGCCAGACTCTTCAGCTGCACTGCGGTCCTGACTTCAGACCGTGAGTGTAAGGGCTGGAGTGAGCTCTGTATACAAACATGGAGACTGAGGCCTGAAATGAGCAAGGGCCAGCCAGGGGTCACAGGGGTGGCTCCTCGTGAACGCTGGAGCAGAACACAAATAGCCTGACTTCCTAGACTCCTCTTGTGACACTGGGCTACATCAAAGGACAAAAGGCCAGCGTTTTCTTTTGGTGATAGGGATGAAGTCAGCAAGAAAGGGTCCTAGGTTGATATCAGCGAGAGGAGCTGCTCTCTGTGAGTAACCAGACCCCAGAGTAAGTCGACTCCTGTGGCCTTGGCAGCTGAGCACACTCAGCTCTCGGAAGCAAGGCGCTCCTTGGCAGGGACACTGCTGCTCCCTGTCATTCTCATAGGTTAATAGAGCAGTAGGTGTGATGCCACTGGGTGTTTGGGAAATACTGGCTGGAATATGTTGGACTTCCTTAGTTTAGATTTGCAGAATTTCCTCTGGTTCTTTTAAACTAACTTCAACAGAGTACGACAGATGTTAAAGGATGAGCAGTAAGACAGAACACAGCAGGAGAAGCTAAGAACACAAGGCAGATCGCCTACCCCTTGCTTACCCACTGAGGTTTTGTTACTCTGCTGTCCAATAGCTTCAGTCAGCGTAGGGTCCAGAGGCTGGTGACTCCAGGCTTCCTGGGTACTGGTTATGCACGCGGAAAATCCTCCAGATCACTTGAATCACAAATAGGTCCTGGACTCCACAAGTTCACATCCGCAAGGGATCAGTGTGCCTTCTCCGTGAAAACTGAGGATGCTGCAGTGGAGAACACAAGAACCCCAGACAATCAACTAGACATGAGGAAGAACCCTCGTGAAGATGACTCGGACGGTGAAAAGAATTCTTCACCATTTCTTTGTCCACACTTATCCCTGGAGTTAGAATGAACATCACCTTCCCTGCAACTCCACCCCAACAAAGAGATAGAAAGGGAAGCCTGGGCAGGCTTTATGCTTTATTTGCAAGTTGCCGTTTACGGCAGGCAGTCTTTAAAAAAATGTTCATAGTTGTGTTTTGTCCATTTATTTTCGGTTCTTTTGAAGTGAGCTTACTCTTGCTATTTCTGCATGCTGAACACTAAACACAACAGTTGAGGATCTCCTTACAGAGCGAGGCTAACAGGTCTAGTATAATCATCACAGTTCCAAACTGCCCAGAAAATCATTAGCAAATTGCTAGTGTCAGAGACAAGAGGAAGATGCAGCGATCACAGATAAATCATACAGACCATTTGTACCAAGTGAGAAAGCCGGTCAATACCGAGTCTCTAAAACACTCTTTAGTTCTGCCAAAAGACTGGGAATGGTTAATTGCTATCACAACTCAACTAATTGTTACAATTTGCCTATACTCATCACTATTCTGTAGCATTAAAATGTCATTAACACACCCCTCATCCCCCCCCCCCCCCCGCACACCCATTTCACAACAGACTCTCAGCACTCTGAGCAGACCGATGTGCTAATCGTGGACAGGCCACAAGCTTCAGCACATAAGCAAAGCAAGAATTTTCCGCCTAGTCCTTTGTGTGAGTCATGAAGACTCAGAGATCCTCTCTCAGTGGCGTGATGCCTTTGTGGGACTACGCAGTGATGAGGAGCTGCGGCCTGTGGAGGCTATGTGTATGTGTGTGGAGAAGCCAGAGCTCAACCTCTGACGCTGTCCCTTGGGAGCCTCCGTTATTCTTTGAGGCAGGGTCTCTCCAGGAATATGAAGCTCACTGATTTGCCTAGACTGGCTAGCCAGCAAGGCCCAGGGAATCCTCCTGTCTCCACCTCACTAACTCTGGGATTACAAGCCTGATCTACCGCATTTGGTCGTTAGCAGGCTTGCTAATGCTGAAACTCCTGCTTGGCCATTGAGCTGTCTCCTCGGCCCTAGGACTATGCCACTGTAAAAGCGCTGAGGAAGCTGCTGTGAGTCTGTGCTGTGGCACTTCTCTGCGATCCTGGAGGATAGGGCCAGAGAGGGAGTTCAGTGGGGGGGAGGCAGGAATTCAGTTCTCCAGAACACATACGTGTGTGGAAGGAGAGAATCAGCTCCACAGAGTTGTTTTCTGACCTCCACATATGTGCTGTGTCACACACCTTCACACACACATCGTTCACATCGGAGGCCAGCTGCTGCAGAAAGTGTATGCTTCACTTTCCACGAGTCAGCAGGGGAAGAGAAGGTACTAGGCCTTAGGTTAGCATACTGACAGGACTTCAGCTGGGGAAGCTGTCTGGCAGCTCACCTAGGTGCCTACACACACCAGACAGAGCCAGAACGTCTCCCCAGCCAAGCAGAGGCTCCCTTACTACCTCCATCGTGACAGGGGCTCACATTGGAGATATTTAATTTGGGGGCCAGCGCTTACCGTTGCCTCATTTTTCAGCTGCCCAAAAGGCAATTTTCCAGACAAATGAATCCGAGCATTGCGGGGATGAAAATGTTTCCAAAATAGATTGCTGTCCCTGACTATCTCCCTAAGCCAAGAATATTAAACAGGCAGAGCAATAGTCCCAGAAATGGCCACTTCCTGATATATCCATATGTCATTTTCCATGCATGGGAGACATTGAGGTGTGATGGACTTACGGGTCTTAGAAGGGAAAGTTATAGTGGGTTCTCTGGGTGGGCCAGATCTCATCACAGGAATTTTTAGAATGCCCTGCAGTGAGAAACAGGAGTGGGTTGGTGAGAGCCAGAGTAGCTCCACACTAAAACTTAAAAAATGATCCAAAAGTTGTTAAGCAAGAAGGAAACTGTAAAAAAAAATTATTAAATCATTAAAGGAAAAGGAAACCATATATATGCAGGTCTGAATTCTAAAACATTAAAAATGCAATAGGGATTCAAGAATTGCATCTGTAGGCCAATGGAGCAGTACGGAAAGGAACAGGGCCTGCGTCAAACACACTAAAAAATGATGGAGTGCATGTTAAAGGAAACAATAAGCCCAGGGTAGGTGGAAATAGGAGCCCCGGATGGAGATGTGCATGGTACAGAGATCAGTTTCACGCCACTGTTTATGGAGAGTGGACATGGGCAGGAACAGACATGAGTGGTCCACCCAGAGCAGAGGAGCAGTGACTTAAGTACCTTGGGGCAGCATGGTGGGAATAAGGGGACAGACTTGAGCAGAATCTGGACAATACTGTCAGTGGACTTGTCAGCTGATGAGACACTGAGAGTGGAGACAAAGGTAGAGTCAAAGACGTAGCAAGCAGGACTCTAGCCTGAGTTTTTGAAGAGACCAATCCACCTTCAAAGAGAAGGAGTGTGGAGCATGAACTTAATCAGTTGAGACAGAGAACAGCTAGCTTTAAGTCGAGTACACTTAAAATTGGAACACCCATCCAAACAGTAGAGCACATGTACATCGTAATGTGTCCTAACAAAAATTGTCCAGTTCTGTAAACTCTATGAAAATAACTGGAATATTCCAGACATGGAAAGATCCCTGGAAAATACAAATTATGGAACAAAAAATAGAGTGTGCCTGCATTTGTGTGTAGGTGTGTGTCTGTGTGTGCAGAGAACATGCACACAACTATTCACTCACACAGCAAAGACATAGAGTATGAAAGAAGCTACCAGAAGCAATGGTCTCTGGGGGAGATGCTGCAGCGTTGCCTGGGGCCATGCAAGGGTTTTTATCACATCTGTTTGCTGCTTCTTCAACTGTGTTACAAATGAATATATTAATGAACTTAAAATGTACATCTTCCTTAAGGAAATGAGACCATGGCACAATATGAAGAAAAAGAAAAATTCATTGTATCAGACACATTCCAATTCCTAGGGAAACACACACACACACACACACACACACACACACACACACACACACACACAAAATACACCTTCAACGTTAAAACAGGTACTGAAGAGAGATGCCATTGAAAATGGAGAGAGTTAAGAAAGGTAGGATCAGAATGGGAGAAAAGCAGATTTCTTTTATGATATATACAATAGTCAAGAGAAAAAACTGGATAATAAAATTTTAAGTTGTATTTATAGAAAATAATACGCTTTATGAGGCATGGTCTATTCATCCCTTTCAAATAAACATGGAAAGTTTATTAAAAAATTATCTTCCACAGCAAAGTAAAAACAGCAATAAATCCCCCAAGTAAGAAGTATACAAGATTCTTCTCTGCCCAAAATGAAACAAAATTAGCAATTAGTATTTGGAGAGCAACCACTAGGAAATAAGAGAGAAAAAATTCCCCGAGAGACAACCTCGATTGCAAGAACAGGCTGGATATAGGGGCAGCGACACATTACAAAGAGTATGCAAACAGAATTATACTCAGAAAATCTACAGCCTAAATAAACAGCTTGTAAAAGAAATGACTTAAAAGTCAATGAACCTAGATCAAACTTAAAACACTGAAATGAAACAAGAATCCCAAGCCGAGGGTTACCATCTGTTTTTATGAAAAGTGAATGGCTCATTTAATGCTCTTATGCAAAACACACACACACACACACACACACACACACACACACACACACGCAGACATTATACAGATATGCACATACAAACACATACACATGCTGAGAAAGGAAGAAATCTTTTCCTTAAACAGTTAGTCAAAGGTATTTCTCCTTTACAGGTCACCGTGCATATTGGAGTGTAAAAGAGACCCAACGTGTTACATTTGAGATGCTGTTTCACTTCCTTGGAAGAGTGATAACAACGCCTTCTTATTGAGAAGCTGAGACAATTTCACAGAGATCAATTTATCACTATGTATACAAAGACAGCGCTAATTGACAATCTGGCTTTGGAGTAAATCTTCTAAGGAAACATGCTGGGTGCGTGCAAGCACCCAGCTAAAAGGGTTGTCACACAAATTACTTTGATGATGAATGGTGAAAACTCACAAAGGAGCAGCAAGCACACATCAGTGGTGATGTCACTCCCACAGGAACATCCAGTCGAGTCACTGAAACTTGTTCAGGATGCTGGGCACCTGACAAAGGCAGCTTATAAGTACAAAACATGATGACCTTTTTAAATGTAATACCTCTGCCACTTAAAAAATAAACCTCACCTGGTGTAGTGGCACATGCTTGTAATTCCAGTACTTAGGAGGTGAGGGTGAGAGGGTCAGGAGTTCAAGGTCATCCTTGGCTCCATAATAAGTTTGAGACTCTCTTCAAAAACGTAAGATCTTGTCTCTAAAAGCCAAAATAAACAAACAACAAATGAACGAAGAAACAAAAACACTACATTGAAAAAGATTCAGAGATTTAAAAGAGCCATGTCCTGGCTCTAACTACAGCATTAGAAGACATTACTTTTTTTCTGGCTTCATTTCCTCAGCAGAGATAGACAGAAATGATCCTTTCTATGCCTACCACGCAATGATTCTTCTGTTCTACAGAGTCGAATTAAGAAAAGTCATTTCAGGTATGTACTGTAAATTCAGATCTAAGTCTTTACCTTCTGAGAATGACTGCTTTGTGAAAATCACAAGGGCCAAGACCAGATCAAAGGGCACTGGACTGGTTCAGACAGTCTAAGCATGGTGGGTCTCAGCTTCGACTACAGCAGTTTTCAGCTCCCAGCAAATGACAAAGTGAAGAGGGCACCCCACAGAGCCACTGAGTCACTGAACCGCCTGTACTGAAGATTTGAAATTTTGTTTTGCTGATAAATTCAAGATAAAGCATGAGTTCTGAGTTTTCACATCAGCATTTTAATTAGTCGGCTTGCTCTGTTCCTCAACTTTCACGTTGATTTGTTTTACTTCAGCTAACAAGTAATTATTGAGGCAGTATATGGTACGTTAATTTGGCAAATTCCGTAGCTGTCTTTCCCCTCCCGAAATGATTTCTTATCTTTCTTTAGGAATAAGTATTTCCAAGAATGTTCATCAAAGCTTCTTCAACGTAAAACACATTTCATCTTGTTTGCTTTCATTCTTTTCCTGTTTCTCCTTCTCCTTAATTCTCAACCCGATGCCTTAGTTCCTGGTGTTTCAGTTCCCCATTTTCTAGTGAGGGATCATGTCCCCTGGAATATGCCAGGGATAGAGTTCCAGGCTTTCTGCAGGCCATGTCTTTGTGGAAGACTCAAGGCAGGAGGTCTAAACGCCCCTTCTGGCCTCACTGTGCAAGTCTTTGCCTATCTAAGAGCTTGACTTTCTCATCAGTTGTTTAACACACCAAAAGAAGGTAATGAGGGAGGAAGTCTGGACAGCAAGCCGGAAATGCTTTTGAAAGTCAAACACATAACACAACAGGTAAAATGTTCAGGTAAAGATGCTGCAGCAAATGACAGTGGCCCTGAGCCGGCCTATGAGAGAGAGCGGCTGTGTCTAGCTTCAGTCAGCATGTCAATGCTGGTCTCATTTTTCTCCAGAAACATGCAAAAATGAAGAGTTGTGATGTAAAATCACCACATTTTTATTAAGTGTTGGCTGCTGGTTCTATATTTTATATGTGTACATATATGTGGATAAATATGTGCACATGTTGATATATGTACACGTGTGTGCATAAGTGTTTGGAAGCCAGAGGTCAACCTTGGCTGTTGTACCTCATGACGTTGTCCACTCTGCATGTTAAGACGGGGCCTCGGCCAGGCATGGTGGTGCATGCCTTTAATCCCAGCACTCAGTGAGGCAGAGGCAGGTGGATCACTGTGAGTTTGAGGCAAACCTGGTCTGCAAAATGAGTCCTGGGCATCCAAGGCTACAAAGAGAAACCCAGTCTTAAAAACCAACCAAACAAATAAACAAGACAGGGTCTCTCACTGGCCTAAAACTCACCAAGTAGCTAGGCTGGGTGTCTAAGGAACCTCCTGTCTCTACCTCTGCTGCACTGGGGTCATAAGATGGAGCCACCATACTCAAGGAATTTTTTTTAGGGATATGGGGCTCTTTTCTTGGGGTCTGGAAGTTGAATCCAAGTCCTCATGTTTGCACAGGCAGCCCTTACTGACTGAGCTGTGGTCACAGGCCTGCTGTTCTCCTCCAGCCACATAGCAGCCTGTAGCACAATGAGTGCTGCTTCTTTTATTATTATTATTATTATTATTATTATTATTATTATTATTATTATTATTATATTTTTTTATTTAACAAACTTATTCAGATTACATCTCAATTGTTTTCCCCTCACTTGTATCCTCCTCTTCCTCCCTCCCTCCCGCTTTGATCTTATTCCCCTCCCCTAGGTCTATGACCGAAGGGGACTCCCCCACACACTATATGGTCATAGGCTATCAAGTCTCATCTTGGTAGCCTGCTTATCCTTTCTCTGAGTGTCATCAGGCCTCCCCACGATGGGGAAGTGGTCAAATATGGGGCACCAGAGTTCATGTCAGGGTCAGTCCCCGCTCTCCACATGACTGTGGAGAATGCCCTGTCCATTGGCTAGATCTGAGTAGCAGCTCAATGTTTACTGCATGTATTGTCTGAGATGGAAGAATGTGAGTCATTCTTGCCTGAAGGGTCTCTGCATGTGGACTTGTCTCAGGTTCACTCACACACACAGTGGGAGAGCTCTCATCATACACATAACAAGCACACAAGAGACACCAACTGTCAGCAGAGCAGGTGCTTCTCCCTCAGACGGAATCCAAACACATGTTCCCACCCCATCGCTGATGGACACACACCCTAAGGAACTGTCACAGGACGTGAGGATTTGCCCAGACATCTTGCACTGTGACCCAGCCCCAAGCTGGAAATGTTCCTTTGTGGTTCCTTCTCCTGCCACACATCATGCCGGCAGCTCTCCCTCTGTGGTGATTTATTTCAATGCCCAACATTCTCAACAGGTTATAGCACACTGACACCAAAACCAAACAGGTCTTTCTCTTTTTTAACCCCCCAGCACTGAGCTTAGGACCTGTTTCATACGTTGTTTGAGTACCATTAAATGGGCAGAGCAGAAACACAGAACCCACATGGCCTATATTTGGAACCTATTTTAAAATTCAGTTTTTATTATTTTTAAAAAATATTAAGTCTCCAGACCAGGAGATGGCTACTGTAGTCAGATCCCAAGGAGAAGGATTCATAGGAGAGCTCCAGGTTAGACAGAAGGCAAAGTATAAATTTTAGGCCAGGGCTTTACCTTGGTTGCCACAGGAACCGATGGTAGTGCATGAAAGGGGGTGATGCTTTGAGTCAGTCCATCTGAGCTTTGGAGTCTGGGGGAAGGAGGGTGGCCCCATCTGTCTGGTGACTGGTTCTGGGGAACCAGGGCTGGCAGTAGCCAGAGAGTAAGGGCTCAATCAGAAGAAGATGACTGGGTACTGGTTCTTGATTGGTTGCTTAGCACATAAAAAGACTCAAGTTGCTTATGCCTTGAGGAAATAGTGTGTGCTGAGAAAGACAATCTGCCCAGAGTTCCAGCAAGGCAGGCCACAGGCCGTAACAGACACACATACATACACACACACACACACACACACACACACACACACACACACACACCAAAACGACAGAATAAAAAGGCATGATTGTGGATGTAGATGTAGCTCAATTGGTAGAATGTTTCCCAACCATGTACAAACCCCCTAGGCTCAATCCCATCCCTGGTACCACATAAGCCAGCTGTGATGGTGCATGCCAGAAATCACAGTACTTGGGAAGTTTAGGAATTCAAAGTCACCCTTTGCAAAGTGATGGGTTCGAGGCCAGCCCGGGCTACATGAAACCCTAACTCAAAAGTAAACAAACAAATAAATAGAGCATGGTCAATATCAAATGGATATCCACAAAGCCACGAGTATATAGGCAGCACAAACTGGACTCAATGGGTGAGAGAGAGAGAGACAGAGAGAGACAGAGAGAGAGAGAACAAAAGTGGGGTGGTTATATATGTAATAGTGTAGGTGGATGTGTTGATAGGTAAGAGTTTCCAGGAGCCATTGCTTGAGTCTGAGGAGGAAAGAGTGGTTTTATAGAAAGGGTGGAGCATACAGCAAGCACACATCTGACACCACAAGAGGCGATGAACAGAGGGCAGAGGGCTCCCTTCTTCTTGGGCCAATGCCCCCAGGCAGAGATGACATAACCAAAGTCCTTGGCAGATGTAGTGTCATGGATGAGGCTCCTTTTCCCTCAAAAACAGAGAAAAGGAGTTACAGAGTTTGGATTCTTCCAGCTTATGGAACCTCTCATGGAGGTCCAGCAGGCTGCCAGGCTCTGGACTACCTCTGCCTCGGAGTTTCAGCTACACTAATACATTTTTCACACAGTGACCCAGACATGACACCAGCTCCGCCTCTAATTTCCACAGACCCCAACAGTCGACAACAGCTGTCTCACACAAGCACAAGTCAGCATGCCGAAGGATTTGTAAAGAGACAGTTGAAGTGCCCATGCAGAGGCAGCCAGACGGCATCACTGCCCTGCCCTCCGCCACTGAACGTCTATTGTTCAGCCACCTGCACACAGGAACTGTCATGCCACGGCAATTTCTTCATTGCACAGGCATAATTTTCCTTGCATTCCTTCAGGAGACCTCCCTCACATTTTTTTTTCTTTGTTTTGTTTCATTTAGTTTTTCGTGCCAGGGTCTCCGATAGCCCAAGCTGGCCTGGAACTCCTAATTCTCCTGCCACAGCCTCCCTGGTGCTGGGATTGGAGGCCTTTCCACCATACCTGGCCACATGTCTTTTCCCTAATCCTACTTCTCAGATCACATCACTCTCCCACCTCCACCCAGAGTGAGGCTCCACAGACCTCAGGCACCCTCTCGTCACCCTTGTACCCTTTTATGGATAGAGTCACTGTCCACTCATACATGCTCGGTGAATGTCCTGTCCCCATGCCAGTGACTTTGCCCAAACATGCTTCCTCTTTAAGGGGAGGACTATGGCCTAACCGTCCTTAACAACAGGTGACAGTGTCAGATGCAAATAGCTGAAGCTAGGTCGGACCCCTAGGGAACAAGAGGAGACCGAGACAGCATGATAAATGAAAACAAAGAGAACAATTACCCATCTTTTCCTGTTCTCATTCACGCTGAGGTACTTGCAAGTGTAGCAGTAAGATTATCACTATTCAGGGATGATATGGTAAAATACGTAAGTGATCACCAAAATTCTACCAAGGAACGCCTACAGCTGATAAACACCTTCAGCAAAGTGGATGGATACAAAACCAACTTTAAAAAAATCAGTAGCTCTGCTATATACAAATGACAAATGGGCAAAGAAAGAAATTAGGGAAACTACACCCTTCACAATAGTGAGAAATAATATAAAGTATCTTAGTGTAACTCTAACCAAGCAAGTGAAAGACTTGTATGAAAAGAACTTCAAGTCTCTAAAGAAAGAAATTGAAGAAGATATCAGAAGATGGATAGATCTCCTATGCTCATGGATCAGGAGAATCAACATAGTAAAAATGGCTATCTCAGCAAAACCAATCTAGAGATTCAATGCAATTCCCATTAAAAAAAAATCCTACACAATTATTTATAGACCTTGAAAGATCAATTGTCAATTTCATATGGAAAAACAAAAAACCCAGAATAGCTAAAGTGATCCTGTACAATAAAAGATCTTCTGGAGGAATTTCCATCCAAGATCTCAAGCTGTACTATAGAGCAACAGTAATCAAAACAGCATGGTACTGGCAGAGAAACAGTCTGGTCGATCAATGGAATTGAATAGAAGACCCATAAATAAACCCACACACCTATAGACAGTTGTTTTTGACAAAGAAGCAAAATCCATACAATGGAAAAGAGATAGCATCTTCAACAAATGGTGCTGATCCAACTGGATGGCTACATGTAGAAAAATGTAAACAGATCCATATTTATCACCCTGAACAAAACTAAAGTCCAAGTATATTAAAGTCCTCAACATAAAACCAGGCACTCTAAATCTGTTAGAAAAAAAGTGGGAAAGAACCTTGAACTCATTGGCACAGGAGATAACGTCCTGAACAGAACGCCAACAGCTCAAACTCTAAGGTCAGTAATTAATAAATGGGACCTCATGAAACTGAAAATCTTCTACAAGGCAAAGGACACTGTCAACAGAACAAAGCCACAGCCTACAAACTGGGAAAAGATCTTCACCAACCCTACATCTGACAAAGGGCTAATATCCAAAATATATAAAGAACTCAAGAAATTGAACAACACCAAACTAAATAATCCAATTGAAAAATGGAGTACAGAGCTAAACAGAGAATTCTCAACAGAGGAATATTGAATGACTGGGAAACACTAAAAGAAATGCTCAGCATCCCTAGTCATCAGGTAAATGCAAATCAAAACAACTCTGAGATTCCATCTTACACCTGTCAGAATGGCTAAGGTCAAAAACTCAAATGACAGTACATGCTGGGGAGGATGTGGAGAAAGGGGAACACTCCACTATTGCTGTTGGGAGTGCAAACTTGCACAACCTCTTTGGAAATCAATCTGGTGTTCTCTCAAAAAATCAGGTATAGTGCTACCTCAAGACCCAGATATACCACTCCTGGGGTTATACCCAAAAGATGCTCCACGATACAAGGACTCAAGTATGTTCATAGCAGCTTTATTCATAATAGACAGAATCTGGAAACAAACTAGATATCCCTCAATCAAAGAATGCATAAAGAAACTATCTTACATTTACACAATGGAATACTATTCAGCTATCAAAACAAGAAAATCTTGAAATTTACAGGCAAATGGATGGAACTGGAAATGATCATCTTGAGTGAGGTAACCCAGACCCAGAAAGACATGCATGGTATATACTCACTAATAAGTGGATATTAACCCAACATAGATGTCCTCTGAAAGACTCCACCCAGTGGGGGATCGGGACACATTCTGGGACTTGCAGCTAGACTCTGGGTGAAGAGCTTCAAATTGTATGGAAGAGTTTTGGAGATAGAAAGATGGGGAGGGAGTTATCAGGAGCTCCACAAGGAGACTATTAAGGCTGACAGATCTGGACACAGAGGGACCTGCACAAATTGTGGCACCATCCAAGGACATTGTAAACAGAGAACCTAGATGACCAGTTATGTTGTAGCCAATGGAGAGCTCATTCTCCATATGGGAAGAGGGGGAGCAGGGGATTGCCTCTGACAAGAACTCTGATGCCCTCCATTTGATCACTGCTCCTTAGTGGAGAAGCCCTGTGGGCACACAGAGGAGGGAGACACAGGCTATCCAGATAAGACCTGATAGGCTGTGGTCAGATGGTGGGGGAGGAGGACCCCACCTGTCAGAGGTCTAGGGGAGGGGAATAGGACAAAAAAAGGGAGGAGGTGGGAATAGGAAGATAAGAGCATGAGGATTACAATCAGGATGTAATGTGAATAAATCATAATAATAATTTTTTAAAAGTTAAAAAAAAAGAATTGAGGTCACCTGTATTCAGAGTTCCTTCAGTTTGCTTAGATCCAGACTAGGAGAAGGGGAGGCAGCTGCCTCAGCCCCATCCACAGAAATAATCTCTCTCTCTCTCTCTCTCTCTCTCTCTCTCTCTCTCTCTCTCTCTCTCTCTCCTCTCTTTTCTATGGAAATAAAAAATATCATTTAAAACCACAACATTAGTCATTAACTGATCAGACAAACATCATCTTCTCAGCCTCAGGCCCAGCTTGTGAGCCCAGAGGAGGCTGTAGCTTGTGGGCAGGGGGAGATAGAGAAGAGATGTCTCCAAATGGAGACTGTCCCATTTCATACTCGACACTGAGTAACGTCCCTGTGCTTGTGGCCTCACCAGCTGGCTGGATTCACTGTTGTTTTAATTTTTTTTTTCTGAGCCAGGATAATGTTGTGGTTTCTGTGTGATTCCACCATGTCTTGGCAAAGGGGAAGCCATGGTGCCATGTTTGAACTCATTATAGTTCTCAGATGTGAGGGGAATCACCCAATTATGTTTCTGGCTCCATGTGTGATGGCAGGATGAGCATTCTCTATCCAGTTAAGAGTTAATCAAGATCGAAAAGACCAGTAATCCACCCCCCCCCCCAGCCTGAAAGGACAGAAGCACACAACCCATGTAAGTCAGGGGTTGTTGGTGTGGGAACTACAGAAGCTTGGTAATTATTTTTAGGAGTAAATAACTGTGTTGAAATTAAAGTGTTCTGTTGATGGAAAAGGGGGGAAAAAAACAAAAGACAGGGATTAAGACAAAGAAATAGAAGAAGCGAGTTTGTCTCGGGAAATTTGATAGAGTATTTATTCTCAGAAGAGAAGGGGGTTTCCCTTCAAAGACAGGCAGAGGCTGGAAAGGGCTCCAGGCGTCAGCGTCAGGTCAGGATCTCGGTGCCAATGCTCCTAGCATCATCTCCTTGAGATAAACGAACCGTCCCACCTGCTGGGCCCAACCATGGAAGCCGAGTGAGGCTTGAAAGAGACGAGGGCAGATGTACTCTAGTTATGGAGGAAGTGCCTGGTGGAAGTGGGCTTGTTACTGTCTTTGTGAACCTTTTGGAAAGAGATCTCCCTGGAGGAGCACAGGAGTCACAGCCACAGGCCTGGGGGTCTGTGCTGGCTAGTTTGGATAATGACTTGACACAACCTAGAGTCACTGAGAAGAGGGAACCTCAGTCAAGAAAAATGGCCTGTAGACAAGACTACAGGGTATTGTCTTAATTAGCAATTAATGCGGGAGGATCCAGCCCACTTTGTGTCAGGGGGTGCTACCCTGGACAGGTGGCTCTAGAGTCTATAAGAATCAACCTGCTCCAGGATCCTGCCTTAAGGTCCTGATCTGTCTTCCTTTAGTGATGGAGTGTGACATGAGAGCGGTAAGCTGAAATAAGCCTTTTCTTCCTCAAGGTAATTTTGGTCATTTGGTCATGGTGATAGAAACCCTAAAACTGGGTCATTCTGCATGCAATTTGCTGCGCATGCCATAAGAATGGGTCTTGAGGCCAGATGCTTCCTAAGAAAGGGACAGTGGGTCCATAGCTTGGATAAGTCTGCTGGGACAACATTCTCCGTTGTGGTGTTCAGAACATCCCCAAAGTGAGTACCATCCATGATATGCCTGGCTTCAGACTACATTAAACCCATAGATCAGACACCCAGCAGATTCCCAATCACTGGGTTCCAAATCATCAAGGGCAAGAACCACATCTTACTGATAGGGCATGGCGGAACATCTTAGGATTGACCGTGTGATCTAAGACTGATTGGTGTCAGTCCGTGTTATCGAAAACTGTATGTGCCTTTAAAGACTAACTCTTCCTCCTTCTCCTCTCCTCTCTTTCCCATTAGATTTATAATTGACTTAGCTCTTGTGACATGCTTTCTCTGAGCAGGTGTCGGAGCTCTAAGCCAGTCTCAACATATTATTCCCGCCCCCCCCCCCCACTCCTTGTCTGTCTTTGCTTCCAATGTGTCTCTGACCCAAAAATCTGTTCTGTGAACAGACAGAACAGATTGTGTCAAGTGGCCATGTGGGGTACCTAACTGGCCACACTTGGGAGAGCCAGCTACAAGCCTTCTGCCTTCAGGAGTCCCAAAACAGAGCTTGTGCCAAACTCTCAGCAGAGGACCCAAAGGAATATATTAAAATGACTCCTTAGAAACCCGACCCTTTCTGTCCTTGGATCTGCAGGAACAAGTTGTCTAGGATGGATGGATCCCCTTTCTGTGATCTATACACTAGAAAAATGACCCACAGCAGCACAATGTGCTGATCCGAGCTTTAACTAGATACATTCACAAGGCCTTTCAGCTGCCCAGCTTTGGATTTAACTTGACTGAGGTGATGAGCGAATGAAGACAGGACAGACATGCAGACACAAGTACAGAAAAGACTAGACTGGGTGGACTTTGCTCTCTGATGGAGACATACCCATAGCCCAGAAATGACTTTGGTTTAGAGGTTTCAGTGACAGCAATTTATCATATAATTCTATCTACCTGGATAATAGGGCAAACAGGAATGCAGGTTTTTATACCAATTTTAATTACTAACACTGACCCGTATCACACATCACACAATAACTATGCCTATACTTATATACATATAGGCACATATGTCATTTATACTGTGAACACACATTAAAGGGCCTGCGCCAGATGCCCAATGTTTCAGAAATAGGTTGAGTGAATCTATATTGATAAGATAGCCAATCAAATCAGTGCAGAGAGGGAACTTCTGCTGAGATCAGGGTTTGAGAGCAAAACTGTTTTAGCCAGTTTGGCCTAGGTGAAAGGCTAAGCCACGTCTGCAGCAGGAAGCAGTGAGTCCGATCCAGACAGGCGAACAGGAGGACAGGTAGACATGAGCAAGTTGCCTCAACAGCAGAAGACAAAGCTGAGTTGAAGTTCCAGAAAGAGTCTGGAGTCTCTGCTTGTCAGGCTCTGACCCAGTCTTGGACCGAGTTATAGGATGACAGGTTGGTGTGGGGCCACGCCCTCCGCCATCACTACACTAGGTATCCATCATTCTGCGTGGTCCGGACGAGGCAGTCATACTCCTCCTTTGCTGTTGCAGGATATTTGACCCCATTGTGAACCCCGAGACTGTGAACTGTAAAAAACCTGTTTCTTGTTTGGTGTGCTTCAGCCCTAACGCACACCTAATAGCCAAGAACTTTCTGTTTATTGTAAACAGGTGTTACGGTGTGGCTCAGCCCTAGTGTACACCTTTGATCCAAGAGCTTTCTGAACATAGGATTTAATGAGGTCAACCCTAGGTCAAGAGGTGGAGCAAGACATCAGCTGACAGGTATTAAACAGAAAGGAGGGGCTTTGAGTTGAAGGGTACTTAAGACAGCGTGGAGAAGAAAGAGTTTTGGCTTTTTCCTCCTAGCTACTCCGTGAGTTACCAGGCCCTTTTCTCCTTGGCTGTCAGCTGAGATAGCAAGCTTTTGGCTTTTGACTGTTTGGCTTTTTTCTTCAGGATGTGACCTGAGTAGTAAGGTCAGCTGGGTGCTTTCTCTGCCTCCCTGAGCTAGCAGGCTTTCACCCCAGCATCTGGCTCCTGAGTCTTCATTGGTGAAATCAGACGATGTGGAGTTTTCTTTCTTTTATAACAACACCTTGGTCTGCTGTGTCTGAAATGTTCCTCCGCCTGGTTTCTCTGACATGATTTTAATACACTCATGGGCTTCCATACTCTCAGATCAACCTGATAAACTTATAAGGTAGCTCCCTTTCTACTCCCAGGCATAAAAGTCATTTATCAGCCTGTGCTTGCTGAGTAGTTCCTGACAGATGATACAGTTCCTGGGTCCACCCAGGAGCTATAGCCATTCTTCTCCCTCAACACTAAATCAAAAGCTGCTTGAAAATGAAGTCTCCTAAGGCAAGGCACAGCCTGAGAAAAAAAATGACTGTTTTATGCACACCCTGATCTCCACAGACATGCCGGCAATAAGCAAGGGCTCCATAACATATTTTCTCGGGCTTTTGTATAACTAGTATTCACACTGAGGAGCTGAAAGGTGGCAAGTGACCTGCAAATGGTTGCAAGAACAGTAGGAGATAAATCCAGGCATGACTGGTCCCCTTCGTGGCATTTCTTATAATCTGTGTTTCCATAAGACAAGAGTAAGTATTCTTCTAATGGCTTGACTCTAACCTGTCGCATGGAGGAGGAGGAGGAGGAGGAGGAGGAGGAGGAGGAGGAGGAGGAGGAGGCAGGGGCTACATGAAATGCAGGAGCTTGCTTTACAAGATGGCTTCTTAGAGCCTTCACTCTCCTCTGTGCATCTCCAAGGCTGATGATAAAATGTACCTTCTGCCAGCCATGGGATGAAGGAATTCTTTCTTTTTCAAGGGATAGCTCATTCAAGAGACTAGAGCACTAATACATGCCCCTTGGAAAAGCAGGGGAACGCTGAGAGTAGCCATGGCATACTCCACATGCGATGATTAACCCTCATCACCCTCCCTTCCCCGCACAGGCACACCTGGCCTCTGTGACATAGTGTTGTCTTCCCTCTACCACAATGGGGAGCCTCCTACGGGAAAAGCCACTTTTGACCTATCTCCACAATCTTCACATTAGCGAGCAGAACGGCTTCCATTCAGTAGGCACCCATGTGTTTTTATGAAAAAATAAATGATCACATCTATCCCATTTCCATGAGAGAGCAATAGAAACTGCCACTCCCCCTCCCCCCCCACCCCCCGGCAGCAAGGGTGGTGAGAAAGAGAAAAGAAGTCTCAGAATAGAGCAGCTCTTGTGAAGGGATCATCTATTTCCCATGCTATCAAGACAGACAAAGAAACAAACAAAAAAAAAAGAAAGAAAGAAAGAAAGAAAGAAAGAAGAGAAAAGCAAGTGGAGACCAAGAAGGGGAGCCACTAATGGCAGGAGTGTAAGACAATGCAACCAAAAGGGAAATTAGAGTAGGAGAAAACAAACACAACGATGATGAGTTCCTAAAAATAAATAAATAAATAAATAACAACAGAATTACCACATGATCCAGCAAATTCACTTCCCCACATGTATCCCAAAGAATGAAAGCAGAGTGTTGAAGACATGCTTGTATGCCCATGCTCCTAACATTCAGGATAACCAGCCATGGGAGGTGACCTGGAGAGCTGTTGAAGGGAGAATGGCTGGAGAAAGCGCGGTCTACACATCCAGAGAATCATTGGTCAGCCTGGGAAAAGGAAGGAAATGTCGACCCAAGCGACAACACCGAAAAACCCAGAGGGCAGGACACTGAATAAAATAAGCCAGTCACAAAGAGAAAAAGCATGCACAGGTCCCTTTATACAAGGTGTCTAGCTTGGTCAGCTCAAAGAGCATCAGAGACAACAGAGTGTGATTCCCACCGTCTTTCAGGGTCAAGGAATACCATCGTTGTTTCAGTGGTATATAATTTCACTCCTTCAAAAGGAAAAGTGCTTGGGGGTGTTGGTTACATAACACCACAGACAGATGCTAAGTTTTATGTCATGTATATTTTATCGCAAATTCAAAAAAGAAAGACTGTTAAAGACCCACTAGCTAAAGCCCAGCAGCTTATCTTTTTTTTTTTTTTCATTTAACTTGCGTGTGTGTTGGGAGAGGACAATTTGCAGGAGTTAGCTCTCTCCTTCTATCCTGTGGGTGCTGAGAACAGAGCTCAGGTCACTAGGCTTGGCAGCAAGCACATTTACCTGGGAGCCCAACATCTTCTGCCAGGGACACGCAGAGGCTTAGGGATGTGTCGCAAGGGTGTCATTCCTGATGGTTCAAATCTTGTCAAGGCTGTAACTTCAAAGAGCCATGTGAGTGACATCATAAAGTGCTTCTAAGGAAATATCAATTCCTTACTTAGATTCTTCATCTCCTACTTGGAAATAAAATGGGACTATGGAATTTGGAAGGGTCAGAGCGCAGTTGGGCTGTCAGTCCTGAGCTTTGCTGGCCACACCTCCTCCTTACTTCATCTACTGCTGTCTAGGGACGTCCCTGCAACTGGTGCCCAGGCTCTTTGGTAGGAGAGAGCCCCTTAAATGTCCCGTCCTGATGCATCAGTGAGCACAAAGCAGTGAATCTCACAGCAGAGAAACTGCAATTTCCGTTGCTTGCCTGTTCGCTGGGTCCATTTCCAGCAATCTTGGTAAGAGCTGAAATCAAAACCATGACTTTTATCCAAATCTAGGATAAATCAGCAGCAGCTGCTGACTCCCTGGCCAAGGCACAAAGCTGCAGTCATAAAACGTGAGGAGGAACAAAGGCCAGGAGGCCAGAACGGAGCAAGGCTGTCTATGAATATCACGTTACCTTCCAAAGGAGTCCCCTGTGTGCTGACTGGGCGGAGCCTCCACCAGGGGCAGGAAGCACCAGGCTGCCAGGGGAAATTCAGCAGCTAAGTTCTCCAAGGATGGGGGAGGGGGCTCAGTAGTTCTCTCAAAGTTCCCCTGAGGTCAAGGGGATTTGTCTGTGGGCAGGAATGTCTAGTGAGAATAAGCCACTTTGGTAGGATGTGGAGTTCCCACTGTTGGCTAAAAAAGGGGGAAGCTGGGCCAGCTCTACCTGAGTTACCAGGCAAACTCCATGCCTATCTCTGTCTGCTGGCTCAGCACTCCTGCCTTCTGGAAGAGCCATTCACAGCACAGCTGCAGTGCACACATCCATCCAGTTAAGAGTAAGACAGCCGTGTCTACTGCTGTCTTGCAACTAGAAAGAAGTTGGTAGAGAAAAAGAGCAACATGAAATTCAAAGCTAAGCACTTCACTAACCCTGCCCCTATCTAAGACTAAACTAGAAAATAATTTGCCAAGGCAAAACCATCTAGGCATAGACCAGCCCTGGGTTTGGTCCTGATGTTGTCAGTGCACAGCCTCCTTTCGGATGCAGATAGTTCTTGTCTACTTACAGCCATTTTCACATTTTCAGCTCTTGGCCAAAGCCAGGTCAGAGCAGGAGAAAGGCTGAGCTTGGTGGTGGTGGCAGCGGCAGCGGCAGCGGTGGCGGCAGCGGTGGTGGTGGTGTGGTGGTAGTGATGGCGATGGTGGGGGTGGGGGTGGGGGGATGGCGGTGGGGGTGGGGTGGGGTGGGGGAGTGGCGGTGGTGGTGTCTTCTATGATTTGTATAGTCAGCAAAACCTGTGCACCTATAATCCTTGCAATCAGGCAAGTGCGTGTGTGTTCCGGTGTTCTCATGCATGATGTATGTGTGCACACATGAGACAGCACTCAGGGAACACAGTTCAGAGAAGTCAGGCTCACATTAAATATCAAGTAGGACGCACAACTGAGAGTCTATTTCCTTCCTCTCGATGAGAGTTGAACTTCAAGTAAGAGAAAAGAAGAGATTTTCAAACCCTCTAGGTGGGGGACTGCTTTCTTCTCTCATTCTACCCTGAGGCCTCAGCTATTGATCTGCTTCCCGTGATATGTTACCCTAACCCCTCTTTTTCTGAAGGGGAGATAACCATCACTTGTGTTAAGCACATGTATCAGAAAAATAAATCACTTCCAAGTAAATTTTGACATGCCACCAACTTAAGAAATGTTCAAATACGGAGAAAACCACTTAGAAATGGTAGAATCATGGACATCCATTTTAAAGGTAGAAGGAGGAGGAGAGCAGGCTCAGAAAGGCCACGCAGCCAGCAATGGATCTCAGATGTAAAGCCATTGTATCCAACTCCAAGGTCAAGGCTCTTTTTGTTTCTTTGCTTGTTTGTTTTTGGAGACAGGGTTTCTCTGTGTAACTCACAGAGATCCATCTGCCTCCGCCTCCCAAGGGCTGGGATTAAAGGCAGACACCCCCACTGCAGAAATGGCTTAGTCGTTAAGAGCACGGACTGTTTTTCGAGAGGTCCTGGGTTCAATTCCCAGCACCCACAAGGCAGTAAGATGCCATGTGGTAACTCCAAAATCTGACATATGTGTGCAGGCAAAACACCAATGCACATAAAATATTAGTAAGTTAAAGGAAAACAAGCCACTGGGCAAAATGTTCTTGTTTCTACCGCAGACAGAACTCTGCCTAAAAACGGGCAAGCTCAGATGCAAGCAGAGTGTTGAAGGCCAAACTCTGCCAAGACAAGGTAAATGAGTCCTCAATAGTTCCTGCCTCACAAATATGTCTGTCAGATATATTGGGCCAGAAGGCTGAAGATGATGCTCCAATGTTATAGAGAGTTTGTATGACTATTCAGGTAGCAAACTGTCTCTCTCTCATTTGGAAAGTTACTAACCTGCACTCCTGGTAATCAATTTTATTCCTTCTCAAGTCTCTGTGGGATTAAAGACCAGATTGTTTAGTTTTACAATTAAGCTTAGTTGTTTAGGGGTTAAGATGTTTTTAGGTCTAGATAGATGATAATGACAGGATAGGATAAATATTGATTTACATTCAGAATTTTAGACACACCAAGATAGGAAAGATGTTTTCTTCAAGGCTGCCAAATCCAAGTAGCCAAGGCACTATGAATGTAACATTTATATAACTCCTGATTGTTTCATGGTTCTTCTTGCTGTAGGTAGTTTATTGTATACATGTGTAATAATATGAATGTATATTTTTAATTTAAAAATATTTAATAAAAATTAAAAAAATAATAATAAGTTATTAAAATTAGCTGTGACACACAAATTGTGTTTCATGCACAAAATCAAGACTCCTTTTACAAAACAAAAGCTCCAAATTCAATCCCCTGGAACAAACTAAGTAAAGGACTGGCCTTCCAGGACCCTAGTGGGCTCCTCATCTAACAGAATCTCCACAGAGCACAGCAGCAAAGCCAGGCAATCCCCCTCACCCAGACTGGCTCCCCGCTTGCTGCTGTCCAGCGAGACTCTGCTGTGTCTCCGCCTGCCTCCAGTACAGTGTGACTAGATAAGCGTTGGAATTTCTTGTCTTTGTTTTTCCAACACAGTAGACCAGGATTCGCAACAGACAGGAACTGCTGATGTTCAGGGGCCGGTGAACCATCTTCAATGAGTGCTGCTCTGCCTACTGTAGATGTTTTCCAGCACCCCAGCTACACCCCCACCATGTTAATCCCCAAATAGTGCCAAAGATCCCTACCCCAGGTGCCTTCAATTAAGAACTGGTGTAATACACAATTTTCAGCCTCTTTAAGACTTAAAAACATTTTCAAGGTGTGTCCTTAGTGCTTCACATCGGCTGTGAGACTGTGAGTATTTCACTTCCGTCCCTTGTGGAAACAGAAAAAAGAAACCAGGAGTGGTGAGAGGGAAGGCAGGAGGATCAGGTGTTCAAGGCCAGCCTCAGCTACATAGGGAATCTTAGGGCAACCTGGGCTACATCAGATCCTGACTCAAAAGAAGGGAAAGTGAAAGACAAAAGTTTTGATGTGCGTAAAGTCCCTTTTGCACAGAGGGCTCCCTGTTTCCCATCAGGCTGTCTGTCAGTGGCATGTTCTTTTTTTTTTTTTCTTTATTAATTTCTTCTTGTTACATCTCAATGGTTATCCCATCCCTTGTATCCTCCCATTCTTCCCTCCCTCCCATTATCCCCTTATTCCCCTCCCCTATGACTGTTCCTGAGGGGGATTACCTCCCCCTGTATATGCTCATAGGGTATCAAGTCTCTTCTTGGTAACCTGCTGTCCTTCCTCTGAGTGCCACCAGGTCTCCCCCTCCAGGGGACATGGTCAAAGGTGAAGCACCAGAGTATGTGAGAAAGTAATATCCCACTCTCCACTCTACTGTGCAGAATGTTCTGTCCATTGGCTAGATCTGGGTAGGGGTTTAAGGTTTACCACCTGTATTTTTCAGGCAACCCATTTCCAAAGGGTCAAGATGCAGGTTTCTGCCCCGCCCCGCCCCGCCCCGCCTCCCACCCCCCTCCCCCACCCCTGACCAGCAACAGCTGGGGAAGGCTTAGCTTTCATTCCTTGAACAAGATTAGCTTTAATGAAGCACAAGGAAGTCGGGTTAGAGAACAAAATCAAAAGTTCCTTAAAAACGAAGCCGTCCCAGCCACCTCAGTCTGAGCTTGAGCCCGCTTTGTCCTTTCCCTTTTCCCACCTCAGGAGCCCACCCAGTGTAAGGAATGGCTGGGCTAAATTAAAGCCCTCTCCTAGAGTCTAGAGAGTGAATCCCCTAGGATGGGATCTGAGCTATCAGCTGAGTTTTCATTTACTCTTGCAAGTGAATCTCCGAAGCATGAATTTAGAAAAGAATCTAAATAGCCTTTGTATAATTTTAATGATTATTAGTTTGTATTATCTTTCTTGTCAAATTGCCTAGAGGCGTGGAGCATATTAATAACTCTACAGTATGGCTAAGCCAGCCCACTGAAAAACAAAACCCTACCCTCCTCTACACAGGGGGTATCTATTCCCATGTTTATGCAAATTACCCTGAAAAATCATAAAGAGAGTCAACTGAGGTCTGAGAAACTGAGAAAATAAATATGGAGTCATGAGAAAGAGGGTTTCTGTTAAATAGAAAATAATGAATTCTTAACCTGTTTATTCCTTCATTCAGCCCTTTATTTATTATTCATTAAAAAAATATTAAGTCCCCATTCCAGGCTAGACACTGCACTAGGGACAGGGTGGATAATAGAAGTAATCCAGGCATGTCCTCGGAAAGCCTGGGCCAGGCTGCGGAAACAGAGGTGCCATCGGGTGAGGTGGCTATTGTGACAAGAAAGCTATAAGCAGTATGCGTAAGGAGAGGATCCATCTAGTCTTTAGGAGACGGGGGTCTGCTGATGGGGTATGAGATGGCCACAGGCTCATGAGCTGGGTGCTTGGCCTCCAGATAGTGGTATTATTTGGAGAGGTGACGGAAAATATTAGGAGATGGGCTCAGATGGAGGAATTAACTCACTAGGGTATACATTTAAATGATAACAGAAGGAGAGAGAGAGAGAGAGAGAGAGAGAGAGAGAGAGAGAGAGAGAGTGCTCATTATGAGGTGAACAGCTTGGTACCATCCCATGCTCCCTGTAGTGATGTTATGCCTCACCACAGGCCTGAAATCAACACATCCATGGTCTACAGATTCGAAGAACATGAGTCAAACCAAATACATTTTCCCCATAAAGGTGTTATCTTAAAGGCTGGAGTGATGGCTCCATAGGACCTGAGTTCAGTTCCCAGCACCAAAACACCACCAGCAGCAGATCTGATACCCTCTATGACCTCTGTGGACACCTACACACACACACACACACACACACACACACACACACGCACGCACGCACGCACGCACGCACGCAAGCAAGCACGCACGCAAGCACGCACGCAAGCATGCAAATAGTAATAAAACCAAATCTACTTTCTACTGATAAATTTTATGCAGTTTAATGTATATTTTATAACCACATATGGTTTAGTGAGAGAGATGAAATGTTTCACCACAGCATAATAACCAACACCAATTTATACCACAGCAAGATTTTTTTTTTAAAGTGAACATTTCATATTGCTAGAGAAGACGAAAGAGAATAGATAGAAGCTCAGATTTGGGGGGGATGGCAATTATTTATTCTAATTTATTCTTCTCTCATAGAATACCTTCTGACTGCATCCTTTCCTCTCTCTAGTCTCCCAGTCCCCCACCCCTGCATTTCCCAGATCCTCTACTCCTCCATTAGCCTTCAGAAAAGAGCAGGCCTGCCAGTGACAGCAACAAGACACAAACCCTCATATCACAGTTGGACAAGGCAACCGAGTACAAAGCAAAGGATCCCAAGAGCAGGCAAAAGAGTCAGATCTCAGCCACTTGCCCACTCTTAGGAGTCCAACAAACCTCCCAAGCTAAAAATCCACAGTGTGTATGCAGAGGGCCTAGTTTAGATTCATGAAGGTTCCATGAAGCTTGCAGTGATTGGCTGGGAATCGAACTCAGGACCCCTGGAAGAGCAGTCAGTGCTATCTCTCCAGCCCCCTAAGTCTATTTGTCAAAAAGCTGTTCTCACCTGAGATTTTGGTCACCAAATTCGAACCACAGGAGAGGAGGGGGGTAGGAAAATATCCTCGAAGAGGAAAGCCTTATGTTGAAACTGGAAGATAGAGGAACTGTTCCCAGGATAGCTAAGCAATGAGGGAGGAGCCAGATGCACCTCGAATCCCAGGCTGTTGCATGCTGACAGGGCCTGGGCCTGGGGCACACCCTGTATAATAAATTCATTTAATATAGGCCAACTGAAGCTCAGGAAAAAAATGAGCTCCAGTGATAGCAGAGCCAGAACTGAACCCCAGAGCTCCATCTCTGGAATCACCCTCACACTAACCTCACCCTCACCAAGCGTCCACACTGCCTGGATGGCTGACCAGTGTGTTTCCTCTGATCTGAACATTCATGGTGTCATCTCAGTGTCCACAGATGAGCTCTGTGTGCAGCTTGAGGACGCACATGTGGCACAGACAGGGACTCTTCCCTCAAGGGCCTTACCCCCTCACCCCTGATCATTGTTAATAAAAGTCAACCATCAAGTGCTGGCAAGGGCCCCAGTCTGTCCCCACCTCTGCAGAAAACTGCTATAGACCAGGACTTAGCTTGAAAATAGTTCTTGTTCACAGTCCTAGAAGCTTACAAGTCCAAGGTCAAGGTGCACGCAGACACAGCATCTAGAGAGAGCACTCTTCCTGGAGCCCAGCTGGCTGTCTTCTCCCTGGGCCAGAGCTGGAAGAGCACATGTTCTCTGGTGTCTTGTTTGTTTTTCTGAGAGCACTAGTCCCATTCATGAGGGCTTCATTCTCTTGATATAATTACCTCTGAAACACCCACCTACCCCCCACGTTAAGGGTTTGAATTTCAACATATGAATTTGGAGGAGGACATAAATATTCAATTCATAACAAACACGAGTTCTCACTCATTGCTGGTGGGCATGCAAAAATGGGGTGGCCACATTAAAAGAGGGTTTGACAGTTTCGCACACGTGCGCGCGCGCACACACACACACACAGACACCAAAAAGTAAACACACAAATCCAGCATTTTGCATCTTAGTATTTAACCAAAGGACATGAAAACTTGTTTCAAAAACAAACAAAACAAAACAGAACATACTCTGTTCAGGGATGTTTACAACAGCTTCATTCATCACTGCCACAACATGGAATCAGGCAAGGTGTCCATTCAGTGAGTGGACAACTAAGCCATGGAGGATCATTTGATGCTAAAAAAAAAATTAAAAAAAAAAAGAAGAAGAAGAAAGAAAGAAAATGAAGGGCTAGAGAGGTGGCTCTGTGGTGAAGAGTGACTGAAGTTCTTCCAGAGAACCCAAGTTCGGTTGCCAGCCCTCCCAGCAGGTGTTAGCTAGCACCTGTAACTTCAGCATCCGGGCATCTGACACCCTCCTCTAGCCTCCAAGCGCACTTGCATAGACACCTGAACACATGCACACAAACAATAAAATAGATCTTTAAAACAAAACACGAAAGGCATGAGGAAAAGTTAAATGCACAGGACTGAGTGAAACTAAAGAACCAACGTGGAAACCAAGCAACCATGTTCTGTCTAATTCCGTGTGGAAGTGTGGGAAAGGTAGAATATGCAGAAAGTAAAACGATGGTTAAGATTTGGGTCACAGAAAAAGATTAAAAGACAGCGCACAGAAGGTTTTAGGGCACTGAATCTATTCTGCGCAATACACCGTGGTGTGTGAGTGTCATCATATATTTATCTAAACCCAAGAATATAGAAAAGACAAGAACACTCAGAGTCACATAGCAGGAGCAGCATCAGAGATGAAGCAGCCATGACTTGCCACTTCAAAACAGAGAACAAGACCCTGAAGAAAATAAGGAACAGGTCAAAGGCCCAGAAAGGCTGAGCAGGAAGGAGGTGTGGGGAGCGGGGCTTGCCCCTCTCCCTTTTCCTTCTCATCCTGGAAGCAACTAAAGAAAGGACCCCTGAAGGGGGGGTGGCTCCCTCAAACCTGAAGTGAAGCTTTGTATATGTGACACCATCTACTGCCAACCAGGGACCCTTGGGGGCAAAAATCCCAAGTGGGCTGCAACAAAGACCCAGGCTTCTTTCTCTAGACGTTGCTGTCCCTTGGCATCCAAAGAAATTTATAATGCCCACCAATCACTCTTCAGGTTCGTTAGTGTTTGGCTTTAAGTTCACTTAATATTTGTTTTCATTAAATAAATTTAGGAGTTTTTTTGTTTCTGTTTCAGGGTTCCAAATTGAACCCAGAGTCTTTCATATGTTCTACAAGTGTTCTGCTGCTGAGCTATGGCCTCTATACTCGGTTGCAGTTTGGATTTGTGTCAGTTTGTGCCATATTGTTTTGTAAACAAAGTCCCACTCTGTTATCTAACCTGGCCTTGCATTTGTGATCCTCCTGTCCGCACCTATGGCATGTTGAGCTTACATGTTTGCACCATCCCGTGCCCAGTAATAAAATTGTTTTTATTTTTTAGAATTTATTCAGATTACATCCCTATTGTAATCCCCTCATTTGTATCTTCCCATTCCCCCCTCCCTCCCTCTTTCACCCTATTCCCATACCCTAGACCTGTGACAGAAAGGGACCTCCTCTTCCACCATATGATCACAGCCTATCAGGTCTCATCTGGATAGCCTGCTTCCCCTTCCTCTGAGTGTCACCAGGCCTTCCTACCATGAGGAAGTGGTCAAGTAGGGAGCACCAGAGTTCATGTCAAAGGCAGTCCCTGCTCTCCACATAACTGTGAAGAATGTGCTATCCATTGGCTAGATCTGAACAGGGGGTCTAGGTTTACTGCATGCATTGTCCTTGGTTGGTACAGCAATTTGTGCAAGGTCCCCCTGGGTCCAGATCTGTCAGCTTTGATGGTCTTCTTTTAGGGTTCCTGGACCCTCTGGGTACTTCTATGTCCCCATTCTTCCATACCACTCTCACCAGGAGTCCCAGTAGTGAGTCCCACATCTGTCCTGGTCCCCTGCTGAGTGAAGACTCTCGGAGGACATCCGTGATGGGCTGGTATCTAATTATAAGTGAGTATATACCATGTGTGTCTTTCTGTGTCTGGGTTACCTCACTCAGGATGATCATTTCTAGTTCCATCCATTTGCCTGCAAATTTCAAGATTTCCTTGTTTTTGATAGCTGAGTCGTATTCCAGAGTGTAAATGTACCACAGTTTCTTTAACCATTCTTTAACTGAGGGACATCTAGGTTGTTTCTAGATTCTGGCTATTACAAATAAGGCTGCTATGAACATACTTAAGCATATGTCCTTATTGTATGGTGGAGCATCTTTTGGGTATATTCCAAGAAGTGGAATAGCTGGGTCTTGAGGTAGTCCTACTCCCAATTTTCTGAGAAAGCACCAGATTAATTCCCAAAGTGGTTGTACAAGTAATATCTCTCAATATCAATGGTCTCAACTCTCCAATAAAAAGACACAGACTAACAGAATGGATGCATAAACAAGACCCAACATTCTGCTGCATTCAAGAAACACATCTTAGCCACAATGATAGACACTACCTGAGAGTAAAGGACTGGAAAAGGTTTTTGAAGCAAATGGACACAAGAAGCAAGCTGATGTAGCAATTATGATATCTAATAAAATAGACTTTCAACCAAAATTAATCAAAAGAGATGAGGAAGGATGCTTCATACTCATCAAAGGAAAAATTCAACCAAGATGACATCACAATTCTGAATATCTATGTCCCCAATACAAGGGCATCCACATTTATAAAAAAAAAACATTAATAAAGCTTAAACCATACATTAATAGTGGGAAACTTCAACAGTCCACTTTTACCAAAGGATAGATCAATAGAACAGAAGCTAAACCAAGAAATAAAATTGTTTTAAAAACTGCTTTATATCAGAGATATAAATGGAAAATGTTGTCACTTGTTTTTCATTAAATAAAAAAAAAAAAGAAAAAGACAACAGGCAATCATCAAAATGGAAGCTCCCTCATTTGTGTTCTACCTAAAATCGCCTCACTTGTCTTCAGTGTAGGTCCTTCTGTGACTAGGGGTGACCCAAGGTGATAAAGCATTTAGTCCACAGGGCTCCTTAGTTCTCCCGCAGAGAACATTCAAGGACAGGACAAGTCCAGAATGGAAGTGTGGTTAACCTAGCCCAGAATAAAATGAAGGCCTGTGTTCTCCATTATCAACCCGGCAGATGCTCGATACGGGGTGCACAACACAACACATGGCTGGCAAAGGTGACAGGCCCATTTGAGGGTGGTGTGGGCAAGGGTAAGTTCCCTTGAAAAGCTTCACTGGCCTAAGTTGTAGCATAAACCTTGGCATCCCAGGATGCTGGTGCAAAGCTGTGTCCTCGGATATCTTCATTCTTTGGGTCTCACCTGATGTGAGTGAATGAGTGAAAGAAACACAATGAAGGGACAGAGGTGTTTTAGTCAAGTCGCAGCTGGTTCTAGCATCTTCTTTCAAGAAAGTAACTGGGCTTGTTTGGGCCAATACCTTGATGGGCGTGTGAAGCGCAAGAATACTGAGGGGCCTGCATGGGCCCCAGATTGCTCAAGGAGAAATACATGTCTTCATCCCCAGAGGGAAGAGAAGAAGTGACTGCAGCCATAAAGGTAATGTCTAGGAATGAAGGAGGACTGTGCTCCATGGTCAGACAGCTAGCTCCTGACGACCTAGTATCCGAGAGGCTGGCAGAAATCCATCACCTGGTGTCCACATTGCCTTTAGCTCTTTCGTCTTGATTGATTTGGATGGAGAAGACAAAGAAATTCCAGGGTAGTGCTTGATCCTACTGTCAAGTGACTATGTGGCACTTTCCACCAGGACAATAGTGAGGCATGTCCCAAGCACAGTGTGGGGTAATGATGGAGACAGAAATGGTGGCAACTGAAATAAAAATCAGACACCAGTCTAACCAGGCAGACCTTTCTGCTTTATTTTGTAAGCTCTTTATTAGCCCTCTGTTTCAGCACCTAAGACATGGGATCCATAAAAATAAAACCAACTTCTGAAGTTGCTATTAAGACGGAGCTTGACATACAGAGACAACTGGGTTCAGTAGGTGTCACTGGCAGCTGATGGGAAAACAGACTGATAGTCTCCCATCTGAAAACCCCCGAGCTAGCATGTTCCAAAGCTGGAAATACTAGAAAAGCCAAAACCTTCAGACTGTCAGACGTTTGGTGATAACAGACTCATTAGAAGATTCCTGTGCAGCTGTGTGCAGCCTGTCCTTCCCCGACACCAACATTAGACCCCTCTAGATGCCCCTGCCCTTCGTTTCAGAACCAACTTGTGCATGTAGCCTCTATGGCTGCCTCTCATCTGGCCAGAAGAAGGTCCTACCTAGAGGAAAAATGGGAGGTAGGGAGGAAATGATGTAAAGGTGTTGAGCCCTTGGCTACCTCCTGGTGATGTGTGTTGCCTGTGTCCGGTCATCAGTGTCCCGTCATCAGTGTTCCTTTTCTGAAGGGCACAGCTGCTGCTACGTAGGTATCCCTCATACCCTAGAACCCCACGATGACTCTCCTTTGAGGGAATACAGTCAGCTGTTACAGGGTACTGTGTCATGGGGCTGCCCAACTCCTGTGCACACCTTCCCGAGTGTTCTCTAGAACACTTCCCAGACACGGTTTGAGACCCTCACCTTTTCTCACCAGGATGATCATGCTTTCTTCTCTTTTCTGTGTGTTGTATGTGTGTGCGTGAGTATATGCATGCTTTCATGCATGTGGGCACAGAGGTATGTGGGTGTGTGCCTGTATGTGGAGAGCAGAGGTTGATGCTGGTGTCACCTTCTACAGTTCTCTATTTTGTTTATTGGGTCTCTATTCAACCTGCAGCTCATCAATTTAGCCAGTCTAGCTAACGAGCTCATCCCAGGATCTCCTCTTTCTGCCTCCAGGTGCTGGGATTACAGACAGGTCCACCTACACATTTATACAGATACCGGGGATCTCAGGAACTCTGAGAAAGCAAGGGCTTTATCCACTAAGCTATCTCAACAGCCCCACTTCCCTTCTTTCATGGACTGGCTGCGTACATTCTCAAGGCAGAAACCGAGGCTGCCCCTGGAGTACTGGCCCACACTTCTCCGCCTAAAGCCTTCTTTTCCCACATTAGTAGCAAGGCTCTCTCCTGAGGTCTTATAGTCATGTAGCTCAATGCCTCACAGCTTAATTCACCTTCTTCCCTTCAGGACCTTTCCCATCCTGATTTAAACCACTGCCAAAGTCAACAGAAATAAGAGCGAAGCCACCACTCATGCGCATGCGCGCGAGTCCTTGCCCATGCGCCTATTGAGGGAGCTTCCTGGCAACGGTTGATGACCCGCGGGAGCTAAGTCTCACTTTAACATAAAGCCTAGGAAAATTCTATTTCTAACATCAGAACCAAATAGTATCAACAGCAGCACCTTCTTAAAATATGGAGAGATATTTACATCTTTTCCATCAAATAAAACACGCACCTCGTTCTCCCTAGCACACAGGTGACACCTGTCGTAAAGCGATGCAGCCGGGGGCCCAGTAATTCTCTTTGACTTCTCATGTCATGGAATTTTATGTTGTGACTCTCTCAGTACAGATCCCTCCACCAAATGAATAATGGAAGCGGAAAATAACTCCTGAATCCAGATTCCTTCCTAGCCGGCTAAGAGGCCCTCCAGAGAGAATGCAAGGCTCCCCCAAGCAGCTTCTCAGCGGGAACCAAATGACATTAGCCAATTAGAGAGTGGAGCTACTTTGTTCTGGGTGGAACAATCGGAGAAGACGGTTTTAATTCCCTGGGAGAGAGAATCTTTACACCAGAGAGCCTCGCATAATTTCTTATTTAGCAAAGGTTTAAATAGATTTGTGCCCGAAGTGTTTAATCCAAAACCCTGGAACTGTCCCAGCAGTGGGGATACATTAGGGGACAGTTGACTTCACACATTGAGGTTCCAAAGAGAAAGGGTTATTCTTCCAAAGTGCCACAGGAGACTGGTGAGTGACAGCCTCCCACAGCAGCTGAGTGGGGGCATAGCTCTCACTCTCCTGCGACCTCAGGGGCGGATGCAGCTCCTGGCTAACTGGCTTCAGGCTTCATGGAGGACTCCCCGGGGTGTAGGGATGCAGAGGAAGGTTTGCAGAAGCCTGACCACTGTCAAGGGAACGATAGACACTATCGTCATCTCTTCCCCTCGATCACTCTCCAGCGCTTGTGTTTTCTGTTCTCTTTCACTCGGTTTTTAAGCCACTGACTAGGAATGCCTGCACTTGGCAGCCGTCCCACAGTCATAAAAATCCAAGAAGGATTGTTTATTTATAAGAACTCTGCAGTTAGGGTAAGTTCAATAGAATGTTTCGATTTAAAGTAAGCAAGAAGCATTGGGTAATCCATCACCAATTTATATTTTCCATTGAGAGAACAGTATTTATCACTCTGAAAACAACCTCACACTTGCTCTCAGTGTTTGCCAAGTCAAATGCCCAGCCAGTGAGTGTTGGACAGCCCTGAGTGGGAGTGAATGCATAAATCAAACTTTGGGGTTTTGTAGACAGTGGCCTAGAGCTACAGGAGATGGCCACATGTCTTGGGGGAAGAAAAGGTAACATCTTATGTTCATTCATCCTAGCCTAGTAGAGTTGTCCTCTGAGAAGCTCCACACAGCAGCGCTTTGAAACAGATGCTGAGACTCACAGCCAAACATTGGGTGATGTATAGGGAGTCTTGTGGAAAGTGGAGGGAAGGAAAAGAGAAGCTGAAGGAGACAGAGCCAACTCACCAGGGCCCAGAGGGGCTTGCTGAGATTGAAGCACCAGCCAAGGGCCATGCATGGACTGGAACTAGGCTCTCTACAAAGACACAGCCAATGGGTCCTCTAGTAAAGGGAGCAGGAGCTATCTCTGACATCGACTCTGTTGCCAGCTTTTTTGATCACTTGCCCTGGTGAGACTGCCTTGCCAAGGGAAGACACGCTCAGTCCTGATGCAACTTGATGAGCTGGGCTGGATTGGAAGTGGGGTTCCCCTTTTCTGGGGAATAGGGAGGGATGAAGGAGAGGAAGGGAGGGTGGGACAGGGAGGTGAGGAGGGATGGGGCCATGACCAGAATGTAAACTGAATAAATACGTTAATTTTTTTAAGATTAAAAATAAAAAAAGAATGGGCTCCTAATGATCACTGTTAGTTGCAAGCAGGTGCAGTTCTAAAAAGATGGCCATGGTGGAAGGGGTAGAACACAAGCCCTAGGGACGGGGGTACCACCCTGGGGGCAGGGATGGAGAGAGGGCAGTATTGAATGGGACTGGCAATGAGCTGGGGAAGTCTTGGGGAAATATGCAAATAAGCAGAGCCACAACAGCAAAAGGATAAAAAGAGATCCAGAGAGCAATAGCTGAGAGTTAGTTCATGAGCATAAGGCCCAGTGGATAAGGGTCTGACCATAAACCTCCCACAAAACAATAGCCCCTGAGGGCTCAGTCTTGCCGCTTTCCTTTTCCATTCACTTCCAGGGAAAGTTAGTGACTTTTATTTTCCGGGTGTTTACCTCCTGACCCTGCACTTTGTGTCACTGAAGAACTGCAACTCACAAAGGGGTGTGTGGTTGCCAACTACCCAGAAAAGAATAGAAAACAGTAGCACTGGAGGAAACTGTCACAATATAACAGGAGTTCTCCAGTGCACAAACTCTATTGTCTGTATGCTCGAATTAATAAGTGGATGCTTAGGAAAGAACAGCAAGGTTTAAAGTATTACAAGAAAAAAAAATTAAAACAAAATTCAAGATAGAGTTTTAAAAGCAGTTCATGCTTGATGGTGAAGAAAAATTGTGAAGGGTTGTTGTTGTTGTTGTTGTTGTTGTTGTTGTTAGAATTCGAGAGACCTGGGAATTGCTTCACTGGGGAGGAAGGAACAAAGGGGGAGGAATAGAATTAAGAAAAGGAAGAGGAAAAGTGGCCTTGGAGGAGGTGTGGCCTTGTTGGAGGAAGTGTGTCACTAAGGGTGGGGTTGAGGTATCTGAAGCTCAAGCCAGACCTAGTGGTTCCGTTTTCTCTTCCTACTGCCTGCCGATCCAGACGTAGAACTCTCAGCCATCTCCTCAGCGCCATGTCTGACTGCATGCCACCACGCCACCTGCCACAACAATAGCAGACTAAACCTCTGAACGGAGAGCCAGTCCCAGTGATATGTCTTCCTTTATAAGAGTTCTGGTGGTCATGGTGTCTCTTCACAACAATAATCCCTAGCTTAGACAGGTAGATAATCAGGAAAGTGCAAAGTTGAATATCAATCAGTAATAAGTGACTACCCTACAGGATTCAGCTACCTAACTAAAAGGAAGAATAGGAGAGGA
Organism: Acomys minous; assembly: GCF_964271855.1. Lineage (NCBI taxonomy): Eukaryota > Metazoa > Chordata > Mammalia > Rodentia > Muridae > Acomys > Acomys minous. Next base: position 118,402,770 of record NC_140484.1, on the reverse strand, counting down.
AGCGAGACTCCAGTTCTAATCAGACATGAGAATGTCAGGCGGTAGCCGAGGGGGAAGCGGAAACGTATGTCATGACACAATAGCAGCAATAAGAACAAACTCAAGCCTACAACATGAGTCAGATTCTAGCAAGATAAGAGAGTCTTGGGAGGGTCAGAGTTTCTCACAGGTATTTTTTGGTTAGTTTTCTGCAAAACTAAACAGATGGCCAGTAACTGTCAGTGATATAGCAAAACGGCATTTATTTCACATACACACACACACACATACACACACACACACACACACACACACACACACACACACACACACACACAATCTCTAGATCTGTGGAGGCCCAACTGATATGAGCTGGCCCCGTCTAGGTGACTCTTGCAGTTTTTCAGCCACCTGGTGCCATTTTGGTTTGCCTGGGTTTGCTGTAGGCATGGTTGTGGCTTGCCTGGGTTTGCTGTAGGCATGGTTGTGGCTTGCCTGGGTTTGCTGTAGGCATGGTTGTGGCTTGCCTGGGTTTGCTGTAGGCATGGTTGTGGCTTGCCTGGGTTTGCTGTAGGCATGGTTGTGGCTTGCCTGGGTTTGCTGTAGGCATGGTTGTGGCTTGCCTGGGTTTGCTGTAGGCATGGTTGTGGCTTGGCTGGGGGCTCCATTGATGGTGTTCTGATGTACACATCCAGAACTGGTGGGATAGCCTAGCCATGTGCTCCCTAGGGTGAAGGCAGAAGTGTAAGAGTAAGCCTGATGGCAAATGTGCTTTTTAAACCTTTGGTACAGCAATCTGCCAACATCCAACTACAAAGAGAAAAGGACAGCCAAGCCCAGTGTCAAAGGATTTTCCATGCAGGATGGAAAGCAATGAAAAAGTAAATATCTCTAAACAATCATTGCCATTCTTTGGATTGTGAAACAGAATACAGTCGGGCATTAGAAAATGTAAAAGGAAAGATCTCAAAAGCCAGAGCAAGGCTGAGTCTGACCTGACGTCATTTCCATCAGATAAATAATAGGCTCCCACCATGTCCAGCCAAGAAGACCTGAGTTCAAATGCTGATCCTGGGACTCACTACTGTTATCCACACCTGAGACTATGTACATCCTTTCGCATGGCTGCGGTGACCTATGATCTCACTGCAGTCAAATAGCTTTCACCCACCAGCCCGCTCACAACTCTCTCTTCCACAGCCTGACTACGGGGCGAACTGTGCAGCTGTCACCATCTGAATGTTTGGCCCGTTTCCCAGAAATGATTATTCTTTAAGTGTGGAGTGGGGATACATTATTTTTTAAAAATCAATTAAAGGTCAAGTATGAATAGAAGCCAGCGTGAGGAGCTGGGATCACGATGACATATTGATTGGTGCTAGAGAAATACTTCGACACACTTGCACAGGCCTGAATACTTAATGATGATAAAGCAGAGACATGGGAAAGCCAGCCATTCCTGCTCGATTCACAGTGAAACAAGACCCTCCACAAAAGCAATCCCATCCACAGTACCCATGAAGAAAATAAAACACCTAAGAATAAATTTCATCCAGGAAGCGAGGAAATGTCTACAGTGAAAATTATAAAATATCAATGAGCCCGTCAGAAGAGGACACAAAAAGAGAGACAGACTCCCTGTTTGTGAAATGGAAGCACCAACATCATTAAATTGCCCCTAGGACCCAAAGCAATTTCATATCCAATGCAATATTTATACACCCACCATCAAAATGCCAATGAGTTCTCCACAGAACTAGAAAACACAATGTTAAGATTCATGAGGAGTACAAAAGTCTCTCTAAATAGCCAAGGTAATCGGTAGCAAAAAGGACAAAACCAGAAGTGCCATATTCTTGACTTCAAAATATCCTGAACATCAAAACATCAGGCCAATGACATAGAAACACACAGAGAGTCCAGAGCAGCAAAATAGTGTCAAGAAAAAAAAAATCCAGCATATTTACAGCTGACTCATCCCTAACAATAGCACCAAAAACATATATCTGTGAAAAGACAGAGTTTCTGATAAATGGGAAGGGGAAGAGGGCATATTCATATTATATAATGTTGAAACCTGACCTCCATCTTTCTGACTATGTAATCTCTAGCTCTCAACCTCATTGGTTTGAGATTGCCCTAATGTGAGATATGAAACTACTAGAAGAAAACATGAATACAGCAACAACAGTTTAGATAAGACTTCAAAACACAAGAAACAAAAAGTAGGCAAATACTATTGTGTTAAACTCTGGACAGAAAGGGAGATAGGACAGAGAAGTGAGAACACAGAAAAGGTGTTGTTGTGGTGGTGGTTGTGGTTGTGGTTGTTGTTGTTGTTGTTGTTTAGGTGCAAGCTAGTCATTGAATGCAGTATTAACATTTAGGTCGGAAATTTAAAATTCAATCATAAAAATACAAATAATCCAACTTTAAAATGGGCAATCTCATTTGTGTAGATCAACACTTTGTGGGCAGATAGGAGACTGAGGATGTTGTTTGTTAGAGCAGGAGCAACATGTCAGCGGCTGCACCACTGATAAAAATGTTACTCCTCAAAGTGCAGGCAACTGGGGCCACAGAGGAAGAGAACTAGAGGGGGAGGAAGAAGGACAGAGCGTGGGACCAGAGGTGACAAGGGATGGGGCTACAATCTGGATGTAAAGTGAGCAAAATAAAATTTTTTTAAAAAAATAATTAATAAAATTAATTAATCAATAAAAATAAGACATGTTACCTCTCCTTTAGCAACCACTAACTGTCAATAGTCCCTGAGAGCCAAATTTAGTGCAGGCCTTGTGCAGATAAGCACAGCATAAGTGGATTCATGAGGAAAACCTCCATGTCATATCCACAGTGTGGGACAGTGTTCCTCCCCCAGCCTCTGGTTCTCACACCCTCTCTGCCTTATCTTCTGGGTGTTCTCTGAGCCTTGGAGGCGATACTATAGATGCGCTACTTCAAGCTGAGCACTCCACCGTCATTCGCTCTCAGTGCTTTGCCCAGTTGTGGGTTTCAATATTAAATGGCAACTTCCCTAACAAAGATTGAACATAGTACTAATCTACCAACATAAACATGAGTATGTGGAAGGCACTTTAATAATGTGACCAGTTAGCAAATCGATTAGTAGATTTCCCCCTACAGCCTATGGACCTTCCAAGACCCAGATAGATTTTTGAGCAGGCTTAAAGAACCAGGTATCCATTCCCTCCTGAGAAATAAGCCTCAAATCCACTCAGAAAGCTGTTGGTTGCCCCCTTAACACTCTATACCACTGTGGCACAAGAGGGCACATCTTGCTTGGCAGGTCGTTGCTATAGATCTCAAGATTCACATTGGATAAGACTGTCAAAAACTTTTCTCTCCAACAGCTTGCAGAGCCTGAAAGCTAGCCAGCAGAGAGGATGCTTCCAACTCAGTTCCACCTTAATTTCTCTGTGTCCTTATGCCTTGCAGCCGAAATGTGTGGTATCATCAGCCATGGAGTCTTACGGTTAGTTCTTGGAGGAAACAAAGGCCAAAGACAGTAAATAAGCCTTCCTAGTCTGAGTGCCTCTGGGACACCCAAACCCATAAGGTGTTATCTAATGCCTGGCATCAGGATTTTCATTTAATAGCCTAAAGCTTCTGGGAGGGGCATTAGCCACCTATCCAGCATGCCTCCTTTAAAATTCCTTTTACTTAAAAAGTAATAATTTTTAATTACTTTACAAAGTTGTAGGCTTCCATATGGCCTTTAATATTTCTCTAGTTTTAGTTAACCCCTCCTTCACCCTCTCTCTCTCCTGGCTCCCACTAGTATCCCCCTCTCTACTTCCAAATCACCCACGTTCTCTCATCCTCTCCCCTCTCCAGTTTAAGATCTCCCCATCTCATGGGACCTTTCTAGCTTCCTGACCTCCACATACACCCCAAAATAAACAGATAGTTCTAAAAACTCAGAACGGGGGTTCACATAGGAGAAAGAGTGTATGGTCTTTGTCTTTCTGGGGCTGGGTACCTCACTCAACATGGTTTCTACATCCATCCTTTTTCCTGCAAAGTACATAATTTCATTTTTCTTTATGGCTAAGTTGAATCCCATTAAACACACATGCCACATTTTCATTACTCATCTACTCATTTGGTGACCATCTAGGCTGATTCCATATTCTCACAATTATGAATAAAGTAGCAAAGAATATGGATATGCAAAAATCTCTGTCCTGGAGTGAAGAATGGTTCTATATATGCCCAGAAGTAATACAGCAGCTTTTAAAGAAATTTCCATGTTAATTTCCACGGAAGCAATACCAAATTACTCTCCCCACAAGAAAAAAAAAAACTTTCCAGGCTTCCCTGCTAGTATTTATCATCAACTGTTTTATTGCTAATAATCATTCTGGCCAGGGTAACATGAAATCTCAAAGTGATTTTGCCTGCATTTCTCTAGTATTTAAGAATGTTGCACACATTTTGAAGTATTTATTAGTCAATTGTGTTTCTTTTTTTTTTTTTTTTAATGTTCAGTTTGGTTCCATAGACTCTTTCTTAAGCAGGCTGTCTCTGCTTTATGTTCAGATTTTTTAGCACTCTGCCTCTTCTATGTTTGTATATCTTAATGCTCTGCCAGATGTAGCTAGCAAAGATTTTCTCCCATTCTGTGGGTTACTCTTTTTTGTTTGTTTGTTTGTTTGCTTGCTTGTTTGTTTTTTGTTTTTCAAGACAGGGTTTCTCTGTGTAGCCTAGGCTTTTCTGGACTCTATTTGTAGACCAGGCTGGCCTTGAACTTTCAGAGATCCACCTGCTGCTGCCTTCCTGAGTGCTGGGATTAAAGATGTGTGCCACCACACCTGGTTGCTTTTTTTAAAAAAAAAAACTGTATTAACAGCTTATTTGGATGAACAGAATCGTTGTAATTTTATGAATTCCCATTCATCAGTTGCTGGCATCCTATTCACAAACCCTTACCTCTCCCTGTAGCTCGAGGCATACTCTCTACTTTCCTCTCCAGCAGTTTCAGAGTTTCAGGTCTAACACTGAAGTCTCTGTTCCGCTCAGAATTGATTTTTGAAAAGGGTGAGAGATAGGGATCTAGTTTCATTTTTCTGTATGTGGATATCCAGTTTTCACAGCAACATTTGCAGCCAATGCTGTCTTTTCTATCGTGTGCATTTTTTAGCTTCTTTGGGAAAAAAAAGTCAGGTAGCTATATAGCATGTATTGGCTCCTCTATTATTCAATACACACTCTGAGTTGTTTAGGGGTTTAAGATGTTTTTAGGTCTAGATAGATGTTTTAAGTTGATAATGACAAGATATGATAGATATTGATTTAAATTTGAATTTTAGAAACACGAAGATAGGAAAGATGTGTTGTATTCGGCAAAATACAAATAGCCAAAACACCAAGAATGTAACATTTATATAATTCCTGATTGTGTCATGGTTCTTCTTGTTGTAGATAGTTTATTGTATACATGTATAATAATATAAATGTATATTTTAAAAATTTAATAATAAAAAATTAATCATGTGAATAAATGCCATATAAAATTTTTGAAGGCAAAATTTAAGTGGCAAAAGATTTATGAATACATGCTCCACTTTATTATCCATTAGGGAAATACAGGTCAAAAGCACGTGAAATATCCTCTCATCCTGATGAGAATGATTTAGCAAAAGATAAAAATTGAAAAATGTTTGCAAGAATATACAAAAGAGTATGTATCCTTGCATACCATTAATGAAACTAAAAATTAATACAACCATTATAGAAAATAATGCAAAAGTCCCTAAAGAAATTAAAATATTGGGCTGGAGAGATAGGTCAGTGGTTAAGAGCACTGGAATGAAACTGAAAATTAATACAACCATTATATAAAATAATGCAAAAGTCCCTAAAGAAATTAAAAGATCAGGCTGGAGAGATAGATCAGTGGTTAAGAGCACTGGCTGTTCTTTCAGAGGTCCCAGGTTCCATTCCCAGAACCCACATAGTGCCTGGCTCAAATATCTGAAAGACCTGTTCTAGGAAATCCCACACTCACTTCTGGCCCCCATGTGCACCAGGTATGTATGTGGTAAACAGACATATATGTAGGCAAAAACATCTATACATGTAATAAATAATAATAAAATTTTAAAAGAAATAAAAACCAGAACCTTTATATGATCCAGGAATCCTACCTCTGGAAATGTACTCAGAAGAACTCAGCAGTCCTGTTTATTCATCCTTGTTGCTGCACATTGTCAATGTTAAGACTTGCAAACACCTAGATGCCAATTAATCAATTAATTGACAAAAAACATATGAGCTAAATAGAAATATAAAATAAAATTGTTCAGCTATAATAAATATATTCTTCCACTGTCAAAAACTAGATGGAACTGAAATATATTATTCCAAATATAATGTACTAGATGAAGAAAGGCAATTCTATGTTCTTTCATGTGTCAATATTCACTTAAAAGTTTAATCAGCATTATCTGATAGTGATTGCTAGAACCCTAGGCAACCACGCCAAGACACTGGAAAAGAATTTTTAGTTGGTCTTGTGTCTTAATTTTTGTTGTGCTAAGAACAATTATTCAACAATAATTTACATTTAAGTATATGAGTAAAGATTTAAAAAGTCATTTAAATTTAGAAATTAATTTAAAACCAAAGTAAAGGAGAGTAAAAGTCTAGGCACATGATGAAAACTAAAGACAAATAGTAAGTCTTAAAAGCACTCATATGTCAAAACTTGCTGCCTCCAATGAATCCTTAATAAAGCCAGTGGTGTTCTAAGGCTGCTCTTCCGCCAGGAAAGTGGTTGAATGCCTCACTTCTACTACACTTTAATGGGTTAACTATGCTCTCCAGACCAACCACAAAACAACCTGACAAATGCATTGATATTCCACTCAAAAGTCAAACTTCTTTAGATGAGATACTTTTAAACCAACTATGCACTGTTTACAGGAAACACACTATAACAATAAAGATACAAAGTGGTTAAAAGTAAAAGACAGAAAAAGGTTACAGGAGATGTGCATACCCACCCCCAAAAGCCAGCATATCTATATTCATACCAGACAAAGCAGACTCTAAGGACGGAAGTGTGGTTAAGGAACGAGAAGCAGGGAGAGGAATCTGGAAAGATGGTTCAGACATTTAAGAGCACTTCTGTGCAATCAAGGGGTCAGAAGTTCAGATCCCAGCCCCCAAACAACAATGTGGATGTCTAGAACACACCTGTTATCACAGTTCTGAGGTGGGCAGAGATAGGAGGCCGGTTGGGCCTTGCTGGCTTCCAGTCTAGCAAGGAAAATGTAAAGCTTGGGTTCAGGGAGAGACCCTGCCTCAAAGGAATAAGCACAGAGCTATAGATCTCATGAAACACTGTCTTTTGGCCTCCTCACAAGTGCACAGGCATGCACACACACACACACACACACACACACACACACACACACACTTGCATACATTTACACAGACTCATACCAATAAATAAATAAATAATTCCTTTAACTATTTAAAACTTTCAACTACATAAAGGTAGAAAAAATAAAAATGATTTCCACCAGAGGGAATTTGCAACTGAAAATCTCAATGTACCAAGTGACAAAAACTCAAAACACATGAAGCAAATGTCAATCATGACCACACCACAGCACTTTTTAGTGCATTTTAAAAACATGTGTGAAAAAAGAAATCAAAAGAATTCACAGCAATACAATATGACTCAGTGAGTCAATAGAAACTGCACAGTTATTCATGTATTTATTTTGGGTGCACTAAGACATGAACTTGGGGCTTTGCACATGCTAAGCACACGCTGCACTGAGCTGCAGCCACAGCCTCTAAATAATTTCTTTTTGCCCAACTCAGCTTTCTGAATTTATTTTGCCCTTGGCAAGTATCTTTGTTTTATTTCTGGCCTAGCAAATTTTAAAGTTCTGCATGCTATCTTGGGTTGTATCTTAACAACATAGGTTTTTCAAAGCATCTAGTTCACTACCAGAAGAAAAAGCCCATCACAACAGTTACTGCTAAAATTTTCCATACCTGTTGTCATTACTGGCCTGGTCCATGTTTTCCACTATGCTGTAAGAGCAATAAGAGTGGGAAATCATGCCTGTTTTTATTCAGAAATATATGTCTTGAGCCCAAGATCCACACTAGTTGATGTTGGATATGTTATCTCTACCTTTAAAAAGGTTATCAGGAGAGGCAGTTGCTAGTTAAAAATACACAAATAAAGTAATATATACTAAGCCATACAAAGAAGATGTTCAGGCTACAGGGGCACAGACAAGGAGAGCTGACTTCGTCGAAGAGCTCAAAGTATGACGTAATAGAAGCTGCCTACAAAAGCTCAGCTCAGTGCTGAAGAGGCTCAACTCTCCTATGTGTGCCCCAGCACAGGCCACTGCTGCACAACAAATGCTTCCTCGGTTTTTCCAGAGTGAGTTGTCATTATCTCAAGCCTACTAGCATCAAACTCCAATACCTTCAGTGTGGTCAGGGGTTAGCTATGTCTTGCCAGGACCATTGACACCTGGGAATATCTTTCTTACAAACCCTGAATCCCATAGAGGGAAGTTTCCCACAATTTCAACAACAGCAACAAACTTTTGACATTTTAAGACACCATAGTTTAAGAAAGTTAGGTCACCTCATTTTATCAACTATAAGCACAGGATTGAGGATAAGTGTAGACTTGAAAATTCAGTCCCCATGTACTGTGTACTTCTGGATAAATTATTTTATCTCTCATACCTCTGAGTTCTTCTACTTTAAAAAAAAATCACAACTTCTCATTAGCTTATGAATATTCAATGAATTAAATGAACTGGGACAATCATCTAGAAGAGACTCAGTCTTCCTTGGAACTTATGGCATGAGTTAACAATTTTGTGTTCCATTTATCCAGGGTCATGCTTTCTGAGCCTTGATCCTCACTGCCCTTCCTCCTTGTAAAGGGTTCCCTTAAACTTCTTTTGGGTTCTATTTTTAATATTACCCCTCTGTCAACAACAAAAGGTGCAAAAGGTGTGCTCTTCACACAGTGTCTCAATGTGACAGCTGGAAGATTTTAACAATTGTTCAATTCTGCTTCATAAGTCCCTCCTGGAAATGAGCCATTGCATTTCACAGACTCAAATTCTCATTTGGGTAGGGGGAAAAGCTACAGTGCCCAGGATAGTTGCCATCATATGCCAGGTCAGAGAGGCTTCCGAGGAAAGAGAAGAGAGGTGTGTGTGTATGTGTGTGTGTGTGTGTGTGTGTGTGTGTGTGTGTGTGTGTGTGTGGACAAACAATGACACCAGTGGGTGGATGGCACCATTTACAGCTAAAACTAAATATTCCATATGACATATGATGCTGTTAGGATGGTGTGAAGAAAAAGCTCACAGGAGAAGCAACACAAAATGGAGCCAGGACATAGGATCACAGCCTGGGGAATTTGATCATGTGACCCTGTACAAAATTACTTCTACGGAGCATTTTTTAAAAACACATTGGTGGAAACATCAGGGATGTAGGTTATCCCCCAAGATAGGAACTCTCAACTATAGGCTTCAGATGTCTGATAGCAGCATCCTTAGGCCTTCCATTGGCGGAGGACAAGGTTGTTAATACATTCCAAAGGGTTTATTTGTTTATCAGGATGTTGGGCCTGACACAGAGGTGGGCAAGGAATGGTTTAGCAGGGGGGGGGCTAGATACCACAGAGACATTGTAATTTGGCTCTTAGCCTTGCAACATGCCAAAGTTTCAGACTCTCCACAGTCATGAAAGTTTTAAAGTCTTTATAGACATGGCTTCTTTTCAGGATTTCTAGTTCATGATTGATTGATTGACTGACTGACTGACTGACTGACTGACTGACTGACTGACTTAGTGGGGTGCACACAACTCAACAGAACATGCAGAGGCTAGAGGCCAGCCTATGGGAATTCGTTCTCTCTTTCCACCATGTGGGTCCCGAGATTAAGCTCACATATTCAGGTTGCCAGTAAGCTCCTTTACCCACTCAACTGCCAGCCCAAGAGGTGGCATTGTAAAACCACAGAGCTTTGTGATTGAGTTAGCACAGTCAGAACAAGCTTTACTACCACCGTAGCACGTTAGTCTACACGAGCTCAGGTTACCTCAACTCCTTTGAAATATTCTTGTAGGATTTTCTCAAAGAGCTTGCAGTCCTTAGGTTCAGTTCCCTCCTCAACACCACAAACGTGTGTGTGTGTGTGTGTGTGTGTGTGTGTGTGCACGCAAGTGCATTCACATTCACATTCTAGTACAAAGGATTTTTAATGAAAACCATTGTCAAAAAGACAAAATACACACTGCATGGTCCTTTCCTCTTCCCACTTCCCCCAAGGCAAAGCTGTAGCCTGTGGCAAGGTCTCCCCATTCTGATCCACAAACATCATAAAACAACACCCACACTTGTTCCAAGGCATACACAATAAATTTCAGAAGGACCCAAAACCAAAGGTCCTAAAGTTACTTACATAATATCCAATATGCTATCATGGGCGGGGTGCCATTTTATTCAGCAAACAGGACTCCATAAGGAAGGATGATCTCACCATTGAGTCAACGTTCTTGTGACTCTTCACGGCCAATGTCTTGCAGTTTTTACTAAACCAACACGTTTGAGCTTACCAATGGCCTTGCACATTTACTGTAGTGTTTAGATATGATTACAGTTAGGACTGGGCTAGGAGACAAATCCGAGGGAAAATACAGCAGGCTTGGCTCAGAATGGCCCTTTCTCCCTGATGACTCAGTTTTTGTGACTTAGCCAAGATTATTTTCTTTCTCTCAATCTGATTCTCTTCCATTAGAGTGAATTGCCTCCTGGGGGAGATGGAGGCGGGGAGACACAGCTCGGACCTTCGTGTGTTTGCTTAGCCCAGTAGTTCTGAAGCCCAAGGATGGTACAGCTGCACTTGCCTCCCTCATTCATGGTCATTATCATCAACAACTTTTTGTTATAAAATTAGGCTCCAAAGAACCTGTTTTAATGAATTGTTTGGGGTTGCAGTCGTGGTCTGAAGGTATTTAAAATACCTCTTGTGGGAAGAACAAATGTCTCTAAAACCCAAAATAGACAAATTGCACTGGCCTACTTTAAATCAAGTCCTAACAAGGCACCAACAATTTAAAAAAAAAAAAAAGCCTTCCAGTTTTCTTCCAATCTTAACCAGAAATAGGAAAGTGTTGAAGTTGGCTTTGGAGTTTTCTGCCAGTCAAGAGACTACTTCCTTGAATTGTTGCCTAGGGCAGCTGGCACCCAGGGCAACTCCAAATTTTCTGCACCCCAAGCACCCCCCCACCCCCACCGCCTGCCAAAAAGGAGGGGGGAGGGGACTGTAAATGATCTTTGTGCTCATAGCCAATAAATTTACCATGGGGGCGGGGGGTGGGGGGGGAGGAGGTAGCGGCGGGAGAAATGTATCTTTGTGGCTAGGATCAATGGGCTCCCTAATGAAAAGCATACTGCACTGCCTGCCCCTAACGAGATCTCTGGGAAAGCTGGGAGCAGCAAGCCTGAGGTCTGCGCAGCTTTCAAACCTAACTGCTTCCAGGTGCCCAAGGATATGACTTGAGCTAGGCTAGTGTTCTGTTCAACCTTGTGGCGAGCTGTCTTTGTTCCTGTGAGTGTCAAGTTTCCCCCTCATTCCCCCACCACCCCCCCCCCCGTTTTTTTTTTTACGAGGCACCCGCAGGTTTCTGGGTTGCCTAACACCCAATACAAGAGCACCAAAGGGCTTCGCTTTATTGTTCTGCTGTGTTTTATTGACTACATGTTTTATTCAGCTAATGCTTGCTGGGAAAAGAGGCCATATCGGCGCACTCACACCGCTCCAGCGTCTCCTCTTCTCAAGTGCCCAGCAGACTTTTATTACATCCACATGCAGATGTTTAAAAAAAGAAGACACAAAGAAGAAGCAGAGGTACTTGGGAAAACTGTCAAGGCCAGGGGTGGGGTGGGGTGGGGGGGCCTGCTCCTCCCTAGAGTGATCCCTCAAGCTTTCCCTCCACGCCCCCCCCCAATGCCACCTCACCCCCAGGCACGGAAGCAATGCCCCGCCTCTCACTGCCACACCCCTACGCCCACTCCTCACAGTCTCCTCCTCTTTGGAGGGAAGCCAGGGAAAGCTTCTTACCATTTCCAAACTGAGGCTTCGGCTTTGGCTTCGGGAAAGTGTTTCTTTGTGTATAAAGCCTCAAGGTGTTCTTTCGTCCAGCCTTCCGGTTTCATGACTGACACCTCAGCAAAGGCAGTGTCCCAATCTGATCTTGCAGTCCTCAGTCTCCATAACTTTCCCGACTCATTTGTCAGAAACCATAGAAGCTGGAACTTTAGAATCAGACAGACCATGGATCAAATCCCAGCTCCAGGGTCTCCTGGGTGTTGTGAACAAGTTTCTTAATTTGTCTAAGTTTCTGTTTTTCTCACCCACAAACGGGGAACGAAGACACTGGCTGCATGAGTTGCTGCGAATTCGCTACAAGATCATCACTGACTATTATTGGCTGCTTGGATGCACACCAGTTGCTAATATGTTACGTTCGTTTATATGTTTTTCTTAGTTAAGTTCTTAATATTGTGATAAATACTGTGACCAAAACCGATTTGTGTGTAAGGGGGTGTGTTCCAGCCTACAATACATGGCTCATCATGAAGAGAACGGGGCGGGGGCAGAAACTTAAGACAGGAACCTGCAGGCAGGAATTGAAGCAGGAACTGAATGAAGGAACATTGCTTACTGGGTTGCTCCCCATGACTCGCTAGGCCTGCTTTCTGAGAGAGAGAGAGAGAGAGAGAGAGAGAGAGAGAGAGAGAGAGAGAGAGAGGGACAAAGAGAGAGAGAAACAAAGAGAGAGAGAGAGAGAGAGAGAGAGAGAGAGAGAGAGAGAGAGAGAGAGAGAGAGAGAGAATCTATGGCCAAATATTAGCCACAATGGGCTGGGCACTCCCACATCAATCATTAATCAAGAAAAAGCCACAGAGACTTGCTTATAGGCCAATCTAAATCTTATGGATGCATTTTCTCAATTGAGATTCCTTCTTCCGGGAGGAAGGGAGGAATGGGAGGATAGAAGGGATGGGCTAACAACTGAGATGTAATATGAGTAAATTAATAAAAAAAAACTATAAAATAAAAAAGTGAAAAAAAAGAGATTCCTTCTTCCCAGCTTCCTCTAGCTTGCATAAATAAGTAAATAAATAATAAATAAATAACCTCACCGTCATACACCTCACCATCACACAGTTATAAAAACACCCCCTCAGTTTGCTCTTTGCTTAATGCCACTTTTTTATTAGTATAAATTAATTGTGCAAAATAATGAGTCTATTATATTTACTGCCATTTGTTTCATCGAACGTGCATCAGTAGCTTTACAACTTATTCGTGTTGTTTTTACCTTTTATGGGTTGTAATATTCTCCTGAGTAGAGGTACTGTGATATCTTAGCCATTGCTTTATTATACGCCATTTAAATTTTTCTTTACACCTATATAACAATTGCCCTGGTCTGTATAGTTGTGCATAACGCTACCGACATTAATGACTCATCCTTACGATAGAAAACTCAATGGGGCCTGGAGTGTCAAAGCTGTGTGTCTTCTGTGTGTCTTGACTCAGTGTCTGTACCTGCTACGTTTCCTGACAGGCTTCTCCTGACATTTTACAACAATGCTGACACCATTAAGCCAATAGAAATGGAAAGTCCCAGTTTGGCTTCCTTTATGAAAAATTCATATTTGAGCACAAAGGTCATCCATCCCCTTTATATTGCATGGGAAATAGAAAATAGTGCTATCCACACAACAAACAGAGATTATGAAGGAAGTGACTATTAAGCTGGCTAAATATTGTCTCAATTGTCCACCTTGCTTTTTCCAGACACAACCTCAAGATTGTTATAGATGGTCCACTGCAGGCAGGAGCTGGTGAGTAGATGGAAGCCAAGAGTATTGAAGGGATTCGCCCAGCTCACTGGTGAGGAAAGGACACGGCCAGGCAGCTGTGGGAGGGACAGTCATTCATACAGTCTCCCCCCCAACACAATCACTGAAAGACAGTGGCCTTCGGGAGATTCTCAGGCTTATGGCCACCTGATGTCTGTATCTTGATGGGATACAGCTGTGTCTGACCTCAGTGAGGCCTCAGTCAGCATGCAGGGATGCAAGGATAATAGATGACGGTGCTCTGCCCTGCCTACAGGAGGTAAGCACAAAGGTGAGGCAGCCAGTCTGACCTCTGGTGCTAGCTAGCTCAGAGGCGCTCTTCTCAAAAACAATCCCTTCATCTTCCCACCCTGGACACCTTCCACCTCCACACAAGTGAGAACTGCAGAGGTTTGCTGCAACAATAGAACAGAGGCCTCTGGGAAAAGTCTTGTCCCACGAGGACAGCAAGTGTCTTTGACTGCCCAGCGGTCCACAGTTTCATAGACAAATTCCTCTGTCAGTCTGTTCTCATATGGACTGTGAGCTAAGGATGATTTTTTACATATTTTTAATTAATTTTAATATTTATAGTGTGTGTTTGTGTATGAGTGTATGTGCATGTCTGTCTGTGTGTGTGTGTGTGTGTGTGCGCGCGCGCGCACGCGCGCATGCGCGCACATGCCCGCGTGCAAGCACAAGTATATGGGCATGTTCACCACGAGATCACCACAAGAAGTGTGTGCTGCTCAAAGGACAACCTTCAGGGAGTTGATTCTCTTCTTCCACCATGTAGGGCCCAGGGACTCAAACTCAGAATATCAGGCTTGATGGCAAACAGCTTTACCAGGTAAGCCATCTTGCAGACCTAAGTTTTACATTACCCAAGACTGGGGTAAAAATGAAGACACAAACACAAGGACATGCAGAAGAAATAGTCTATCCTGCACAGCCCCACATTACTTCCCTCTGGCTCTCCACAGAGACCGTGACTAGCACTGATACAGCCAGTGCTATTTTCAAGGCTCTGACTTCTGCATAAACACTAACGGTTCTGACTTCTCTCGAAATGAAGGCTGAAGGTGTGGCTCAGTGGCAGAGAGCTTACCCAGAATGCAAGAAGCCCTGACTTCAGTCCTCAAGCAGAGACTGTACCGTATGGATGGAATGTGGAGACAGCACAGCTGAGTTGGAAACTCAGCTTTCAGGATCCACAAGGCTGAAGTCTGAGACTCGGACTCTCTATCATTTTAGTAAGATCTTGGACAACTGGCTGTAGCTCCAGGAGTCAAAATGTTCTCTGTAATGAGGAAGCCATAATAAATGTAAAGGGTTGTGGTAAGGCTTTAACAAAATTATCCGTACCTTGCATAAACCATTTTTTTTTCTAACGTATAAAGTCCTTTACAGATAAAGTGCAGTTTTTACTCATTAGACCTGAGATGAAATTTCATTTAGAATGACAAGAAGTTTTTCTCTGTCTCTAGACCACTGGCGACAACTTTCTGTCTCTTGAGAGTGTCCCTGTGCTATTAAGCTCTTATCAGTGGTTCTCAACCTTCTTAATGCTATGGCCCTTTAATACAGTTCCTCACACTGTAGTGACCCGCCCCCAACCATAAAATTGTTTTCATTATTACTTCATAGTTGTAAGCTTGCTACTGAGCTGTGTCTCAGTTCCGAAGACCATCTGAAATATTTGTTTTCCAAAGCCATAATCCACAGGTCGAGAACCACTGTCATTGACACACTAAACATGATTGTGGAAAGGGGACAAGAGAGGAGAAAGAACAAGAGACATGGATTCCTTGTATTTGCACTACTTACTGCCTCATCTGGTCACCTGACAATGATCTGCATACTGACAGGCTTAGGCTAGGCTGTAAGCAATAGCATGTGTGCATGGATATTTTTAAATCCTCTAACAAGAACTGGCAGGCTACCCAGAAGACAGCTACTCGGACCCTTTATTTTCCACCTCTGCCATCTGCTACACGTGTAGTTCAGCTTCTAAGTCAGAAGATAGAGAGCGACTTTGTTTCTAAGATTCGCATTTTGATTAGGAAGACTAAGGAAAGAAGCAAAGTGTTAAGGACCAAGAGCTTCTGTCAAAGAAGAAGGAGGAGGAGGAGGAAGAGGAGAAAGCGGAGGAGGAGGAGGAGAAGGAGGAGGAGGAGAAGGAGGAGGAGGAGGAGGAGAAGGAGAAGAAGAAGAAGAAGAAGAAGAAGAAGAAGAAGAAGAAGAAGAAGAAGAAGAAGAAGAAGAAGAAGAAGAAGAAGCAGCAGCCCAGGCCTCAGGAGCCAGCTCCTGAACAATACCACTATCAGACAATCAGGACTGTGCTAGAGTCCTGCAGACTGCTCCCTGCTCCTAATTGTTACTGAAACCCTGAACATCGCATTGAAAGCAGACCTGAAGGACCCTGAAACATGGACAATAGATAGAGGAGCTAGGGATTGTGGTTTCTCTTCTGATTCCCCTATACCATAGATGTAAAGCTGAAACACCAAGTGTGGACAGAGAGCACCCACCAAAGTCAGTCCTCCCAGTCAACAGGCAGGACCAAGATGCCTGGGAAGCCAGAAATCTTGTACATAGTCTCAGCTCTACTTCACCTAATATCACTAAGGAAGACAATCCCTTGCCACGTCATATCAGCAAAGGCTGAGTGGAGAGCCTACATATGTATCCTAAGGTTGCAATGTAGCCTTCTTGTACACACAGTCACACCTCAGGACAGTGTCACAGTAGACTACACAGGGAGCCTAACTTCCACCCCTGCCAGTGGCTGCTGATCTTTACTCGTACACAGGAGTAAAGGCATCATGAGAAGTAACTCCCATTTTCACATAGCAGGGACGAGGAGGTCATCTTCTGAACCAGGACTCCTATCTTCCCCGGGCTGTAGTAGAGAGAGAGAGAGAGAGAGAGAGAGAGAGAGAGAGAGAGAGAGAGAGAGAGAGAGAGAGAGAGAGATTACAAGAATGTGTTTTCCTTTTAATGTCAGATGTGGGGAAATGGCTTCACAGCAGATGACTATGATTTGCCTTGTGCTCTAGCAGGGGTGTGATTTTGCCAGCTGCAGATAGTTTCTGGGGTTGTGTGATGTTTGTAACTCTAAGGACTTCTCAGAGGTCCTGGGGATAACCAACTAATGGTGCTTCCTAAGGAGTAGTTTGCAAACCATTGTTATTTTACTTTGATTTATCAAACCTTAGCTTTAGCTCTCTCTCTCTCTCTCTCTCTCTCTCTCTCTCTCTCTCTCTCTCTGTGTGTGTGTGTGTGTGTGTGTGTGTGTGTGTGTGTGTGTGTGTGTGTGTGTGTGTTAAGGCTTGGGTGTCATTCTTTGATATCTACCCTGTTTGAGGCAGGATCTCTCTTTGTTGTTTTACTGCTGCAGGTAGCAGAAACCTGGTCCTGCAACCTACTGAGGATTCCCGTGTCACAGCTTCTTATCTGTCATAGGAGTGCTGACATTACAGATGGGCACTTCCACTCCAGGTTCTACGAGAGTTCCGGACATCTGAGCTCAGATCTTCAAGTTTGCGCCTCAAACACTTTACCCTCTGAGCCATCTGCCTAGCCCGTACCCTTAGCTTCTCTGTACATCTTCTGATCCAACCATGTGGATTCTGTGGTAGCAGCCTGTGGGTCCTGATTCTTTGTGAAAATAGTCATAAGAAAATGAATGACTACTTACAGTTGAGTGGTGACTATTAATTCTTTCTTAAACATGATATTTTAATTCTTTGGTAATTTTATACATACATACAATGTATTTGAGTCATACTCACCCCCCATTCTTTCTAACTCCTCCAGGATTCACCCCCTTCTCTCACTCTTCCAACTTTATTTTTAAACAACGCACCTAGCCCGATTTGTGCTACCAGTACAGAGCCATCTACTGGAGCATAGTCAACAAGGGGCCACATCCTTCAAGGAAACTGAGTCTCCCTTCCCAAAAAGCCATCAACCATCAACAGTACCTCAGCTGAGAGAGGGGAGGACTTCAACACCCTTGCTATGCTGGACAGAATGTGTGTGGGCAACCAGAGCTGCTCTGAGTTCATGAGCGTACTCATTTTGTCGTGTCCAGAAAACACTGTTTCGCTCTGGTGCTTCCTGATCTCTGACCTCTTACAATCTTTCTGAAGTGCGCTCTTCTACAATGATCCTGAGCCCTGGCGGGGGTGGGAGCTGGGGGTGGGGTGGGGGTGGGGTGGGGTGGGATGGGGTGGGGTGGGGTGGGGTGAGGTAAGTGTCCCACTGTGATCAAGCACTCCACAGACACTTATTCTCTACTAGACCAGTTGTGAGTTTTCTGCAGTCCCCTACACAAAGAAACCTGTCGTTGTTGTTGCTTGGAGGGTTGTATGTTTAAAAGTTTATTTTAGCGACCTTGGAAGGCACCAGTTAATCCTCAGCACGTCAGCAAAGCACTGAAAAAAAATGGACAGACACATTCTTCCAACAGCTTCCTTGGTCAGCGGGCTGGTTTGTGGCAGATCACTTTTGACATGGTCTCAGAGCTTTTGCCTTGCTCCTTCCTCCACTCTAATAATATCATGTCTATCCAGCAAATAGTTTCAGGCTTACCTTTGGGAACCTCTGAGCGATACAGCCATTGGGTCTTATCATCTTTATAATGCCAGGCATAGATTCCCTTCTGGGAAGAGGTCCTTAAGTTTAACCCAACCAGAAAGCAATTAGTTGCCCCCAGTAATAGGCTTGCCACTATAGCACACATGAGCATATCTTGCCACACCTGTGAGTAATAATTATTGATGAATGATTTCTGTAGAAAACAATATTGAAAACCAGAGTACTTTCACTTTCAAATTGACTTTAATCGCTGGTTTTTAATAAATTATGAAAGATGTAATATTTCAGAGAAGGGGGCCTAGGGGTTTGCTCGGTATGTAAAATATTTGCTATGCAAGCATGAGGGTGCAAGTGTGGGTTCCCAGCATGAAGGGAAACAGCCACTGGTGCAAAGAATGTAGAGGAAAGAGGACTTCAAGGGCTCCCTGCCCAGCCAGCCTAGACAAATTAGTGCACTCCATACACCACACACACACACACATACACACACACACACACACTCACACACCACACACACACACATATGCAACACACTCACATATACCACACACATGTGCACATATATATACCACACACACGTGTGCATACAGTGCATACATACATATTCCATACACATGCACACACTCATATATACCACATATACATATGCACACACAAACACCACACACATATACATATTTACACTCACATTATTCACACTCACACACGCTCACATATGCTGCATATACATACATACACATTTACTCACATATACCACACACTCATACACAGAGAGAGAGAGTCACAGACAACACACACACACACACACACACACACACACACACACACCATGAAAAAGAAATAAAAAATCTTTAAGAGGAAGCATACAGATGTTATGTGAATCTGACATACTAAAGAACTGGGGCAGTCTATGACAGCATAGGCAAGAGAAACCTTATTTTTATTTTGAAAATAACTCCAAATCACAGCCACTCAAACAAATTAATGTTCTACTAAGTGACTCCTGCTGCCAGGAATTACATGAAGGCCATTTGGATGGAGAAGGAGTGGGGGATTGGCACCAGCAGAGAAAAAGGTAGAGCATATTTCACCATTTTGTGAAAGAGGAACAGTGTGCCTGATTTTTAAAGATACTGCAAAGGCACTCTGCACCCTAATGTGTAACCCAAGAGTGGGGTTGGGGCATGGAAATGGGGTTATCTATTTCAAAGGATAAAGGGTATTTATAGAGGCAGACTGAGACACCGGATTCAGGGCCTCTTAACAGGAATGATTTTTTAAATTAATACTAATAAAGAAGAACAGATAGGAAGCTCGACAATGTTTCCATTAAAAAGACAAGCAAAGAGCTCAGGGTCCCTAGAACAGAATGGTCATCATCTCAGAAGAATGAATATGTTTGGTAAGGGATAATCAGAGATTTGGGGATTTCAGAGGAGTTGACTGAGCCACCTGCAGTGAATGGGACTAAAATGAAAGAAAGACCGCTCCAAGAGGAAGGAATGACGTCACAGCCTGTGAGCATGTCCTTAGCTTCTGCGCTAGATGCACATTGTGAACCTTAGGGTGACTGCTTTTTCATCCTTACTGCCACCCCAAGGAAGAAGTTCTCATCTATAGCCCTATTTTTAAGAGGAAGGAAGAAAAAAAAAAACTTCAAAGCAATTAAGAGATCTTCTTTAGATCACAGAGCAAGTAAAAACATGAAGGTCTGAGAACATAGTTCAGTGCCACAGGTACAATGACCTGAGTTCAATCTCTGGGAACCACATAAGATGCCAAGTGTGAGGAAGTCTTGTATTCCAGCCCTGGAGAGGCTGAAGCAGGAAGCTCTGAGGGGCTTGGTGGACGCCTGGCCAGCCTAACTGGTGACTCCTGGCCCCATGAGTGACCCTAACTCTCGAACAAAGGTGAACAAGGTTCCCTAGGATGGCACCCAAGGTTTTTCTCTGGATCACACACACACACACACACACACACACACACACACACACACACACACACGTGCCCAGGCACACACATACACGCATCTGTTAAAAAGAATGAATAAGTGAAGGTCTGAGAAGTGATTCTCTTGAAGAACCAACACAGAAAACACACAAACCAAGAGCAAACCTGCCCACTGCCTTCCCCGTGTCCTACACTGGCCAGGCCTGGAGCTACTGGGGCTCTAGGTAACATTTCCTCTTCCAGGGATTGGGGGGCAGGGGGGGTATGATGGGTTTTTCCCTTACATATACACCAAGCAAAAACTTCTACAGCACTCCATCTATGGAATAGCATAGACTTCCAGCCTCCACCTGAAGATAAGTGGGCCATCTTCTCATAGGATTCTAGAACCTACTGCAAAATGGCAAGAGGAAGGGCTCCAGCAGGTGGTCATACTCCACGGAGTGGGGCTGGGAGGTCTGTAAGTAGCTGCACTTTCATGCTAATTCTTTACCATTTGTCTATCGCTACAGTATATGAGCCATTGGGCATATTTTAAGTTTTCATCCCGGGCATAGTAATGTAGTCTATAGTTTCATTTTGAAGCCTTTAAGGACAGAATCAAAATTAGGAGCATTTTTAATCAAAAGGCTGAAAATTAGTACATGTCACCTTGATGATTTAAACCATGTATTTAGTGTTTTATTTCTCATATCAATTATTGGTATGAAGTATTATTTGTTTGGCACTTTTTTTTTTCAACTCAGTGCACCAAGCTATATTCTTTAGTCCTCATATTAATTGGAGGTACCCCACCAGATCCGACTCTGTGTGCAGGAACTTTATTCTTATGACAATGACAGTATTCAATTTTAAAATTGCTACTGTATTATTCTGGAAGGTATAATTTGTGCCCAGAAGCTTTTGTCACTATTGCTACAAACTGTGATTCCTTTGTCCAGGTTTCGTCCTAGCACTGATTTCCAAAAGCTGAAATGCACGTCCTTGTCTCCCTGCCTTTGCTGAACAATTCTGCTTTCAGAGGCACTGTCTCCTGGACCCAGGAAACCAGGGAACCCTTCCTCCAGTTGCAATGCCATCGGGCCCACACAAAGCCCCAGAGAAGAGAGGAGGGGGGCAGCAGCACTGTGAGTCCTGCATTTTATTTCAGGGTCCTCAGAAATAGTGTCTGAATGCAGGATGCAGTAGAAGCCTGGCTGTGGTGGGAGGTGTGGGAGGTCAGAAACCTTGATCTCTGTGACCAATGCCCTGGACCACGGTGTCCTTTTCAAGTAAGATAATGACTTGAACCCCTCTGCTCTTTGGAACTTTGTTCTGGGAGGATGGCTCCAATGTTTGTAACTTTGTAAAAAAACAAATGTGTCAATTGTGGTGGTTAGTCTTCATTGGTAACTAGACTGCCTTTAAAAAACACCATGGGAGCATGTCTCTGGGCAAGTCAGTGAAGATGTTTCCAGAAGAAATATTTGATTGAAGATGGGAGACCCATCCTGAATGTGGCTGGCCACATCCCATGGGCTGGAGGCCATACTGAAAGCGAGCTGAACACCAGCCTTCATCTTTCTCTCTCTCTGCTTCCTGACTGCAGAAACAATGTGCCCTAGTGACCTCAAGCTGCAGGGTGAAATAAAGCCTTATTTCCTTAAGTAGCTTTTGTCATGTGTTTTATCACAGCAGTGAGAAAAGTAACTAATACATAAGGTATAAGCAGGAACTAGAATGAAGCTGAGCAATTATCTGGTTAAGAAAAGTGTTCACATTCACATTATGTTTCATACGTAACAAAGGAGGGTTACATGCTTATTCTTATTTTAGGAATCTAATAATTTTGTGTGTCAGGAGAAGAGGATGTTAGGATCTCGGGTCCACACTCCGCCTCCACTATTAGCTTGTGGGTTTGGGTAATTCATTTAGCTGTTTTGTACCTTGGCACGCTCAGGATGAGGAGCATGGGAGTAAAGACATGAAAGGATGTAGGGACACACACGGTGCATGCCACACACTAAGATGGATGCCAACCATGACCACGTCATCTCTACCCACATTGGGATTTCACATGCTGTGCTTCTAGGGAGCACGGGGATCCAAGTAATGGGTTCTATTGAGGCTTCTTCTTCCTATTTAGTTCTTTTCTATTGAGGATTTTATATGGTCCCCAACCCACCTGACTTCCTGTTTACCTCCCTGAAGTCATAGTCTGCAAAACTGCAGACGACATTTCCCAGGCTCCATTAGAGTCCTAAATATGGTTTTTGTTTGACCATCCATATGGATCTGGACAGGGCTCCAGACACTGGTTTTACTGATACAGAAATTAGCAACCGAGTGCCTTTCTGGAGCTATCAGCCATCATGGGACCTACCTGATCAGGCCTCTGCTGTCTCTATAGAGAGATGGGTTCATTGGGTGGTTTGGTTCAGTGCTGTGGCTTTTAGAGTTGTTCTGAGAAGCTCAAGCTGATGTCTGTTTCTTCCACACCCGCTATGGTGTTGTGAGCTATGAATATGTCTTTTATATCTTCCTCTGTAGGTAGAAAGAATTCTGTCGTCTGAAACTAAGAAGACGTTCTCTTTTTCTTTCTTCCCTTCTTTCTTTCTTTCTCTTTCTTACTTTCTCTCTTTATTTTGATGGATTAGTTTTTAGAGACAGAGTTTTTCTGTGTAGGCTTGACTCTCCTGGAGTTGCTTTGTAGACCAGGCTGACCTCCAACTCACAGGGATCCCCCTGCCTCTGCCTCCCCAGTGCTGGGATGACAGCTGTGCACTACCACATCCAGAGTTATTCTACTATATCACAGGAAGTGAAAGAAGCAGCGGCCAGGATCACACCACATTTGTTCATAAGTCTGTGAGACATAATTATATTCACACCAGACCTGAGGAAATATACCGGACACTGGGAATGTTCCTATGAAGCTCAGTAAACTGTCCTTAGAGGACACTGAATCAGCTGAAGAAGAAAAAACTCAAGTAACAAAAATCGATGACAGAAGCACTTTTATGAATCTATACATATTTATTTCATTGTTAACTTTTAAAGTTAGCATAGAAAGTGATGGGTTCCATTATGACTTTTAAAAAGCTTTATTATTAAAATAAACCCTGCCCCCTCCAAAAAAAGCCACACGACACACATGGCTGGAATGATGGTTCAGTGGTTAGAAGCACTGCCTGCTCTTCCAAAGGACCCAGGTTTGATTGCCCAGATCACTCATAGGGTCTTACAATAGTTTAATTCCAGTCCCAGAGGATCTAAAGCCCTCTTCTGGCTTCTGAGAGTCTGCATACATGTGATACATGGACAAGAAATCAGTCAAAACATCCATACACACAAAATAATAGTCTTCAGTATTACCCAGCACAAACCCTGTGACCTACAACAGTGACCTCCCTGTAAGATGTACTGGTACGATAGTGGCACCAATGCTATGGGAGTAACCAACCACTTATTTTTTTTATTGGATTTACAGCTCACTCCATGAGATAAAACTCATCCCTGATACTGTTAAGGTGGCCCAGAGCCTTAAATACAGAGAATCATATAACTGGGAGAAAAACTTATGAATATCATTCTGTTAAAGAAACATAACAACAAAACAACTCCTTAGTGACATGCTTCTATGCCCATAGATTAGAGTATCACTCAACTCCATTAGAGAAGCTTTCTTCTTGCAGTAGATGGTGATTAGCAAAGAGATTCACAGTGAGGCAACGTGCAGAGAATAAGAGATGTTGGAGCACTCTGCCCTAAATGGGATTTCTCTAGCAAACTCCTTACCTCTAGGCTCAAGGATCTCTCCAGAAGAGGAAATGGAAAGATTATAAGAGTCAGAGACGGTAGACAACTCCAAGGAAATAGCATCTTCCAGACACAATGGAACTGATACAAACATGAACTCATAGAAACTGTATAACAGCACAAATAACACAAAATGGACAAGGGGAAGAGGAGAAGGGGAACCAGACACAAGGCCCCACCCCTGACCGAGACACTAATTGCAATTAATACCTATAGGGAAGGCAAAATCAATGGAGTGTCACTGGGTGTATTGCACATGACCCAGGGCGGGCCTCAGGTATGGCAGTTGGCCAACACAAAACAAGATGCAAATAATTTTGTTCGCTTTTTATTTGTTTTGGTCTTGTTTCTCCTCATTGATTTTTCTTTATTTATCTGTTTTGCTTTTCATTACTGTCATTACTTTTGTTGCTTTTTTTTTTTTTTTAGGAAGAGAGACAGAGGATATAAAGTTGGGCAGACAGGGAGGTGTCAGGTTTCAGAAGGGGTGGAAAGCATGTGAGCAAAATATATTGTATGGAAAAAATAATAATTTTTTTAAATTTAAAACAATAGCAATAAATTTTTAAAAATTTTAAAACATCACACACACAATTTACTAGAAGCAGAACATAGATGGCTCAGGGAACATCAGAAAAGCCATTTGGAGAAGGAGCCATAGAGCTTCATACTGGAGTTGATTATTGAATTTTGTACTTTCACTGCCAACTATCTCTGTAAGCACTTAACCACCACCAAAGCCAACAAGTCCAAGGCAGAGCTAGAACTAGAGAAATGATTAGCTCTTCATATGTTTCATTATGTCGCTTTCTCATTCATGTCCTCCTTAATGCCCTACTCCATCACCCTTGACCTCCTCTTCCTCCCCACATACTTCTACCTTCCTCCTCCACGTTACATACAGTCTATTATTCTCTCTTCCCCTCCTTTCAACTCCTTTAAAAGCTCTGCTTCTTTCTGATGCTCCCCCTCCTTTCAACACACACACACACAAACACAGTCATACACACACATACACACACTCACACACACACACATACACACACACATACACACACATACACACACACACACAAATACACACACACAAATACACACATATACACACACTCATACACACACACACACATACACACACACAAATACACATATATACACACACTCATACACACACTCATACACACACACACACACACACACACACACACACACGCACGCACGCACACACACCCCAGAGAGCCTGTCAGAGGTACGCTTCTGGAGTATAATAAGACAGACAAGGAGAGCATCACACTCTGGGACACTGAGCACATCGCCAATGGTATTTGAGGAGTTGTTCTGTTATTTAAATAAAAATCAGTATTATTTCATTTAAAATTGTATTAGATTAAAATTGTTATTCTTCATAGCCATTTTATACATTCTTAATATCGTATCATTGCTGGAGCAGAGTGGGACTACAAGGTCTTTGGGCTTATTTTTATTTTTAAAAAAAAGGTTTACTGACTGAGCTCGAGATAAAGCTCATAGTTAAGAGCACTGACTGCTTTTCCAGAGGACCTGGGTTCGATTCCCAGAAGCCATATGGCAGCTTACAACAATCTATAACTCCACTTCCAGAGGATCTTATACCTTCTTCTGGCTTCTGTGGCCACTGCATGCATGTGGTGTACAGACATACATGCAGGCAAAACAAACATACACATAATAACAACAACAGCAATAATAATAATAAATAAGCAAAATGATGTTTAAAATTCATTGATCAATATAAGGAAAGAAACAATGGATGACTCCGCCTATCTAGGCCTTTGTGGGACTTTAGGTGTCTGTGACTCCGACCATTTGTCACTTACTTTCCTGCATCCCTAGGCTGATGGTGAACCTGCTGTCTGCCTTCACTTCATCCCTCTCCTGCCTGTCTCCCACCCTTACGTCTCAAAAGTTGTTTTTGGGCTCCTCAGTCCTACTTAAGTTCTACAAGCCTCTCGCTTAAGACATCAGAGGACTCCTTAGCTCATAGTGGTAGAAATAAAACAGAAGCAGGGGTCAGGAGCTCGGGGATCTGCGGATGGCCACGAGACTACGGCAAAGTCACATTCCCTCTCTGTGACCCCAGGCCCTACCTGGACAATCCCGTTGACATACAGGTCCTCCTTGGGTCCAGCCGGAGCCTGAGCTCTACCTGAGAGTGAGCCTGTGGGAGGCGCGGAGTGTCTCTCAGCTCTGGGTGCAGTTGTATTTGGGTGGGAAGGGACAGGAATGGAAAGATGTTCATTCTGTCAGGTGATTATAACTAGGGGAAATTAAAGCAAGGATGGAGCTTTCCAACCTGTGATTCTAGGGTTTAAAAAGTCTACACGTTTTGGCAATGCCCACTGTTGACGTATCTGGATGGCAGGGCCTGAGGAAAATGACACACTCCTACAGAATGAATAACCAAAGAAATGGATATCTACACGTAATGGAAGGGAAATATAATTCCCTAATGTGGTCAGCTGGCTCGTACAGGCTTCTGTTATCATCTTAAGAAGTGGAATGACTTTTTTTTCCAATCAAAAGCTGAATAAATATGATGAAATTCAATTCTGGACGCCGTCTGGACAACGCGACTTCCAAGGCCTGGTGAGGAAATCTGACTTTCAGCTGGGCCTGCATCTCGTCCATGCTGTTGTCTCCTTCCCGGTGGCCAGCCCACGGCTTTGACTCCATGCCAGGGCAACCCCAGGGTGACTGGGGAGCTCAGTAGGAACTGTGAAAGGGAGGGTGTGTAGGCTTTAAAGGTTTTCAAACCTACTTAACTTAGGGTTCTTTAGTGCTGACGCCTCCCTTCCAACCCGCCTACCCTAGATAGGGGACAAAAGAGGTTAATGGGAACAGGAGAAGTAGACCTTTTTAGACGCAGTTCCTTGGAGTGATTGCACTGGCATAGTCCACAGGATTGCAACAGACTCATTAAACAGCAAGCCAGCAATTCAACAAAAGTGACT
Source organism: Acomys minous (assembly GCF_964271855.1). NCBI lineage: Eukaryota > Metazoa > Chordata > Mammalia > Rodentia > Muridae > Acomys > Acomys minous. Next base: position 118,375,512 of record NC_140484.1, on the reverse strand, counting down.
GCAACCCGCAGCTCCTGGAACCCAGAGCCTGGAAGTGTTTTCTGGAGCGGTTCTCTCTAGCAGCATCTCAAAGTGAAGTGATGAACAGCCAACCCCCAAAAAAACCCCGCTCTTGTTTTTGGGCTCATGTGTGTGCGTGTGCGTGTGCGTGTGTGTTTGTACTGGGATGTTTATCAGTTGGCAAAGACCATGCCCTCTCAAGAGGCGGTTCCTATTGCAGTGGACAAATATCACCTGTTCTCTCACAAGTCTGTTTTCAGCAGAAAAACACTGCACAAGTCTGTTCACATTCCATGCTTGTTCCATACCTGGGATCGTCCATACTTGGGATCAAAACAAAAACACGTTTCTGTCTACTACAGGAGAGCATTTTACTGGGTCTCACTGGACATCCCTGGAGGGATCTCCAGTTGTCCAGGAGTCCTGGGCTCCCAGGTCTTCTGTCCATAAAGGAGACTTCACGCAAGGTCCCCTGGTGTTTCAGATGCTGAGTGCTTCAGGCACATCTGATTCTCGCAACAATCTGCCCACCTCCTACTGCACAGAGGAGAGAGCTGAGATTCTGAAGGTGCCCAGGTCTGCACAGCTAACAGGAAAAGACGAGCCAAGACTCAGACACGAGCATCTTGCCCCACAGGTTTAGAACCAGTGATACGTATGGTTTAAACAAACATAGTTTATGTGGCTTAAACACAGAACTTCTCATTTCTAGTCTTGGCTGGAATGACTCTTTCACAGGGGTCACATATCAGATATCCTGCATGTCAGATATCTACATTGCAATTCATAACAGTAGCAAAATTATAGTTATGAAGTAGTAACAAAATAATTTTATGGTTGAGAAACTGTATTAAAGGGTCACAGAATTCAGAAGGTCAAGAACCATTGATTATATCTATGTGTGTGTGTTTATGTATAAATATATGTATATGTGCATGTGTAAATATATGTATATATATATATATATATTAACATCTAAAAGAAGTCATAATAAAATAGACTCTAAGCATAAAAAGAAAACTCTTGACTCTTACTGTAGAAAACATGGGGCTTGAAGACAATTCCATTTATGAGATTCTTCTTTAGAATAGCTATCTTCAGAGTCACTCGTGAACTATAAGTGATTGCAATCAGATAACTAAAGGATTCTTTAATTGCTCACAAGCATATACCTTTAGCAATAAGATGAAAATGTTTTCGAATTAAATAAATAAAAGAGATACTCTGCTAGATATTAAAATTTAATATAACTATAATAATTAAAGTCTTATAGTACTTGTGTTGCTCTAGACAAAGAGCAAAGGGCAGCACTAATACAGCAAACGCAGAAGCCAGCCTACCTATAATTACGAATCTAGCACAACCAAAAGGTTCCAATGTGAAACAGCTGAAGATAATACATTCAGTGTTGTTCTAGGGCAATTGGCAAATCATTTAGAGATGAAAATGGTGTCCTCTCCCCACACTCTTCTAGCAAATTTTATTCAAGTAGAAGATTTTAATATAAAAATACACTGATAGAAACTTGAAGTAAAATGTATTTTTAAGCAGGCCACCATATACAGACGTAATAAGGGGGAAAGGTACATAGAGATGGAAGACTTAGTATGTAATTCACTGATTGTGAACTGGAGGTCTCTTGTGGGTCAGGCATAATACTGGGTACTGGGCACACTCTATTTTGCTTTCTTATAAGCAGACCATCCTCCCCAGCTAGATGAGGCCTAGTAACTAGGTCCAAGCAGTAGAATGTCTGTGGAGGACATGTCCAGTGTTCACCATTTATAAACAACAGTGCTGTCTTCCTTTGTCTTTCTTGGTGACCAAGCATTGGTGGTGTCACCAGCTGCTGATAGAAACTTTAACCTTAGACGACCAGCTCTCAACCTGTGAGTCGAGACCCCCTTCGGGTTGAATGACCCATCCACTGGGGCTGCTTAAGACCATCATAATATTGTTGGCATAATGTCATTGTGGACTCTGTACAGTTTACTCTTGTTCATCCATATGCTGATTTCTCTATCCCACTATGTGCTTTCAATCCAGTGATGTTTATTCCAAGTATCTCCTGTCTCAAGTTTGTGTAAACATGTCACCATTTGTTCCCTGTGTTGCCAAGAAAGCCAACTAGCCAATCCTCAGCAAGACAGAGGATAGGGTGGGGCATCCTGGTCCAGTGAGGGGAGGAGAAAGAAGAGGAAGGATGTGGAAAGGACCACAGGAGGAATGAGCTGGACCTAGGAGATGAGTAAAAAGCAAGTGTAATGTAGGAAATCTGAATGGGAGGAAGCTAGACTAGCTTGAAGGTTTAGGATGGAGGAATTATTGCTCAGTGTTGTGCTCTAGGCTAATTAAATATTTCCTAATCTCTCTGTGTGTGTTTTTTGGGTATATAGCTGGTTGGGGAGTAACTGCTGATTTACTAAAATTATTATCAATATTAAATATTAATAACCATTCAACAGAAAACACAGATATTTACATTACAATTCATAACAGTAGCGAAATTATTTTTATGAAGCAGCAATTAAAACAATTTCATGGTTGTGGGTCACCGCAACATGAGAAATTATATTAAAGGAGTATGGAATTAGAAAGGCTGAGAACCACTGCCCTAGAGTCTACTCCTTGGAGAAGAAGGAGTAGAGGGCCTTCTGGGCATGAAAAGCCACATGGAACTAACTCTTGGTGAATAAAGAAATCTCTGGGGATAAAGCAAAGAAAGCCATTGGGATTTGGAGACATTTATTACAAGTTATGTTTTGTCTGATTAATACAGAAGTTTTTTTTTCCTGAGAGTGACTTGCTTCTGCAAGCAGAGGCTGTAGTGGTGAGGATGTGCCTGCTAGAGGCCATTGCTCATCTTCCACAGAGTCAGAGGACGACGCCTGAAGTGATAAAAGTCGGACAGTGTGCCTACTGATCCTAGAGGAGTGAGGTACCAGAAAGCTAAACATCACCAGCATGCTGTTGCTGCTTGGTGCATTTGGCAAGGTTACTCTTGGGAAAGCAGGGGTTGTATAAGCAGAAACAAGAGACATCACATTGCAGATATTTGCAACTGCTCTAGGTCCCACTAAATAGAAGATGGGATTGTAAAAAGCTTTAAGTAGCAAATACACAAAGCGAATTTAAGGGGGTCTCAGACAGTGACTATGGTGAGTGTGTGTCCCCATTAAATGCTCTAGAGAACTCAGGCAGCTGTATATATTAATGGGGTAGCACAGGATATGAAATCAAAGAAGCCAAGAAAGAAATCGGGTATGTATTCAACAGCTGTCTGCAGGCAGGGCGTGTTGGTGCAAGCCTTTAATCATAGCAGGTAGGAGGCTGATGCAGGGGGATTTCTAAGTCCTCAGGGTTTAACGCCTTCCCTTAGCACCACCCAGGGGACCGAGCTTTAACAAGCAAACCTTTGTGGGATACGCAATACCTCCGACCTATAGCAAGGTGGTTCTTTAACACATATAATACTGATGAAAGCAAAGGAACCCAGACTTCTCTTCATTACGAATGGAAGTACAGATTGCCACAGACACAGAAACTAAACATACTGTGTGAGATAGAAGAACGTGGGCTTCAACCTTCCAGAACAAGAAGCAGGCAGAGAAAGGAAAACTAGCTCCCAGAGTTTGCGCTCTTCCCACTTAGATGTGCTCTAGCGGGAGAGGGTAAGGGAGTCTCCTTCCAGCAGGCAGCATCCAGACCACCCAGAGCCATCACCAACATCCTGCCAACCTCTTCCCCTGGAGGAGAAAAGCCAAAGCATACCTAGCAGGCAATGGGTTAGCTTCCATCCTATGTCTCTATGGCACAGTGGCAACCAGGTACCGATGGCTAAGAAGTCACTGATATTGTTTTGCTCTGTGCTCCCATGGAAGTACAGGCAAGAAAAAAACTCCAGAGAAATCCTGAAAGACTAAAGCAGTTAGGAAACTCCCCTGAGAGTGCGTGGAGACTTCAGGTTTCCCCTGCTGAAGTGGATCAAAGTAACTACTTTGTAGCAAATGAATTGTGCTGCATTGATGGCTAAGAAAATGAAGCTGCCATCACATACCAATCCTTTTAGAGTTTTTAAAATAGGCATCTCTAAGTCAAAGAATGCCAAGTTGTACATGTACAGGATAAACAGGTGGAAGAGAATTTAAAAGCAGAAACTGACAGCGTTATGGACCCCTAATTTTTTATAAAGGAAAAAAAAACAACCAAAAACATGCACTGGACAAAAGAAAGCCTAATCCATAGATGGTGCTGGCAAAAAACTGGATATCCATCTACAGAAGAATGAAATTAGAGGCATAACTTTCATCTTGTATAAGAACTGAATTTGCACAGGATCAAAGACCCTAATTTATAACCTGTAATGCTGAAACTGCTAGAGAAAAAGAGGGAAAATTCTTGGAGACACTGGGACTGGCAAGAACTCTAAACAGAGTATCATTAGCACAGGATGTGGCCCAAAGTGTCAGAGTCTTCACCAACACAGATAGCCAATGTCCAGCATTTACAAAGCACTGCACCACAGGCTGGAGAGATGCTGGGCACTTAAGGGCACTGGCTGCTCTTGCAAAGGACCAGGGTTCATTTGTCTGCACCTATAACCATCCCTAATGTCCTGATCCAATGCCCTCTTCTGAACTTCAAGGGCACTAGGTACACACAAGGTGAACATACACATACATACATACATACATACATACATACATACATACACATACATACAGGCAAAGCAAAACTCTCACATATATTGTAATGGCTAACATTAGTTGTCAACTTAATCGTGTCTGGAATCAACTAAAACCCAAGCTTCTGGGCACACTTGTGAGGGCTTTCCTTAATCAGATTATTTGAAGTAAAAAGGCCCACACTAAATCTGGGCCACATCTCCTGATGTTAGCCCAAATAAAAGGACATGGATGAAAAATATCTTGCTATTTGCCTGCTTGTCATTTCTCTCTCTCTCTCTCTCTCTCTCTCTCTCTCTCTCTCTCTCTCTCTCTCTCTCTCTTCAGTTTCTTCAGAATTCCAGCATAGACTGAAGGCCAGCAGCCCTCCAGGAATCTTCCAGGACTCCAGCACCGGATTGGGACAGCTGAAACATCCTATTTCAAAGACTGAACCACCATGGGATTCTCAGGCTTTTAGTCATCCAACAGACACTGGTAGACTACTTAGACCACAGTCTGTAAAGCAGTCTAATAAATAAATATATACGGGATATACTGTTATGCCCAGATCACAAGGACCCCCAAAGCCACCAGGAGTCTGAAGTCCTATGCAAAAGCAAGGAGTCTTTATTCTGCAGAGATCCAGTGCACTGGGGTCCTCGCCTATATAAAGCAAGATGGAGAAAGACCCCCCCTATTTGAGCATGTAGGCTTGTGTATAGGTAATTAAGGGAAGTTCCAAGGTGAGTTAGGTAATCTTTACTTCTATTGGCACAAGTACATCTGGGATTGGTCAGGGCTCTGGTGCAGGCCCAGGGGATCTCTGAACTGGTTCAAATGGGCCCAAACTAGTAGGTTTTCTTGAGGCTACTGGTCAGGAGTTAGGGTCTCTTTAAACTGGTAACTAAGCAACCTTATCTTCCTCCAGGCCAGGTGTCCTGGATGTCCCTGATTGGCTGTTTGTTTTCTGTGGTATTTCCAGTAAACCCCTGGGCTCATTTCTGAGGAAATGGAGGATCGGGCCTGCTCCAAGCTAACAAGAAACCGAAGCCTGTTATAGAGTAGGCTAGATTTATTTAACCAGGCCTCTTCAATACATATATACGTGTGTGTGTGTGTGTGTGTGTGTGTGTGTGTATTAGTGTGTGTGTGTGTGTGTGTGTGTGTGTGTGTGTGCGCGTGTGTGCATGTGTTATGCTCCTTTAAAGAGCCCTAGTGCATAAAATAAACCTAAGAAGGAAATAAAACTGCCAATCAATGAATGGACTAATTGAATGAATAGACAGCTTTCAAAAAGAAGAAACACAAATAGCCAATAACTTATATTTAAAAAATAGTCTTTCACATCCCTAGTCATCAGTGAAATGGAAATTAAAACTAGTTTCTCCAGTCAGAACGGCCGTCATCGGGAAATCTGGCAGCAAACACTGGGGAGGCTGACGAGAGAGGAATCCGTATTTGCTGCCGGTGTGGGTATTAGTACAACGATTGTGCAAATCAGCTTGGAGGTGCTTCAAAAACTTAAAAGTACAACTGCTTTCCGACCCAGCTACCCTACTCTTGGGCACACACCCACATCCTGCCACGGAGATGTTCGTACACCTGTCTTGAATTATGCTGCTCTAATTCTGATAGCAAGAAAATGGAGCCAGGCCGGATGTCCATCAACAGATGAGTGGACAATGGAAACCTGGTGGTTATATAAAGTGGAATATCATTCCCTTGTAAAGAAAAGGAAATTTTCAGGAGAATCACTGGATTTGGCGTGTATGATATTAAGCAAAGTCACTCAGACTCGGGGGGCGGGGAGGGGGGAAGCATATGTTCTTCCACATATCGCATCTTCCTCTTTGATACGTGCATCTTTATATATAAACAGCTGTAAGTGTGAGCGTAGAATAACAAGTAGAAGAACTCCAGAAAAGGCAGTTAATATTAGATGACAAGTGAATAAAAAAAAGGAAATAAAAAAGGAGGACATGACTGCTCCTAGGTTTGGTGAAGGAGAAGGTTTATTGTAGATATGACAGAGGCCATAGTCAGAGGCAGGGACATATAGGAAAGTCCGGAGTGAACATGAACCTGAGCTGGGCCACATGAAAAGAAAGGGGAGAGCAAAGGAGAGAACTGAGAGACCAGGAGACCAAGTGTCCAAGAGGGTAAAAAATAAACAACAACCAGCATAGCTAAAGTGGCTGGACTATATAAGGAAGGGCACCAGGGGAAGGGCAGCCCAACCCCTAGGCCAGAGAATTCAGAATATGGCTCGGGGAATGCCAACCATAGACCGTAACAGTTCTGCTCTGATGTGTTAAATAGGCACCTTAGTTTAGCCCTTTGTCCTGGCTTTGAGATCTAACATCAAGAAGGGGCAGAATTCAGGCAAAAGGACACTTGAATCATGTAAGAGAATATGAAGATGATTGTTTTTCTTTTTAATTTTTTTTGTCTTGTGTGAGTGGTGAAAGTGGGATAGATAAGGTCATACATAGATAGTTGAAAGTGAACGTGCCAAGCGCTACGAAAGCTCCATGACTACAGCGTCCGTTTTACATGCATTGAAGTTCACTGAGATACAGAGTCCGGGACGACAGCTCAAGTGTCTGAGTGGCTTCCTAAACTAACTGTGTGATGTTTTGATTTGTGAGCCCATTGCAATAAACTGATTTTAAGTAAGACAGCAAAGTAAAAAAATAAGCACATCTAAGCCAAAGAATCTAATACTAGAAATATGTAGAATAAAGAAGTCAAAAATCTCCCATGTAACCCGAGGCTTCGGGTTCACAGCAGAGAGCCTCTTCTGTTTTTGCTAAAGGAAACTGCAGCTGCTCTTGCCACGGAGAAAGAACAGTATGTCAGATGGCAGTGTGTCACAGGACAACTGTCAGCTCATTTCTCAGCTGTCACCAGTTTACTATACATGTATCTTGGGACATCGTGTTGCACACCTGTATATGTACCCAATAAATTTTATTTTATACAACTTAACCCAACAATTTTATTTTTAGGATTGTGTGCCGATGTGATAATTTTAGATACATACAAAGATGTCTATGGATGCAATAACAGTGGAGCTATTTTCCTAATGTCTATTCCAAGGTATACAGGAAAATTCTCTGTGCCTTTTAAAGCAAAATAAGCATAGTAACAATTCAATTCAATCCCACTGGGATAGGGAAGTGCGTAGGTCCCTTTAAGGGACTCTTTTCTCTTCCCTTTCCCAAGGGTGTCTAGAATCTGCAAGCTCCGCACACAATGGCCACCCCACCTCCTGGAGACAGTACCTCCTTACTCTGTGCCTCACTTGTAGACAGGAACGTCTCTAAGGTGTTTCTAAGGTTGTGCCCTCAGGGCCCAAGGTCAGGCCCCAGCAGCAGGTCCCAGGGAGGTCCTGCCACTCTGGGGCACTGTCAACCAGGCTCACAACCCTCCCCTCTTACCCTGGCTTTTAAGACCCCAAACTCCTCTCTCAGACAAAAGCCACTTTGTTCTTTGCATAATCCCCTCAATAAACTGAGATTTACTCAAACAAAAGCCAGGAAGAAAGAACCTTCTTCCAAGCCCCCTTGACAAAGGAGCCCAGAGGCTCCCAGCTCAGTTCTGAAAAGGGGGCAATCCTGAAAACAGAAGAGAGCAGCTTGGGCAAGGCTATGGCTTTTTCAAATCCACCAGCAACCTAGACAAAAGTAAACTGCCAAATTGTCTTTTCGAACTGTTCAGGGGAGCAAAGCTCCTGGAAATAAAATAAATGATTTGTAACGTGAGGATGTTAAATTCATTGCATTTTATCCATTGTGAGGTGCTAAAACTTGATGCAGAAGATTTAATAGCTGGACAGTAGCACAAAAGGCAGAGAAAAGGAGATGGGCATATTTAAATATGCTACCACTTCTATACATTCAAAGTTCACAGAATTAAAGAAATATGTGTGTACATGTGTTTTATGTTTATGTGTATTCCCATATGTATGTATATATGTATGCTCTAAAGTATACAAACATACCAAGCAATGCTCACTCTGCACAGTGGAATTTTACATATGTTTTCTTCTTGCTTGAATCTATGCAATGGCATGTCCTTTTTTTTTTTTTTTTTTTTTTTTTTTTTTTTTTTTTGTGACTAAGTTTTCCCCAGCTGACAACAGCTTCAGGCCTCTGTCCTTGGCTAGCTCGGGGTTCTGGCAACTGCCTTCAGACTGCTAACTTGGAAGCTGAAAGGGCAGAGCCCCAAGTCATGTGAGTTATAATTGAAAACATTCTTCAGGGCCTTTAAAAGCTTTATTGGCTCATCCTTCCAAGAGCTGAGGACTCCTGAAGCCAGAGCGTGCATCACAGCGACCAGACCATGCAAGGTGCAAGCTCCTGGAAGGGAGAGCATAAGAACCATAAAGAAAGAGAAAGGAAGGGGAGGGGGGAGGGGAGGAGAAGAAGGGAGGGGAGGGGAGGGGAGAAAAAGGGGGAGGGGAGGGAGCACGAAGAGGAGGTGTTTCCCTCACTCTCCCTCATACAGGAAGCAGAATCTGTGGATAGGCTGGCTAGCTCTTGGCCTGTGTGTGTACAAGATGCCTGGTTTACAGTGCTGTGGTAAGGAGTTTTCAAGACTGCAGTTGTGGCTGCCTAACGTTACCCTACATGTCTTACTTCACACGTGCCTGTGGCTGCTGAGCAGGCATCAGTAGATTGTAACTGCCAACCCAAAATAAAGGCTTCTCAAGGACAGGCCAGGAACATGAAGGTTAGTGATCCTGGGGACCAGTGTGGGCTCTGCACTAGCAAGCCCTGGGACCTGGATAAAACTCCAGCCTTCTGCCCACCTGCAACTCCCTGGACTGCAAGGCCTAGGCCGGGCTGGACCAGCACTTGTTGGGGTCAGCTATAAGATGCCGTAGTGTGCTTGTGGGATTGGGGCAAATGAGTGCCATGGAGATAATTCCTGCCTTGGTTGACTCTCTCTTCTTCTCTGTCCCTCCCTCTCTTTCTCTCTTTACCCCCTCCAGTTTAAAACTATTTTCATAAAAATATTTATTTTTTTTCTATAGCAGAAAATAACATAGAAATGACAGGAGTTGACTCTGCACTTCCTTCCCATTGAATAATTTGGTGATTTTTTTTTTTCCTTTTTAGGCCATGACAGAAGCAGCAGAATAATTCTATATACTATTAGCTACTTCTGGGATTGAGATGACCAAATACCTAACAAGAAGTAACTTTTAAAAGGATGTACGTAGTTCACAGATTGAGAGGACCCAGTCCACCCTGGAGAGGAAGGCACGGCCGGGTTTATGGTGATATGAGCAGACAGCTGGGCCCCACACAGTTCAGTAGATCAGGGAGCAGAGAGGGAACACAGGAAGTGGGAGCCAGCTATAAACCTCAAGGCCAACCCTTTCCTTCCTCATTCTTAACTTCCTTCAGCCAGGCACCTCTATAAAAGGTTCCATAACCTTCCAAAACAATGCCACCATCTGGAAACCAAGTATTCAGAGATATGAATCAACTGGGGACATTTTACATCTGTACCGCAGCAGCTACCAACATAGAAAGATCAGTAAGGCAAAATAGCTGCGCACTGCAGGAGCCTGTCTGGACTTAGCTCTTCTACAGCATCTTCTGTCTTCTGATTTAAAGAAACCAAGACATCCTCTGGGGTTCCACAAGATGATGGGCCCTGAGTGCCAAGTCTGCTGTGCTACACACAGTGCCAACCCCACCTCCCTCTACCCTGACTGTGGTTGGCAGATTTTCAGCCGAACTTTTTCTTATATTTTGACCCCAGGCATGATGCAAGTGTCTTGATTTAAAATGTCAGGGAGGTGAAGAGTTAAACCTAATCTGCTGTAGGAATTTCTAAGGCTCCCAGGGTGAGGTGAGGTTGAGCTAGAAATGATAAATAATGTTAGCAAACTCCCCCCATTCCTCATCTATCTTTAAGTATCTTAAAGGGAAATATAGGCAAATACATTTTTAAAAATTGTTTGGAAGAAATTAGCAAAACATTCTCCCATGATTTTGCATGGTTTCTGCAGTGTGCATTGGAATTCTTTCCAGAATAAGATGCAGTTAAGTACTCCATGGAGACAAAAGGCAAAAAGCGAACAGAAATGTGGACCAGGGCACCAAGTGGGAAAGCACACCGTTGGTTTGTTTTTCCTCAATGACTTGAGCTCAGTCCAAGTGCCTAACACACAAAATGGGTTTGAGGCCTCAAAGGGGCCTTGTGGAAGGCACAGGAGTCCACTGGGGATGATCTAAAGGGGCAACGAGAGAGAGGGAGAGAGGGGGGGAGGGAGGGAGGGGGGAGGGAGGGAGGGAGGGAGGGAGGGAGGGCACCAGTCTCCAAGTCCTGCACTCAAGCATGGGACACTTGGGCTACCTGTTCTCTCTGTAATGCCAAAGAAAAGAAGATGGTCCATCTGACTGAAATGGACATTGCAGTATGTGGAGAAAAGGACTGGTAAGGGCCTGTTAGAGTCTCTCCCTCTCCCTCCCCCACTCACTCTCCTTCTCTCCCTCTCTCTCTTTCCCTTCCTCCCTCCCTCCATCATCCCATGTTGCAGTGCAGCCATTAGCGACATGACCATTAACCAGCTCTCACTGTCCTCTAAACCTGCCACATTGGACTAGGGTCCATTCCGCCTCATGCTCTGCCCTGGTTCCTAAGCCTTCTGACAGGCTCCAAGTTCTAAAAGCAGTAATTTATGACACGCAAGCAAAAAAGAGAAAACACAGGAGACCTAGCTAGAAAGAAGGCAGGATGCTAGGACGCGTCTCATTGGCCCAGTGAGATGCTGCTACCCTCCTGCTGTCTGGCTACCTTTGTCCTTGCTTCCTGGATTGCTCACCCACCCTCCCTCTGCTCTTCTCCTCACTGCTAAACCACTGGGGTTTATATAGATGTTTTCTGCTTGCTTTTCCTAAGAATCAGCCTTTTCACTTTTCCTCAGTACTTGCTTAGCCTCTAGCCCTGCTTCCTGCTCTCATCCTGAGGCTCACACCACCACCAACAGCCCAAGGTCCATTGCGTGCTTCCAAGCCAGGGACTCCTCAGAGCACACGTCTCTCAGCAGCAATGTTCTGTTAGCTCATTTACAAATGATGCAAATGAAGCTTTAAGAGCTTGTTCCTTATCGAAAGTCCCACAGCAAAGACAGAATCCAAGGTTGTCTGTGGGGCCCATGCTTAGCCTTAGGGCTCTTACCCTCTATCAGCTTACCAGATGCAACTAAGGAGTGTGTAAATGGGCATGCAGCTGGTAAAACCTAACACCAGATCAACATGAGGATATAACTCCACCTGACATACAGGGTCCCCACAGTAGAACATCAGACATCAGAGAACCCGACCTGATACGTAGCTGAACTTTATGAGTTTAGCTTGCATTTTAAGCAACACACACATACACACACACACACACACACACACACACACACGAGAGAGAGAGAGAGAGAGAGAGAGAGAGAGAGAGAGAGAGAGAACCCCTAAACTAGATGAAGTCTGAGCCAACAAGAGTCAGTGAGTGGGTAAGAATAAACACAGATGCCCTGAGAATCACAATTAAACCAACCAGGCCAAGCCTCTTTGCAGCTGAGCAGAGCCCTGGCTGTGACTGTGAAGGTCCACAGGCAGCCTGGGGCCCCATAAGCTCAGAGCTTGGCTGAAGTCCAAGGCTTGAATACTGGCTGGCTTCGAGGCTCATATGCATCTCATCCCTTCTCTGCCAGGCAAAGCTGATGGATATTTTCAGCAACTATGGCCCCTACCAGCTAGGAGTTCTCCCTTGTCACACTCTTTCCCTGACGGGTGACACTGCCTTCTGCTAAATTCTCCCAGAAGAGAACAAGGGGTATCTAGTCCATCCACTTAAGATCATCCATCAGTCAACTCTCTTCCTAGACTCAGAAACCTACCCCAAAATAAAAGCATTGCTATCTTCTTCCAAAAATGTGACCAGGAGGAGACCTGGCCTTTATGTCTTCATAATCTTGTGTGGAAGGAAGAAGCTGACTCTGGCTACACACAGAAGAGGCTTCAGGAACTTGCAGTCACCTCCAAGTCTTGCTTCAAGAGAACTAAAATCACCTTCTATAGAAGTGATCTCTCTCCTGTTGGACAGGCCCTCAGAGTGACCGGGCACAATCTCTGTGGCCCGCCTCAAGATGGACAAGCAACTCTCTGAGTCACTTAGTGCCTCTAGTTGGCTGGGTCACGCTGGAAGTCAGAGGACCAGGGCACTCCCTTACTCTGCCTCATAGGCAGGAATCCCACCCCCAGTGCTCCGTCTTCTTTGTGTCTCATGGCCAAGGTGATTCATATGAAATGAGAGTGGCTTAGACTAGCCAGAGCTGTTGGGGCCCCAAGGAGGTCTCAGCCTTGGAAGGGCTTCTGCCATTAACAGATTTTCTGCCCCCATCAGATTTTACTGTCTGGCATCTCAGTGATGTGAGGGAAAAATCACGGGGCTCCGTGGTCATTGTAGTCCCTTCCAGCTGTGGCGTTCTGTCATTCCATGACAATTCCGGGCACCAGCTGTGGAGGCCCTGCAGGAGCAGACTGGCTTTGGTTGCCTTCTGGCTCCCAGCCAAGAGCTGCCACTGCCTCTGCCCTGAGCACTCCATGTCCCAGTCCCAAGTGAGGCTTCAGTTACATTGCGGGCTGATGGACCACACCTGGCCAGATGCCTGAGCCCACCTCGCAATGCTGGCATTTCCTTTTCATCCTGCCCGATACATTTGGAACCTGGTCACTCCAGAGCCGAAACCAGCTTCCCTTGTGGCCCATGGAACCCTGGGAAAGTTAGAGAAGACAAACTTGGCTGGAAACTTTCTGGATTTGCTAGGAATGGGCACTGCATGCCCTGGAGGGAAAGATGAGCTCAGAAGAATGACCCGCTCACAGCAGCCCCCTCATATAACCTGCACAGTCCCCACTGTCCTCAGTAAGTCACAGGCTGTAATTCTGCATGAGGACAGACAGAGGTCACAGCCATTGGCCCCTCCCCTGCACCTACTTAACCTCATATTCTCTCTCTCTCTCTCTCTCTCTCTCTCTCTCTCTCACACACACACACACACACACACACACACACACACACACACACACACTAGCACAATGGCTGTACAGTGTGGTGTCTATCCTGATCATTGCTGGAAGACATGCATGTGCTTATTCTGTTTAGGCTGCTGTAAAAAGTCATCATAGCCTAGATGCCTTTTAAAGGACACAAGTTTAATGCTAACAGTTCTATACACGGGAAGCCCAAGACTGGGGACCAGAATAGCCCAGGTTTGGTGAGGGCTCTCTGTTTCACGGATGGTGTCTGTTTGCTGTGTCCTCATATGGTGGAAGGGGAAGGAGAGAAAGGATCAAGCTGCCTCTTTGGTAAGGACACTAATCCCTTCATAGGGGCTCCACCCCCCTGGTCCACTTACCTCCCAGAGACTTCCTTTTATTTAGCACCTCTAGGCCAAGGTCTGGGTTTCACTGTACAAACATTCAGTTCAGAATTATGGCTGCTTGATGCTGTTGAGATTCCCTAGTCTTTTTCCAGACACAAAAGGACCTAATATGTTGAGCTGTTGACTTAATTTTGGACTCCTGACATTGTTTGTTTGGTTTTGTTGATTTTGTCTCTGTGTGTTTGCGTGTTTTGCTTCCATGTATGTCTGCACACCACTAGCATTCTGTGCCCGTGAAGGCCAGAAGAGGGCATCAGATCTCCTGGACCTGAAGTTACAGAGCATCGTGGGAAGCTGTGTCAGTGCTGGGAGTTGAACCCCCATCTCTTAACTGCCGAGCCATTTCTCCAGTCTTGACTAGCTAGTCTTATTAAAGAGAGGCCACATTGTTGAACACTTACATGAGTGCTGTGCACAGTTATACGATTAAGGCCACGACACACATACATCCTAGCACAATGCCAAGGCGACAAACCACGATCAATAAGTGTTATCTCCGGATGGTTCCGGAGCTCCCATGCTCTACCATACAGATTACTTTCCTTCATTATCATGAAAATCCTTAGGCCTTTGGAGACCTTTTTTTTTTTTTTAAATGACTTACTGGCCCATTTTCACCATCAGGAGTACATTACACCTTTTTCAAATAAACTATTTCTAACCATGTGTCCCTGGTCCAACCCATGGTTCTAGAAAGAAGAGCTGGAAAAGGTCAGCAAGTGCAGGTCCGATTCAGATCCACGTCGGTAACAATTGGCTACCAGCCAGGCAAGAGGTAAACAAACATCCCTGAACTTTGTTCTTGTCCTTAACAAAGGCATGAAAAGCCTTACCGTTCCATCCTTCCTGTAGCACTTAGAAATTGCTGGAGGAGGCTTCATCCTAGCCTGGGGATCCAGTTTAAACTTGTCATGCCTCCTGCTCACACCTCAAGGCTACTTCCACAAAGCGTCTTATCAGGCCCTACATGATATTGGTTGAGCTCAGGCAGAAAAGCAACAACACATTGGTAGTAGCTACTGAGTCCAGACTCCAAATCCAGTGGCAGCTGCCAGTGACAGGCTATATTCACTCTAAGAGATGCATGGGTCCCGCCAGTGACCAATGGCTCACACCCAAGCAGAACTGCCCTTCAACCACAGGCAAAGGACCATGATCACATGGGTCACCAAGGTGGTGGTGCTCGAGACAGCATGAGCAAAGATAAGTATGTCAAAGCCATTAGGCAAACAAGCCTTTCCTCTGAAGTCAGCAGCCAGCCAACCAGTGGAAGTTTGGGAGGAAGGATATCTTGGGAGAAAATGTAAAAGAAAGAAACTTAGCGTTTAGTATCCAAAGTGGAAAACCTAAAAGGGTAGTCATTTGTGTAACCAGTACCAGTGGACTAAAAAGGGTCCACTGAACACTACTGGTCAGCTAATGAACATGAATTGGTCATGTCTAAGTCTGTCCCTTACCGTGATTTTCTCTTGTCTCATAGGGACTTATAAAATCCTTAATTCTCTGTGCCCATGATGCAAGCCCTTACCATACTGCTACATCCTGTTTGGGTTTTTTTTTCCTGCCCAAAGACTATTCCTAGAACTCACCAACCCAAACAAATGTGCTAGTCCAAGAGCCTTCAAAAATGTAGCAGCCTGAGGCCTCAGGCTCACCTGATGGACACCGCACTCTTTATGCCTGACCACTGAGAGCTACAGAAATGGACTTGTCTGTGACACAATCACATTACCTGGCTAGAGGAACTCCCTGACATAGACAGACAGATGGACAGAAAAGCAAAGAGAGCCTTACCATAGGTCCACAGAGAGTTAACGTCGTTTGCTCCAAAAAAAATCTTTTGACTTTGTTAATGCATTTGCGTCTTGCGTGTCCACAGCTCTGGCCCTGTGATTATTCATAAGTCAGTCTCTGCTAAGACAGCACAAGCCAAAACCCAGTCCAAACCTAGAGCTCACACTGTAGCACAAACCAGTGGCCCCATCGAGTTTTTTCATTCATTTTTTTTATTGCCTGCTAAAAGCATTATTTTATTTCTTGACATGCCTACATTAAAAGTGTGTGCGTTTGTATATGTGTGTAAATGTGAGTGTTTGGGAACATATTAAAAAGCCTGATAAGTGCAAACTGCCTTCTAAATTTAGATATTCTTGACTGCTTATGACCTATTAAAAACAGTATCTTGGGCTGGAGAGATGGCTCAGTGGTTAAGAGCACTGCCTGCTCTTCCAAAGGACCGGGGTTCAATTCCCAGCACCCACATGGCAGCTCACAGCTGTCTGTAACTCCAAGATCTGACACCCTCACACCAATGCACATAAATTAAAATTAAATAAATATTTTTTAAAAAACAGTATCTTGTGGTCTAGTAAATGTTTCATACAACCTTAAAATGCTACTTGTTTATATAATACAACACTCACTGGAGTCATAAGATGCAAGCTTCATTAAGCTATGATATTTTACTTTGGATACATAGATTTTGATAAAGATTCTCTTCCTAGGCTGGTTAAAATGGGAGAGGGTGTTAAAATGTTATCACATGAGTTACAAAAAGAAGACATAAAATACTTTACATCATTCATGTTAAGAATCTTGTCTTTATAGGTACATAAATGGATTGAGGATTGCTTAATGCTGTGGTAGGGGGAGGGCGGAGAACTGATGACAGTCTAACCTAAAACTGGCAAGAGCCACAAACTCTTTGGTAATGTTTAAATCTACATGGAAGTGTTGCATCTGTGCAGGCTTGTGTTTTTACCTTGTTTCTGTGGTGGTACCAGGTTGGCTCATAAGTAAGTGCACATGTAAATTACAGTTGTAAGTTAGTCCAGTGTCCTTTTAGTTGGCAGTGTCAGTGGAGTTTGAGGGACAGTCCCAGCTCCAAAAGCCTAAGCTCACTAAGCTTGGCCACCTGCTCCAAGAGCCTAGTTCTAGAGACAGAGCAAAAGGGAGGGAGAGAAGACAGATGTGATCCATGTGGATTGATTGCCCCAGGCAGAGTGGTCTGGTGGCCCCAGGACTTTTGAAATTAAAGACAAACAAAAAGAGTCTTTAAAATAAAAAAACAGATATGAAACAGTTATAAATAAGTATGCTATATGCTTTGGTAAAGAAAGGTTTTAAAACGCAACTGTTTTTAGATGAGAGAGGATTTGTATAAAGATTTTTGTCCGAAGGTAAAGGATTGTTCTAAAATAAAAATACAGAGATTGGCCCAAGACTAGAAAGTTAAAGTGTGTCACAGAAAGGTTTATGTAAATTGAAACTTTAAATAATATTGACTTTATAAAATAGAAACTTGCCAAACTTTCTCTGTTAAGCAGCATCTGATTATATTTTATTTTACGTGTGTGTGTGTGTGTGTGTGTGTGTGTGTGTGTGTGTGTGTGTGTTACCATGTTCCCTGATGTATGTACAGGTCATAGGACAACCTTCAAGAGTCCTCTCCTTTAACCATACAGGTTCCAGGGATGGAACTCAGGCTGTCAGTGTTGGCAACGACTACCATCACCAGATGAGGCGCTTTGCAGGTCCAGCACCTAAATTTTAGACCACATTTGGGGTGTTCAATAACCATACTTGGGGCCAAAGCCAAAGAGGACTTAAGGGCTAAAAGGACAGCAATGATTTTGGCCCCTGCTTCCAGGACAAGTAGGTCCCAGATGGTGATAGAACATCTCTGAGGTCACATCTCCATCACAGAAGCCCCAGAGGCACCAGAGTCTGCATTCCGGCCAGTGTTCACTCTGCAAATAGGAGGGTCAATGTAGGGGGAAATGTCCTCAGTGCTTCTAGTGGAAGCCACATGGTCAGCAAAACCCTGACCTACCCCAACAGATGGCACTGAAGGAGCCATGTCCCTAACAATAATCCCCAAGAGCCTCAATCTTAACAGCTTTTTAAAACAAGGGTTGCCTTGGTCTGGAACACTGAACAAAAAGGTATACCCAAAAGTAAGACAATCGTAATAATACAGAGAAAAGAATCAGCAATGAGACTAGACTTTAGCTGGAACAAACAAGGGTTCTGGCCTTCCCATCAGACCCTGGGTGAGAGGTGTACAAAGATCGGCTCCATCTCCAAACTTACCAACTTTATATTTGGTTTCCTTCATTATTGTGCTATTGACACTAATGATACGCAATTGTCACAACCTCACCCCATTTCTCTTTTAATCTATTCAACCATTGTGTTCCTCCTTAAAATTATTCTTTTGTATCTGACTATATTCTTAATATAACCTTTTTTTTTTCAGGCAGAGTTTTGAACAATCCCTGGATCAAACTATATAAGGATTGCTGTCTTGGAATAATCATGGTCAAGGCTATCTTGGCTCTTGTCCTTTCTAAGGTTGTTGGTCACTGAGCCTGACTGTGTACATTTTGTATTTTTGATCTTGTAAAGTGTGTGTTTTCTATGGTATAAATTTCAGACCAACTTTATGACAGAGATTTCAACCAACTCCTACCACACCTCAGGGACTTCAAAGTCTCCTCTCCAGCCAGTGACTGAGGAAGGAAGAGCTGGTGAAGCCTCTGCTCAGAATAGGAGTTCTGAGACTGATAAGCACCCCACAGAGATTTCTGTGACAGCATCTGGGGAGTGGCAGGAAAGTAGAGTGGAGAAAGACACACGACACACACACACACACACACACACACACACACACACACACACACACACCACACACACCCCAGAGAGGGGGGTTGATCAACATATAAAAAGAACAAAGGCTGCAGGAGAGATGAGAGAGGGTGGGCCTTCTACAAATACTAATAACCTCTGACTGATGGGTAAGGTGCCGCCAGGTGCTTTCCAGATCACTAGATCACTCATCAACCTGCCCTGCCCCAGCATCTTTCTTAAACTGAATTTCTATTGAGAGGGGCTGGAGGACAGACGAGGAAGGAGGATCATGAACTCAAGGCCAGACTGGACTCCATAGTAAGATCCGCCTTCTGTACATTTTTCCCTTGATTGTGAAACCCATGTCACAATCAATTTTGGAACATTTTATCAACCCAAAATACACCCCCACAAGCATTTATTCATCTTTCCCCCCTCCCTCGGGGCTCCTAGGAACACTCATCTACTTCCGTGGGTTTGTCTTCTTTTGGCATCATGTAGATCTGGGTCTGGCTTCTTTCACTTAGCATGTTTCCAAGGACCATCCATGATGCAGTGTGCAGTTAGTGCTTTATTCCTCTCTGCTGGTGAGTAATATGCCACATCATGAATACCCCACATTGTACCCATCCATTCACAACCAGGTGGTTTCCATTTGGGAGTTGCCATGTTGCTGTAAACACCCAAGCGCACAGGTTTTTCTTAAAGTTACACAAAAGGTGGTTATCTTTTCTTCAGAGTGGTAAATAAAATATGTGCCACAAAGCATAGGGAATTTATGTGAGGAAAAAAGTCATTTTTTAAAAAAATGTTTAATTCAATTCTTTGACACCATGTCTTATTACAGCCCAAATTATCTTATAAATACGTATGCAGCCTGGATGACCACCACCTCAACCAGCTTCTGGCTTTTATTTGAACGAGACAAATTTACAAGCAAACAGAAATAGCCAAGAAGAGATGACTCGCAGTCAACCACAAAATGTAAAAGGTTAAATACTATTATCCGTCTGCCTTGGCAAACACAGCGGCTTTTCTTAACACCCCCGGCTTCATGTCTAACAAAGTACTGTGGTTCCGTTGCTATCTGAGAACCTGCTTGGCTCACACTACCCCAGTTACACATGACCGCAGCACCCCACCATCCTCTCCCACCTCCTCTCCTCCCCGCTGCATCCTCAGTGGCTTCCAACTCAGCACTATATTCCTCCTTGTCTCCACAAAGAGACTACGAGCTCCTCATGACGTCAGTTCTTTAACACACCCACTTTCCTTCTGGATGGATTCTTCCAGGTGCCCTGGTGTGGCTGCACTTCAACTAGTTACAAGGATGAGAGACACATAAACTACCTATTTATATGCTGAGCACTTCATCATCATCCTCACTGACCATCCCATCTTCCAAGTCTAAGTTCTAGAACAATACCATTTGCTGACCAAAGTTTGGCTCTGACTGGCATGGACATATGCCATGTGCTCACTTACTGGGGAGCCTTGGCTATAAGCACCCCAGCTTTGAGAAGCACAGATGTTACCTGTCTATTCCTTCACCAATTGATCTTATGCCCAGTCCAACACCAGCCCAGACTTGCTACCATGAGCAGCCAGCACAAGGCGTTTCAGAGGGAGCAGCTGTTTATCTAAATAAGGATTTGTCCCAATCTGTAATTACCCAGAGCTCTGATGGGCACTCTTCTTGAGCATCCTACGGGCCATGGAATCCACCTGGCTATGATGGTTCTGCATCTTCCACTGCTCTCACCCACTCAGACCTGGACCACCAGGTCCCTTGCCGAGTCCCAATATGCACTGGCTTCACTTCCAAGCTCAGCTTCCTTTTCCACATTGGCGGCTGACAGCTTGAGCCAGTCAACTAATCCATCAGATTAGTGCAGTCACTTAGAAATCTGCATCCAGTTACCTACCGCTCTTTCTGGCCTCTGATAAAAGGAAAAGGAAACGAGACCGTAAAAGGTTAAAATATTGGAAAAGAAATGAAATGGTGATATGTTCCGAGAATACGATTTCCCGCTTGTCCCAAGTCCAAAATGAGGCACTTAGAAGTTACTTTTATGGTTTGAGTGCCTCCTCTCAAACTCATGTTGAGATGTCATCACCAGTGTAATGGTACTGGGAAGTATGTGTGTTAAAAAGCATCCAGTGTATTAAAGCTTTGCTTTTGTGAGGGAGCTTGAGACCTTAATTAAGGGACTTTTGGAGTGGGTGCTGCCTCTTTGCTATTCTGCTTCCTGCCATGTGTCTCAACAGAGACTTCCCGACTGATGAATTTGTGTGGATAAATTTCCCAATCTGAAGTATTCCGTTATAACACCACAACACACACTGGCACAACCATTAAGCTAACAGTCTCAGTGGATAAATAGCAACTATTAAACTCAGAATGCAAGACACATCCAAAGAATCCGATGCACCCCCTGTATGAGGTATAATGGGGTACAAAATGTGGTAGATTTCCACTAAGCAAGAGCAAGTCAGGGAAAAATTATATTAAAAAAAATAGAACATGGAGTGTATCAAGGAAAGGTGTGTGAGCAAGCTTTAAGTTGCAAACAAAGAGTGAGCCCATGCCACAGCATCAAGGATGATAAACATTAGTGCCGTTGAAGATAAAGCCCACTCTCTTCACTTGGACAATAGGAAAGGGGCCCTGAGATCAAAGCCTTGCCTATCACAGGCTCCAATATGGAAAAATGCACATTTATTTGCAAGGAGAAAAGCTGACCTGACAATACATCTGAAGGGTTCCCTGACCAAAAAACGACTACTAAGAAAACTGCCTTTGCATTTTCAGCGCTTGGGCATACAGAGGCCGCTTCGGCACGGGTCAGGGAGGCAAAGCCTCATCCCTGGCAGGCAGCAGGAATAGGCAGCGTTGTCCACCTAGTACTAGTTTTGCAAGTATAAAAGACACTGGATTTAGGGGACGGTGAGATGTTACACGATCTCAGAGAGCCTAGAAGACCAGAAAATGGGTGGAGGAGTTGGAGCCCCTGCAAAGAGGATCTGGCGAGGCCACTGAGTAGAAGCTATGAAGGGGAAGACTAAGTTTCAATAGAGGCCAGGACTTTGGGGTACCTAACAAAGAAATATGAAGGCATGGAATGAAGCCAGCCTAAGGGGGGGGGGATGGGGCTACCCAAGCCACTTTGAGACCATCAGGAGCCCCAGATGGTGGGCATGGAGCTATAGGATCTGAGTTTTCCCTGCTAGGTAGAGTCCTGCTTTGTCCAGTCCTTCCCTGCTTTGTCCCTCATTCCTCTCTTTTGCAGTGGGAATGTGTACTCTATGCCACTGTGTTAGGAAACACGTCACTCATTTTTTTTTTTTTTATCTGATGGGAGATCAAAATCAAGACATTATGTTGGGTCTCAAGAGGACTTTGAACTTTTGAAAAGTATTGGGCCTGTTGAAGATTGGAGGAACTTTTGGAATTGAAATGGACATACTTTGCATCATGCGATGACCGTGGTTTTATGGAAACCAGAAATACAATATTGTGGTTTGAACATGAACTGTCCCTCACAGTTTCATGTATTTGAACATTTAGTCTCCAGGTGGTGGTGGTGTTTGGGAACATTCTAGAGTCTTTACTGCTGAGCTAGTTTATCTGGGGCTAGAGGGATGACTCAGAGGTTAAGAACACTGGCTATTCTTCCAAAGGTCCTGAGTTCAATTCCCAGCAGCCACATGGTGGCTCACAACCATCTATAATGAA
Organism: Acomys minous; assembly: GCF_964271855.1. Classification (NCBI taxonomy): domain Eukaryota; kingdom Metazoa; phylum Chordata; class Mammalia; order Rodentia; family Muridae; genus Acomys; species Acomys minous. Next base: position 118,353,026 of record NC_140484.1, on the reverse strand, counting down.
ATCTGGTGCCTTCTGGCATACAGGCATACAAGCAGGCAAAACACTATGTACATAGTAAATAAATCTTTTTAAAAATTTTATCATTATTTTATTTTATCTGTGGGGATGTTTTCCCCACATTTATATCTGTGCAGCACATGTGTCTAATGCCCTGGAAGTTCAGATGGGGACAGGTGCCAGATCCTCTAGAACTGGAGTTACAGGTGGTTCTGAACCACCATGTGAGTACTGAGAATCGAACCCAGGTTCTCTGTAGGAACATCCAGTGGTCTTAACAGCTGAGCCATCTCTCCAGCCTCAACTGCTGTTTCTTAATGAAGATGTATCCAAGACAGTTCCTGTGATACCCTTGTCCTGGGCATCAGAATCACGAAGTGTAGTCTCCAGTTCAGGCTCACTAATAGAAGCTTAAATTTATGGAGAGAAATTGGAAATAAACGAAGCTTTCCCCACCCCCCTGCCATGTCTCTCCCCTTTCTCTTGCTTGCCCCTTCTTATGCAGGCGCTCACGAAGCATGTGTTGCAGGCTGATCCTCTGCCTCACTGCACCTGTGGGATCTGGGCAGCAATGCCTTGACAATTGCTCAGACGCAGCCCAGGCCTGGCTCTGCTGAGATCCAACTCCTGCCCATGAGGAGATCTGTGCCTTTCTCAACCTTCCCTGTCACAGATAAATCCTCCCAGTGTTCTCCCCCGCTCCCCCCTCCCCAAGCTGCAGCTCAGAGTGTGAAGGAGAAGATTCTGACACCTGCTTCCTGCTGGAGTCTGCTGCCTCCTTTCCATCCCCTGCAACCTAAAATTAGATGACATCGCCAGGAGGATGTTCATCCCAGGAAAGGCAGTCTACTTAGCAACACGGGCCCAACTCTGCAGCAACTAGTCTTAGAGACGGCAGCGTCAGACAGACCTGCATGAGAAGGGAACGGGGAGGAAGGTTGCCTATGGCAATGGACCAACATCCATCCCTAAAGGGGATCTGAGGCTCTCGGCTCCATGCAATGTGCCCCCCCCCACCCCCACCCCATCCACAGCTCCACGCAGAGCCTGTGAGCTTCTAATTCCAGGTTACACCTGTGTTCACAGCGGCATGAAGGGTAGCACCTGGGGCCAGGGCAGTGCTTTTCCTTTGATTAGACGTTGACAGAAAGCAGCCGAACAGGGCTCCACCCAACTATCCCTTCTCTGACCCACATAAACAGTAGACACAGGTGTGTTTGTGAACACGCATGTTCAGATATCGATGCAGATAGAGAGAAACATAGCTGAACAGACTGAAGGAACCTAGGGCGTTAGTCTCATTTGCTTGGTGGGTTTTTTTGTTTTTGTTTTTTGGGTTTTTTTTTTTCCCTAATCAAGACGTGTTTTTAGAGGCTGCATTCAATTCCAATTAAAGGGGTGCTTTCATACCTTTTATAGTGGAACAGCTATATTTAACATCGCCACTCACTCTAAATAGTAATTGGATTTTATAAGGTATGAGGCATTTAAAGCTACCCCGAGTCTCGGAATCTTCTCTCTGCTGCTAATGAGCCATGTTGGCAGAGCGCGAGGCACAAACGCACTGGCAGGGTCTCCCCAGGCACTGAGAGCTCCCATTGCACCCCTACTGGTAGCAGCAGAGGCGTGCCCAGGGCCTTGGTTAATTTTCACAGCCAAGGGAGGAAGCAATTCCTTTTCAAAAAATATACATAAGTGATCTGAGGGAATTGGCACACTGGCTTTTTTTAAAGAATTCAAAATTGGGTTTTAAATATAATGACTGCAAAAAAGAAGGCGGAAACCGCACATTCAGAAACACATTATTGCACTGGAAAATGCTTCAGCTTTAGAGGCAGGCGACGTCCACAATGGTCCATGAAGTTATTTGTGATGTCCTCCATCTCACACTGCTTCTGTGGCTAAAAAAAAAAAAAAAAAAAAAAAAAAAAAAAAAAAAAAAGAGTTTCTCTGCTGTCAGAAGACCTTTGAAAGAAGCCAGATCGGCACACTGAATGTACTAGGAGGATACATATTTAAAAGCAAACACCAAAAGCCAGAGCATCCTCTTCTGGAACCTGGGAGCGTGCCCATACATAGCCTGGCACTCTACCAATTCCCTCACCGCTCCCTCCCACGTGGGAGTCAAGAGTTAGTGCAAAATGCATCCGAATACTTCAACTGGATTCTGGGAAGATTGGAAAGAAAGGGCCAGGAACCTACCTTTCCACCCAGACAACAGTCCCCCTGACAGAGCCTGCCTGCTGTGACCATGAAAACATGGAGTCCCTCAAGGACTTCCATCTTCCAGAGGAAGGCACACATATCAAACTGTGCTTGGATTCCATCCATTTCAGCATTGGATTCGGTGTTGGCCACACGCTTGCCACCCTCTAGTGTTGTGGGTCACATGCTCCTGGAACAGCTGGCATGCAGCTTTGAGAAGCAGTGAGAGGCAGCAGAGAGCCTGCCCTGCAAGCCTTGAGTTCTGATCATGGACGGCTGCTTGAGGGCACAGAGCTGAAGGAGCTTTGCCCAGGGGCCATTTTGCACACTTGCAGGAAGTTGAAGGTAATGCTTCCTGTTTCCTGTCTCTATCCCTCCCCTTCAGAAGTCAGATATCCAGACAAAGGCACATAAAAACAAGCCACATTCAGAAAGATGTTGATCCTCGTATGCTGTCTTCTGTATATGGAGTCTGGATTTGCACACACACACACACACACACACACACACACACACACACACACACACACAGCACACCAGATACACAACATGAAAGCAGAAAGGGGACTATGAGGGAAGAAAGAGACGTAAAAGGAGAGGCAAAAAAGAGGGTTACATGGAAGAAGAGGAAAAGTATCATATTCATTTGTAAATACAGATTTAAATAAGTGTGTGAGAGAGAAAAACACAGAGAAAGAGAGGGATGGAGAGAGAGAGAGAGAAAGAATAGATTGGGAACCATTTTAGGACAGTAAGGGAGTCAGTAGGGTCAGGAAGGCATAAAGATGGTTGTGGTGTGAGTAAATAAAAGCAAGGTACACACACACACATACACACGCAAATGTCATAATGGACCCACCTATTTTGTATACTAACTTAAAAATTAATTAAAAACCAAATGCATTCACAGGATAATCTAGAAAGTTACTAGGGCAAGTACAAAATAAGCCACAGAAAAAAACAAAGAGAACTCTAAGGTGACACTAGGTTCAGCTCTTCGTACAGAGTTCGCCTTCAAACATAAAAATAAAAACAATTTTTAAAAACCTTCCTGGACTAGGGAAAGAATTTGACTTCTGAAGTTACCAAAATTCTTAAGTTAAAATGGCCATTTTTCAACAACAACAAAATGCATTAAAAAAATACAAACAAAACTTTCCCAAAGAAAGACTAGTGGTCCAATGCCATACTGACTAGAAAACATTTTCAACAAGCATCTTAAGAATGCACAAAAACCTAAATGAAGACACTTAAGATGCCAGGAAAGTGATGTGTGGATAAAAGAAATAGCTATAAGGAGAAATTTTTAAAAATGAAAACAAAAATCCTAAAACTGAAATACAAACTCTACTAGAGTGAAGCAAAAGCAATTTGGGCATGTGTCTTTCTCCCCCTTATAGTCCTCTTCTGCTTTCATGTTGTGTATCTGCTGTGAGTGTGCATGCATGTGCGTGCATGCGTGCGTGCGTGCATGCGTGTAAATCCAGACTCTATATATGGAAGACAGCATAGAGGAACAACATCGTTCTGAGTGTGGCTTGTTTTTATGTGTCTTTGTCTGGATTTCTGGCTTCTGAAGGGGAAGGATAAGGACAGGAAACAGGAAAACTCAGCGATCTTTAAGATGAGACAATTCAATGAGTCTGGGAAAAAGAAAGAGATAAGCCGTAAGGGGCAGAGGGCAGAGCTGTGGGGTCCCTGGCAGTCCCACAGATACAATGTAGAAGTCTAAGGAAGAGAAAAGGAAGAAAAGTGAGCAGAGAGATTGTTTAAAGGCACAATGGCTGGAAATCCCTCAAATGTAAGGAAAGACGTGGATGTAAATGATATCCAAAGAGCTCAACAAACACCAGGTAGGATGACCTCAAACGGCCTGCATCAAGGCATATGGTCATCAGATTGTCAAAAGATTGAGAAGAGAGAGAAGTCTACATACAGTGATACAATAGTCCTCAATAGAGATATAAGCAGATTCCGCAGCAGTGTTACAGGAGCATTATATAATAATAATAATAATAATAATAATAATAATAATAATAATAATAATAATAATAAAAGACCCATTGCCAATCAATTGCCACTTGTGTCTGGCAAAAGTGAGAAGCTGTACCATTCATAAATAAACAACAACTAGGCACTTCAGTACCACTAACCCGTCCTAAAAGGATTGCTCAGAGGGTCCTTTTTGGTAGCTGAAGAGTAAAGAGCAATTTACAGATATACGAAGAAAGACTTAAGTAAAGAGGTTCTTATAAAGTTAGAATTGTAGTAGTTTGTAAATTTGGGCTTTTTTTCTTTTCACCATGCCTGAAGAGATGATTTGTAATCCCACACTGTATGATTCTAAAGAACTCAAGATACTGCTACATTAAAAGTTAATTAATGGTTTGGGCCACATTATGCAAAAAGGTATGACCTGCCATTCTGCAAATGCCACTGTGACATTAATGGCTGAGAAGAGTAGTGGTGGGTGGAGCTGGTGGAGAGGTTTGAGAGATACTGGGCCCCTTCTCAGTCCAGGTGTCTTCAATTGAAGATTCGGGTGCTGGACAATCAATGGTAGCCAAAAGTCAACCAGACACGTGGTGCGCATGGGGGTAAGCAAAGTGAAAACAAACTCCATAGAAGAAAAACAAAGACGGGTGGGAATGTAGGAGGCAATGAAAGAACTCCTAATGGGGGGGGGGGGACGATCCCAGGAGCCGATAGGAGGAGGAGGACGCACACAGCTGTGCTGTGAGGGGTTCATAGAACGTATGCCTGAAACTGGACCAGAACTGACGTAATTACTATTGAGACTGGTTAATTCTCTAGGTGCATCATGGGTAGAGCCCAGGGCAGGGGTGACTTTCAGACTCCTGGTATGGCCACCTGGCCCCACCAGGGAAATGAATGCACTCTGACCACTGTTGGCTTAATTATAGGGGTAGCTGTTCACTGAAGGCTGACTAGCGTTGCTAGCTGTTGGTCTCTAGTCATCTTGCTGGTCTGGAACCTTACTTGGCTGGTATCCTGCAGGCTGTTAATTACACCGTCTCTGTAATCGTGTTTGCATGACTAGTTTATAGTGTTACCACAGGATTTTTTTCCCCCTTACTGCCGCTAACTCCTGCCTCAGAACCATAAAGGAGCATTTTTTTTTTGGCAGTACTAAATAAAGATAGAAACCACAGCCTCACATATGCTAGGCAAACTCATTATTATTGAGTCATATCTCCCCACTGGACCAAAGTAGAGAGACTGTATATTACTGAAATTGATATAAATTTAAATTAGAGTGTTTCAATTTTATACATTAAATCCAATCCATGATAACCACAAATAGAATAATTAAACAATACATAAAAAGTAAACTATAAAAGAAATATTTCACTAGTCAAAGTCAAGTAAACCCGAAAGAACAGAATATTACAGTAAATGAAGAGCAAAATATAGTTGTTGTGTAGATAACAAATAGTAAAACCACAGAAATCCTTCTTTGTTAGTAATCACGTTAAGTACAAATGGGTTAAATTCTTAATTTAAAAGACTAAAGCTGAAGAACAGATTTTTTAAAATATGACCCAATTTCATGTTGTCTGCATAAGAACCATTTTAGATCAAAAGACACAAATAGATTGAAAGTAAAAACATAGTGATAACAAAAAAAGATCAGTGGTAGATATACTCTTATCAGACAAAATAGACTCTTAATTAAACAAAGATCTTAATAGAAAGTGAAGGCCACTGTACGCTAGTAAAAGTTTCAATACACCAAAATCATCATTATTTGCACACTAAAAGCATACCATCAAAATGAATGAGGTGAAACTTGACAATGGTAAAGAGAGATTTTTATCACTTCATTGCTAAAATTGCTACAAAAACTATTCAGAAGATGGGTAAGGGCATGGAGGATTTGGCTAGCCCAATGAACCAATGAAATTTCATAGGCCTATGCAGAACACTGCACACAACAGCAGAATTTATATTTTTCCTGAGTGCACACGAGCTACTCACTGTGATAGAACATATGAACTACCAGTGAAGCCTCACTAGAGTTTCCCAAAGACAGATGTTAGGTGTGGCGAGGTGGTTCATAGGTTATTGTGCTTGCTCTGCAAACATGAGGACCTCAGTTTGCATTCCCGGAACCCACACAAAAAAATTGGCTACACATTCCTTTTACTTTAAAATTTGGAAGTGGAGACAGATACCAAGACTTCACTGACCAGCCATTCTAAAAGCAGCAACCTTGTCTTAAGGCAAGAAGTCAGAGAGCTACAGTGGAAGACACTCAAAGTCCTTATCTGGCCTCTACACATGCACATGGGTGAGTGTGCTCACATACTATATGAGTTTATGATGCACACTTATACCATAACACAAACACACACACACACACACACACACACACACACACACACACACACACACACCACACGGTTGTAAACAAAATACCTTCTTAGACCACAAGAAGGTAAGGTTAGGAATCAGTAAAAAGAAAACTGGAAGATTAACCAATTCATGGAAAGTAACATACAACTGAGCAGATAATCGATCACAGAAGAAAGCATAAGAGAAACTAAAAGTCTTTAACCTAAATTACCATATGATTCATCCATTCCACTTCAGGGTGTACGCTGGGAGTAATTGAAAGCAGTCTAGAAGATATATTTGTGCATCTGTGTTGGCAGTAAATTACTCACAGTAGACAAACCACAGAAGCAACTCGAACATCCACTAACCAATAAACAGGCAAGCAAATGCAATATATTTAACATGAGTGAGCCTGGAGGGCGTGATGTTTATCATGAAAGGTAACTTTAGACACCCTGAGATCCCAAGAACTGATTTATAAAGACAGAACAAAGATGGTTGATTTTGGGGCCTTCAGGTAGGGGCTCTGGGAGCTGCTGGTCGGCAAGGATCCAGCTCCTGTGGGACTCAGTGAAGAACTCAGAATGTAGGTCCTGATAAGGCGGGTGTTACTTAACGCCACTGGACTGCGCATGAAAACAGATGATGTGCACAGCTTACATTATAGGTATCACCACGCTGTTTTAAGATTTAAAAAGAAAGGGATTTGCAGATATTAGGCTCAGCTCACAAAGCCTATGACATGCTGGTTCTACAGGTCTCACAATGCCATGGCCCCTTTACTTTCTGTGTAGTGTTAAACCTAGCCGACCTTGGCTGACTGTATCACAATTCAAGCATTCCTTCCATCCCGCCAAAGTCCGCTCATCACGGGAAGGTTGATCCAGCGCTCTTGGGAGTGGGCGTTCTCCATCGGAAGCACAGTTGTGCAGCAGTTCACTGGATGACCTTATAGAATTTATTCAGTGTCCAGGAGCCTTAGACTTCCTGTTTGAAAATGGGGTTGATCAAACTCTTAATAGAGTGGTTGTTAGATTCAGTGGTAAGCTGTACGTACACACACACACACACACACACACACACACACACACACACACACACAACCTTCTCAGGCCTTACTGGGTGCTCAATGGTTGCTTTCCTGTCTGCTGTTTGACTTTCCAGGTAGATATGAATAAATATCTATTCACCCCAGAGAGGGCTAATGACAGACCAAAGAAATAATTCTCCCCCAGTCTACCTTAGAGTACCAGCAAGCTAGTTACTGGGATGACTTACAGGAGAATGGGTGAGGGACTACTTTACTCCAGGGCGGCTGCATCACTGAAAAGCCCACCTCCACGTGGCCACTCAGGGAAGCTGCATCCCTGTGGCTCCCTGTTCAGATTTTTTTGCAGCTCAGATTATTGAGATACTCAACTCTTTTTTTTTTCTTTCCCAGATTGGGTTTCCCTGTGTAGTCTTGGCTGTCCTGGATTCACTTTGTAGACCAAGCTGGCCTCTAATCTCCTAAGTGCTGGGATTGCAGGTGTGTGCCACCAAGCCCAGCTCCAACACCTCAGCTCTTGCTACCTCCAGGATACTGAGGAGGACCCTTGTGAGTTTGGTTTAGTTCCTCAGTCTTATGAGCCGCCTTCCTCCCTAGGTCAAGGAGTGTTTCTATCGAGGGGAAACAACTACATGACTTCATCAATCCCTTTAATCAAGCATGCCGCAAGAAATCAATTGGCACAGAGACCCATGGACTCTACACGTTTCCTTCTCTTTCCACTGCACACACCTTAGCTGGCAACAACTTTTTCCTTCATCTTTACTTGCAATTTTGACATAAGCACAATACAATCTCCGAGGTTGTGTAGCCTTATAATATCCTTAGCCAGAAGAAAAGTAAATTTAGAACTCAATATCATTAGTAAGATATTTTTTAGTTAGCGTGTAAAATAATCAGTTACCCTGTGGCATTTTCATGTCTACTGGGCGGGCCTCGGATAATCACCTCTTGCTTTAACGGATCACCTAGTCTTTCAGGAATCAGCTCTCTCTCTCTCTCTCTCTCTCTCTCTCTCTCTCTCTATATATATATATATATATATATATATATATATATATATATATATATATATCCAACCTTGCCCCTTCCCATATACTATTCACCTCTGGGCTAAAAGGATTTGTCTGGAAGGAACATCCACGCCCCACCCCCCAAATTTTCTAGGTCCTGTTTCTTGCTCTACTTCAAGGCTGGACCCACACTCCAATTGCACAGAACTGCTATGGTTCTCCAAACCTGACCTTTTTAATGGGCATCTCAGGCTTTGCCCACACAGTCCTTCCTCCTTGCAAGTCCTTCCATGGCAGCCACTTTGCAGCCTAGCTTCACAGCTGCTTTTCCGTGAAATGCCTTTGGGCCACCTCAGCATTTGATTATGGTGGCTGCAAACAGTTGAGTACATCGCTTGCCCCTTTCTGTCAGGAACCAGCACCTGTTCCACTCCTTGTTTCACTTCTTCTGTGTAGGACTGATAAGTAGGAAATCGTGAAATTAATGGACCAACTTTGTGCTGTACTAAGCATGGCCTAGGCTTTCGAGATACCTAGAATTAAGTTTGGAGACTCTCACTGAGGCAGGAATCCCCAGTGGGCAGTAAGGAGGGGAGTGGGGAGAGCACAGAAAAATTATAATCTGGTCACATGAGAACAAGGACAGCACAGTTTAATCAATAGGCGGCAGTGTGCCAGCCAACGTTGCAGACCAGCCAAGCTGTCCAGGGCTAGCGACCAGGAGATGAGACAAAAGATGGGCAGCGGTGGGCACTTCACCACCAACACCTGCATGAGAAACACACACACACACACACACACACACACACACACACACACACACACACTTGGGCAAACACCCAGTGAAGAGCACATATTAAGCTCCCCGGTTTGGGTAACGCGATATGCAGAAAGCATGTGGGTCCTCCAGTAGGTAAGCCTGTGATGTCCCATAGAATTAGAAAGTCTTAGTAAAACTTAGCAGAGTCTTTGTCCAAGTTCTGCCTAAGTCCCATAAAAAGTTCCTAATCAAGACACTGGGCATTTTTTTTCCTTTCCTGGAATTTCTTTCACCTTCCTTAAATTTTCATGGCTTTTTAAATTTTTCTTTAATAAAATATTTTTCTTTTACTCTGATCACTTCTTCTTTGTCTACAACTTTACTCCTCATCAACATGAAATTTAAAAACTGGAGAGCCACTGGCTCGGGTTGACATTTGGTTAGCAAGGACACTTTAGCATCTTAGCACTTAGGTTTAGCCAACTGGGCCAAGAAAGGCCAGTTCTCTCTTAAGGATCTGTATCAGCACCAGTCAGAGATCCAAAAGAGATACAGTCTGTGTGCTGCTCCATGTTTCACACAGCATCTAGATACAATCGTGCTTTGAAAATGAGAGCATCATTTGGGGAGAGTGTAAAAATACCACAGTAACAGCTTGTATCTATTGAGCACACCCATCATGTGCGAAGGACAGGTTAATTGTGTCGAAGACATGGGACCAGTGAAGCCTCAACCATTGATTAAAACCTCAGGTTGAGCAGATAGGAGTCAGATGATGAGTTTTCAGATAACTGAGTTTATAGCAAACATATCAAGCGGTGCTTTGGTACTGTGTTCACTTTCCGCTCATGTATGCAGGTGTCACTTTGTATTTATTGACATTGTTAGAAAGAAAGCAAACAAACATATCATCTTTGATCCTGAAGCAGAAAGGTGGTTTTTGAAAGCTGAGCTCTAAAAGTGTGAGACAAGGGGATCAGGAAGAAGGATGACTCCAAGTGTGTCTCGTTTACAAATCAAAGGCAAACCCAGCCAACCTGTAGTCAATGGAAGTTTACTGGAAACTCTAGCTAGAAAGAGCTTAGATACAACGCCAGGGAATTGTATGCCACAGGCAGGAACCCTAACAGGCTTTTAATCAACTTATCATAGAGCAAAACATTGTGTAGAGGATGAAGTACCTCAGGTGAATGAGGAATGACCCAAGGATATGATCGGCTTCCTCAAATGAACATAGCACAAGAAAATTTGCAGATCCCATAACAGCCCTATGTGTAGCACAAACAACATCTGATATGGATGGAAACAGGAAGATGGCACGGGGTAAAGGGACTATAAAGACTGAGGTTACCCACCAGGAAGGGCCTGGATGTTCCATGTGCCTTGGAGAAGGCTCCAGGGTGACTGGAAAGATACAGACGTAGTAGAGGTAGGACAAGGAAGCTGCAGAATATGAGAATCAGGATCAGAAGAAAAATAGTGCAGACCGCTGTCTTTAGCTCCAACACATGATGCAGCCATGACATGAGCCTCAGGAGAGAGTAATGACACTACAGAAGACAGCACCAGGCTCCGCACAGTGTCTCAGACAGCACTGATCTCCAGTTCTTTGGGTCTCCAGAGCTGTTCCTTGTAATACCTCATCTTAGATAAGCAAAGAAAGACAGTGAAACTCTGAATGTCTGAAAACGTAGCAAAAGAGATTTACCCACAGAGCCATAAGTACAAAATTCTCACCACATTAAAGGCAATACTGTGGGTCCTAAGGATACATAACTGAAACCAAAAGGCTAAGAGCTTTCAAGGTGAGATTGAGAGACTGTTTGAGAAGGATGAGGTAGGCAGACATGGGGCTATACAAATACAATCAGAGTACAATACTATGTATGAACATGTGTGTGTGTCTCTGTGTGAAAAATGCCATAAAAGAAACATTATGTCATATAGTTATACCAATATATTTGTCAAAAACACTGATAAAAAGATCTCACTTATAGTTCTTACGTAACACAATAAAAAATATGCCAGAGGGTGATAAGTGCTAAGTAGGGCATAGAAAAATCCAAAAGGGTGCTGCTTTATGTAAAGTGATACCAATGTGACCACAAGGGTTTCTGGGAATTGAAGGTTCTGTGAAGAGGCCACAACAGGCACCAAGCACTAGCATGGGAGTGTGTCCTGGATGCTCAGAGATAATCAAGGAAGTTGCTGAATCTAGAACAAATGAATCAAGATGAAGAATGAAAGAAAACAGAAAGAGATCAAATCATGGGTTTTTTCTTTGAAGGAAAAAGGAGAGAGAACTGATGGGTTTTGAGTACAGGAGTGACATGATCTGCCTTGTATCATAAAACAGCTATGTTTTTGTTAATGGAATGACAAAAGCACACAATTTTCCAACTAATAAAAGGAATGAGGAGGGGAAGAAAGATATGTAGACAATCTTTGTCTAAAACAATTGTATTATTGTACATGCACTCATATGTCACAAAAATATAAATGCACCAAAATTTCCAGTAAATCGGCTGGAAAATTTACTGATGAAAAAAATGAGCTACATGCTGTTTATGAGACACAATTTAAGGATAAGGACATGAGAAATTGAAAACAAAAAAGTGAAATTACTAGCCAAAAAAGACAGACAAAACAGACTTTAATTTGAAGGTGTCACTAAAAGTAAAGATAATCATAACTGCTTAAAGATCTGGCTCATCTGTAACATAAAGCCACAATGCTGGGTCTAGAAACAGAGCCACACCTATGTAAATATTTAGAGGAATGACTGGCTATTGATAAACATGAGGACCACTTCAATGAATGGCTCAAAGTGAATGGTTATCCTTATGGGAAAAGAAAAGAAAGAAAGAAATTGGATACCTGTATCATACCACACCAAAAGTCAAATCTTTATATGAACCAAAGACTTGGATTGCCAAAGCAATTATAAGTGTTTCAGATGGCAGTATCATAAATATATTCAGCAATAGTAAAGAAGGGTTTTTAAACATAAAAACTACAAACTAAACATTAGCAATGTTTCTTAAATCCAGCTATACTGAAACTAAGGATTTCTACTCTCATATGTGAGCAAATTTTTCTTTAACAAAATATTTTTAGCACAAGAACTTCTGGCCATGTCTGGTGGCCTAGGCCTACAATATCAGCTACTTGGAAAACTGAAGAAGGGTTTCAAGGACTACATGGGCTATAAAGTAATTTAAATGCCAACCTGGGTAACTTTGTGAGACCTTTTTCTAAGGAGTATTTCCTCAGGGTCAGCGCACAGAAGCTATGGTTCAAAAGAGCCAATGTTGTACATCAAGCCAAAGTTGACAGTGACTAAGACTTACCCATGCAAGCTGTGAGATTGGTTTTGAAAACATTAGGGACATGAGATCAAGGGAGGGGTAGAGGTCATAAATTATGGCTGAGACCTGGTATTGTTTGGCCAGGAGAGGCCATTGGTAAGGGTATAGCCTCACTGCAGTGGAAACCCCAGGATCTTGGAGATGCCAGGTTTGTAGAATGTCCACTAAAGGTGCAGTAAGTGTGGAATGGAGCCAGCTTGAGCCTATGAGTCAAGACAGCTGTGTGTACTGCAGATGGCAAAGACAGAAACATGGGACCTCCTGAGCTCCTCAGAGCCCAGAAGAACATTAGTGAGCCCCAAATGCTGGACATTGAGCTAGAAGATTTGAATATACAATGCTAGATTTTGGTTTTGCTTAAATGTTATTAAAATTAAAAAGTAAATAAGTTGTTTTTGTTGTTGCTGCTGTTATTTTGTTTTGTTTTTAATGGATTTCACAGTTAAGAAACTTTAGATTTTCAAGAGACTGTGTGTTTTAAGGAGTCAACTTTTAAAAACTGTGAGACTTAAAAGTTTGGCTGTGTTTTATACCGTGATATTAACATGAGATCTTGGGGACAAGAAATGAAAGGGTATGGCTTAAAAGAATGTTTGTGTGCCAAGCTGACAATGGATGGAGTACCCTAGTTAGTTTCAGCTGTCAATTTGACGTAATCTAAAGTCACCTGGGAAGGTAGAACTAGATTAAGGAACTGCCTAGATCAGATTGGCCTGTGGGCATGTCCATGAGGTGTTGTCTTAATTCATGACTTAACTGGGAGGGGTCAGCCCACTATGGGTGACACAATCCTTATGCAAGTGAGCCTGGGTTATATAAGAAAGTCAAGAGGACTCAGGCCCATGAGTAATCCAACAAGCAATCCAGAACACAGCATTTTCCACAGTTCCTGACCCCAGGATCCTACCTTAAGTTCCTATATGGACTTTCTTTAGTGAGGGGATGTGGCCTGGAAATATAAGCCAAACAAATTCTTTCCTCCTTAAGTTGCTTTTGTTTGGAATGTTTTATCACCATAACAGAAACAGACTAGAAAAGACCCAGCGTCAAAATTAGAAGTAAAAAAAAAAAGAGTTCAAGCAATAAAGCTCAGTAGTAGTAGGATACTTTCCTAGCATGCACAAGACCCTTGAATCAAGTCCTAACACTACAAAATAAGGAAAAAATAAAAATAAAAAAAATAAAAGGAAAAAGAAAGAAGAGAGGAGCTGGAGAGATGATTCAGCATTTAAAAGCACAGAGTGCTTTGACATGGGACTTGGGTGCAGCTAAAATTCTGCTACATTCTCATGTAGGAAAACATCTGGCTGGGGCTGGCTTCTAGTTCAGAGGTTAAGTCAACTGTCGTCACAGCAGGAAGCATGGGCACAGGAAGCAGCCAGACATGGTGCTGGAGAAGACTGGGCTTGGCTTGAGCATCTGAAACCTCAAAGGCCAGTCGCAGTGACACAGTTCCTCCAGGGCTACACCTACTCCGACAGGCCATACCTCCTAACAGGTCACTCCCTAGGAATCTATGGGAGCCATTTTCATTCAAATCAAAAATTCACTCTTATTATTTTCAGGTGTGTGTGTGTGTGTGTGTGTGTGTGTGTGTGTGTGCGCGCGCGCGCGCGCGGGTGCATATGAGTGTAGGTGCCTGAGGAGACCATTGATGTCAGATCCTCTAGACCATGTGGGTCCTCCAGAAGAGCAGCAAGTGCTCTTAACTGCTGAGCCATCTCTTAAGCCCCCACAGTAGACTTTTTATAGCAGATGTTGGCAAACTCCTTAGGCGAAGGACCAAATAGCAAACACTTGACTCTTTGAAAATCATCCAGCGGCATCTTAGCTCTGCACAACAAAACTTGTTAAGAACCGTGAAACTTGAGTTTCATACTCACGTATCATTTGAAGATACATGATTGTCATGTTGTGGGCCATGATGGTGCATCATCACCATTGGCTTGGCTGAACTGAAAATTTCCTAGGAGACACACCTCTGGCATGTTCGTAAGGTTCTTTCTCAACAGCCGTCTCTGAAGAGGTACAGCCCACTCTGAAGGCGCAGTGTCACTTCATGGACTGAAGTCCTTTTGTGACTATGAGAGGAGTGGGGACCAGCTTTGCATCAGCATTCATCTGTCTCACGTGCCTGGCTGATGATGCAGTGTGCCTGTCTCATGCCTGCATGCCTTCCTTCTCTGCATGAGTCATGGCCTGGACCCTCAACTGTGAGCCGCAGGAATGAGCCCTTCCTTCCTTCCTTCCTTAGGTACTTTTCTCATGGTTTTCACATGGCA